>NW_026652279.1:131909473-132659299 GCF_009828535.3 Hylobates moloch
AGAAGAAGAAGAAGAAGAAGAAGAAGAAGAAGAAGAAGAAGAAGAAGGAAGAAGAAGGAAGAAGAAGGAAGAAGTACTAGAGCTTGCTTACTTTTTCTCTTCTCTCTGTCATGTGCAGATGCAACTAGAAGACAGCTGTCCGCAAACCAGGAATAGGGCCCTCATCAGACACTAGATCTGCAGGTACATTAAAATTGGGCTTCTCAGCTTGGAAAGGTATGCCTACAAGATTTTTGACAAAAAAAAAATAGTCCAACTGAAAAGAATATTTATTTGTGTAGTTTAATATTGGAGTGGAATCAGAGTGGATAATTCAGTGAAATACATATAAATACATGGTGGAAATTAACTATTTTTACTTTCTATTTTGATTTTAAAAGTTACAATCAGTACCCATTCTAGCTCTGTTCAATGGTGACATCTACTGGTGACATCTAGCTGTCAGAGGAAAAGGAATGTTGGCAAGCCATCAGTTGGCAAATGTGAACAGGGGTCTTGGCTCTGATCTTAAGGACAGACATTATCAATTTGGATAAATGATTTTATACACCATGGGGTATGTTTTACTTATTTATTTGCTTGTTCATGGTACAGCTGTAAGTCAAATGCTTTATTCTTTGTTAAAACATCTAAAACTAACTTCATTTTTGTTCTAGTATAGATTAGAATGATCTAGAGTTTTCCATAATATATACCTAAAAACTCAATATGTAAGGCACATAATCAATTACAGCTTTAAAATCAAACAACAACAAGCTAACAAAGCACATTAAACACAATACTTCATATTTATCAAAATTTGTATGTCCTTTCTGAGAATTACCTGACTCAATCTGTAGAGAAGAAAGAAGTAGGTGGGATTCCTTCACACTGTCTTCCCCCAAGTTCAGGCACCTAATTTTGACAATGTAACATTTTGCAGATTGAAGAACGAGAATTCTAGCCCTATTATTTAAAGGGAAGTTTAAGACTCAGAAAAGAAAAATGAAAACACTCAGAAAAGAAAAAAACTTCATGGGAATTTTCTGAGCTATGCTTATGAGCTATGCCTGAGTCCTATGCTCTGATGCCTAATTTGTTCCCCCATAATAAATGTAGAAATGTAGAAAATTCCCATGAAGTGAAAAAAAAATTTAAGGAATTGAATGTGAAGGTGAGGGGAAACATGGGTGTAGATATAAAAGAATAGTGAGTTTCAAGATTATAAATTAAAATCCTATTTTGCAGAATTTAAAAAGAAATTATAATTTCACGCTAATAAGGGTGAAGCAATTAATATTACTTGAAATGCTGACCACACAAAATGCACCATGTATTATAACTTATTTACTACTCACAAACTTGGGGTGCAAAATGTATAATTTATCACATTTTATCATTGGGAAAATAGGTGCTGGGCTGATAAACAGCATACTGCCAAAGTACCTACAGAGGCAAATGTGAAAGCTAGATTTTCGAACCTTTCCTATAACTATTTCTACTGGACCTGATTATAGAAGATGAGGTAGGAAGGAGTATGCATTTCTGTCCCGCTATTCTATATTATAAAGACCTAAACTAAGTCAGTCATTTATGAAAATCGTTCCTGGCAAAAATCAAATATATGTATATGATTACAATAATAATGTAATCCTCTATCAGAGTAAGAAATATATTTCATACAATTTTATCTGCATGTGTAGTAATATGTTAATACCAGGAAAATATGACTTTGAAGACATTGAAAGCTGACTCTCTCTATCTCCCTCTCTCTTTCTCTCTCTCACTATATCTATATGTGTGTGTATATATATATAGAGAGAGAGAGAGACAGAGATCTTTAAACATTATGCCTTAGCTTAGTTCACTACAGAAATAACTTGTGTTTTTAAATGGCCAATTAAACACTCACAATTACCAAGTTGGAGGAAAAAAAATCTTTAGTGTAGGCCCTTATCCAATAGGCTATCATATATACTAACAAACATATTTTAGAATGAGAATATGAGTAGATACATGTAATAAATGTACTCAAATATCATAAAAGCAATTAAAAATAATATTTATAGGCTATGTCTCATGAAACCAGAACACTACTCATTTTTTTCTAGGAAACGACTTTATTGTAAATAATATAGTTAATGCCATACATTCATCATATTCTGTACTAATTGTTTTTTCCCTTTTTGAGAATCTATGAAATAGTTTTAAGTAGCAAAGTCAACAACAGTTAATATGAGTAAAATGGCATTTTTAGTAAGAATTTTATTCCAACTTGTATTAATGTTTACTTAAAAATATTCTTGCATTGTGAACCCATCTGTTTCTTGCCTATTATGCTACCTAAATTCTGTAATCATAGGACTCAAGGGAGGTTATCACATAATTTTTTTCATGATATAGAAAGCATTCTACATTTCATGCAAAAGAAATAATTTGATTCAAACTCCAAAGTAGCTGGGAAGAAACTGTTGATAAAATTAAAAACTTAGACTTCTTCCTGAGTTAAGTTTTTTCTTATTGTAAGTGACTATATTATAAATTTCCTTCTCTTGACAGGAAAAAGAAAAAAGATCTCCAGTCAGTCAATGAGTCACAGTTTTGAACTTTAAAAATTCTCACTAAAACAGCAGCGATATTCTTTTGAATATATGACTTTCAAATCACCTTTTGAGCATATTGAAATCAATTAAACAATAAGTATATTCTCATTTACAAAAGAAATCAATCAGCTGTCATTTTTGATTGATTATTCTTAGTTGGAGTGGTATTTAATTTATGAATTTATTACACATTTTTCAACTACTATAAAATGGCATATGAATTAGGAGTGATGTCTCATAGTAAATGGACAAAAAAATTTAGTCATCTCTCAATACATTTTGTGAAGTCTTTCTTGAACCATAGGATCAGCTGTTATTGAATAAGGTAGGTTATTTTTATTAAGCATGAAATGATATTGCCTTGCTATACTGTCAAGGACAAGCACATTCGCAAAAATTGAACCTAAAATATGTGCCCAGGGCAAATTAAGCTAACTGTATTTTGTGTATGCATATGATATTCAAAAACATCATATGTAAAACCTTTCATTGCGAAAATATGCTTTATATGACCTAAGTAATCTTTGTGAATAAGGTTACCTAATGTACACCCCAGTAATCCTCCACAGGTCACTGACCACTGTCATTGTCTAAATATAAATCAGAATAATGCTTTCTATATCCACATTTTGAGATTATCGAATTGGAACCATTGATAACAAAAGTAGTATGGTAGGTATAGTCTTCCCAGAGTGAATAAGAATTTTATCACTGGCATTGTTTATAATTACTACAGTTGTCACTGAACCACACAAGGCCTGGTTGCCTGCACACAATGGAAATCTATCAACACTGAAGCACGGGGTTTTGCAGTGAAAAAGGTTTACTGCAAGTGGACTGGCAAAGGGACAGGAGAAAACGCTCAGATCTGTCTCCCAGAGCTAGGGGCTGGGTGAGGTTTTACAAGCATAGGGCAATGAGGCATGGTCTGATTGTTCCTTGGTCTTGATCCAAGCCAGGGCTTGATCTGATTGGATCCTGAATCCTGCCATGGGTTGTCTGCTTCTTAATTCAGTCCCCACTCTCCCATCAGAGCACTTAGGTTCTGCCTGTGGTTGCACGCTTGGTCCATCTGGGCATGCTCAGGTTATGTGACCTTCAACCTGCAGCATCCATGACAACTAAAAAACAACTCACAACTTTGTGACATAAAAGTTGAACCAGGTTGGTTTGACATTTAGTCAGTATTAGTATTATTTTTAAATTATCTAGTAAGAATCCATTTTCTTATCACCTGTACCATATCAGACTGCTTCCTCTTTCCTCCACCCTTAATACAGCACTACTTGCTATCAGTATTTTTTATTAGTTTCTGAAAAGTAAAATCCTGTCTTCTTAGAAGTGTGGAAACCACATTTTTTATTTAAAAATGAAGCTAAGTAGGAAATTCGTTTTGTTCCTTGGCAACTTCCTACACCACCACTTTTATTTTTTTACCTCTTGCATAAACAATTTTTTTTTTCAAAGACAATGCTTCTTCTAGGACACATTTAGCATTGCAGCTTTGTCTCTGGGAAGAATCTAGAAAAGCAAAGGTAAAATCTGCATAGTTGCTAGAGATTGGGAATGGAAAAAAAGAAAATGAACTTTAACTGTATCAATGAGTGTTTTCTTCACGGTGAGGAAGTAAATTTTTATTAAATGTATCTTATTTCATTTACAAAGAGCATGGGCTGTTGAAACTGGTACGGAAGTGGCACATGGTCATGGTATCTATTTTTGTGATCATGAAAAGAGCAGGAAATTGAGTTGCACTAACCTACAATTAGAGTTATGACAAAATAAGCAAAAAAGAAAAAAAGTCTAAAATGAGAGGGGAGCATTCATTTAGACTCCATTGTGTGCCGAAGCTTACGGCAGGCATATAACATGTGTTATTTTACATAACATTTTCAACAATCCTGCAAAGTATTTATCCTTATCTTCATTTTTGAGGTAGGTAAACTGGAGATCAAAAAGTTTTAATAACTTGTCAAAATTCCCAGAGCTAGTAAGTAGCATAAAGAATTTGTAGCAAGATTAGCCTAACAGTTTGTTCTCATCTCATTGTGCCCCAAATGCAAAAATTTAGAAGAAAATGTATATGAGAGTTGAGTCTCAGCTCATAAAAAGATCCTTATAGGAAAACTAAGGCAATAATAAAAAATAGTCATTCTTATTGTATGGTCATTATATTTTAGTTTGCAGTGGAAGAATTCCTATCTCTGATTAAGGAAGGTAGGAAAAATGGGTAACTGAGGAATTACTTCACAGGCTCACTTCTATTAACTGCTATCACTAAAGAACCAAACAATTCAACCAACCAAAGTCCTCTCAACGTGTGTGTGTGTGATTGTGAATGTATGAAACTTACATTGAAAATTTGGATAGAAAATCTTCCAAAAATGTGTATAGATTCTACAATCTTTAAAATGTATTTTGTGCAATATAATTTTAAGGTATCTTAAAAATGCAGGCCTGGTGTGGTGGCTCATGCCTGTAATCTCAACACTTTGGGAGGCCGAGGCGGGTGGATCACTTGAGGTCAGGAGATCGAGACCAGCCTGGCCAACATGGTGAAACCCTGTCTCTACTTAAAAATACAAAAATTTGCTGGGTGTGGTGGTGCATGCCTGTAATTCCAGCTACTTGGGAAGCTGCGGCAGAAGAATCATTTGCACCCGGGTAATGAAGGTTGCAGGGCGCTGAGGTCACGTCACTGCACTCCAGGCTGGGTGACAGAGTAAGACTCTGTCTCAAAAAAAAAAAAAAGAAAGTCAGAATTAAGACCACTTACTGTTTGTTACAAAGGAACAAAGCCATAGGAATCTGCATAATTTATTACATGTTTCACACTTTTGTGACTACACACTTGATACACCTGTTACTATTATATCTTATATTTTTTTGAAGAGAACATTCAGGGTCCAATGAAAAAGAGTTTCTGCTATTAACAATAACAAAGACATAGAATTAACTCAAATGCCCATCAGTGATAGACTGGGCAAATAAAATGTATACACCATGGAATACCGTGCAGCCATAAAAATGAACAAGATCATGTCCTTTGCAGGGACCTGGATGGAGTCGGAAGCCATTATCCTCGGCACACTAACACGGGAACGGAAAACTAAACGCTGCATGTTTTCACTTATAAGCGAGAGCTGAACAGTGGGATCTCATGGACACAGAACGGGGAACAACACACACTGGGGCTTAGCAGGGGGCAGGGGAAGGGAGATCAACAGGATAGATAGCTAATACATGTGGGGCTTAATACCTGGGTGATGGGTTGATAGGTGCAGCAAACCATCGTGGCACAAGTTTACCTATGTAACAGACCTGCACATCCTGCACATATATCCTGAAACTTAAAATAAATAAAATAAATAATAAAATAAAGTCCAAAAAAAGAGAAAAGCAATGTCTGGTACAAACATAAGCTTAAACAATGTTTGCAGAGTAAATGAAACAGCATCAAAAGATAAAAATATAAAGCCATGTTTAGAGTACTAATCCAAAGATCTCAGTCTTTAATAATATTTCCACCAGAAAATTTCAGTATTCAAATATATTTGGCAACAGAAATTCATTAAAATTTGGTTATCCAATGTTTTCTTTGTTGACTGTTAAACAAAAATATACCTCTCTGAAATTTTAAATTGTAACAGAATGAAGGAAACCACTGGATGACGTTATATCAAAATACCCTAAATTGTGTTAATAAAATCGTATGCTTACTTAAGATATACTAAGTAAGAGGATAATCACCTCTCAATTTCAATGAGGGAAAAGCAATATGTTTACCTAGTCTACTGTGGAGGAAGTTGTTTTGTAATCCCTTCCAAGAAATGCTTCTCCCAAGAAATAGACGTATTTTGGAAGACGTAAAAAACAAGCAATATGCATAGAACACAAGGTAAATTTAAGAACATGTTGCTCTAAATTTATTGTCAAAATGTATGTTATTTAGTGTCAATCCATTCCTTTGGTGGGGGAGGGTTAGTTTTGACTTAAACCTTCCAAAGGTTATTGAAAAATTGCTGACCTCTTCAATCTTCAAGGTAGTCTACAAATTCTACCCCATTTATAATGTAAAAAATGTATTCAGCTAAAGTCTAAATTACAAAATGAGATGATTAGGCCCTGTTAAATTATATTGTTAATGATCAGAGCTTAGAAAAATAACACAGCAATCCTTAAACATATTTTGATTCAATTGTTTCTGCTTGCATGAAAAAACATTTGATAACAATGAAATAGACAACTTAGTTTTCTGTAAAGTTTTCAAACTGTAATAAAATGCTGTACTGTAAATCCAAAATGACCTCCAAAACTCAGGGGGAAAGTGAATATGATCTCTTTCCAGTTATTCTAGCAGAGACAATATAATTTTTGAACTTCCTGACAGCTCTATTGCTTTCTCTACCATGAGCTGGCAATGCGTTACTGGCGCCTTCATCAAGAAATGTTCTTTCACCTAACACTGCAAAGTCAAAATTTCACCTGTCATGTGGGTATGACACTGTAGCTTGAAACAGACAGAACAAATTGAATTATGCTGAAAATACACAGGAATTATAGATTAATAGTAGCAAATTATTATTCTCTTCATGTCTTTCCATGTTTTAAACAGTGCTATTTTAAAAATTCAGATGAAAATGTTTTCATTTATAGAGAAACGTTATTTGTGACGAATATGTAAAGATATTTAAAAATTTTTATTTAGACTTCATAGAAGTAGACTGAGCTTGCTGATTGTGTTTAATACTCTAAAAATTAGTAAATACTGATTGCTTGAGTAAGAGGTGGTGTATGGGTGGGACACTGATTTTTATTCATCTTTAGTGTTTTCACTATTTAAAACATATGGTTGAAAATAACAGGAAATTATTTTTTCCATCACAAATTAAGAAAAAATGACATTTTTACAGCTTTAAAATAATACTCAGAAGATTCTAGCAAAAATAGTTTGACTATAAATACAAACATTATGCTATTATTAGATGTTATACTGATAGCCTTCCCAAGCTTGAATGTAATATTGTGCTTCAGGACAATGTATACAAAAATAAATGGAAAAAGTTTGATCCACATTTATGTCAAGTGTTTTGTTTGGAGAGTGTACTATACAGAACAATTAACTTAAAAGGATCAAGTCCATGTGGAAAGGAAGACTATCAGGAGAATGCAAGGAAGGAAATGTTTTGCAGATGTACTGCATTTACATTAATAAAATCTCATTAGGTTTTATGTTTGCCAATAACGGCTGGAAAAGTTACCATACATTGTAGGAACAATTACCCAAATCTTCACTGTCTCATTAGGTTTGTCATACTGTTTTCATTATAATACATTAGAACTTGCAAGTGAGCCTTCAGTAATGACATATTGTTCCAATTCTCCTTTCAGCAGGCTCTAAGATATTTTAGTATTTGTGCTATAAGCCAGCAGGTGTCTTTACTTTGCTTTTTCTGAATCAGTTTTATACACAGACCTCCAGACACAGAATGGAATGTAAAAGGGCTTTCAACAACCACATAAAACTGAGTCTGATTAGAGTAAAGCAATACACACTATTTTTATGATTTTATGGTAATTCAATGCACTAAAAATGTGCACCTTTAGAGTATATGTCTGCGCTAGTAAGACCTGTTAGTGAAAGCTGTATTAATGTAGATAAACCATGCAGTATATAAAGTTTAAAGATTTGCATAACAAATGGAAGACATAGAGCTGATTTGAATATCTAAAGCATTATAAACTTCAATAAGAACAACCAACACTGTTTGAGCTTTCAAGGTACTTGCATTCAAATGAGAAAGATTTAAAAAGGATACGATTTTTAAAATGCTTTGAAGCTTCCTATTAAAGGTCTTAGGCAGCTCAAGGTTAAAATAAATATTGGATTTAAGGTGGGTGAGAAAAGACTTAGAAGCAATTTAAAGTAGAAATCACTTAGCAGTGGAATAGAACAAATGTTTATAGTTAGTGTAATTGTCACCTGACCTTCAAAAAACAAAGAGCCACTCTATACCATCCACAAGAATGAAAAAAAGTTAGCCAAAAAAGACATCCAAATTTCTACCCTAATCGTTTCTTAAAATTAGAGTAAATCATGACTCAAAAATGTTTTTCCTAGAAAAATAAATGTCCCTCCAACAAGTGTAGCTCAATCTAAATGCTTGAAACAATAAAGATCGAAGTACCTGCTAATGCACTAAGCTATCATTATAGTGAAATAGCATTCTATGATGTGTCCTTTCCTGAAGCAGGTGAGAACTCACAGATATCTTCTATCATTGTGCCAAATAAGGGAACAAAAGCTGTCGCTAAATGGGTTACAATACTCTTAATAGTTATGATACACGAATTGGTGAGTGTTGGGCAATATTTTAATTGTATGATTGAAGGATAATAAGTAAAGACTAAAAGAACAATCTCTTATATTAGAAGGACTTTTAAAATGATCAAATACTTTTGCCATTAGAATATAGAAATATTTTGTGGGATATAAATGTACCAATTTATTTATAAGCACTTATATAATGCATCATGCATATTTTACAGAATTACTATCATAAAATATATAAAAACACATATTATACAGAAAGAAACAAAGTACAGGCCTTCCCTCAAGCAAAGAATAATGGTTTACCAAACCCTCTGATTACAAATTACTTTACTTACAGTTCTTTAGAAAGAAAGGAAATAGCCATTCACCCACAGTCTCTTCTCCCACAGCAAGTCACTGGTGACATTTCCTGTATGCCATGTGTGGACTGTTGGGAGAAGGTGGCTTAATTTACTTTGCTTGGATTCTGCTGTGCCAGGGCATCATTTTAGCAATTATCTAACAAGCATCTGAAATCTGCAGAAAAGCATCTGCAACACACTTTTCATTGCTAAGTTGGATATACTAATGAAACACTTTTATAACCACTATCTAATACGTAAAGAAAATGTTTTCTTCCAAGTATTTGTACTTAATGTATATGATTATTATAATATTTGCAAATTATTTTTTTCCAATAAGCATGGTTGTTTTCAAAAGGACTGTTCCAAGGGTCCTTTTTGATAAATTTGAAATCAAGCAAGATTTGAACATAACTTGGAAAATTACATATATATATGTATATATATATACACACACATATATAAAAGTATATATATATTGTGTGTGTGTGTGTGTATATATATATATATATATAATATAGCTGAAAATAATAGAACTGATTAGAAGATATCTGTAAAGTCCTTTGCCTTAGATAACTTGGTTGTATTAACTTACAAAGAATAAGAAAATTTAGTCCTCAAAGAGAGGCCTGCTTACCTTTTAACCTGTCACTTCTTGTACGTGTCCCATTCATATCTCATATATGTCTTGAGGGAATTGAACACCTATTTATTGATTGCTTAATCTGCAAGCATGGATACAAAACATGGATGATTTAAATGTCTGATGCTTTATCAGGTCCTTTACCCATATTAAGCATTTTATTACAGTATACTTAGGAAGAAGAAACGATCATTATCATCATCATTTCTGTATACAGATGAGAAAACAAAGACACAACGAGGCTAACCAAGGTCAGATAATGAGTGGCTTAAAAGGAATGTGAAACCAGAGGGCCTAGATCTGTAGACTTAGAGATCTGAAGACTACATTCTTGACCATTAGTTGTACAATCTTCTCAAGAATTCATTTGTAGTCAATATGAACTTTTTTACAGGAGGTGTTTTGAACCCAATTTCCAAACATAGACACAAAGATTTGTATATAGTAATGATTTTTTCCCTACTGCTTTTTTTCCTTAGTATCAGTTTCTAAATAATAGTATTATAGAAAGAAAATATGTATGCACATGTATGTTCATTGCAGCACTATCTGCAATAGCAAATACATGGAATCAACCTAAATGGCCATCAATGATAGACTGGATAAATAAAATATGGTATATATACACTATGGAATACTATGCAGCCATAAAAAGAATAAGGTTATGTCCTTTGCAGGGAAATGAATGGAGCTGGAGGGCATTATCCTTAGCAAACTAACACAGGAGGAGAAAATCAAATAATGCATGTCCTCACTTATAAATGGAAACTAAATGATGAGAACACATGGACACTTAGAGGAAAACAACACACACTGGAGATTATTGGAGGAAGGAAGGTGGGAGGATGGAGAGTATCAGGAAAATTGGCCAGGGGATACCAGAATAATACCTCAATAATGAGATAATCTGTACAACAAATCCCCATGACACAAGTTTACCTATGTAACAAACCAGCACATGTACCCCTGAACTTAAAAGTTAAAATAGGCCAGGTGTGTTGGCTTATGCCTATAATCCCAGCACTTTGTGAGGCCAAGGCGGGCAGATCACTTGAGGCCAAGAGTTTGAGACCAGCCTGGCCAGTATGGTGAAACCCCATCTCTACTAAAAATACAAAAATTAGCCGGGTCTGGTGGCACATGCCTGTAATTCCAGCTACTCGGGAGGCTGAGGTGGGAGAATTGCTTGAACCCGGGAGGTGGAAGCTGCAGTGAGCCAAGTTTGTGGCTCATGAGGGAAAGAGGTCCTGTCTCAAAAAATAAATAAATAAACTAATTAATTGATTTAAAAAGTTAAAATAAAAGAAATATAAGGTAATTGAAAGGAATTATGTGATATGTTCAAGAAAAAGTAGTTAGTGGGTACCCTTGATCCTATAGCAGCTTCAAAAAATTTTTCCAAGAAACATCTTACTATGTCTTCCTTTAAGGCTAGAGAAATGGCACGACTATGGGTATACTATTTCGTATTTTCCTTAATGCTTTTTAGTTTTAGGCACACACATAGACACACACACACACGCATGCATGCTTTATATTTTAAATTTTCACTTAGTGATTTGTAAGGCATACATATAAAAAATAATACATTTTGGTTAAACAACATTTTAAGAAGTAAGTCCTTATTTTTCACTACATTAGGAGACAAAAATTCCTAGGAATATACCAGGATATCTAATCTCATTATTATTCTTAATAAACTTTATAACCTTGACCAAATTGCATTAACTTCTCTTGGCCTCATTTTCAGTTTTAATTTCGGGCTTAACATTTTTAATTCCAATAATTTTGCACTCTAATCTTTAAATTTTTCTTTTATAAATCTTTTCCATTTGCAGGTTGTTCAATGCACTTTTTGTGTAAGTTCGATTGGCCAATATTCTGGATTAGTGAGAGACATTTTACAAACAAATGTCAAATGACCACATAATCTAAGAAATGTAAGATACTTTAAAATGGATATTTTTGTTAACACTTCTCTGTTTTTCTCCTAAAATATTAAATATGCCTACTACTCTTATTTTATCCAGGTATGAACTGTGTCCTACTAGACCTTGTATTTATATGGACTTTGAAAATGACTTACATTACATAACTGAGCTGGTAGTCAGGTATACTTCCAGGTAAAGACATACTCCATTTTAGCTCATGTCTTAAAAAAACAAAACAAAACAAAAAAAAAAACTTTGTCTTGATTTTATTTTTATTTCAGAATCAACAGGCAAACTAAAATGTTAGTTCAAGCCAGTTCTCAGCAAGTCTATATAGATTTTAATTAATTTAACTAATTAATTGATTATTTTTAAGTGGTAAGAAGACAATGGAGGTAAGAAAATAGAATCAAACTGCTTGCCACATTATTTTGAAAACTACTTACTTTCTTTGTAGTTTGGTTCTTAGTATTTACTAGAGAATGTCTTTTTTCATTTGCCTTTATAATGTCTTTTTGTTGGCTTGTAGGCATCTCATTATATTATTTAGTTTTATATTGCATTTCTAGTGTAATAAATTACTCCCTAATGTAAAATGACCAACACTTAGAAACAAACATAAAATTGAAAGTAACAAAATTGTTATTAGGGGGAAATCATCCATAATAAGGAAAATAGTAGACTAAATTGTTTTCAGTTTATTTACGAATATATGCTCATTATAAAAATTATTTAACTTAAAAAAACTTAATTTTACATCTGTCAAGTTCTATGACATGTGTGTTTATCTGCTTTTCTGGATTACAGCTGATCTCTTAAAGGAAAAACTAGTTATCTCCAGGGATTTCAACTGCTTTATTTTAATTAGGTCTTTTTTAAATGGACTTTTGCCTTGGAATTAGCAAATATGAATGGTTTTAAAATGTAAGATACAAATTCTGTCATCTCTCAAATACTCACAGGAATAGAGGAAAGAAGATGTATAGATATTCCAGTAAAAAAGAAGATTCAAAAATAATTACATTTGACTTTGGGATAGACTGTGTTATATTGTTCCCAGGCAGAAAGTCCTTCTTAATTTTTTTTTCAGCCTTGTGTAAAATTGGTTTGCATTTATTAAATATATACTAAGGGGGGTAGGAACTTATTCTATGTATGGTAAAATATATAAGTAGTGTATATTATGGCTAGAATTCCACATATACATTCCTCCAGACAGGTAACCATTAATGAAAAGAATAATAAAAAAGTAGCCATATTTAATCAAGAAGTCATTGGTTTTAGGTCTTAAAATGTTATTTCCTTTATAGGGCTATAAAAAATAAAATGCTGAATTCGTTCAGGAACACTTTTATTCATTAAGTTAAATGATTTTTGTTTCTCATAAAATAATTGTAAACTGCTTTAAAAAATGATGTATCTTAGCGCTTAATGAATTTCTTCATTATTAGTTGTCTGTCGCATTCTATGGCAAAACTTACTAGAAACTGTGATACAGTGAAAAAGCAAATCTGAACAAAAGCAATCTTGTTTTATTATGTTCAGAAGAACACTTTTAATACAACGTTTTTCAGGAATCAGTTACAACAAATGTAATTTTCTTCAGGGCTATTGTTCAGAATGATGAACCACATATACACACATCTGGCCACCTGAAAAAAGAATCCAAGAAAATTTGAAGATACTCCCACAGAAACAACATTTGATGAATAGAGCCTTTTATCATCTTCTCTATACTCCTACCAAAATGAAAGGGCAAAACATCTCTGAAAATTTGTAGAGCAGTCACATATTCATTGCAAACCACCACTCAGAGATGCTTAACAGAACACTATATCCTACCAACTTGTGATTGCAAACAAGTCAAAGGCTTATATTATGAACAATATCACCAGAAAACAGTAAACTTCATGATATAAATGTCAGCTTGACATGATGTATTAGTGTGCCACCCCCAAATATTATTCTTTAGATGTTGTGGCAGAGAATGTTCACTTCAGCCAAATATATAGGGACTTACGACCTTTTGAATTTAACATACCACAGGGGACACTACCCAGTAACTATGAAAAAAATTAACAAATTCTAGATTAGAAGCTCCAATACTAAAAAGGCATTAAATAAATGAAATTGCCCAGGGTTTTGGTGAGTTACAAGCTTTGGAGGCTCTGTATGAAAACTGTAACATAACTCATTATAGCTTCGGGCACTAATAAGTTATGAGGCACTCACATGTATGAGATAAACCCCATAACTTACTGAAGTCTATATCATCCCTTCATTATATCTAGGGACATGTGAAATAGCTGAAATTCAGCTCGAAACCCCAAAGTTCAGTAATAAAAGTGAATAGATCAGCACATCTATTGATTTTGCTGTCTTTTTTGTGCTTTTAGTTATCCTACTCCCTTTCACATCTGAAAGATTCCAGCATTTTTCTTCTGAGCTCTTTCCATGTTGGCATTTTAGGTATGCTGGCAAACATCAAAATAAACTAGGTTTCTGCTTTGCTCTCCTCTCAAGAGTAATTATATTAGTCAGTCAAAAGTCTTAGGCACTTTCTTCTTCTAATAAATAAATTGTATTACATTATTTCAAAGGCAGAGCTGTGGAGACAAATTCAAAATCCATACTCACATCATAATGTATGATGAAAAACCAAGAGAAATATGAGAAAATAATGTGGTGTATTTTAATATTGGTATAAAAGGCTGTGTTTATTTGATTAATGGGGAACTTAAGAAATGGAATAATAGAAATTAATCGTTTAAGAATTCATCCTACATTGCTCATTTCTGAGGCAGGTACATCTTCATGTATCTAGGCCTTAAAAATAATCAAAATGTTCACAGAATGACTCTAATTTTTTTATTTTTAAAGCTTAATGTGAATTTGCAAGAATTGGGAAAAGTAACATAGGTAATACTACTGTTACATTAATCTAACAAAAATAACATAGTTTAAGAAAGATAAAGATAGCATAGGTGATATTCAAATTTTTAAATAATAAAAAGATCACAAGAATGTGATTCAAGAAGAGATAATGCAAATTATAGGAGCTTATAGATTTCATCATTTAGTGTTATCTCCAAAGAAAAGCTGAATGGAAATATTTGCCATTCTCAACAAATTTTTGCACAGTACTTGGCAATGTCAGGAGATAGGCAGCAAATGGGTATTTAGTGGAATATCAAGATCAAGAGGAGTCTAGGCACAGATGTTTTCACTAGCTAACCGGGATGAAAGGGTGGTTTAAGCAGTCGCTGCTTGGAGTCAGAAACTTAGGAGGGCTTAAAGATTGTGAACCCAAGTTATTAACCAGGGAGTCCAACATATTGTGGTTAAAAATAAGCCAAGGATTTTGGGACTAAAATAGTGAAGCAGATTTCGATTGACACTTGCGTGAAATACACATTTATGGAAGCACAGTCATGAGGAAAGGCTAAAGTTGAAGATCTCTATCTATCTTCTGTCTCTGTCTCTATCTCTCTCTCTCTGTATATATATTTACTATGTGTATATATTTATATATTATACAGTATATGTATGTATGTGTATACAAATATATAATCTATATGTGTATATGTACATATTATATGTTTAAATTATATGTGCATACGTATATATACATATATTATATATAGCAATTTATTGCATTTTTAACATATATTCTGTGATTTTTTCATAAACATTAGTATATTTGATACAATCTTGTAGGGTATAACATTTTCAAGATAAGACCCCAAATCTGACTAAGCTTATGCTCTTAGCCCCTGCTGTACTCACTCCAAAATTTTGGTCTACAAACTAAGTGCTTAAATGCTTTACATATGTCATCTTGTTTACCCCTCACAATAATATCTTGAGATATATAATATTTCCACCATTTTACATATGCAAATAACTTGCTAGAGGTCACATATGTTAAATGACCGAGTTTGGAGCTTACATCTTCACATGCATTTTTTTCTGTTTTTATTTGTAACATTTTTAAATGTATTTTACAGTAGCATTTCTTCTTACTTAAAATTTCCACTTGGGGAGATTTAAAAGCTGTGTTATTTGGCAACTGGCAAAATTATCTGTCAATATATGAATCACATTCTCATGGGATAATTTAAAAAGTAATAATATATTGATTGAGAAAAAAATAAAATTAAACTAATGATGAAACAGAAGCAGAGAAGTTAATATGTTGCTTCTTGTTTATTGTATTGTCCACAGAATTTTGGAAAACTTAAGTTGTGAGTATCAAACCTGAATCTTAGAAGAAAATAATTAGAAAATGTTAGGGAGATGATATAAAAGAGAAGACTGATATATAGCAATTTACCCATTGTTCTGTACTATTTAAGAAAAAGTAATTTTGTTAAAGTACTGGTCGTGGTCCTTCTTTATACTAATCAATTGGAGGGTACAAATCTTTCCAGTGTTCAGAACAATGTAGAAAAATAAAACATCTGAAAACATGACTCTTCAGAAAACATTCCATATGTCAGTTACACAGTGTAGTTCTGAGATGGTCTCACACTTGTTTTTCTGCCACAAATACATTATGTTTAATCTTTGTTGTCTTTTCTGTTTTAACTCAGATATTGTGACCACCCAGTTATTTTCTTTTCACTTAAATTAGAAGCATAGATGCTTCCATGACAGTTAAATGGATGAGTTACAATATCAGTAAGAAAAATATCTGGACGTTATGATAAATGATTTTATAATTCCTCAGTTAAAGGAAATAATTTACTCTCTGAACAATATCTTTATTACCTTAGGGCATTTAAATTTCAGTGGGAACTAAGGTAAATTTCCTTACTTTCCATGGAAAAGTAAGCCCACTGGTAGTTGTAAATTTCTGTATAAATGTTAAACAATAAGAGTCAGCTAAATGGCTAGCAATTGTTGGAACTTTATAATGCAATGAATTTGGCATATGAAAAAAATTCTACACCCCTTGGAAGTATGTTTTATGCTTGTTATAGCTGCATAAAATACAGATTGAAAATAAACTGAACATTTTAACTTTGGGAACAGGGAGAACATATCCATTTCTATTTTTCAAGGAAAATAATACCATGCATTATTGACTCATGCATGGAATAAAATACATAATAGGTTGAAGCAAGGCTTTTACAAACATGCTATCCTTTGTTCCATACAGGGTCTCAAGGAATAAACATAAAGGAAATATTTTTTATTTATCCAGCTCATTCTTTTTCTCCTAAAGCTACTTTTATGTATCAGGAGATCCTTGCAATATATTTGCTATTGTTTTAAACAGTTCATCACCTTCAGAATGATGATGACTACCACATCTTTAGGCATGCTGGTGCTCATAGGATATCTGGGTTATATACTCGTAGAGAGGCAAACAAATCTGAAAGCCTTCCACTTATAGGGAACGTTCCTCTGATCAGAGCATCAGATGGAATTCCGTTTTGAAAATCTGGAGTTCTTTAACTTCTTTATGTATCAGTTAAAACGTAGAAGAATCAAAATCAGTAGTGCTCTTCCATACTGATATGATGGAAATCATATAATCTCTAACAGCTAAAGAAGAGGGAAATTCATCCCTATAGTTCATTACAAATTATTAATCAGTCTTGTTTAAAAATAAAATAACTTCTGTAAAAATGCATTTTACTTCTGTATGAAATAATTTAGAAAAATATATGATTGGTAGCACTGTTTTTTTCGAAGAGTTGTACACAAATATTGAAAGAATTCATAATAATTTTATCTTCTTCAAAGATATTGTTCCTTCTGAATAACTCAAAAGAACTCCTATCCAAGACATACTTATGTTCTTTAAACGGGTAATGGTTCTGCTGAGAACATAAAACTCTTGAGTCCCTGGAGGGCCACTTTCCTCAAAGACCTTATCCATCTACCTAAATTTTCTATAAAAATATTATCTTTCTTGTGAGCCATGACATAAAAAGGGTGGGGAAAAACTGAAAGCTATCACAATCACGACAGCATATGGAAAACCTAAGAGCGTTTTTATGTGCACTCTTTTATGTATACAGGTTATTGTACATATTTACATCTGGACAATGGTTCATATTTTCAATATATTAACTTTGCCAAGCTACAATAAGTTGAATGGCATGATCCTTTACAATAAGTTGAATGGCATGATCCTTTCTTGATAGTAAAGTGTTCAATTTCTCCTTTGACTTTAAAGTTTTATTTTTTACAGAGTGTATTATATATAAAATCTTTTTATCCCATTTTCTTATTTTTATATTATGAATTTAGATTAATAATTATGTTACCTAGATTTATCAATTGATGAACTATTTAGCTGAATTTCACATTATTTTCACAGAATATACGTAATAATTTGAAAAAACTTTTTTTCTTTTTTTCTTTTTTTGAGACAGAGTCACACTCTGTTACCCAGGCTGGAGTCTAGTGGTGGTGATCTTGGGTCACTGTAACTTCTGCCTCCCGAGTTCAAGCAATTCTTGTCCCTCAGCCTCCCCAGTAGGTGGGATTACAGGCACCTGCTACCAAGCCCAGCTAATTTTGTATTTTTAGTAGGGATGAGGTTTCACCACGTTGTCCAGGCTGGTCTTGAAATCCTAACCTCAAGTGATCTGCCTCCCTTGGCCTCCCAAAGTGCTGGGATTTCAAGCATGAGCCACTGTGGCCAGCTGCTAAATTTTTAAAAAAGAAAGTTGCCTTAAACTTTTACTTATATAGAAGATTTTTAGAAAATATGAATTTATATTTACATTATTTCCATTATCCAATATTATAGAAATGTCACTATTACATACTATACTCTACCTAATTCTTATTATGATGATTTTAAAAATTTTGACTTATTTTAAATTCTCCATATTTTTACTTGAGGGATGCTGGTTATTATAAATGAGTTGGTATAATTATCATCTTGCTATTTTTATGGAGAAGTGAATGCTACTTAAAAATTTTTGTCTATGTTGACTCGTATTTTAGGTAGGGACATTTGGTAAACCCCTTTCTCTTGTTTATTTTAATTTTCTCAACTCAGAGAAAAGGATGCCAATTGTTCAGGTGTATAAAATTAAAGTCCCAAGACCATTTGATATAGACTACACATTGTGTGGGAGTCAGGGTTATCTAGTCGGATGACGTTGGATAATTGATCTTAGCCATATGGCCTCAGTTTTTTCTGGCATAAAATTAGCTGTTTGGAGATTTCCTTCGGTTTTCAAGATTTGAAATTCTACTTAAATATGAAAAACAAGACCTGAAATATGTGTTTGGTACTTGTGCATCTATGAAACGTCTACAAATTATTCATCAGCTGTCCAAGTAGCCATTTGCTATTTAATCAACAAATATTGAGCATCTGCTTTATACTCGACTATGTACAATACAGTAGAACTAAAAAAAAATAGTAATCAATTTTTGCCTTTAGGGGATTCAGTTCAATTAATGATAAATTAGTTAATTATTTATGAATATTTTAATTATCTATTATATAATCACCGTTACGTGTTAGGCACTGGGAAAAACATTAAAAATTAAAGAATAAGACAATTCCTTGAACTGAAACAGATAAAGGATGTATTCTAATAGGATAAATACTATGAATTTAGAATATACTGTGGGGGCACAATAAGGAGTATAACTAACTCTGAAAATGTCCTGGAAGCTTTGGAAAAAAGTGACATTTGAGATGAGCATTACATGTACCCTGGTTGGAATTTTCAGTGTTAGCGTACTTGCAGGGCCATGAGAGCTATTAAAGGCTTTTCATCTGTGGGCTGTTGTAATCACATGTGCCTTCCAAGAATGGAAGTCCTAGAGCAGTCTCTCCCTTCCTTACACTTCAAGGGATTTTGGGAATCAATTTTGATTATTCTTTTTAAAGCTATGATTTCCCTGGGTATTCTTCTTTGATTCCCATAGCAAGTAGTGTCCTCTGAGAGTAAATAAAAGCAAAATAAAAAATGAGGCGTTGTCTTATGTGGGTAATTTGAATTTCAACACATCGAATTTCAACCATATCAAGAGATATGGAAGTCCATAGATCTCTGCTCCAAAAAGTTTCTCTGTGGTATGTATCATTTCTTCGCATCAGGTGCTTTGTCCAAGTGAATGGAACTTAAAACATTGTGGTTAGATGAGATTCATTCAATATAATTTTCTAGCTAATTGAACTTGTGTGAATTCACATTTGGGGCCGACTTTGAGTCTTTTCATTGATGCTATATTTCACATCTTGATTTACTCAGCTTTCCTCTCCTGTCTGTTAATCATTTACTAGAAAGAATGTGACAGTTGGTTTCTTTCAGATCATACTTGCACTGCATATTTGGGCTCTTTTCTTAATTTACAAGGCATCTGTCTTTATCTTATTTCCTGGGTGATTATTCTAGTATGTTCAAGTTGCTGTTCTGCTCTGTCATCAAACATCTGTGTTTCTTTATTTTAATTAATGTGATTTTTTTTCCTGGTTGTGGACTTACAATTTTTGTATTGTCTTTTATTTCTGATGTCAAGAGTTTCTATATATAAATAGTAATATAAGGAAAACATTAAAACATGTCCCCCTTTTTATGTCTGTTCTGTGAGAGTTCAAAGCTTGCTTGCTCTTACTTTAACAGACTACAAATTTGTTTATACAACGTTTATTAAGAAGTTACCATGCTAAAGGCTACTAAGGACTATAAAAAGGGAAACCATGTAAAGTCATTGCATTTGTTTTTTAAGGGCTAGCATACCCAGAAAGCAAAACTTTATTTGAATATAAAATGAGAACATGTATAATTCTAAGCATATCAAGAGCTACTGAACCTTATACAACAATAAAAGATAATGTTTGGAGATATACATTGTTATAAAAGACATAAGTATTTTGGTTTTAATTGACATTGAGTAATAACGGTTGAAATAATTTTGTAAAGTTAAGATAGTAAGGTATTTTTTAAACAATGGTTATCTCATCTACTCTTCTGAACTATATTTTAAAAATCTAATATTAAGTGAAGTTTAGAGATAGCTTCATAGATTTTTGATCCAATTGATTATACACTGATATGTTCAATTCCTTTTTCAGTCATGAGA
This sequence comes from Hylobates moloch, assembly GCF_009828535.3. Taxonomy (NCBI): domain Eukaryota; kingdom Metazoa; phylum Chordata; class Mammalia; order Primates; family Hylobatidae; genus Hylobates; species Hylobates moloch. The sequence continues at coordinate 131,930,368 of NW_026652279.1, forward strand.
ACTATCCACTAAGACTAACATTATTGGAAGGACAATAAAAATGAAAATACATATTGTAATAAAGTTCTCAGAAATAATGTAATCTAGAAAACACACACCAATTGCATGATTAAGTACAAAAATGGCCAGATCAATAACTTCATTTCTGTTTTTATTTCTCTGGGATGCCTAGAAGTTGGAAGATGATTCTCATTGTGCACATTTGCTAATAAGTCTTTGTGGAGAATCCATAGGTTAAATTTTTTGTGATGAAGATTTTTATTCTTCTAATACAGACTGAGGCAGCACTGTCTAAATTATTATTGTAATGCATGCAGGTGTAAGCACTCAAGTTTGATTTCCTGAAGTGGAGCTTTTGTGTATGTGTGGGATTTAAAAAAATCTGTTGGCGTGCAATCTCCCAAGTCTCCATGTTTATCTGTTTGTGATGTCATATGCAAAAGCAACAAATCAGTGGATGCATCTACTAAAGCAGATTTTTTAAAAAATCACCCAAGCTTCTCCTGAACTATAATTCTTGCCTAGTAAAACATACATATGTGAAAAATGTATAAAAATAAAATCAAAAATTAAGACAGTAATAAACAGTTTAGACAGATTTCACATACCTAAGTCAAATGGTAGTTCTAACACAGGCATTTATATGGGCCAATTATATAAAGCCATTTTGAAAGGCTGTTTTTCACCATGTTTCTTCAATTCTTCAGAGTCTGCGGTGATGACCAACATCAGATACTATTAAGGAGTCTTCAAGCATGTAAAATAATATGATTTCACAATGATTACATATTCACTCTACAGCTGGCTGAGTTTTTACATCTCCATTTGTCATTGACGATTGTGTCCAATTAAATGATTAGCTTTTAAAAACTGCTGCACATTATGAGTGTGAACTTGTGTTCCATTGCACTGAGTGATGCAGAAACAAACTCATTACAGCATGTAATTCACCCATATTAAATAACAAACAGATGGCTGCTGTAAATGAGAGCTCCTTTTTCTCTTCAAAAGTGCCAGGAAAAAGGTGTTTTTATTTATCTTTGTTTCCAGCTTCTTTCTGTTTTCTTGACAAGTGGGCAGCTGGTTGCTGAGGTTTTCAATTGGTGCAGAAGAATGAAAAGCCTGTTTCCATTAATTTCCCCATAAAATAAGTCTTTGAATCATTTCTGTTATAAATGCAAGTGCAGTAGCAAGCTGCTGCTTGATTAATTCACTTATTATGAAGATTTCATCTTTTATAAAAGGGCCTGCAGGTAATTTATCTTGTTTAGTAAGATTAGAAAAATGTAATTATCTTGATACCTTTGGACCCCTCTCATTTTAATTGTGTTCCCATAAATTTCAAACATAAAGATGGGAATTTTTTGTGCACAAATGTTCCAACATGTGGTCGAAAAATGTGCTTTAAGCCCTGCATAAAAATTTATCAAGTAAAATACATTAGGACTGTACTAATACAGGAATGCATACAAATAAAGCTAGCATAGAATTATAGTCGTGTGTACAAACAAACATCTGAATTTCTGGTTCCCTAGTCACCTAACAGCTGGGGTAAGGTAAAGGGATTTGGGATTTGTTAGACTTTTTTTTATATGTCACTGGAGAAATGAAATCTGTCTTATGTATACTAATAAAATTAAAATTGTGTTTGTCTTCAAATCTTCCAAACTCAAGTCGGTTTCTACTGAGCATATATTTCATGGACTCTCTTCCCATCATTTCCATTATGTCTCTTAGCATCTGTGGATAATAGGATACATCTCTAATTTTACAATGATAATATAATTTATTTAAAAAAAACACTAAGTGTATGAAGAATCTTCTATTTAACTTCAGATATTCTGTCTTGCAGGGATCATGCTGTCAGGCCTGGAAGACATATCTCCTTTTCTCCAGTCTTTTCTTCAGTTCTGCTGGAATTGGCATTTTAATATCTTTAATTTCATTTGATTTATAGTATTTAATTTGCCTTTGCTAGATTTGTAAAATATGTTCTGATTTTCTACTTAATTACTTCGTATTAATCAAAGTATATATTTCTTTCAGCCTATACTCATTGTCCAGGAAGAAGGAAGTCACTAATACTGTATTACGCAACTATATTATTTCAGAGTTTTCAATCTTTTTCTATGGCTACATACAAGAAAGCATTTCATTCTTTGTGGTCCTTTGAATGGCATTGAACTGGTCAAGTGATTACTTTTGATAAATTCTATAGATCTGTGCTTAGGCACATAACAGGATGCAATCAGGGTACACTGAGATTTGCTACATAAGAGCCTCTGTAATTAAAATGATGTATACTTAGATCTCTAAATATAATGGTTTCTACTTATAAAACACTTTTCTATATATTTCAATAAAATTGTAGAGCTTATAAAATTGAATTAACATAATGTGGTAGAAACACAGATGTTACTGAAATAAAACGGTTGTATGTTTGTATATTCTTCATCTTTGTGGTTTACTCACTTTATTGGATAGTTACAGTTGCTGCCTTTAAACGTGTCTGCCCGTAGGGCTCTGTGTACAAAAATATGAATTGAGGATATTTTTATAGTATTATTGGATCAATTTTATAAATATATGCTAAATCTGCTTTATGTGTAAGACTCAGTGTCAGGAATAAGGAAGTTCCTCAATTTATTAAGCTGTGCTGCAACCCCACCTTATTCTCTGGGGGTCTCAGTTACCTTAGCTGTAAGTGCTGCATGCTGTATACTGAATCATGTTCCCTAAAATTCATAGATTAAAGCCCTAACCACCAATGTGATAGTATTTGGAAGTGGGATGTTTGGGAGGTGACTAGGTTGAGATGAGGTTAGGAAGTTCAGGTCCCCTTAATGGGATGAGTGTTCTTACAAGAAGAGGAAGAAAGGCCAAGAGACTGGAGCACTCTTTCTCCCGTTACCATGTCAGGACATGGTGAGAGAGCAGTCATCTCCAAACTAGGAAGAGGCTCCTCACTAGGCACTGAATTAGCCAGCACCTTGATCTGGAATGTCCGGCCTTAAGGGTGTTAAGAAAATTAAATTCTGTGGTTGAAGCCACCTAGTGTATGATATTTTGCTATGGCAGTCTGAGCTTGGGCAAGACACTATTGCTGCCCTGCCTCCACAGCAGACTTTTTGTGAGGATTAAATAAATCACTTTGAAGAATGAATTGATTTCATTAGTTATCTTTTTTTATGCTTAAGTCTTTAAAACTCCCTATCAAATATTTAGTGTTAAATAAAATTGTAAAATGTTTATCATGGTTATTCCATTCATTATTATTCACAAAATTGATGAAAAGACAAAGGAACTAGGCATTTTCTAAAGGGTACATATGTCAGGGTAAATATATATCAGCTAGAATTCATTAGCCTGTTGCAATATTAATGGAAGAAATTACAATTTTAGTAAGTATTTTATCTCACTTTTTGATCATTGGCAAAGATGAAGTGGTAGCTTAGCATTTTCCTCTAATTTCTTCCTCTAGTATTGGGGCCTAGCTATGTCTCCCTTCATCTGTCTGTCTTCTTATAGTATTACCTAATGCTAGTTAATATCTTCTTTATGTCTTAATTTAGAAATTTCTATGGGGGCAGATGAAATATTTGTTCTCAAGACTTTCAGAGCTTCTTTTTGATTAAGATCGAAATAAGTAAAAGAACACTTCTGAGATTAAATCTTAGAGCAGGCAACTCTGAGGGAAAAAAAATGCCAAAATGATTCATTATCTAAAATGCAAATTTGATTATGACCCTCCCCTATCCTTAGGCTGTTGCATAAAATGAAATCTGATTTTAAGGAGAGTGGAGGAGAAAGTTGCAACATTGAGGAAAGGAATTGAACGAGGCTGTCCACTGGCTCAGGGACTGCTTCGAGGATATTTCTCATATCTTGTTGAAACAAAATCTCAATGTGTCAGTATAAAAATTGGTTCTGAATTTGAGCCAGTGGGTTTGAGATAAGTTTCTGCCACATTAAAAAAAAAAAAAAAAAAAAACAGTAAGTACAGGAGAAAAGCAAAACAAACAACCACAAAACAAGCCTGCTAAAATGAATCCAGAATGCTTAATGTACCTTATTCCTAAGAAGGCTGTCTGTTGACAGATGTTCACTTCCAGTTGGAATATGGTATCATAAAGGCAATGTTTCATCGTGCTTATCAAAAACATCTAAAAGCAACAAAGAAAACAGTATATAAAAACGCAACTTCGTTTCTTTACAATCCCAGGCTATGAGGCAGGTGTAAGGGCTGCTAAAATCAACAGATAAACAATAGGGATAGAAAGATGACATGCAGGGAGAAATGACAAGAAAATGCCACCAAAAGAGGAATAAACAATGAAAGGAGCTAGCAGCTGCAGCTATCAGATGTAAAAATTGTACTGCTTAAGGGTAAATTTCAACACTGAGATCCAAATCTATACTTACTGCTTCCAATAGCAGGAATAGAAGTGGCAACAGTAGTGCCCCTCCAATTAAGTAGTCTTTTCAATTTTCCATTACAATGCAACAAGCCACCCTAAAAGTTAGTGGCTTAAATCAACAACACTTTATTATTGCTCATGATTACATGATGAGGGCGAATCGGCATCTCTTCTTTACAGGTGGTGTCAGTTGAATTGCTGAGATGACGGAGAGGGACAAAATGGCCTCATCACATGGCTGTCAATTGTTGCTCCCAGGGCCTTGATTCCATTGGTCCTCTTCCCACGGGCATTTGAGATTCCTCATAGAATGATGGCCTTAATATAGAGAGGCCTCTGACGTGGGGGCTAAATGCTACCGAAAGGTGGAAGCTGCCAGGTTTCTTGAGTCTTAAGCCTGTAATTTTCACATTGTTATGAGCATGAATAATGGGATGTGTGATACATTGGGGCCCCCAAGTAAAATCTATCATACGAAGCTGTTTGAAGAATATCATCGACAAGCCATATTCGCAGGAAGCAGTCTGACTATGACGCAATGGATAAAAAGAGACTCTCTGAATAAAAATTAATAATAATCAGGGAAATGCAAATCGAAACCACTATGAGACATTACCCACATCAGTTAAAATAGCTAGTATCAAGGAACCAAGAGAAAACAAGTATTGGTGAGTTTGTGGAGAAAAGGAGACTCTCGTACACTGTCATTGAGAATGTAAATTAGGGCAGCCGTTATGGAAAACAACATGGAGGTTCCTAAAAAAATTAAAAGTATAATTACCATATGATGCAGCAATCTGTCTTCTGGCTATATATACATAGGAAATGAAATCACCTCACAAATACATCTGTGCTCCTGTGTTTATCACAGTAATATTAACAATAACCAAGATATGGAAACAAACTAAGGGTCCACCAATAGATAAGTAAATAATGTGATATATATATGTGTGTGTGTTTATAGAACACACACAGGGATATTATTCAGCCTTAAAAAGGAGATTCTGCCAATTTCAACAACATTGATGAATCTAGAGGACCTTATTCTAAGTGAAATAAGCCAAACACAGAAGAAAACTATTGCATAATCTCATTTATATGTGAAACCTAAACAAACAAAAAGCCGAGAAAAACTTGAATATATAGAAACAGAGAGTACACTGTTGGTTATCATAGGTAGAGTGTGGGAGTCGATGGGAAAATGAAAATCAAACAGTACAAAGGTTGAGTTATGGAAGATAAGTAAGTCTGGAGAGGTAATGAACAGCACAAGAACTATAGTTGTTGTATACTGTGAATTGGTTGAGAGTAGATTTTTGTTACTTTTACCACCACAACGAAAAGGGAACTATATTAGATGATGGTTGTTCACTTGTTTGACAGTAGTGAACATCTTACTATGTATATGTACATCAAAACATCATGTTGTATACCTTAAATGTGAACTATTAAGAAAGAATAAAAAAGCGTATTCTCTGTATCCACTGGCTAAGGAAGAACAAAGATTTTAAAAAAGACACACAAAATCACCTGTCATAGGGAAAGTTTCAAGAATTTTGGAATAAAGCCCTGTTCAACTCCACCACCATCAATAAACCACACTGAATATGAACTAAAGCAAATGGCTAGAGAAATCTGCCTCTTTTAATGGTGAATATTTTTTAAGCTGATACAGGATCTATACAAAGACGTTACATGTAAAAGAGGGAAAGGGTTAAGATAAAAAACAATAATAATTGTAAAGGATCCTTACCAGAAAGAAAAATAGTATGGAGTGAGTAAAATCTGTGAGCAAATTTAAACCATGAATCATTACAACAAAACAAAACACATAAAATTCCCAATAATGCGATCATTTCTATAAAGCAAATTCACAAAAATAAATATAAGATCTGAGAGAGCAGATGGTGAATTAATGAGAGGAATGCAACATGAAATGCACATGAAAGTATTCAAAGCATCTGTCTGAGAAATAAAGGAAAAAAGAAAAAGAAACAGAGAATAGACATTCTAAAACAATACAGGATATAGAAGATAGAGATGACAGAAATGCACAAATAAAAAATAAAATAATAAAAGTAGATCAGATGAAAACTGACAGCCTAAGGAAACAAAGCATGACTATTTAGAGGATGCAAAAAAGAAAACTGAAACAAAGGGAAAAGCTTAAGAGTCAAATTCAATTTATTTATCAAAATGTTACACAATGAAAATATGGAGGGTCACATTGTATACTAGGATGAATGAGATGAGCATGATAAATATTCATTCATATTCTAGGAGTTTCTGTAATTCAAATGTGAAGAAATTATTTTGGCATTAAGACAAAAATATTCTCATTTCTGTGGTCAAAACTTTTATTCTGTGCTCAGACTAATATATACAGAATTCTCAAAAGAATATAACCAATATTTTGTTCCTGACAAACTGCCACTCAAATTCAATGGCAACAGTTTCAAACATGCAAGAACTTAGAAAATATCATTGCTACAAATTATTATTGAGAAAGTTGCTAAACAACAAAACTTCAAACAATAGACATGTGATTGCCAAAACTACAGCAAAAAGACTGAGAGTAAGAATGAATGCATTAACAAAGCAACTAGACTGAAACTAATGTGCGCTTTAAATTTACAGGAAATAATGTAAACTTTATAAGCCCTGATGGTACAAAATAATAAACATGTTTTCCCTAATCCCACACTTTTACATACAGTCCTTTTATTAAATTTTTAAAGGTAAATTAAAGATTTTATTTGGGAATCACAGAATTGCAGTTTGTGGAATACAAGCAGATCAGCGTGGTCTTTGGTTTGTCCAAAGAACAAAGGGTGGGATTTTGTTAGAAATAAATTTTATGTATTATTTTGAAAGAAATCTCACTGTCACTAGAGAAGCTTTGGGGAGCGGTCAAGCTCTGATTGGTGAGTGATGGTGACAAGTAAAACTAGTCTTAGAGCCCAGGCAGGTTTTTTCAGCAGCTACCAGGTAAAAATGGTCTGATGATTACAGCAGGCTATTTCAGCACCTGAGTTTGCAAAAAGTTCAATTTTTGGAGCTGGTATTATGTGTCTGGAGTGCTTTTTCCTCTTGGTCCATTCACTCTGATTCAATTTGGTATAATAAGAATGATCAAATTTGTGTAATCAACTTTCACAATGCCAAACATATGTTTTATTCCTGACTGTATTCTTATCATAACTCAGAGAAATATAGTTTTTGTGGTTATAGAAATATGAAATGTAAATTAGAAACAAACAGAATAACAATCCAAAAAAAAGAAAAACTATAAATCTAAGGAAATAAGAAAGAAGTGATACAGATACAAAGGTTAAAATTAGCACATAGGAGAATATACTAAAACTTATACATCATTTCTGAAGGTTCTTTTTGCAGAAAAACTAATAAAACAGTTAAACCTATATGTATACATATATATATATATATATTTTTTTAAACTTGCATGAAAAGTGTGTAAAAATTAAGAAAATGTTAGGAAAATATACTTTACCAAAAGTGACTCCTGAAGTTAGCAAACTTAAACAAATTTCCCAAGAAAAATTAGAAAAATATATGAGGACTATAAAGTCCTGTTTTTTACTTTTTCTTACCTCCTCGCTTCCTCCCAAAAGCACTAAACTCAGATATTTTTACCAGAAAAGTCTACCAAAAATTTAAAGTTAAGATAAATTCAGCAACTTGTTCAAGTTATATAAATCTTCACATACTACATGTCATATATAAAAACGAAAATAAAAACCTTCCAAGTTCTTATTAAAAATAATCAATATTAAAACCTTACACATTTCAATGGAAAAAATAGCTACAACTCAAACCTCCAATTCCTATTATGTTATTTACATAGAAATTCTTAGTAAAATTTTCACAAAGAGAATGCACATATTACAAGTATAGTAAACCATGACCAAATAGGGTTTATTTCATAAACGTAATGATGTTTCCATATTAGGATATATCTTATATTACCCATCATTATTGTCTTAGGAGAAAAAATATTATCCCCATACACCCTGGTCAGGTATTTGGGAAAGTTGAAAATCCATTCTTGATAAATAAATTCATGTTAGATAAATATCTTTTAAAAAAAGAAGAATGTAAACACATCTCAGTACAAGAATGAGCAAGATACATAAAATATGGCATCTCTCCATTACATGTCATCCCCTCTAGAAGGCAGCACAGAGAAAAAACCTCCTTCTGTGATCTTGCAATTCCATCCACAAATCACTGCATAACATGGACTGTAATAACTGACAGGTCATCTTCTCAAAATCAGTTATGATATCTTAGTCATCCTTTTATTACATTATCTACCTGGGTTTCTGGCCCATATGCCTCAGGAACTGTGAAGGGATTGGTATATCCCCCCACTTACAAGCTAACGAGTTAGCCTTCCATAGTCTCCAGGATACTGATAGAAGGCACCAGCTTCCTGGGTGGAGGAGACTCCTGGCAGAGAAGGCAACATGAGATCAGCTCCTTGGTATTAGTTACCCTTGCTTCCATGTTGCTCAGCAGCAACATCAATGGGACAAGCTGGATGTCTGCACACACAGTGGGTTGCATTTCAGGAGAGGAAATTTGATTATATCATGGTATTCATCATGCCTGCTTTTTGTCCCAAAAGGAGGAATTATATTTATTGCACAGGACCATAAACATGACTGGCTTTTGTTCTACCTATAGCATCCAAAGCTGTTTATCATAAAAGAAAAAATCTTTAAAAGTGTATTCTGTAACAAAGAGCAGTCAATATGTTGCTTTAAGAGATGAGCAGAAATACATGGGACCGGTGAAGATGTGTCAGATATTGTATTTAAGATTGTCTAAAAAGGCAGAAATTCGATTAAAATGCGTTCATTTCACTTAAACAAATATTTTGTTTTAGCTCCTATTGTTTATTCTTATAACACAAATTGACTTTGTCTCTGTTGTCCCTTTAGTGGGAATGTTACACAAGGACTGAGGTCTGTTACTAACGCCTTGAATTGAATATATTAGAAATTAGTTGTGCTGTTTTATGTAAGTTTCATAAATAGAGGTGATATTTGATACAACATCATTCTAAACAAAGATACACTGGGTGCATCTTGCTATGTAGCACATATTTTATAAGACATATCTACAATATAAAATAGTCTGTGGGTTAAATTTTTTATATTTTTTCCACATTTTATTTCATTGGTCAAGGGAAAATGTAACTAAAGAAAATAAGGCTTAATTTCAATGACTTGTTAATAAATATTTACTAATTTGTGTTTTAAAACTATTCTTCCAGAAAAAGCTAACCGTAAATGGAAAACTTGCTTCACCAGCAGGTGTTTTCTAATTGAAAATAAATGAAAAATGTAAAATAACTGACAGTCTTTGTCAAAATAATTAGGTTATTTGAAAATATTTGTGTAGCACACAGTAGGTTTTTAAAACTGACTGAATACATATATGAAGGAATGAGTTGCTAATATATAAATCTGCACGTTGCCCCTGGGTATCTTAGCTGGTAAAATAAATATGGACTAGAGGCTCAATCATCTTCTCCCTTATATCAAAACTACACATTGTATAGATTGAAACACAAAGGTAAGAAAGTTGATAGCTCCAGAAGTCCTTCGAGAATAATGTGTAAATGGGAACTTGGCCCAACTACCCCTCCCCCATTTAATAAAAATTTTACTGTTCAAGCTGTAAATCAGCGTAGCCTATAAACTGTAAGCTTCTCTACCATGCCTTTGATACTTGACAGACATAATTGACATACATAAACTCTTTCAAAGTGACTTCTGGAAATTTTCTCTGGGATAAAGATTTTAGATAACGAGGCAGATGGCTAAGTACACACATTAGGATATTTTGCTTTTGGCCTGCTTATTCTGAGTTTGTTATGTTTTGTATTGTTTGGGGATTGCCAGTACAATTAATGCAACAATTAATAGGGCATCGCATTCTTCATTATTTTATGCAGGATATGATGTCATCCAAGTCTAATATATATAATACATATAATGTCAGAAATAAGTTGTTTTTGAGTTGTACTGGCTTTACTCTCTCCACAGAAAGAAAAAAAATCTAAATATTTTATAGATATTAATTGAAATCTTTCAAAATATTCAATAGAAGTCAATAATTTTTCTCAAACTTGAATGGAAATATTAACATTTGAGATCTGATATATTGAATGTTTTATGCAATTTTTATGTATCGGTGGAAATAAATTATCACATTATTTTCCAACAATATCAGAGCTGAATCTTACTATATATGGAATTTCTAAAGGATATAATTTACCTTCCTATCGTCAGTGTATGAGAATACTCATTTTTCAAAGATGTTAGTAATGATTTTAAAATGCGAATATGAGTGTATTTTTTCTTCTAGTCTCTTGATATTTCTGTTTTCCATTTTTTTCTAATGTTTGTGTGTGTTTAATAGTGGACATTTTATATTTTATATTTAAAATCTGTAGTAATAATATTATTTTAAAAGTATATTTCAAAAGTTATTTAAACTTTTCATGGGATTTTAATATTTTGTGTTGTCATTTATGTTTCTAGCTTCGAATTTACATTAATCATGGTTGAGCAATTTGAAGTGACCTCTGAACAACAACAAAAAAAACTACTAACTCCCCTGAAACCATATGTCCATAGAAATTTCTCAGTAATCTTTTTACCACCTATGCTAGTTTTTTAAGGCACATCTTTGAAATTCAACAAGTGTATTTTATCTTAAGTTCCAGGTTAATATAATGATGGCCTGACCCTTAACAATCCTTTATTAGATTAAAATATGTGTTTGTTAGAAAATTCAGTTTATTTAAAATGGAATTGAATAATGTCACTTTTATTATTTTCTGAAAAATATATAATTGTCGTTTCGATATCTCTGGATTTCAGAAGTTTCTGTGTCCTTTAAACATATTAAAGAAAAGTTGAAGCAGCATTTTTCTCCTAAAAAATCAAAATTTATTATTATTTTATTTTTCTATAATTAAGTGTAATAGGCAGTAAAGGACCTTAATTCATTTAGTACTGAACATTTATATGATTGAATATTACTGTCCATCATTGACTGAGAATTTTATCATACCCTCCCAGGCTGTTTTTAAAAGTTGTTTTCTGAGATGAGTGGGATTAGAGAATACAAAGTTATTATTATGGTAACATATCATATATGTAACTCTTTCCCATCAATACTGTCAGTACCTGCTTTTTAATTAGTTGAAGTGTTTCACAATTTTTTATAATTTTACAATAATAATTTTACAGAAAAAAGTGCATATTTCTATCATCTGTGTACAGAAGAAAAATATATATGCACAAATCTCTCTCTCTCTCTCTCTCTCGCTTTCTCTTTTTCTACACTGGCATAAATAATTGGATGGTTCTCACTATTTCACTCCAAAAAGACAAGTATTTTGGCATTTGTGCTCAGGATGCCTACATTAGCTAACCTAGATGACCTTTTATGTATATCACCACCAGAGGGACTTGGACTTTTCATAGTGATAGTATTTTGCCCCATACAAATTACTATATTCACTTTGTAATACAGCTGTACCAGCAGGCTTTAGCAGTTATAGTGTTTCTTATCCTTCTACTGAAAAAAAATGTTTTAATACTTATTCTTAATGCTCTTATTGCTATTTATGCCTCATCTGGCCACCAGATGCACTTCCTATGAAAGAGGTTGTTTAGGCATTTGGTATGTTGGCTATTAGGTTTGTTCATATAACTACTCAGCATGGTTCACCCTTTATAATACGGTGCTTCGTGACATTTGAAATTCACAAACTTGCATTAATTGTCTCTTTTGATCATCTCCACAACTCTGTGAGTTGGCAAAACTGATACCAGGATCCACATGTTTTTTTCAGATGCTAAAACTGAGATTCAGAATGATTAAGTAATTTATGAAAGAGGCAACACTTATGCAGTTGAGCTGAGATTAAGAATTCATGCGTCATGAGTCTTAGTCTAATGCTCTTTTGACTAAAATCATTCTTGAGAACGCTTTGCAGCTACTTTCTCTCATTTTGTAGTCACTTGAATTCAAGGCCCTAATAAAATTATAAAAGCCATTCTTTTTACTTAAGCTAACTCTGGACACACTAACTCAATGCAGGTGTATAACTAAAAACCATACAACTGAATGAATGAATGAATGAATGAATGACAAATGAATAAAAATAAATAAATATTATCATCAGGCCATAGTGTATATGAACCTAATATCTAGAAGTCATCAACCATTTATTTATTATGCATCTTGCACTGTACTAAGTATTTAAAACATTGTGTTATTTATTCTCTATAAAATTGGTTAGATGTCATCATTCTTAATTTACAGATGATACCAGTATGTTCAAAGAGTTCAAGCAGCTTGTCCAAGGGCATGCAATGAAGTGGTAAAGTCAAGATTTTCATCCATTTCTACCAGCTTCCTAGGTTATAATTCTTACTACATTTATTTTTATTAGTGTGATAAGTGATTATATGTATGAGGCACTGTTCTAAAAAATTATCAATATCACTAATTTAATACTCATAATACTCCTTTGACTGCAGTATTCCAAGTGCTAGCACTCTTTATTGTATGTAGGAAGTTTGGACTCCATTCCAGTTCATTAATTTTTTTTTCGAGATGGAGTCTTGCTTTGTCACCCAGGCCGGAGTGCAATGGGGTAATCTTGGCTCACTGCAACCTCCACCTCCCAAGTTTCAGCGATTTTCCTGCCTCGGCCTCCTGAGTAGCTGGGACTACAGGTGCATGTCACCACACCTGGCTAAGTTTCCTGTTGTTTGTTTGTTTGTTTTTTAAGTACAGACGGGGTTTCTCCGTGTTGGTCAGGCTGGTCTCGAACTCCTGACCTCAGGTGATCCACCCACCTCTGCCTCCCAAAGTGCTGGGATTACAGGCATGAGCCACCGCGCCTGGCCCATTACAAACTTTTAATAAATCCCATGCTTGTTTTGCTCTCAGGCACATACAAAATGCCATTAAAAAAACACAATACCAGCCTGGCCAGCATGGCAAAACCCCATCTCTACTAAAAATACAAAAAATTAGCGAGGCGTGGTAGCATATGCCTGTAATCTCAGCTACTTGAGAGGCTGAGGCAGGAGAATTGCTTGAACCTGGCAGACGGTGGTTGCAGTGAGCTGAGATCGCGCCACTGCACTCTAGCCTGGACAACACAGCGAGATTCTGTCTCAAAAATAAAAATTGAAAAATTAAAAAATCTTAAAATAGCCTTTTCCTATGGACTTTTAAACATTGTACTTCTCTTTATAATACGTTATTGCTAACTTTTAAAGTTTTAACATGATGTAAATAAATAACAATTGTCTTCACTGGTCTACTCACATCTCTGTGATTCTAGTAGTTTTCCCATGCTACCTAACTTCATAGTTTGAAACAGAACATTCAATAAAATTCTTTTATGTGAGTGATTTTTGTTGATGACTTACTGAGATACCTGTAGCTAATAAAATTATCCTCATGTTGTGCTATAAATAGTAAAATGTGATAACTCTAACAGGTAAAATCTGCCCATTTTAAACTATCAACAGCAGAATGTGATAAGCATAGCAGACAAAACAGTGCCCATATTATAAGAGGACATGAAGAAAATTTGAGTTTAAAGATCTCATTTGAGGTTTTTATGAATTCATTAGCTTTTAGCACAGTTGCATTACTTTGTAAAATTTCTTCATTATTAAAACTGAAGTTGTTCCATATACAAATAGAATAAGCTTGTCCATGTTGGCAATAAATGTTGCTAGCGTTCTGATAGGAATTGCTTTAAACCTATAGCTCAATTTGAGGAGAACTGACATATTTTCTATTTTGGAACTTCCAATCCATAAACACAATATATCTCTCCATTTTTTAGCTATTCCTTAATTTCTTTCATCTTCATTTTGTTATATACATGTATATATTTGAGACGGTCTTGCCCCATCACCCAGGCTGGAGTGCAGTGGCGCGATCTCTGCATTTTGCAGTTTTTCACAAATAGATCTTATACATGTGTTTTTACTTGTATACTTTGGCATTCAGTTTTCTTCGGAGTGAATCTAAATGGTCTTTTATTTTTTAATTTGTTTTCCATACTGTTAGTATATAAAAATGTGACTTTTTGTGTGTGACAATATTGTACTGTGCAGTTTTGCTGAACTCATTTATTAGTTGTAGGACATTTTTGTAGAAATCCCTTAGGATATTCTATGTAGACCAGAAAATAGGAATAGCTTTAGTTCTTCCTATGCAGTTTGCATGACTTATATTTGTTCTTCATGCCTGATTTCAGTGACGATAACTTCTAGCACTAAGTTGAAAAAGAGTGGTGAGAACGGTCATCCTGGCCTTGTCCCAGTCTTAAGGTGAAATGATTGAGTCTTTCATTATGAGTATGCTGTTAGCTATAGGCTTTTTTAAAACATGCTTTATGAAGTTGATGTAATTCTCCTTTATTTTTAACTCGTCAGATTTTTTTTGTAATGAACTAGTGTTACCAGAGATTGAATATAATTGAGAATGGGGAGGGAAAATGAAAGTGGTTGTGGTTATAAAGGGCAACATAAGAAATTATTTTATTGGACTGTTTTAGTTTTTGACTATGGTGTTGGATACACAAACATATACTGGTTATAAAATTTGAGAAAATTAACACACACACACACATAAATGAGTACAGGTAAAATGTCATGAATATGGAAAAGGTGGGTGTATCGTGTCGCTGTCAATGTCATGGTTGTGTTCTTATAGTTTTGCAACATGTTACTTTTGGGAGGAAACTGGCAAACTGTACAAAGATATCTCTATATTATTTCTCATAACTACCTGTAAATTTACAGTTATCTCAATACAGCTTTCGATTTAAAAATTGGAATTTAAACTATTGTTTGATAGAACTTTGATACTTTGCAACAGAATTACCAAGGCAATTACATTCCGATACAGACATTTTATATGTGTTTTGTTTAGATTCAGTTGCTGCATTAATTAAAAGTTAAAATTGGGCCAGGCACAGTGGCTCACGCCTGTAATCCCAACACTTTGGGAGGCCGAGGCAGGTGGATTACTTGAGGTCAGTAGTTCAAGACCAGCCTGACAAACATGGTGAAACCCTGTCTCTATTAATAAAGTACAAAGATTAGCTGGGTGTGGTGGCAGGTGCCTGTAATCCCAGCTACCCAGGAGGCTGAGGCAGGAGAATCGCTTGAACCTGGGAGGCGGAGGTTGCAGTGAGCTAAGATCACGCCATTGCACTCCAGCCTGGGCTACTGAGCAAAACTCCATCTAAAAAAAAAATGAAAAAAATTAAAATTTACAGAACGCATTAGTTTAAATTATTTCAAACATATAAAATACATTCATCAATTAAAATTTTGAGTCTATTTATATATTTACAATGTTTAAAATGATTAACCATTAAACATAAATTTAATGTGGATACTATAGCCTTACCTGACAACTTAAATAAGGTGCCTTCATAGACGTTAAAACCAACTGAAGAATAAACTCATTAGCAACTAGAATATTTCGTATGTGTATGTATTTTGTGAGTTTCCGCTATTTTTTATTTCTTCTTGAATATGTCTACTAGGTGACTGCAATATAGTTTGAGAATGAAGTTATTTCATTCGTTTTTGGTGTTTCAATTGCAAACCACACGTCAACCAGTTTATAAAACCAATTTCAATTTAGAAAAGAACCTCAAGCTATCATCTCCACCCCTTTCTGGAAAAAAGTCAAACATAATGCCAACCTTCTCAAGAGAACACCTCCAAGCAAAAAAATGTCATACTTAGGCACACCCCTCAGATAAGGTACTCACTAATGGCCAATGCCTGGAGGAAACACTGAACTTTTTTCTGGAGAAATAGGATTACACCATTGCTGATTTTTTAGCTCTGCCTGGTAAACCTAGAGAAACTAAGTTCCCTCTAATGACTCATTAACAAGTAGTTTACTATGACTGACTTAATTTGAAGCTATTTCTATACAAATCTTTAGTCTGATCGAGTAATATGCACAAATCAGATGTAATCTAGAATTTATTAAACAATGTCTCCCAGTCATAATACCAATTATTGTGAATGTGAACTATAAAAAATAAATCATTTATAGTAAGAAAAACAGAGAATAAAATCATAAATTTAACTGATAACATGCTTCCTCTTTCATAGCTACATAGTGAAACAAGGGGCTAAAATTTAATTGATATCATTAAGTGAAAGCTGGATTTGTGTAGCTTGTATCAGTTCAGGATGAGAAAATATCTGGGGATGCTAATTTGAAGAACTCTATTAATGTAGTACCCATGGAAATGGACTAGGAAGGAAGAAAGAAAGAGAGAAATAAGAAAAATGAATTTGGCCTTAGAAAACTCACATATAAAATTACATACCTTTACTAATACATTTAAAAATTTCAAATAATTGAGAGTGATAGAAAAGAATAATTTATATGTTTAGAAAATATGGCCAAACACAATGATTCATGCCTGTAAACACAGCCCTTTGGTAGGCCAAGTTGGGAGGATCACTTGAGCTCAGGACTTTGAGACCAGTTTGGGTAACATTGGGAGACCCCCATCGTAACCAAAAAAAAAAAAAAAAAAAGATTTTTAAGTTAAAAATAAAACAATAGCTGGGCTTGGTGGTGCACATCTGTGATCCCAGGTACTAGAGAGGCTGAGGTGGGAAGATTGCTTGAGCCTAGGAGGTCTAGTCTGAAGTGAGCCATGAGCATGCCACTGCACTGCAGTCTGGGCTACAGAGCAAGACACAGTCTTAAAAACAGAACAAAGCAAAGCAAAGGAAATATGAATATATCTGTGCATAGATATGGTCACATCGAGGATTCTCATAAAGGGAATCCCTACTTCTCAATGGGTGGTGCAAATATTTGGAGTCCTTGGGGTATCACTACTTTTGTATTTTCATATAAAATAAGGAAACAAAATATACTACATATGAAATTAAAGCCAGTTAATCCATATAACATTTGACCTAATGACAATTCTCAGATATACAATGAGAATGTCAATAAAAAAAGAATGTCAACTAAACACTGTTAGAAAACTTAGATTTGATTTATACAAAATGCGTGATGCAGTACACGTAAGCAAAGCAAGAGAAGTTCTTCAAGTAAACAGGCAGTGAATTGTAGTCTTTGACAGAAATGAAATTCATTTTGACCCTTTACTATCTAATTATGTGGTTATGAACAGCTGCTTTTTATTAATAGTATTAGAAAATTTTACAAACCACTCAACAAGTCTAATTTTGCTATTTAACTTTCAAAAAATGTATTTTTGAGATAAGGGATTTTTAAGTCAAAGAAATCATATGTGAAATATGGAACAAAAATGTCATTCCAATAAAAAAATAAGAAAAGAATAGGGAAGCAAAAATATTTGTTTTACTTCAAAGGAGACATATTCTTCAAAGCCATCTCAGTGTATCTTTGCACTTGCCATTATAGGTAAAAAAATAATCCCCATTGGTCAGAGATTTGAACAAATTGAGCAATATTTGATTAATTTTGGTTTTGTTTATAATATCCCACATAGCATTGAAAAATTTGAAAAAAGTACACACAACATATTTTATAGCTCTAGATATTGGTTTAAATAAGTGTAAAAATAATGATAAAATATATCACGATCATATAATAATGGTAAAGTGTTCTGTAATTTTTGATTGATTATCTTCAGCTACCTAATTACAATGTTTAAACATAATATGTCAAACTCATGATTCATTTCTCAATATAAATATTGTTTTAAGAAATGATATTGACAATTTAATTGCTACTGCCTCAGCAGAACAAAATCTCTCCAAATTCAACAAATCAGCATAGTTTATCTAATTTGGCTTTTCTGTCAATAGGACACAAAATACATGAAGATCTTGATTAAAATAACATAATTAGTGATTTTGCTGAAAAGAAGGCAAAATTTTATGAAATAATATATAATAATGTGGGAATTATGTTAAGTCTTTACTTGATTATTCACCTAAAAATTATCACCCCAACCCATAAGTAAATATCCACACATCCAGTCATCTCTGAGGTTTTACCAAATTTCCGTTATGAGAAAAGGCATAGCTTTACACACAAGGTCATAATACAGTAATATTTATCAACTTAGGAAGGTAAAACACATTCTCAAATATTTTGATTTGTAACTGGTGTGATGCAATACTGAAAGCCTAGGAAGGTAATTTGTATGTGGGAACTGCCTCAAAGTTGAATGTGGGAAAGTTGGTTCTACTTCCTGTGGTGTACCTCCTTGTTCACTATAAAACTGTTCTGTTTTCTTTATTATCAAAAATATCTTGTATATATTCACAGTACTAATTCAGTAGGTTAGTCCTGGATTGGCTAGTGTGATTTTTCAGACCAAGAAGCGACTGCACTTCCAAATCTCATTTGCATTTTTTGACACAGGAAGAGAAAACATCGGAGGGAGTTAAGCTTTTCTCACTTTTTATACAATTACAGAAATTTACCAATTACTATGGGCAGCAATTAGAAGAACGGCCCAAGATTCATAATGCCCTAGATAAGGTAGTAATGTTCAGTAGGATTAAACTTATTAAACTTCTTGACTGCAACATAAGTTACCAAAGATTACCTTTGAAGATTTCAATAAGTAATTGAAACAATTAGCTTATTGAATTAAAGGATAAGTATCAAGATAGGAATACTATAAATGTTAGTTGAATATAAGGAACTAGATGCATACCTAAGAGGTTATCAGGGCTTTTCTGAACAAAACCTTTATGACTGCAAAAAATATTTTCTGTAAGTTAAGCAAATCTATATAGTGCAGAGAAGTCAGATGACAGGCACAATTTGTGAGATGATATTAGATCTATAGTCTTGACCTGATTTCTCCAACTGATTATTTATAAAAGTCTCTTCATACTTTGGCAGAACCAGCAGCAATGCAACTTGGCCAAAAACAAACAATGTTTATTTTACCTAAATAATACTGCTTATTGGTTAATTAATTATCGCATCAACATTACTAATTTATTAGTGCAAGTTATTATAAAATTCCTTGATTATGGTCTTAATGTCTATATAATCTGCAATCATAGCTCCTTATATATTCTTAATATTTATAATTTGAGTCACTACTTTGTTTAGTTAGCCTTTCTTGTGGTTTATCAATGTTTTCAATGGTTTCAATCTGTGTCTTTCCTTTGTCTGTTTTCACTCATTAATTTTCAATTTTACTTTTATTATTTCCTTCATTTAAGTAACATAATATTCCATTTATGTTCCTTTTACCAGTTTCTTAAGACGGATGTTCAGGTCATTGGTTTTCAGTTTTTCTTCTCTCAATATTAGTATGTAGATTTATTAATTGGTTTAACAGCTTTCCAAAAATTTTGTTATTTGTTTTCCTTATTATCCAAATGAAAATATTTCTTTGGTCTTGTCATTTCCTACCTAAAGGATTATTTGGAAGTGTGTTAGCTGATTTTCAAGAATATGGAGATTTTCCAAATATCGTTTTCAATATAATTTCATTCCAAATATGACCATTTCATTATGATCAAAGAATCTTATCTGTGCGATCTCTTGCAAATTTTTAATATCTGTTTATAGCATATCATTTGGTTTATTTTTCATTAAGCTTAAAAAGTATGTCTTCAGTTATTGAATATAGAGGCCATAATGTCAATTATTTTTAATTTTTTCATAATGTTCTTTAAATCTTCTACATCCTAAGTGTTTTTTTATTACTTCTATTGAGTACTGAAAGAAAAATGTTTCAAAAAGTTTCCATTGTAACTGTAGTTTAACTTATTTCTCTTTAAATTCTATCAGCTTTTGTTTCATGTATTTTGAACATCTGGTAATAGCTGTGTACACATTTAGGATTGTTGCATCTCTGATAAGTTGATGCTTTCACTTTTATAACATGTCCTTCTTTACTTAGTATTCTTTGCCTCAAACTTTGTTAAAATATAACTTGATTAGCTACCATATGATTAGGTTTTGCATGCTATATCTTGCCAACCTTTTACTTTTAATCTGAGTTTTTATAATTAAAATGCTTTGGGGGATATTCCTAAATATCATTTTGATATTTGTTTTTAATTTAAATTTTTTTTACCGTACTCTGAATGACTTGCCTCTTTTAGATGTATCCAGATTTGTTTAAAGGCCCAGTACATAGTAAACCATATGGATTCAAAATAATTATACTGAAATGATTGAATATGTAGTTTCATATATATTTATTAGGTCAATGTGGTAGACAGTGTTCAATAATCTATGTGTTTGGTGACTTTTTCTAGTTGTTCTATCATTTGATAACAGAGAGGTTCATCATCTCTAACAATGATTGTGGTATTGTCATTTCACCCTTTAGCTCTGTTGATTTTTTTCAGGTAACTAGTCACATCTACATATATAATTGCTATCTTTTCCTGATGAATTATTTATCATCATAAAATTTCCTGGCTCCCTGCTAACAATCTTTTTCTTAGTATACATGTTGACTGATATTAACACCCATCCTAGACTTGTTATGCTTACCCTAAACATAGTATGTCTTTTTAAAAATTTACTGTCAAATTATTGGTTGCTTTTAGTTAATGTGTGTTTCCTGTAGAGAGTACGTATTTAGGAAATGATTTTGTTTTGTCCATTCTTTCAGTCTTTGCCTTTAATTGGATTGTTTCTCCATAATTATTTAAAGTAATGGTCAAATAAAAGTACAGCATTGTGTATTTTCTCTGTGTTTTTTAGTTTTCTTGTTTAAATTTTCCTAATATATTTTGGATTATAAAATTTGGCAATGATACTTTAATTTTCCTATGGTGTTTTTAATTACACATTTTGTATTATTTGCGGTTTGGTTGACTCTAAGGATTAAGACACATATGTATTTACTTTTTCAGTTACTTAGAAGTTATACTGTACTAATTCACATAAATACAAAAACATGCAAACATTCAGTTTATATGTTCCCCTTGTCATCTTCCATGCTATTATTGCCCTGTCTACTTACATTATAAACTGCACAAGTAAATGTTACAATATTTTTCCTTAAAACTCTCATATGTATTTTAAAGAAATTCAGATGAAATAGTTATTTGCATTTACTACATATTTACCATTTTTGATGTTCTTTGTTCTCTCTTAAAAATTTGGGTTTTTCAGTAGGGATAAATGTCCTCAGGATAAAGAATATGCTTTAGCATTACTTATAGCATCAGTCTGCTGGCAATGAATTATATTAGTTTTCTTTTATCTGAAACTTTTTTATAATGGATATAAAAATCTAGGTTGGCATTTTAGTTTCTTTTAGCATTTTTTCCCTCTACTCTTTACTCTCTTCTAGCCTTCGTATAGATTTAGATGAGAAATGTATTGTATTTTAATTATATGTGTATGTATATTTAAATTCTGTACATTTATGTGTCTAGCTATATGTTTATATAAATAATGTGTAATGTTTTATTCTTTTTACTTTCAAAAATGCCTTTGTATGTTTAATTTTTCAGTCGTTTAACTCTGATCTGCTCAGGCATGATTTTGTTCACATTTATCCTGCTTTGTCTTTCTATTGATTTTTAAAAATACCGTTCTGTTGTCTTCTGACTTGTATTGTTTCTGAGGAGAATTCAGCCATCATTATTATTGTTGTTCTTTAGAATTTGCCTCTTTCACTTCATCCTGCTTTAAGAATTTCTCTTTAACTTGAGTTTTGAGAAAGTTGACTGACGTATGTCTGTATGTGGTTTTTCTCTGTATTCATCCATCATGGTTTTGTTCTTGATGCTGCTGCCCTTTCTGTTGGTGCTGCTGTGGCTGTTTTAACTTCTGGAATTATTAGTTGATGTTTTAAATCAAATTTGAAAAAAAAAATTACCATCTTTTTCTCAAATACTTTTTCTACCCTTTTCTCCTTGGAGACACCAGTTATCTTAACAATTTATTACAGTACTTTGATGCATCTCTTTCTGCCTCAGTTTGGGTAACTTCTGTTAAAGTACCTTCAAATTCTATAATCTTTCCCTTAGGTTCAAAATGCTATTAATTCCCTTCAATGAATTTATGATTTCAGAAATAGTATTTTGTTCAATTTTTATCGTTAGGGTTTCAATTTCTTTTTTGAATAGACTGTATCTTCACACTTTAAGTGTGTACATATTTAATATAGTATAGCTGTTTTGAAATCATTTTCTTCTGTTAAGGAATGAATGCTTTTGTCCTCCAAAATTCATATATTGAAGCTGTAACCCCCCGTGTAGTTATATTTGGAGATGGGTTACTAAGAAAGTGATTAAGGTTAAATGAGGTCATGCAGATGGTGATCCAATAGGATTAATGTATTAATCCAAAGGATTGATGATTTTAGATGAAGACATACCTGAGAGCTCACCGTCTGTCCCTCTTTTTCTATCTACACAGGCTAAGGAAGGACTATACATGGAAAGAGCAATAAGAAAACTGTCTACAAGCCAAGGTAAGAACTCTCACCTGAAACCAAAACAGCCAGAGCCTTGACTTTGGGTTTCTAGCCCCCAGGACTGTGAGAAAATAAATTTCTTTTGTTTAAGCCACTGAGTCTATGGTGTTTTGTTATGTCAGCCTGAGCAAACTAGTACACCTGCTATCTCAATAACTAGTTTATCTATGTACCTCTTTTTATTGATTGCAATTTTTCTTTTTAATGGGTCACATTTTTCTACTTCCTTCGCGTCACATAATTTATTAGTGTATTCAGAAAATTAAGGAGAATGCTTTGTCTTGTTTTTTAAATTTTTTATTTTACTTTTCTGCACAGAATCTGAGCCCTTCTCTCAGTCTGGTGATTAGGGGGTGAAATACTGATCATCCAGATTCTTCAGGTCTTAAGTTCAAGTGTGTTATACCTGAGCTATGGTTTTAATTCTGTTGAGCCCAGTTGTGATTATTCCAACCTCCATCTACTTCATTGCTGCTACTTCTGCTGCTGCTGCCACCTTTTTGATCATGTCAGCATTTGACCTGGGGTTCAGATTCAGCTGTTTTAGTTTACTGGTTCCCATTTATACGTGATTTCTCTAGGGACCCACATTCCAAACATAGCCACAATGTATGTGACTATATGAGTCCTCTCTGCTTTTCAGCTGGTTTCTTGACAAAATAGGGGCATGATGTGAAAAGGATAGTTGTGAAGCAAACAATTTGTTTTGCATTTGGACATTTTTCTGTTAATACCATCTTGCCAAGACCTTGGGAGCCCACCTCTGGCATCAGCATGCTCTGTATGGGAGTAATGGAGTCAAAGGAGATTATTCTGGAGCTTTAAGATTTAATGAGTGACCTGTTGGGTTTCAGACTTGCATGGCGTCTGTGTCGCCTTTCTTTTGATAAATTTTTCCCACTTGGAATGTGAACATTTACCTAATGACTGTACCCTCGTTGTATCTGGGAAGTAACTAACTTGTTTTTTATTTTACAGGCTGATAGGCAGAAGGGACTTGCCTTGTCTCAGATAAGACTTTGGGCTTGAACTTTTGAGTTAATGCTGGAATGAGTTAAGACTTTGGGGCATTGTTGATGAGGCATAATTGTGTTTTGAAATTTGAGAAGGATATGAGATGTGGGAAGGGCCAGGAGCAGAATGCTATGGTTTGGCTGTGTCCCCACCAATCTCATGTCAAATTGTAATTCCCAATGTTGGGTCAGAGACCTGTTGGAAGATGATTAGATCATGGGGGTGGATTTCCCCCTTGTTGTTCTTCTAGTGAACTCACTCTCATGAGAACTGGTTATCTAAAAGTGTATAGCACTTCCTCCTTTGCTGTCTTCCTCCTGCTCTGCCTATGTGAAGACATGTCTAGCTTCCCCTTTACCTTCCACCATAATTGTAAGCCTCCTGAGGCCTCTCCAGCCATGTGGAACTGTGAGTCAATTACACCTCTTCTCTTTATGTATTACCCAGTCTCAAGTATGTCTTTATAGCAGTGTGAGAATTAACTAATACATCTATATACCAGTTATCCTTTGTTCTGTGAGTTGGCTTTTCATGATGGATGTGGTCAAGAGAGAAGATGATACCAAAATTGAACAAATTTGACTTTCCCCATCCCCAGATTTCATATTTTCCCACAGTAAGTGGTGGGAAGAGAAGCTGAAAAGACATGCAAATAGAGACCAAGATACAATGGGTAATTTGAAGTCTTTTATGTGAACCAAAGTTGTGAACAGTTTGAAGCTAAGATTTTAGCAGGGCCTATGCTAACTCAGCATAAAAGAAAAAGGATTTACAGAGCAGTCAGGAGTACTGTGGTAACCAACAGCAGAAACTCAGATCAAATCAGTGCAATCAAAGAGGAAATAAATATATTAATTCACTTAACAAAACATTAAATTTGTCATTAAAGTGGAAAAAATAGAACAGGTAATTTAAAGGACAGATTATTCCAAATGGGGGAATCATCCAGTCTGCAAAATGAGAAAGAAGGCTATTTTCTGTATACTGTGGCATAGTAGAGTCATCAAAGTTATGACGTTGAGGTACTTCTAACAAAGTCATTTTGGTTATTAATAGAATACTATTTAAGTGATTTAAAAAAAAGAAGTAGATATCAAGGAGCAAATGTTTACCATGAGACCAGCATTTATTTTTGATAAACGAGAAGTACCCATGCAGCAAGTCCCAAGTGCCTATTTGTCTAGTTGGGTCTTAAGTAGAAGGCTGGTACTGTGTTCCAAAAGTTGCAGTCAGTGTTGCCATTGAATGGAACTGTAATAGTCCACCCTGACAAAGGTATCAGTTATGATGTTCATTTGATTTTCATTGTTTCCCTATCTCTTCTTATTAACAGTTATGTAAATCGATTATTATAAAATATTCATAAAACAGGGTGAGAAAAAGATTTAGTTTCTCCTACATACAAGTAAAAAAAAAAACTGTGTGTGCATACATATACATAATCTACCTCCACAAAATAGTTTTAAATATTTCTCATTTTTAATATTTATTAAATATTTCCTCTTTTTATTTTTATGAATTTCATTAATCTGCATATATTTTGATTTTATAGCTAAATATAATTTTAAGCATACGCAAGAAGAAAAATAAATACTAATACTTATTTTTACTTATATATTTTTTGTTTTTAATTACTCTTCTACATTTGTCATTTTTGATAGTCTTCAGTAATTCTCCAATTGCTTCTTCCTTGCTATATCTAAACAGAATTACTTAATATTAGTCTTATGAATGCAGTTACTTTTACTAAGGATTTATGCATTTAATTAGTCACAGGATTCATTACAGAGATGTTTGAAATCAACTGTGACAGGAAGATTGTCAATTAGTTTCACTGGTTACTATACATGAATAATTGAGTTTATTTTACAAACAACTGTTAAAATAACTTCTCCAATTAGGAAAAGTTACCAGAGAGTAACTTAAAATAAATATGTTATAAACAAAGAATAACACATTTACTGCCTAAGTGAATCACAGACAGCAGAATTTCAAGTTATAGTAAAATGTTTTAATGTGGTATATAAACTGAAACACTTAAAGAAACAGCATGTACTATTAAAAATAAGCTTATTATATTGTGATCCTGTTCGGATAGTAAAATTGCTGTCAATAACTCCCTTTTCTTAGAGTGCTTCTGTATAACTAGTTTGTTCTTCTCTGTCTACATTATACTAGGTCTTCATTTCTTGACTAGTGTTTTAATAGTATAGTTTAGGGATATTTTTAGCAATACCCATGGAAATAGAGCTAAAATGTTTACTTTATTTTGGAGATAATCGCCCTCTATAGATGCTGCAATTTACAAATATGCAAATAAAGAAAGCAGCAGAATAAATTTTTTAAGGTATTGCCATCCTTTTTCCAGGAGGTACCTTCATTCTCTGGCTTAGCAATAACTAATTCACATACTCGTTACTACCAATGCTCCTCGCAAAACTGCCATGTTTATAAAGAATGAATCATAACTTATCATTTACTTTTCCAAGTTCTTCTGCACAATGGTTAAGAACAAGAATTCCAGAGTCTGATGGCTGGAGTTTGAATCCTGGCTCTATCACTTGCTGAAATTTAACAAGTTTTTCATCTCCTGTGCCATACTTTCCTCATTTCAGATAATATTGATGCGACTTATTGCTAAGGTTAAAGAAGTTAGCTCTAAAATAGTACCTGACACATAGTAATCATTTCAAAAGTGTGAGCTAAGGGTATCATGTGTTCTATTTGTGTGGTAGTGCTTTTATGTTTTATCGTAGGTGGTTTGTTTTTTCTGGATTATTCTCACTCTTCCTAAAATCATTCTCGACCGCATAGATGCTTGCTGATTCCATGTAAACAAAATGACGTTTTTCTCACTTATTTTTGTTTGTGGGCATATGCATATATATCTATTCTTAGTGCTATGGGACTTTTTCTCTGATATGCAAACCAGATTACTTGTAAATAATTGAATAAAAGTATATTTGAAGGGCGACAGGCTAGTCAGAGACGACACCGGTGGCAGCCAAGAGATCTTTATTGGAGAGGTAGAGGTCAGGTCGCGCGGGGGAGAGAGAGAAGAGAGACAGAGAGCTGCTGGTGTGCTGGGTTTTATATCCCTTGGGCCTACGTGGGGCGGGCCCAAGGGAAGGCGGCAGATGCTTCTTTCTGATTGGCCCTCCTTTGGCGGGTTCAGACAGTGCCCGGTCAAGGAGGGGAGAAGAACCCGGAACCGGCGCCATTAAGGTACCCCTGTTGCCTAACAATATTATATACACTTCTTTTCAGAGATATGGTAGCCTTTTCTAAACATGCCTGATATCTAAAAATAATCCATTTCCCTGTATGCAATTCTGAGTTAGCTGGGGCTTTCTGGTCAAATGAAGATTATTGAAAATTTGACTTAATCCTTACATTCATAATTTGGGAGACCAAATCCCACTGTTTAACTTCTGTGGTTTCATGGCAGGTATTTCCTCATGGCTTACTAGTTTCTTGTTTCACAATCTCATTGGATGGATCAGTTCTGTCCCACATAGACCTGGATTTAGAGCTCATCCCCTTTAGGGGTTTCTAGAAAAATATCTACTCACATTAAAAGTCCAATGAGTTTTGGAATTTATTGGAGATTTAGATGTTGTGAGAAAAGATTTCACATTGTTTTCAGTCTTCCACTATCCTGTAGCTCCAAGTATTATTTTTTCCCCTTCTTTTTTCTCTAATGAAACAAAAAAAAAAAAAGAGAGAGAAATCCTCCCTGGGCTCATGCACAGCAGTTCCAGACCCTCTTAAGATTCGATATTCTATCCTGTTAGATTTGCAAGAAAGATTTTCAACTAAGATAGGACTTTACTTGTGAGATTCACATAACCTCTGCTATCAGAGAAAAACAAAACTTTTTTTTCTTTTTCTGACCTTTTCAATAAGCGAGCACTACTTTGGTTTCAGAATTATTATTTGTCTTCTACAACTACATGGTATCTTTGGAAGTGGCCAGCCTCATTGGGCACACTGCATGACTTTGCACCTTAGCTAAGGAAGTACAGGGATTTTAAGGTTTGACAGACTTCAGTAGAGGGATTTGAAGATTTTTCAGAATCAATTAGAAAGTCTTGCCAACTATATGCTTGAAGAAAACTCATTCTTATGGCGGGAAATTTCATACAAAGAGCAAAGAGGCAGGTAGTATAGGCCAAGGGGTAGTGGATTCTACAAGGCAACAGAGAATCTTAACAAGTAGCTGAGAAAAACGATTTGCACTTTTTTGTCAGGAAACACTTGGAGGGTAGTGCACTAACAATGTTAAATTTCGAAATGTTATGTTAAACTTTCTCATATGTGCTCTGTCCTACACTAGGTGTAATCCTAGAACTGAGAGAGTTTTGAGAGCTCTAAGCCATAAAAGTTCATAGTCAAGATCACTGTTCTAAAATTAAGTAGACAGGAAGAAGAATCCTAGCTTCACCAGTCACTAACTACAGGGTCTTGAGTGAGGTCATTTATCTGACTAAAAGCTCCATTTTCTCATCGGAAAAACTGGAAAAATAATATAGACGTGACTGAGGTTTTGTGAGGATTAAAAGTTATAGTATATGTAAATCACCCAGAGAGCATTTGGGAAGTAGAAAGCAGCTTCTGTGTGGTGTTTTTAGTAGTACATGGGGGCTGAGAGAAGGTCAACAGGTAATGTTGCTTCACCTCTAAGGACAATAAAGATTCATATCTTAAAAGTAAATACTTTTAATGCTTTTTTAGCTGTGAATGGTGGCATGTGCCTGTAGTCCTAGCTATTTGAAAGGCTGAATTGGGAGGCCGAGGCGGGAGGATCACGAGGTCAGGAAATCAAGACCATCCTGGCTAACACAGTGAAACCCCCTCTCTACTAAAAATACAGGCATGTGCCTGTAGTCTCAGCTACTCCGGAGGCCGAGGCAGGAGAATTGGCGTAAACCCGGGAGGCGGAGTTTGCAGTGAGCCGAGATCGCGCCACTGCACTCCAGCCTGGGCGACAGAAAGAGGCTCCCTCTCAGAAAAAAAAAAAAAAAAGAAAGAAAGAAAGAAAGGCTGAGGCGGGAGGATAGCTTGAGCCCAGGAGTTCAAGGCTGTAGTGAGCTATGGCCATGCCACTGCACTCCAGCCTGGGAGGCTGAGCAACATCCTATCTCAGAAAAAAAAAAAAAAGTAAATGCTTAATAATTGAAATATAAAACTGAGTATATGACTTGGTGTCTGATTATGTATTTGATTCTTAGGCTTTAAATTATATGTAGTTTCAAACAAAATTAAGTTGGTCATAGGGAACTATGACAGATACCTAAATGTTCATTGTTCAGTGAGCTGACATTTCTTCTGACAAATGACAAAATTATACAAAAGCATTAGCAGAAAATTGCTTCAATATATAACTTTAAATGCAAATTTTCTATACTCATTATCAGAAATTTGGGAATGCTAGTGTTATCTGTTTATGAAGGATTGTATACAATTTTATATTCCTTAACAACC
The DNA here is from genome assembly GCF_009828535.3 of Hylobates moloch. NCBI lineage: Eukaryota > Metazoa > Chordata > Mammalia > Primates > Hylobatidae > Hylobates > Hylobates moloch. The sequence goes on from NW_026652279.1 coordinate 131,959,810, forward strand.
ATCTATTCAATTTTACACATTCTTAATATATTGTAATTTTTACACATTCTAAATATATTTTTCACAATTTTACCCATTCTAAATATATTAAAAGAATGAGTAGATCCCTAAGTATTGGTCTAAATAAATAATACTAAATACTTGAAACATTAGTAAGAATTATCGATGAAAATGTTTAAACATCCAAAATTTTAAGAACTGGAGTAACTTTCTGAAGTGCTAGTTTAATCCTTATTGCTGTCTTATGATGATCAGACTGAATACTACAATCTATTTTATTAAATAATTTGAATACAAAATTATAATTATATTTCTATCTTTTTGGAACAAATTTTACTTCAGCTATTAAAAAAATTATTAGAGATGTGCATATGAGATTGTTAATTGTACCACTGGAAAAATATCCTTTTATGGACATCATCTCTCTAAGTGTCCTCAGATGACAACTTCTTACAATCACAAACATTGGATTAAGGTGGACTGAAACAGACTAAGAATATGTAGAGAATTTATTATAAAAAAATGGAAGCAATGAAAATGATGAGATGAGGAAAATGACAGTTGAGAGGGCACACATTCAATGCATATCAATGTAACAAAAAGATGCCCTAGTATTGCCATACTTCAACCTTGTTATCATCTATCATTTGCTTTTTGAAACCAACTTTAATTCTTACAAAAGACGTAACCAATACAGCTTTTATGGCGTAGAAATTTTAAGAGAAGTTATGCATGTTATTCATGTAATGACTGTTTCATATATTTTTAATAGTTCTTTATTTATGTGATGGTGAGAATTCTCTCTAATAAACAAGAAATTATAAGCTCAAACTAAAACAAGGAGAGAAAAACTTGAAGTGTAAAATTCTTGACATCATTAGAGAAAATTAAAATCTGAAACAAAAATTCATGGACACTATCCTGCTCTCAAAGATTCTATGTATTTCCTTTATTTTTTAAAAAACATGCATTTTAATCCACAAATACTGATATCAAGGGAGAACCACAGCATCTACAAGCATATGGTTTTAAAAATGGAAAATGATGTGTCATAACTTTGATAATTAGAAAGGTAACCCATTTAATAATGCAACTTGTTATATCCCATAAAAGCTTAAGAAAGGTGACTCCAAAACTCTGATTTGGAGGGTAACACTGATATCTGATAAAATAAACAAAAATTTTACTTTGCCTCCCACAGTAAAAGTATTTGACTTTTACAAAATGAGCTTGATTATAGTCTAAGCAAAGAAATAATATAATTACATTTTTGAAATGAAAAGTAAAAGGATATAGGGAATCAAGGAAGAAATGTTTACACTGGGTATTCGGAATTGTCTAAAGCAGGCAGTGTCTTAGCTCATGGGACTTATTTTTCAAGTCTCCAGGGCAAGACTATGCTTACTGTAAACATGAACATAGAAAGCTTTTTTTACTGTCAATGGGATTAGATGTATGCATATTGTAAGGTAACTTTCTACATCTTATAATTACTTTATATTAATTATATATTGCCTATGTACAAATTACCACAAATCTATGGGTTTAAAACAACAAAAGTCTACTAGCAGATGTCTAACCTCAAGAAATTGGCAGGGCTTCAATCTTTCTAAAGGTTTTGGGGGAAAATCCACTTCCATACACCCTTCCAACTTGTAAAGGCTGCCTGCAGTCTTTGCCTCATGGTTCCCCACTGTTCAAAGTGTATCACTCCTCACTCCAACCTCTGGTTCTTTGGTAACATCTCTTTCTTCTTTGATTCCATTATCTTCCCCTTATAAGGGCTCTTGTGATTATATTGGGCCCAATTTTAATAACTGAGAATGATCTCCTCATTTCAAGGTCCTTAACTTAATCACATCTGCTAAGTCTCTTTTTAAGATAACATATCCATAGGTTGTGATGATTAGTATGTGACCATCTTTGGGGGAGCCTCTATTATCACACTTTTCTTACCAAAATCATTTAATTTGGCCCTGAAAGCTTGTCAATAGGAAATGCGCATGCTGATGCATATACAATTCTTTTTTTTTTTTTTTTTTTTTTAATTGAGACAGAGTTTCGCTCTTGTTGCCCAGGCTGGAGTGCAATGGTGCGATCTTGGCTCACCGCAACCTCCGCCTCCCAGGTTCAAGCGATTCTCCTGCCACAGCCTCCATACTACTTTTTTTTTTTATTAATTCACTTAACATTTTTAAAATACCTATTATGCTAGGTACTGGTGAAACCAAGTTTCATATGAAATGATAACCTAAGGGGCAACAAGGAAGACCAAATAGATACATCAATAATAGAAATAAATGAGTAAGCCTATGAAAATAATTAAGGTTTTTTTTTGTTTTGTTTGTTTGATTGTAATATAGATGGCAGTCACCAAAAAGGCCAAAATCACATTTTGACTTAAGTTTTCAATGGTATGTGCAAATTATCCACAAGTAGGAAAGAAATTGCATTCAGTCCCTAAGTCTATGTGCTAAAATAGTAAAGAATAAGAGATTTTGTCACTTTTAGCACATGCAAACAGTTACATAGACACCTACACCTGTAAAAAGGGTATCATTGGAGGAATTAGCACGACTCCATGCTAGAAAAATAATGCATAGATTATTAATAATCTCATAGGCTAAACCAGGGAGTTTAAATTTTATCATAAACACTATTGTGATCAAATGGGCACTTCAAAACAAATAAATGATATAATTATAGTTTCATTGGAAAGCAGTCAGAAAGGGGGGTTGATAGGAGAGTGTAATGAAAGGAAACACATGGAAGAAGTGAGAAATAAAGAAACTTAGCAACCAGTGAGCTTGGAAGAGACACCTAAGTCTCATTTGGGGGCCACAGTCCTGCCTAAACTTTAATTTTAGTCTGATGAGAATCTGAGCAGAGAAACTAGTCACACCATTTTAGACTTCTGACCTACAGAAACCATAAGAAAATACTTCAGTGTTGTTTAAAGCACTATATTTGTAGTAATTTGTTATGACAGCAATCGAAATCTAATATAGTAATTATATGGGTGCTCATTACTCCAGTTTCCAAAGAATATAATTTCCAATTTGATAAAGAAGAGAAAATGCCACATGTTGTTTATTCAACATCATTGAAATATTACATGACAGGTGACTTCCCATGAAGAGGACACATTTGTTTTTTCAATCTGCATTCACTTATGACACAATTTTCTCTTATTCCTTATATATTCTCTTCAGTAAAGAGAGCCGCAGGGAACAGTATATGGTCCAGGCCTGGCTAATCACCAATCCAGCAGTGATAACTTTTTTTTAGACACAGTGATTGTGCCAATCAGAATTATCTCTAATATTTGTCCCTTAATGGTAATGATAGTTTTGTGAACTTGCTTTTACATGACTTTATTAATTTCTTCTTCAACATAAGTTAGCCTGAGAAGGATTCCTATATTTTGTAACTCAGAGAGTTCTAATTCACCCTTCAACTGAAGCTAATAAAAGTCTATGCTTATGGTGTGATAAAATTATAGAGTATATTAGTGATCACTCATATTTTTAGATTCATTTTCATCATAAGTTAAATGAGTATTATCACAGTCTATTTGTGTGAGTCAGTATATTTAAAAGTGTTAGATGTGGGTTCATTACTATAAACAGATTCAACTAATGAACATTATGCTATGTCTCTTAATTTAAAAGTTTTCATTGTAGGGCCTAACGACAAATGAAGTTAAGTAAATGTTACTTTCAAGAGCATATTTTATCAGTGAGTTTGAAGAGAAATGCTAACATATATAAATATAGATATATAGAGATATATAGATACAGATATATTATACATACATTTATGAGTAGCTGAATGGCATTTAAAGCACAGAACCCAACAAGTTAACATAACATTGAAAAACACATCTTGATACAAGATGAGAAGCGTCAAGAGTAGCGAGTCAAGAGCTCCACTCTAAAGGGTAAGTGAGCATTCAAAAAATATAGAGTAGCACTCCTTAACAGATTCAGACTCAACTAGTTTTCACTGATAGTTTGATGCAGTAAGTCATGCCACACAACAAAAAGGTGTGGTACCTGTTATCAACCAAATTTTACAGATGAGATATTATAAAAATATTGAAGATTTAAAATACAACCAAAATTATCCAGGTGGTAGTAAAGAGCCCTAGAATATAAACCTAACACCTTCACCCCAAGTTTGTATTAATTTCACTGGAATATGTCACTTCCATATTATACTCTGTTTAACTGACTGGAATAGGCTGAAGAAATTTCCAAAGTGTATATATACTTCTAGTATAATATAATAAATAAAACTCTTAATTATTATATGTATTAATGCCTAATATATTTTAATAATTATAAGTATACTTTAATAAGTATAATTCCATTATACTTAGGAATTCAAGAGTATTTTTGATAGAATTTCTTCATTTTGAATTCAAGTAGTTTATATTCACATATCTTGTTTCTTACGTCATATATTTGTGTGTATATCAATGTATGATATTCATATACTTACATAGCTTTTTATAAAGTTCTTTTTCTGTGGAGTTATCTGTTCTTTATTTTCAAATTATCTTTGTTTCTTTAAAACACTGAAATAATAAGGAAGAATTTTGAGCTCAAGACAGTGTTCAAACGCTTAAGCTAAATTGACACAATAACGCTAAGAGATTATTACCTATCAGGTCAATAATTTGTGAACTAAGAAGGATTAATAGGATTTACAACTCTTTTCAGCTACATGTAGCAAAAGTAATACTAATTATATTTTCATTAGCTTTTGAAGCTAGATCATGTTCTCATAATTTAGTCCTGTTATGGACTAATCCATGGTTTTATTGTTAAATAAAGTATAAACAAAAATAACACCAAGCTCTATAAATATGTATTCTAAAAAAATCAAATCCTTGTTATGATTTTAAAAACTCATAATAATACACCAAATTGGATACTTATTTTGAATTTATCATACTCTTTTTGAATCCAATATGAATGTCACTTGTAATTTATTATTTTCTTCAGAATGTACAGATTAGCACTCTAAACCCGCTGAGGTAATCCTTCACTGCATAATATTCATACTTGAAATGTATGTTATTTGCTGAACATTTTGCTCTAAAGAAAAGCGAGGTGAGTACATGAGGAAGTTGTTACCTGGATAGTATCCTCTCCTTTCTCTTGTCTCCTATGTTTTCAGCATATACCCCATAGTGCTTATGACAGAGACTACTGGTTTCCCCGTTCGTCACTGGTAATAGTTACAGCTAGGTATAAGGACAATAAGAAAGAGATTATATATTCTAAGCTCTCTTGCAGCTAGATTTGGTCATATAAATGTGTTTTGTGCAATGGGACAGAAGTGATGATTTCCAGTTTTGGATTGGGCCAATTTTGGATTTGGAAAGGATTAGATATTCTATTTGCTTTTTTTCCCCTTCCTTATGGCTAGAAGGTAGATGTGATGGTGGCAGCTGGCATACCTCTTAGACTTTAGGAACCGATGTTGAGGTTGGCGAAATAAAGAGCTAGAAAATTGTCATCTGTACCACTAAAAAACTTGTGATATCAACTATGGACTGACTGACTTTGACACTTTCACAAAAAATTCTGTCTTACTTAACCCACTAACAGTTTCATCTTTTTTTTTTTTTTTTTTTTTTCCCCAGCAGTGAAAGTGGCATTCTAATACAGGTCTTTATTTGAATCATTCCTTTCACATACAGCTTTAGCTTCCTTGTTTTTCTCCCCTCATCACACATCTGCCAGGAATACTATGACCTTGATGGAAGCCAAAAGACCCTCTTCTCTGTCTGATAAAATCAGAAAATTGAGAATTTTGGAAGTTTTGTACATTGGTGATCATCATCCTAAAATGGACATTCAATGTTTTCTTAAAATTTTAATAAAATTCTCTTGTAAGTTTCTTCTCTCATTCACTGCAATATTTTATTCTCTACTTTTTAACTTCTCAACCAAGTTCATTCTCCCTCCTTTCCTCAGAAGATCTCTGGTACCTTCATACTGTGCTAAGGAAAAATAAAAACAAAAACAAAACAGAAAACATAGGCATAGAATTCAAATTTCTCATCTTCTGTCAGAGATATAAGCCATTTTGGTAACCTTTTCCATCATATTTTCCCCTCTACTTAGAGAGAGTGAACTCTTTTCTAATGTCCACATCACCGCAAATCCCATCTACTTTTAAATTGCTCATTTCCATTCTCTTCTGTATTTTAAAAACTGATTTTCTCTACGGAAAATTTTAACTAATATCTAAACTGGCTACAGTATCTTTCATTTTGAAAAAGAGCACACACTTTTCCTCCAACTTCATTTCATTTTCTTTCCTCTCTGTGTATTTTTTTGTTTTTACCATAGCTTTTTAAAAAAGCATTCCGCACACAGTCTGTATTTCATCTATCACTCAGTTCACCAATCAACCCAATCTATACTGATTTTAGCAATTAATTGTTAGTCATTAAGTTATATTCACACTAAACATGGAATATAATTTATATATATCACAACTTATGATAATATAGTTATAATTCATAGTAATGATTAACATATTAAAGATTAATTTATTCTTCGAATAATGTCAATTCTTTTTAGTTTTCTGTAGGCATGCATTACATTTTTTACAAAACCTACTTTTCCAACATTTTTCTTATTTCTGTCTTACGTTTCTTTTCCTTCCTATTCCCCTTTGCTAGCTACTTCTTTTACCACCTTTTAAAGATTCCTCTGGTTTAGTCCTGAACTCTCTTTATTTCTCACTCTCTATTGACTCACTACAAAATCTTGGCTGTCCTCATGGGTGTAGATGTCATTTTATACCAGTGGTGCTGAAGTTGTATTGCTAGGTCATATCTTACTTCTAAGTTTCAAGCAATATATTCAAATGCTTATTTAACATTTCTACATTTATATTACATTCGCACATTAGCTTGCCCAAACTTAAAATCTTTATATAATCTGCCTTTCTCATCTGCTTTACATTCTACATTCTGTGCTTTCAATTTCCAAATAGATCTAAAGCTTTTCATGTCTCTTCCTCTGCTCTAATATAACCCTACTCTAATTTGCATAGGCTTTTTTCCCTTCTATTACTGGTCTCTTCACTTTCATTTTTGCCCCTGCACAGTTTATACTCTATCAAACATTTATATAATTTTTGTCATTTTTTGTTTTTGTTTTGTTTTGTTTTGTTTTAGTACAGGGAAAGGGATATTTTCCTTAGGAGCCTTCTTTCAGTGACTTGAAAGCCAAATTCTTCCCTACCTTGGTGTTTGCACATAAGCAGTTTTCTCTTTCAAATGTGCTTCTTCTAAACTTTTAACCCAATTAACCATTTTCAGATCTTAGCTTGAACACCATCTTCTCAGGACATGAATACTTTTGTCTCCAAACTATGTTATGTCCCCATGTTCTATGCTCTCCAGAACCTGTAAGCCTCTTTGTACTAGTAATACAACATTCATTTATTGATCTATCTCCCTGTTTATTGCTATTTGTAAAATATCTGTACTTTCCACTAGAATATAAGCTTCTTGATGGCAGCAATCATGCCTGTCTTTGTTAATGTATCCCTTTCACCTGGGAAAGTATCTGACACAAGGCGGAGTTTCAATAAATAATATTTTTAATTCTTTAGTGAATTGATGTTAATTATATTATATTCTGATAATGTGGCTTTAAATGTGTTTTGTCTACAGGGAGAAACATGATAGCTAAACTAATTCCAACAATTTGTGTTTCCATTTATTCTTTTACTTATTATAAATCATTATGTTTATATTCTGTTGTATCTTTTCAGATTGAAGCATTATCCAGTGTGGGGTCAACTTTGGGTCAAGAACAAAATAATTTTCTCAACTTCAAATCTCAAATAATGGACAGTGTTGAATCTCCCAAGTTAGGTACAACCATATACGGACTATTGTCAGTGTCCTGCTGACCTTCTCAGGGGACACTCATTCTTCTCATTGAGCATTTATTCTAAATTACTTATGGTATATTTAGATTAGATAGAATTTTCTTTGCTAGCTTGAGCACATAAATATTACCTAAAAGACAATTTGTAAGGTAATACATATTCACAATTCAACATAGAAAATTTTAAAATTGTTATAATGCAACCTTTCGTAACTCCTGAAATCTAAGTATAAAGAGAATTTCTTACAGCTTCTTAGGCAGAACGAAAAACTTACTAACAAAGGAAATCGCATTAAACTTTAATGTTCTCTTCTCTAACATTAGAAGCTAAATAAGAATAGAGTAGCACCTATCAACTAATGAGAGAAAGGATCAGAAATGTAAAACCCTGTAACAGTTAAAGTAAAATTCACCTGCCAGTGTAAAATAAACTCATTGGAGTGCATGCAAGAACTCAGACCATATTTCATTCATCCCTCTTGTGTACAGATAATGCTTGGAGAAAGATCCTGACCTGATACAAATAAATTCTTCCTAAAACTACAAATGGAGAAGAATATTATAAATAGTAAAACTTTACCTCATATATATGGTGTGTGTGTGTCTAAATATATGTACATATATGTGTGTGTATATATATATATATCCAACACATTTATGGGATGTACAAAAAATTAAACTCCTATTAAAATATTCTAAACAGAGCATATATTTCCAGAGGTCTTGACGATGATTACACAAGTGAACCCCTTTTGGTGCTTTAATAAATGATAGCTGTCCTACTTTTAGTTTTTTGAGGAGCTTCCATACCACTTTTCATAATGGCCAACCAATTTACATTGCCACCGATGGTGTGCAGCCGATGTTTCTTTTTTTCCACATCCTTGCCAACACGTGTTACCTTTTAGATTTTCATACTAGTTTTTCTAACAAGTGTGAGGTGATAATCTCCATGTGGTTTTGATTTGCATTTCCCTGAAAATTAGTGATTAGCACCACTTAATATATAGTGAAACTCATAACACAAGTTATCCAGAGTTGGGAAGGAAGAAATGGGGAAATGTTAATCAAAGGGTACAAAGTTTCACTTATACAGAATGAATACATGGAGATCTAAGGTATAGCAATGTGATTATAGTTAACAATACTGTATTATAAATTTATATTTGCTAACACTTAATCTAAGTGGTCCTATCACAAAAAAGAAAAAAAAAATGGGGCTAGGTGCGGTGGCTTACGCCTGTAATCCCAGCACTTCGGGAGGCTGAGGCGGGTGGATCACCTGAGGTCAGGAGTTCAAGACCAGCCTGGATAGCATGGCGAAACCTCATCTCTACTAAAAATACAAAAGTTAGCTGGGCGTGGTGGTGGGCGCCTGTAATCCCAGCTACTCAGGAGGCGAGGCAAGAGAATTGCTTGAACCTGGGAGACGTAGGTTGCAGTGAGTGGAGATAGTGCCATTGCACTCCACCCTGGGCAACAGGAGCGAAACTCTTGTTGTCTCAAAATAAAATAAAATAAAATAATAAAGAAAGAAAGAAAAAAGAAAAGAAAAAAAATAGTAGCCTGGTACAGTGGCTCACACTTGTAATTTCAACATTTTGGGAGGCTAAGGCAGGAGGATGACTTGAGTCCAGTATTTCAAGACTAGCCTTGGCAATATATGAGACCTTGTCTATATAAAAAATACAAAAATTAGCTGGGAGTGGTGGTGCATGCTTGTGGTCCCAGATGCTTAGGAGGCTGAGGCAGCAGGATTGATTGAGTCCAGGAAGCTGAGGCTGCAGTGAGCCGTGTTCTGGCCACTACACTCCAGCCTGGGCAGCAGATTGAGATGCCATCTCCAAAATAATAATAATAATAATAATAATAAAGTAAAATAAAATAAAATAAATGGAACTATGTGAGGTGATAAATATGTTAACTAGCTTGTGGTGATTATTTCAAAATGCATATGTGTACCAAAACAACTTTGGACAACTTAAATGTATACATTTTTTAAAATTTGTCAAATATACTTCAATAAAGCTGAAAAAAAAAACATTGTCCTAGATAAACTAAAATAGTATATCCTGTGGTGGGGCCAGGCAAGTGTAATTTTAACTCCTCCACTATAGCATCGATCTGCTTTTTAAAAATAGACTTTCTCACCTCTTTAAATGAACATAAAACCACACTTACAAACCACAGCTCTTGGTGGTTTTCTTTATTCTTACTGATGTTAACTGGTTGGATTTTCTTTTTCGAAGTTGCTCTCTGATGATGAGCTGTGTCTTGACTATTCTACAACTGTATGCTATGGGTCTGGTGGTCCTTGCCTCTCCTTCTCATACCACAGGTATAACTTCACAGTCCACTTGCTCAACGAAAGCTCAGCATATCTCTGGCTGAGATCAAGTATTTTTGACATTGGCCAGGGCTATTATTCTCTGTATGATTCCTGTCTTAATTTAAGTCAATGCCATAAAAGTTATTGCTTTAGATTTCAAATGTCTGATTTTAAGATTCAAGTTTTAAGACTAAAGTGACTTTTGAGGATACTCTCAATTACATCTGCTAACATGGAAATAGAGTGGCAAGGATAATCCAACTGTCTTGTCAAACTAGAAAGCACTTATACAGCAGCTTTAACTCCACTCAGGCTTTTCCACCTGGAGAACTTAAGCCATTAATATTTATTCTGTGCTGTTTCTGTGCCAAGTTAGGGTTACCAGATGCCCAGTTAAATTTGCATTTGAAAAAAATATCTATTTTTAGTATTAGTGTGTCCCAAATATTTCACGGGACATAACTAAAATGTTATTTGCTATTTTTCTGAAATGCAATTTTAACTGAGTGTTCTGTATATTTATACGCTAAATCTGGCAATCCTATGTCAAGCTCTACTCGAAGTAATGGAAGGAAGCAGAGAGAAAACAGTACCAAGTACTATTCTAAAAGATTTATGATCATCAAAATCAATCTGCATGTCTATTGTGATTGTAATGATGATGGGATTTTCAGAAGCGTCTCTTTTATTAATAGGAGTCACGCAGCTATTGTTAAAATTATTATTATTATTATTATTATTATTTTGGGGGGACGCAGTCTCACCCTGTCACCCAAGCTGGAGTGCAATGGCACAATATCGGCTCACTGTAACCCCTGCCTCCTGGGTTCAAGTGGTTCTCCTGCCTCAGCCTCCCGAGTAGCTGGGACTACTGGTACGCACCACCACGCCTGGCTAATTTTTGTATCTTTAGTAGAGATGAGGTTTCAGCAAGTTGGCCAGGCTGGTCTCAAACTCCTGACCTCGTGATCCACCCACCTTGGCATCCCAAAGTGCTGGGATTACAGGCATGAGCCACTGTGCCTGGCCTAAAATTATTTTAATATAAGCATTTGAAAGTTTAAAATACAAAAAGAAATTAAATGGTAAAGAAAGAATTTTTATCATTCTGCCTTGATAGTCAAAATAAAACCAAAATGTACCTAAGACTTTAAAGATGTTCTTGCATGTATTAGAATAAGTCCATGTTGGAGTCTGTATGAGGCCTGCTCCAGATGATTGGTTATGCATTTGAAGGTTTAAAACTAAGACTAAAACTCTCTATATTGGGAAAGGGTTTTATGAAACTATTTCTGAGTTTATATGGGTCAAGACATCTAACAAATATTTTGCAAAATTTTTCCATTTTTATCCAACTTCTTTTCAAGGGAAATGATGGTATTAAAGACTGAGACTACTCTAGTCTAATATCTTGAAGTAGGGGGCATTAGGTATCATGCTTTCATGTACCCTATTATGTTATTTGCATGTCAGTATGTAATACTTTAAGGATTTATTTAAAAAATAATACCCATTGGTTTATAAAAAATTGATTTACAGAGAAGGAGAGTCTTAAGAACTACCAGAGTACATGACAATTAGGTTCAAGTTTTAAAACACATAAGCAAATATCAATTCAGCAGAATTTGTTGTATACATCCCAGTAAAGTAGCCAAAAAACAGTATAGGTTCAAAAATATCTTTATTTGTCCCAGTATAAAAACACAAGAGAAAGGAAGTTCAATTTTTTTTCCCTGATGCTAAAACTCTAAAGCTTCAGGAAATTTCTTTATTACTTAGTACTGTATGTTCTAATCAAGCATAAAGAAGGAAAGTGACTACTATCAAAGGACCCATAAAAAGAGTTTATGATGTTTCAGAATCAGACAACATAAAAAAGGACATATTCCAATTAGAAACACTATTATAAAGTGTGATTCTATAAGGAATCTCCATAACAGTCTTAATAATGTGATTAAAGAGACAAAGTAATAGCAATATACACAAGTACTAATTAGAACATTGAAACTATTACACCTCATGTGGGAGACAAGTCATAAAACTCAAAGAATATTTGTGAGAAACACCATCAGACTGGCTTTTAAGTTTTTTAGTGCCTGAGGCTAATTTTGTGAACTTGTGGTAGGAGTTGAAAATGTTTAAGACAATTCAATTGCCCTAATAACACATACTTGTTACAGAATCTTATTATGATATTAAAAAAATAGAAAAAAAAATACTTTTTCTCCACTCGGCTCAATGCTACAGTTTATGTGAAGTCTAAAACTTAAAACAATTTCCACAATATTCCAGATAATCAAACTCCACTTAAAAAACCCCAAAACTATGTAACAATTATTGTGCCGTTGTGAGTTCCAGGTGGCTACAAGTAATAATAAGTATATATATAGTTCCGTAATTAGAACAACATTATCAGTTCAGCATTTATGATATTATCATTCATTTATTTATTTGGAAAAAATGAATTTAAGGTATTGAAATATGTCATATAAGGTAAAAACAAATTGCAGTTGAGAATAATTATTTGAGAAATTCAGAGCAAAGCAACAATAAAAATAGGAAGCCATGATTACTATGTGGCCTTATACATGTTCTAATATTTGACCTAAATTATAGTCTAATTAAAAATATTAGAACAAATATTAGAACATGCTGAACTGATAATGTTGCTCTAATTACAGAACTGTATATATACTTATTATTACTTGTAGCCACCTGGAACTCACAACAGCACAATAATTGTTACATAATATTTGACCTAAATTATAGTCAAATATTAGAACATGTATAAGGCCACATAGTAATTAATCATGCAGCAGTTAGGTTAAAAAATATTTTAACCTTTCTAGCAGTTAGGTTGAAGAAAATTATGGTCAATAAAATCAGTTTCAAAAATATCACTGAAGCTCTGAGAAGAAAAATACTTTGGACAGGCCAACTTTTATTTTCAACACACATATTCTACTTTAGGAGATTAAAGTTTATATATAACAATGTCTTGACAAATCTGGAGAAAAAATAACCCATATTAACTTGGTTTCTTTGTTAAACCAACACATTTATTAGCAAGAAGGATAACTTGTTGTGTTTTAATCCCGAGGCACCTATTAACAATATCTAGAACAGATTTGCCTTAAAAGGTGTTTGGAAAACCTGAATTGCATTATTTACAATTAGCAGAAGGAGAAATAAACTAGTAGTGGTAAAAGGGCAAACTATCTATGATGGGAAGCAGAAATTTTTCTCTCATGCTTACGAAAAGATGATAAAACAACATATAAGCAATCGTCTTAACAGCACTCATAATTATAGCAGAGTTTCACAGAGTTCTTTAATAAGAGATTTCAAAAAAGGTTAATAATATAAAGACCAAGTGCAATTCATAAAAAGCAATACTAAGAAAAGAAAAAATAATGTAGTTTAAGTTGTAAGGTTTCTGCTGGTCTTGAGCGAGATGTGAAAAAATAACTATAGTGTGCACATGGATTTAAAGAATTGAAAGAATGGTCTGCCCATCAGAGAGGCCTCTATGTAGCATGCTTTTCTAAACCACAAAGATAAAATAAAAGTTTTCTCCTCCCTCATTAGCTAGTTGGTGTGGCTAGTTAATGACAGGGCTATATGCTTTTAAGGCAGTTAATCCAGAGGTAGAACTAATGCCTCATCAAATTTGAGGAATCTCAAAAGAATATTTTTTTCTGAAAAGAAAAACTGCACATTGGCATTCATACATCATGACTTAATGTCTTTTATGTGTCATTTTTCTCACCTATAGTTTGAGAATTTTAAAAATACCAACCATATAGGTTTGTTGTAATAATGAAATGGTGTAGATAATTGTATCTGGAAGGTAGTGAATGATATAAACATTTATGTGATGATGGTAGTGGTGGTAGTGGTGATGTATTTGGTAATGGTAGTGGCAGTGGCAGCAGAGAAAAAATAACCTAAAACACAGATAAGATTCAACCAAAAATAATCTTCTACAGATACTGTTAATTTCATACCAAAAAAGGAAAAATTATTCATAGACATGTAAGTGAATGTCTGCCATGGCATGGTGTCAACCTATTTGCCTCCATATAAGCCATAGAAGCAAAGCTCTACTGCACCCTCGCCTAATTCTTGGTAGATGCTTTTGATTCTCCCTGGAACATGTCAAGGTAGGCAGTCTTGTGAAGAACTATCATAGGAACATTTCTCATCTACCTCTCTATTTCGTGGGAGACTCTGTCTCTCACAGAAGACTCCCATGAGACAATTTCTCATCCACCTCTCTGGTGCTAGTGAGGCATGGAAATTTTAGTCTTGACTCACTAAGATAGAATAGAAGGTAAGAAACCACTTCACTGTAGTCTAGAATTGGCTCCTTAGTGATGGAACAACCCACTGCTCATGGTGTCAATTATCTGATCCTTTTAGGTTAGTGTCATCCTCTGTTGACACAACTGACTGGCATCATGCTGATCAGGCTTATGCTGTCTAGTAACGTGATAAACTAACTAAAGACCATTGGTCATGTTATTTTTTGGTAGGCTGAATATATGCAATTTTGGCAAAGCCACTGTGAAGCTGTAGTAGTCACTGCTACTTAGGAACTGTTGATCTTTTGAAAAACTAAAGATTCACTCTAACCTAGGAAAAATGTCTAACAAGGTTTTGGTATAAATGACCGCAAATATTTGACATAACTACTTGAAGAGAGTAGACTAGTGGTTACCATGGGCTAGATAGGGATGAAGGACTTGGGGAGATGTTGGTCAAAGGATACTACATTTCAGTTAGACAAGAGGAATAAGTTTGCGAGAGTTATTGTACAACACAATAATTGTAGTTAATAACAATGTATTGTTTGCTTACAAATTGTTAATTAAGAGAGTAAACTTTACGAATTCTCCCCATAAAAAGTTGTGAAGCTATGCATATGCTAATTGGTTCCTGTTAATCATCCCACAATATATAGCTATTTCAAAATAACACGCTGTACATGATAAATATATAACATTTTTATTAATAAATAAAACCAAAAAACTACTTGAAATACAACAGATGTCCTTTTGTGACAGAATATTAATAGTAATTATAATGATAATATAATAATAGTTAATTAATATTAGTAGTAAATAATTCTTATTTACTAAATCCTTAACATGCATTATTTTATTTAATCACTAACATATTACCAAAAGTTATTGTGGTTTATTTTGGCTGATATTAACATAGGTACTCAAATTTTTTAAGTGGCATTTTAAAGAATAACATAGGGTCAATAAAGATTTGGTGGGTGGAGCATATGAACCCAAGCTTTCTGACTCTGCTGTCCTCAAGATGAAACGCTCTGTTGTATTATCTACCAGAATGTGGAGAGCAGCTTTATTGAAAAATAACCGAAGAAAACAGTTACTAAAATAACTTCATAATTATGAAACAACCAAAAAAATGAGGACTAGAATACCCTGCTAAGTTTAGGATTAATTGAAGCATTTACACACAATTATTAAACACTGGGACTTCATTAAAAGTGGACAGATGTATACCATATGTCCTTATTTATCATTCACTTTATCACATACTCTGATCTTCCATCAGAAGAAGCATATGCCACAGAAAACAGAATAGGATCAAACTAGGATTTTCAAACAGTCTTTATTTAAATTATAACTTTGGTGTACTGCCAAAAGACCATCTGCCTTATATACTAATTAGACCCATACCACTTAAAACATACAACTTAAAAACATTATTTGAAACATGGATTTACAGTTTGAAATTTCAAGATCACATTATATTTCCTAATTTAAGAAAATAATTTATCATACTAGTAGTTATTTCAAATCTTCACTACAGAAAATACTAGAATGGAAAAGAAATGATGATATGCCAAAAGAATGATTATATTAAAGGTAGTTTTATTTTTCAAGTGCGAATTGTAGTTCAAAATAAACCAAATAGACAGACATATCTGTGAATAGGGGTTATATGGGAATCTTTCCACTGCAAAGAGGATCGATTATTTCCAGTTTTCTATGAGCGCACAGGGGTCAATTATTAGAAGAGTATACTCCGGCGGAATTTGAAGAAAGAAGTATTATCATCTAAATATAGAGCTATTTAAATTATCTATTTCTTCATGAGTAAGCTTTGATAGTTTGTATCTTTCACGGCATTTAAATATTTAATTCAATATGTTCAAGGTATTGATATAAAATTATAATATCCCCTTATTATTTTTAAATATCAGTAATATTTTTTCTTCTCCCTCTCCCTCTCTCTAACTTTTTTGTTCACATCCATCCATATGCCTATAGATTTATCGGTTGTATTGATTTTATTTGAAATACCAGCTTTAACATCATTGATTCTTCTCTGCTGTTTTTCTATTTTCTATTTTATAAATTTTGGTCATACATTACATATTTCATTCTATTTGCCTTGGGGTGAACATCTTTTTCTTTTTTTTGGGGGGGGTTCTAGTTTTTAAGGTAACTATTTATTCCATTGAGTTAAATAGCTATTTTATAATATAAACACTGAAATCTATAAATTTCACTCTGAAACACTACTTTAGAACTTTAATTGCATCCCGCAAAATTTGCTATGTTGTGTTTTTATTTTTATTTGATAGTAAATATTTCCTAATTTTCTTTATAATTTCTTCTGTCATGTATGGGTTACTTAAAAGTGTGTTCTTTGATTTCTACATAATTTGGGATTTTTTCAAGTATATTTTTATTATTTATTCCAGTTATTTCACTTTTGTTAGAGAACATACTTTAAATAATTTATTCATCTGTATTGAAATTTTTACATATCCCTGAATATGTAATCCATGTTTTATTATTCTTCGTGCACCTAAAAAAAAGCATGTTCTGCTTTTGGAGTGTGGAATATTCTATAAATATCTGATAGGTAAAGCTGATTGACAATGCTTCTTGAATCTTATGCATCCTTGATGATTTTCTGTCTACTTGCCCTATCACTAAGAGTGTTGAAACTGAAACTATAATTGTAGATTTATCTCTTTTTATTTTAAGTTCTATCAACTTTTGCTTCATGTATTTTGAACTTCTCTTACTAGGTTAATATATATTTAGGATTATACTTTCTTGATGAATTGACTTCCTTATCATTATGAAACATTGTACTTTATTTCAGATATTTCTTAATTGTGGTTTATTTTGGCTGATATTAACATAGGTACTCAAATATTTTAAGTTATTATTTGCATGGTAGTTAGTTTTCTATCCTATTTATAATGTGACTTTATATTTTAAATGAGTTTCTTATAAATAGGATACAGTTAAATCTTATGCATCTACCTAATATGGTACCACCTTTGCCTCTTAATTGGAATATTTATGGCATTTGCATTTACTGGAATTGCTGATACTGTTGGGTTTCAATACATCTTGTTCCTTGTTTTCTATTTGTCCTAATTCTTTTATCGCTTCTTTTTCCCTTTTTTTTCTGCCTTCTTGTTGATTATTTTTATGATTTAATGTTGTTTTCAAAACTGCCTTTTTGGCTATATACCTTGTTTTATGTTGTTACTGGTTATTATATGATTTGTGAATACATCTTTAATTTATCACTGCCTATCTTCAACTAATGTGTCACATAATCTATTTGCTAAGAACCTTAAAACAATACTCTTGCATTTCTTCTTCTTGCCACTTTTAATGTGCTTTTGTTGTCACATGTTTTCCTTCTACATATGTGATAAACATCACAGTACATTATTATTGCTTTAAACAGCCAATTATCTTTAAAAGAGATTTAAAAATTAGGAAAATGCATTTTTCTGCTCTTCACATACTTACCGTATCAGACACTCTTTAATGCTTTGCATACACTGTATTCAGATTTACATTTTCCATCATGAAGAACTTATTTTAAATTTCCCTGTAGTGCAGTTCTGCTAGTGATTAATTCTCTCAGCCTTTGCTTGTTTGGAAAGGGCTTATTTTATCATCATTTCTATAATATATTTTTAGTATTTAATTTTAAATTGTCGAGCATTTGTTTTGTTTTTCACTACCGTGAGAAATATCCTTGGACATACGTAATTTCTGATATCTTTCTGCTGTAATTCTTTTTCTTGTTTCTCCATGTAGAATGATTTCTCTTATTCTGGTTTCTTTTAAGATTTGTCTCTTTATCAGTGGATTATCAGAAATTTGCTGTGTGCTTGAAGTGTTTTTAATTAATTAATTAGTTAATCCTGCTTCAGGTTTGGAGCGCTTCTTGGATGTGTAAATTTGTCATTGAAAGCAAAATTGGCTACTGATATGGTTTGGCTCTGTGTCCCCATCCAAATCTCATTTTGAATTGTAATCTCATAATTTCCGTATCTTGTAGGAGAGACCTGGTGGGAGATAATTGAATTGTGGGGGCATTTTACTCATACTGGTCCCTTGGTAGTGAATAACTCTCACAAGATCTGATAGTTTTATAAGGGGTTTCCACTTTTGCTTCTCTCTCTTTGCCTGCTGCCATTCACGTAAGATGTGACTTGCTCCTCCTTGCCTCCCGCTATGATTGTGAGGCCTCCACAGCCATGTGGAACTGCATGTCCATTAAACCTTTTTATTTTGTAAATTGCCCATTCTGAGATATGACTTTATCAGCAGTGTGAGAACAGACTAATACAGCTTTGTTTAGCCATTATTATTTTAAATATTTCTTCTCCCCTTTCTTGAACTTTAATTACACTTCTATGATAACACTTAATATTGCCCCACTGGTTATTGAGGTTATTTTGTTTTTCTCTGTATTTACTATAGTTTGGATAGTTTGTAATGCAGTGTCTATGATTTCACCAGCCCTTCCTTTGATGATGACTAAACTGCTGTTAACCATCCTCAAACCAAGTCGCATTAAACAGTGATAATCATTTATTATTTTCATGTTTCATGGTTCTGTGGGTTTGTGGGTTAAATTGACTCAAGTAGCCAGTTCTCGCTCAGATTTCCTTATGCAGTTGCAGTCAGACAGCAGCTGGAGCTTACATCATCTCAAAAGTTCCCTGACTTATTTTCTTTTCAGTTTAATCTGGATACCACCTGAGACCTCGGCAGATCCCTTAGTGGAACCTCAACCTAAGAACTAGCTGTCTCATAGCATGGTGACTAGGCTAAATGGTAAATACCCCAAGATAGCCAGGACCAAGAGACATTGTTTTTTCCATCCTAGATTTAGAAGTCATGAATCATTACTTTTGCTACTCACCAACCAGGAAGAGAAAAAGTTGTTACATAAACCCAGTTTTATCTTACATGTAAAGTTCATTAATACAAGACATCAAGATATAGTTAAAATTTAAATATTAACATTATTTATTTAATAATGAGATATAGTCTTTTTTAAACATAATGGATGTATCTTTGAAAATGTCTGCAATTTTGCTCCACAGGGATCAGGAAGAAATTATATTAAATGTTAAAACCATATACTGAGTTATTGTTTGCTTAATGTACATTTTCAATTCCTTCCCATTATCTCATCACGATTGACAGTATTTCTGTAATATTTTAAATATGTTGTAAGTTACAAGTTGTAAATATAAAATTATTTCGTTTATGCTAGCCATAACAATTGTTTATTTAGGATTCTTCTATTCAACAAATATCAAGAAAAGTCCTGATACAGATGTTGGACATAAAATGAAGAGCAAACCAATCATGTCTTCTTGTCTTTGTGGAGATTAAAGTTGGAAGCATATATTAATCAAATAATTGTTTAAGTATTAACTGGCTATGAACTTTTTAAAAAATCATAAGGACATATATCAGGGAGATATGACTAAGTCTGGGTAATCAGAAAAGTTTCCCTAAGAAAATGATATCTCAGCCAAAACGTAATGGGCAAGTAAGAGACAACTGGTAATGTGAGGAAAGAGAAACAACCTTCATGAAATCTCTGAAGTAAAACATAGGATGGCTAAAGTAAGGTCAATGTGAGTGATCAGCCAAGAGGGAAAGAAAAGCTGATTAGCAAGGAGTCTGCAGAAATAGACAGAAACCAGATCAAGTAAAGCCTTATAAAAGAAGTAAAATATTAATATTTTGGTTTTTACATAAGCATAGTGAAGGGTAGGATAAAGAAAAACAACTTTATCCTACCCATCTTTATCCTATCCTTCTTTATCCTACCCAGGAGAAACAACTTGAACAAATGTTCATTGAATAGGTTCCAGTTCATGATGGCTGACTAGAAGCAGCTAGTGGGTGCCTCTCTCACAGAGAGGAGTTAAAATAGTGAATAAATACTAACACTTCAAGGGAATCCTTGACGAAAGCACTCTGAAATTCACCAGAGAAGCAACAGGAACCATGAGGAGCAGAAGAGAGTGAAGCCGGGCAGACTGCACAGCTGGGAGCTACATGAAGCCAGGAAAGGCTTCCTAATAAGGGGAAAGGATGAGTGAGTGAGAGACCCCCGTGTCAGAGGCGTTTGAACCAGAGCCACTCCATCTTAAATACACACTGACAAAAATAAGGCTGAGACCTGCTGGCCTGCATTCCCAGATGGGTTATGCATTCTAAGTCACAAGATGAGATAGGAGGTTGGCACAAGATACAAGTCATGTAATCCTTGCTGACAAAAGAGTTTGCAGTAAACATGCTGGCCAAGACCCACCAAAACCAAGATGGCACTGAGAGTGACTTCCAGTCGTCGTCACTGCTACACTACCATTAGTGCCATGACAGCTTACAAATGCCATGGTAACGTCAGGAAGTTACCCTATGTGGTCGAAAAAGGGGAGGCATGAATAATCCACCGCTTGTTTAGCATGTAATCAAGAAATAAACATAAAAATAGGCAACCAGCAGCCCTCAGGCTGCTCTGTCTATAAAGTAGCCATTTTGTTATTCCTTTACTTTCTAAATTAAACTTACTTTAATTTCAGGGACTCGCCCTAAGTTCTCTCTTACACGAGATCCAAGAACCGTCTCTTTGGGTTTTGATTGGGACCCCTTTCCAGTAAACCAGGGGTTCTGTGACTCCAACATGGACCTTTACAATCCTAGTCACTGGAGAGCATCATCGATCGCCCAGTTTCTCCGGACTGAAAGAGGGAGGTGCATCAGACTGAGGAGAGGTACTGCTCCAGCCCACATGGAATCCAGCAGGCTTTTGATCCCCAAGCAACCTGGCACCAGCTGTTGCTTGGAGATCAAAAGGAATGAAAGCCGGGCATCTTGGTCCACCTGGCCATGGTATAAAGGAGCAGGCAAACAATGCAAGGCAGAATCCCCTGCCTCCACTGTATGTCCAGCCAAATGGGTACCCACCCCCACAACCAGGTCCCCCAGCGCAGCAGCCCTTCACTGCCTGAACACCGCAGCTCCAGATCAACATCCAGAGGCCACAGATAGGCCCTCCGTCGCTTCCACCACTGCTGCCTTTGCCCCCACCATCTGCAGGCCAGGGAAGGAACAGGGAGGTGGGGCACTTCCAAGGACCCCCCCCAAGGCCGACTCGGCAGTCCTGGTGTGGAAAAGTGGGAAGCCAAGGCTTTTGCTGTGCTCTCTCAGGCAAGGTTTGACTGCTTCAGCTACAGGCCCCCGGGTGCTGTGCAGCCACCCTGCCCCCACCTGAAAATGCAGCCATTGTTTAGCATGTAATCAAGAAATAAACATAAAAATGGGCAATCAGCAGCCCACAGGTTGCTCTGTCTATAAAGTAGCCATTTTGTTATTCCTCAGCATTGCTCTGAGAGCACAACTCCCAGAGATTGCTGTTAGGCCCTTCCCAGTCACTGTCACCAAGGCTTCTGGCCCTGCCTTTGCCCTTGCTACCCAAAAGCCAGGAGGACATGAGGAGCCAGGACATTTTCATGCTGCCTAACGCAGAACCTGCAGCCATGGTGCAATGCACAGGGAGCAGACCGATACACAGCACTGGATCCGGATTCCCTGCCCCTGTGGGGCATGCCTACTTTGGCAATGAGTCCCCAAGTGAACCCACAGTGCACTTGCCCTGCCCTTGCCTAAGCACTGCAGCTGCAGCTTAACTTCCAGAGGCTGCCAACACACCCTGTGCAGCATCCGACACTGCTGCCTCTGCCCCTGCTGCCTGTGGGCCAAGAAGGGTAAAGGGACACCAGGCACCTTTGTGCACCCTCAACAGTGAAGTCCAGCGCCACTTCTGTGGGAAGGAAGTGTGAGTGAGCCACAGGCCCCACAGCTGCCACTCTCCACTGCCCCAGTGGTGCATCTCACCAGGGCTCCCTTAGCCAGACTAGTTCAGAGTTGGTACTGCACTAGTCATTGAAGTATCCGTGGGCAAGCCGGGAATCCAGCTCTGCTTATTTGTGTCCCTCTCAACTGTTGACCAGGAAGTTCAGGGCACTGGGCACTCCACTGACCAGCCCATCTCCTGAAACAAAGACAGCAACTCACAGTAAACAAAAATCGAATACATATTTAGCTGCTTGTGCCTCAACTGGTTTTACCCATACAGCCACCTACTGGCCTGCAGGTCAAACTGCATAGGCCAATATAAAAGGTGCTGATGGAAGTGCACAGGACTATAGAAGCAAAGCCAAAACACCCTAACCAACATACTCTGTATTCCAACCTCCTGGGGGAGGGGATATATATGAGAGAAAAAAAAAAAACTTGAAAAAAAAAAAAAAACATCTTCCTAGATGAGAAGGAACCAGTATAAGAATTCTGACACCATGAAAAATGTAAACGAGACATCACCAAAGGATCTCACTAGCTCTCTAGCAATGGATCCTAAGCAAAATGAAAACTTAGAAATTACAGATAAAAAACTTAAAGCATGGATTGCAAAGAAGCTTAATGAGATCCAAGAGAAGGTTGAAAATCAACACAAAGAAACCATGAAAGGAACCCAAAAAAAGAAGGAAAATATGAATATTTTTAAGAAAAAAAAGAGAAAGAAATTCTGAAAATGAAAAGCTCACTGAAGGAATTTCCAAATACAGATGAAAGCCTTAACAATAATCTAGACCAAACGGAAGAAAGAATTTCAGAGTCCGAAAGTTGGTATTTAAAATTAACCCAATCAAACAAAAATAAAGAAAAAATAATCTTTCAAAATGAACAAAGCCTTCAAGAAGTGTGGGATTATATAAAACAAACAAACCTACAATTTATAGGCATTCCTGATAGAGAAGAAAACAAAGTAAGCCACCTGGAAAACATATTTAAGAAAATAATTGAAGAAAACTTCCCTAATATCTCTAGAGAGGGAGACATCCATATACAAGGAGTTCAGAGAACACCTGCTAGATACTATACAAGACAAACATTCCCAAGGTATATAGTTGTCAGATTATCCAAGGTCAACAGTAAATAAAAAATCTTCAATGCATCTGGAGAAAAGGGTCAAATTACCTATAAATAAATTACCTATTTATGTAAAACCCATTTCCCTATAAAGTAAATGTGTATAGGTTTTCATATGCATCTAATTTGTCATAAGAAGCTTTAATTAACTGTGTAGCTACCCAATAATCCAGATGACAGCCAAAGGCAATCAGAAAATTCTTAAAAGATCCAAAGCCATTCCTAACGTTTCTGCAAATTTTTAGAAAACGTACATTATCTCAATAACCTCTGTCTTCATTCTGTACCATGGTGATCCATAGAAATGAAGCTTCTTTTTATGTCTTCCCATCCCAAATAAATACCATGTACATAATTGAGTGCAACAGAATGATTTTCAATTTTTAAAAATTTAGTTTAATTGATAAATAATAACGTCACAGGATCCTTAGGGTGTCACTTCACCAGCCAGAAACTTCTGTGGCTGGAGGCACCTCTGCCTGAGGTTTGCTCCAGCCACTGGGCTAATTCACCCACTCAGCCTAGAAGGCTGAGCTCGACTTGCACTACTGGTCCAGATCCCATTCTTGCCAAGGGTGAGCCAGGCACAGAGTGGCAAAGGGCGTGTGAGAGAGTGAGCACTGGTTTCAGCCACTACACACAGCCAGGCACAATGGCTACTGCAGCAGGGCGGGAAGCTCCAGGCACCAGCACAGGTGCCAGCTCTGTGCAAGGCTGCAGCTGGTTCAGAAGTACAACAAGTGTCTTCCACTGTGGGCACCAGTGTCTGGATGAGGGGAACATGTTGGTTCCCAAAAGCTCAGAGACACTAAGAACCACAGATCCCCAAAGAGGGTGTTACAGCATATCAGATCCCTGGCTCAGGGACCCCCCAAGGTCTAGGCTCCCAGAAGGGCCACAGCTCTTTGCTCTTTCTCCTCGCCTGCTGCCTTCATCTCTTGGGCTGGCCTAGCCCTGCCTCTGCTTTGAGTCATGTGTGTTGGTCAGGTGGCACTAGCAGAGATGGAGGGCTTTGGTGTTATAACCCTTTTGGCTCCTGCCAGCATGGAGAGCTGGCCATGGATGTGTTACAGCTCCTTGTTTGGGGGAGTCTCAAGTTCTTCTCTCACGTCCAGGGAAAATGAGGTTATGCAGACAACTGGAGAGTGAGCAAAGCAGAAATTAGCTTTACTGAGTGACAAAATAGTTCTCAGCCTAGAAGAAACCTGAAGTAGGTAGCTTCCACTGGCAGGCAGGTCATCTGGACAAGTGTCTGAGTCTGAGTTTGGGGTTTTTATGGGATCAGAGAAAGTGCATGCCGATTGGTCCATGAGCAGGAGGAAGTGTGTACTGATTGGTTCATGGGAGGACCTGGAAAAAGCCCCACTTGATTGCCTCAAAGGCATCAAGGAAATTCTCACTACCAGTGTTGCACCTCACCTGGAACTGGCAGCCCAGTCCCCTGGCTTCAGGCAGTCCCTGGCTTGAAGGTGGTGTTTCACTGGGGACACACCCCTTTCTGCCTAGGAACCTGTCTGTGTCCCACTGCCATCAATAATTTTGTATGTTTAATTATATATATATAATATAATTACATATATATAATTTATATATATAATTATATATAAATTATATATTTTATATATATTATATTATAATGTATATATTATATTATAATACATATAATAATATTATATATTATATATAATATATGACATTATATATTATATATACATATAAATATTAAATATAAAATGTATAAATATTAAATATTATATAATAATATTTTATATATATTATATTACATAAATTAATATTATAAAATATATAATTATATTACATAAATAAAATATTAATATAATTATATAAATAAATAAATATATATAAATAAAATATATAAATTTTATATATGTATAAACATAGAAAATTATTGATGGAATATATATATATATAGGTACAATGCAATGTTTTGATATAACATTGTGAGATGATTAAATCAAGCTAATTAACAAATCCAGGACCTCACAAATCATTTTTTTATGGTGAAATATTTAAGGTCTACTATTTTAATAATTTTGAAATAGAAAAGAAATTATTATTTATTATAATTACCATTCTGTGCAATAGATCACTACAGCTAGATTTCTCCTGTCTAACTGACATTTTGTACACTGTAATCAACATCTCTCTTTCTCCATCCATCTCCCCTCCACCCAGCCTTTGATGACCATGCAATAGAATTTTTAAAAGACTAGTGATGTACTATATAACATAAGGATTCCATGGAAGTATTTATTTTTAAGGTAATAAATTATAAAGTCTCCTCAGAATTGTACCCTGGATCAGGAATCAGGAAGAGATGTATCTATATTGGATACTGTTACTATGTAACTATTCTGTAGAAATCAAATTAATTCACTTATTTCAAAAATTAAAAAATTGCAGTGACTTCATTGAGTTATAATTGACATACAATAAACAACATCTACTTAAAGTGCATCCTTTGATAACTTTTTAACAGGAGTATATACACTGCTAAACCATCACACTCCTCGAGATAATAAAAATATTCATCACCTCCAAAAATTTTCTTATCCTCTGTTGTAATCCCTCCCTCCCGCTTCTCCCTGTCCCCATCGCAAACAACCATTGATCTTTTCCTACCACAGATTTGTTTGTGTTTTTTAGAATTTTACATAAACGAAAATACAGAGTATGTACTCTCTTTTGTCTGGCTCCATATTTGGGGATTCATCCATATAGCATGTATCAAGTGTTCATTCTTTTTGATTGCTGAGTAATATTTCATTGAATAGATAGTCCTGAATTTCTTTATCCTGTCAGTTGTTAATGGAAGTGAGGATTGTTTCCATTTCTTGGTTGTTATAAAGTGAGGTACTGTAAATAATAAGCACAAGTCTTTGTGTGTATATATATGTCTTCATTTCTCCTGGTTAAATACCTAAAAGTGGAACAGCGGGATCATATGTCAGAATTTTCTTCCCTTTTAAGACTGAATAATGTGCTGTTTATATATATACCACATTGTGATTATCCACTTAGCTATCAGTGGACACTTGGTTTGCTTCCATGTTTCAGCTATGTTGAATAGTGCTGCTATGAACTTGGGTGTACAAACATCACTTCAAGACCTAATATAATCCCACTCTCACTTTGATTTTGGTATGTTGAGTCTTCTCTCACTTTTTCTAAGTCCATTTAGCTACAGGTTTGTCACGTTGGCAAAGAAGCAACTTTTCATTTCAATGTTTTTTTTCTAATGTTTTCTGTTTTCTTATTCATTTACCTCTGCTCTCCAATATTTATTATTTCATCCCTTCTGCTAGCTTTGCACTTACTTACTTTACTTATTTTGCACTTAGTTTATTTTTCTAGGTTTATGCTATGGTTTGAATGTATGTATTCTTCTAAAATTTATTTATTAGAACTTAGCTCCCAAGGAAATGGTATTAACAGGTGAGGCTTTTGGGAGATTAGGCCATGTGGGCTCCACCCTCATGAATGGGATAAGTTCCCTTATAAAAAAGGCTTATGTGAGGCCAGAGCTCTTTTATTCCTATTTACCATGTAAGGAAGCAGTATTCTTCTCCTCTGAAGGATTCAACAACAAGGCATAATTTTGAAGCAGAAAGCTGTTCTCACCAAACACTAACCTTGCTGGTACTTTGATTTGGAACTCACAGCCCCCAGAACTGTGTGAAACAAATTTTGGTTATTTATAAATTACCCAGTTTGGGGCATTTTATTATAGCAATACAAATAGACCAAAATAGTTTTTTAAGTTGTAAAGTTATGTTGTTGGTTGGGGATCTCTCTTGTTTTTTAATGTGCATTTATAGATATAAATTTTTCCCTTAGCAGTGCTGTGTCTCATAAGTTCTGTTATGTGATATTGAAGTCTTCAACTATTATTGCAGAACTATCTATTTCTCCTCCACCCTACCAATTTTTAATTTATACGTTTTGATGGTCTGTTATTAAGCTCATAGATGTTTATAATTGTTATATCCTCTTGATGCACTGAACCTTTTAGTAATATATAATGTCCTTCTTGGCTCATAAGTTTTAGTTTAAAGTCTATTTTGTCTGCTATTAGTGTAACCTCCTCTGCTTTCTTTTGCATAGAATTACTCTGTTGCATGGAAAACTCTTTGCATGGAATATCATCTTCCATCTTTTCACTTTTGATTTCTTGGGGACTTTGGATCACAATGGAGGGAAGTACAACAACAATGTCCACCTGTCTCTTTGCAGCTCTGTGATCAAAAGCAGCAATAGGTGATTAAAGTGTAGACCCCTAATATTTAGAGGACAAGGTACTTTTTTATCCACTTTGACTTCCAGAAGCTGTGTACAGGCTGCTCTAGGAACATATGCACGTGTCCCTTCCACAGGTTTGGCAGTGGGAAATGGGTAGCTGCTACTGTGCAAAGAGCAGAAATAAATTGAATTTTGCCCCTTTTACCATCCCTATGGGGTGAAAGTTGCAAGCCTCTGATAGACTCCAGGGTTCCAAAAGAGTTACATTATGCAGATTCTGAAAGTGCGACTGTTTTCTAGTTAGAGAGACAGATTTCTTGTGTTCCAAGAATTTATTATCTTTCTAGAGTTTTGATTTCAAGCTAATTCACTGCTCGAAATCACTGGTTCTTTCTTCTTCTGCAATCAGGATTAATAATGCTCTATTTAACTTACACCAGTGTTAGAGATCAAATGAGACAAATTAAGTTATATAAAAAGAATGGAATGTATCGTTAAATAAATTTATAGGAGGTCATTGATTTGGACTGAGCTCCTGCACTATGATCCAATAGAGCAAACCAAAATGGAGTAATTCATGCTAAAATCCCATGTATCCAGACAGAAACTAAGTTATTTATCTGACCTTCTAAGAAATAAGGACAGAGATAGCCAAATTCTGAAACAGGCCAGTTTTAGCTGGCACAATTAAAAAGTCCTATCTGCTTTAACCTTTACAAGGAAAGTAACCTGATGTAAACTGATATTGAGCAGTCTCCTTTTTGCTCTTTCCTTGTGCCTGATGATTAAGCTACCTTATAAAATCTGACAGTGTGCCATGCCCAGCATAGCCCCTCTGTTTTTTGAATGAGATACTCCCCAGTTAGTGAATTGCAAATAAAGACCAATGAGGTTGTTTAACTAAGTTTGTTGACATTTTGTCTTTTGGTATTATAATTTCTTTCCTAATACAAAGTGTTATTATTTATTTGTATTATCCAGTTGCTTATTATTTGTGAACTTTGGATATTTCTGTAATTTAAAATATATTTATAAAATAAAATTTTATGTCTCTTTCATCTTATTCTGATTAGTTGTATTAAAAATGTTTCTTGTCCTTTCAATTGATAAGATTTTTTAAATCAAGTTCTGTCTCTCTCACAGGAAAAAAATTTATGAGATAAAACCAGGATGAGCAGAAAGCGATGTCTATTAGTTCAAATCTTTCTATTTAAAAAGTTAAGTACAAAGGTAAATAGAAAGTAAGGGAAGGGAGAAAGAGAGAAAAAGAGAAAAGGAAGGAAGGAAGGAAGGAAGGAAGGAAGGGAGGAAGGAAGGAAGGAAGGAAGGAAGGAAGGAAGGAAGGGAGGAAGGAAGGAAGGAAGGAAGGAAGGAAGGGAGGAAGGAAGAAAGAAACAAAAGAAGGAAGGAAACTGCCCCTTAAATTATTTTATTGCCTCCCATCAATTTCTTCTTCTTCCTTCTTTGCCAAAACCAAAGGCTGTTTTGGTCCAGTGTCTCAAAAGGACCACAAGTTTTTTGGTATTTACTGTTCTTTAATTTTCTTCCCCTACTTCTGCTTTAAACAACGAAGTTGACGTTCTCAGAAATTGTAGCAGTTTTGAATTCATGAGCGAATCTTCCTGTGTGTAAAGGATCCAAGAACTGTCATAAAGTCTATTCTATAATGATGTGCCAGTGTGTCACTTACATGATTCACATAGGGCTGGGTGGTTGTTATTGAGGGTTTCACACTGGCAGCCTAGAGTAGGGAATCTCATTTTAGGTGAGTTACTGCTAACAGTCTAACATGTAAATTTTTTATTAATGTTAGCAAAGAATAACCTGGAGGAGGTGTAAGCACAAAATGAATTAGGTTATACCAAAACTCAGGGGAAAAAATGACTAATTGTCAATGTCATTGATATGCTATGATAATTCTCCCTTGGCATGGGTCTTCAGAAATTAATATAAACTAGTTTGTTTAAGACATTAATATATTACAAATCTCAAGATTTTAGAATATTTGAATGGTTCTTATTCTCTATTGGCAAGAGAAGACTTCAATAAAGCAAATGCAAACTCTGTTGTTGCTGAGTCAAGTACAGTAACGTTAGCACAGCCCAGTCTTTTTCTAGACGCTTGCTGGTTTTTGAGGGAACAGGGTGAATTTGTCTAGTTCTAACCATTGCCTTTCACTGTGCTTCCCCCATGCCTTTCCTGATGTGTGTTTCAGAACTAGTTTTCACTGTTTGTCTCCAGATATATTATGTTAATAGCAAGTATCTGTAACTCTAAGTAATCAAATTTCATTCTTCATGTATAAAGATCATCAAAGGCATTTCTCTCTCCCCTTGAGAAATATACAATGCATTTTTCCTCCATTTTGGGAAACACAGTACAAATACGTGTTAGAATCAATAATGAATTTGATGAGAAATAATAAAATGATTACAATGATGAGTTAGTTTTCACCATCTGTTACAGACATGCCTGAGTTTATTTTCTGCTTTACCAATTTATGATGTTAATTTTTTTCTCAATTGTTAAAACTTTTTAAATTAACTGAAGAAACTCCATAATGACAAATATAGTCATTAGATTGTTTTAATAATATTAAAATAAAATCATAAGCTGGGATGTCATAAACTATTCTATCAGTTTTAAAATTTATGACAACATTTTCTCATTTGATTTTAGGGGTTTTTATTGAACAGGGTGGTAAGCCAGCCAATTAATAACTATTTACTAGGTGTCAGGCACTATTCTATATATTGGGAATGGGAAGTTGAAAATGTATGCTTTATGAGTTGATTTTAAATGTGGACAGAGACAATGCCAAATTTTTGGGTTGTGGATCCATTCCCATCTATTTCCTTCTAGAATCACAACTTCTTTCTGTGTTTCTTTCCAGCTAGTGTGTAGACAGGGGGAAATTACACACAGGTGCCCTCTGTAGCTTAAAGCAATCTAGGTACAGCCTGCCCTATCAATTCTCAGTAAAGCCAGGGTAGCCATATGACCTGAACACAGCCAGTGGGGTCCTTTTCCCTTAATCTTGAAAACAGAAGAGATAAGGCAGCTGTGATTCATTCTCCCAGTGGCTGCACCTTGACTGGCTAAACTGTTCTTTGCTTATTTGTTCTTAGCCCTCTGAAGGCTCTCTGGACACTTGTCTTACCCAAGCCTGCTGTAGCCCACCTCTCCATCTATTTCATCTGTTCCTAATTTCTTTACAATGAGTTCATTTTGGACTTGGTATTCTTATTGCTTGCAATTAAAACAGCAAAATTCATACAAAATTTCTAAATTTTTTTCTACTGAAGAACACAAAATATATAGATATATGAGAAATTAGAATATTCTAAACCCCCTCATTACTAATGGGCAAAGATTTTACAACTTCTCCCTCTCTAGTTCCTAATCACTCTTGCACTAGAAGCATTATCTTTCTCACCATGTTCTCATATAATTTCATGCAAAACATCTCTCAGTTCCTGGTTATATCAGGGTGCTTTGAGTTTTCATGGTATAGAATGGAAAAATGTCATTGCTTCAAAGTAGTATGCCTTGAACAGGCTTTAGCAATTCAGAGGAAAATAAAAAGCTTGTTACTATACAATATGTTTAACTTTTTCAGAAACAGCCAAACTGTTTTCCAAAGTGGCTTCACTTATTTACATTCCCACCTGTTTCTCCACACTGTTGCTAACACCTGGTACCATCAGTCTTCTTGACTATAGCCATTCTATAAGGAGAATAATGATAGCTCACTGTGGTTGTAATTTGCATTTCCCTAATGACTAATGATGTTGAGATTTTCCATGTGCTTACTAGCTACTCATGTATATATAAAATGTCTGTATAGTAGCAACAAATAATCTGAACATAAAATCAATAAAACATTCCATTTATAATAGTATCAAAAATAAAATTCTTGGGAATGAATTTAATGAATGAAGTGCAAGATGTACCTTGAAAACAACAAAAGATTGCTGAGAGAGAGTAAATAATGTCTGAAGAAATAGAGAGACATGCCACATTCATGGAAACAATCTATTTTATTAAGATGACGATTGTCTCCTAAATTGATGTGTAAATTCAATAAAATACATATCAAATTATAGCAGAATTTTGTAGAATTTGACAAGCTTATCCTAAAATTTGTATGGAGAGCAAAGAAGCAAGAATAGCCAGTACAATTTTTTCCAATACTTGGAAACAATATAAATTAAGTGCCCATCAGCTGCTTAATTGATAAGCAAAATGTGGCACATAATTATAAATACAAGTTAGAGAAGTTACGGTACTTGATTCAAAATTCATGATCAATCTACAGTAGTGAAGACATTGTAGTATTAGTATAAGAACAGAGATATATTATGGATTCAAATCATTTATCAGACATTTGATTTGCAAATTCTTTTATTCGATGGTTTATTTTGTATTTTCATTTTGATAGATACATAGATATAATTAATGTATGTGTATTAATTTTATATTGAATACCTATGAAGGGAACACACATTGTTGAATTGTTCCAGATCATAGGAGTAAATTATTTATTTCCACAATTAAGTTTAATTTACCATAAGTTTTCTATACATATTATTGATCAGAAGGAGGAAGTTTTCTTCTATTCCTAGTTTATTGAAATTCTTGTAATGAATGGATATTTGATGTTATCAAAACAAATTTTGGGGCATCAGTCGAGATGATCAGGTATTTTTTCCCTCTTTGTGCTACTTATACGAATAATGACATTAATTGATTTTTAGATGCTAAAACACTTTTAAATGTTTAGGTCACCACCACCTCTCAGGTTCAAATAATTCTCCTGCCTCAGCCTCCCAAGTAGCTGGGATTACAGGTGCCCGCCACCACACTCGGCTAATTTTTGAATTTTTAGTAGAGATAGGGTTTCACCATGTTGGCCAGGCTGGTCTTGAACTCCCGACCTCAGGTGATATGCCCTCCTTGGCCTCCCAAAGTGCTGGGATTACAGGCGTGAGCCACTGCGCCCAGCCTAGAATATATTTTATAACCCAAATTAAAAGTTCCATTTCCAGCACTGTCAATCCAGTCATGTCCAAATGGTTATCACTTGCTGGTCTTGATATCATGTTTTCACTTTGACACCAAAACTCAACCTCAGCAATGAATTTATGATGACTCTGGACCCAACCAAAGTTCTTCTGTTAAGACTTGCAAAACTAGTATAAGACAGAGTCATAATAGGATAGCGATCTGTTAAATGGTATCTCACTATACACCAAGATTTGTGGGACTCGGCATTTAAATCTTAATTACACAGTAATACCAACACTTTGGGAGGCCGAGGCAGGCAGAACACTTGAGGCCAGAAGTTTGAAGCCAGGCTGGCCAACATGGTGAAACCCTGTCTCTACTAAAAATGCAAAAATTAACCAGGCACTGTGGCATGCGACTGTAATCCCCGCTACTCGGTAGGCTGAGGTGGCAGAATAGCCTGAGACTGATAGGTGGACATTGCAGTGAGCCGAGAGCGCCCCACTGCACTATATCTAGCCTGGGCAACAGAGTGAGACTCGATCTCACAAAAAAACAAACAAACAAACAAAAAAAAAACCAACAACCCCAAAACAAACAAATAAACACCTTAATTACAAAAAAAAAATTAACGTAAGGTATTAAATCTCTACAGGGAAACTTCATGAATCACAAAAGACAGAATCTCAGTACTAGAGATGCATTTCACATAAATTTAATTGGCTGATGTAGTATACAAAATCCATATCTATTACAAAAGACATACCTGCAAGAGATTTCTGCCATTCATCTGAAAGAAAAGGACTCTTCTCCTAAAAAGGGAATTATATTATAGATCGTGCAAAATGTTCAGTGAATAATAGATCACCTCGATTGAGAAGCGAAATTTGCCAAAACACTAGTTGTTTAGAACTTCTTCAGTGCGGTGAATGTTTAAGACCTAAGACCAACTCTGAGTTTCTCCATGAAAGGAGAATATTTCAAATTTGCAAGTCATGAACACATTGTAAAAGAAAATAAATAGGATATGGAAGAAATACTTAGCTAAGGAAGTTGCAGAAGATTATTACCAAGTGAGGGGTTGGTGATATTTTTCCCTTCAGGAGTGTATTTGCCTATCGTCAGTGACAGACATTATGGCTACAGTAAGTAGAAATGTGAAGGAGAAGCCAATTTACAGGAAAGCATTTCCTAATTCAATAGAGACCAGTTGCACATTTGGGGGAACAACAAAATAGTTCTGTCACACATGATTTAGGACGTTACAAGCAGTAACAGTTTTCCTTTGATACTTGCAAAGTGTCCTAGTTGTACAGTGCATGACTGATTTACTCTAGATAGAGAATATCAGTGAAAGTGGTCAGAGACAAAAGAAGAAAAGAGAAATATTTTGAAGCCCCTGAGGAAAGTACCTGTATCTATTGCAGACTCATATGACCATTAGGAAAAATAATAATATATTATTTTAGAATATGTGTTTGTGGGGATATATCCACCCACCTCATTCCACTCAAGACCCAAGAAGAAAAGCAATTTGTTTTGCTTTATTTATCCCAAAGTTGGTTGCTTCCTTAAGAGACAATGATTAACAATTAGAGTTTTCTTGTTTTATTTGTCAACATAGACTTGTAACGCTAATAAACCTAAATCAATAAAATGTGTCAAAAGGTTTTGTACAATTTACACATATGAAATCAGAGAGTATGCTACTTGAATATCACAAAACCTTTTTTCCTGCTTCCTGGTATCACCTTTCCATTCAATAGGTAAATTAGATGGCTCAAATACTTATCTATATATAGGAGAGTGATGCTATTTTCCATAACCCCTCTATTACCCTGTCAGTGGTCACCTGTGGTACTGGGGAGTGGTTGGTAAATGCTTCCTCGTGAGCCACTTTTCTCTGCAGCTCATTCACCCACTTTGCAGAACTCCTAACCACAGCACCAGCTCTGCTCCATGCCTGTGCTCTCTGTACCTGGAACACCAGGATATTCGTCCTTTGTTCTTCATTTATCAAAAGACTAGGCACATAGAGTTAATGTGCAGTAGACTTTTACTGCTGTTTTAATGTGTAAAAAGGGTAACTTATCAGTTCAACAAGAAATAATTTTGAATGTAATCCAACACGATATTGTTCCAAGAAGTATATAAGCCTTCCTCTCCATATAGAATTCCTCACTATTTTGAACTGCAGTCCCAAGCTTCCTACCCTCTTGTCTGCTTCTTAGAGAATCCACTTTCTAAAATAAAGCAAGAAACAAACCACACAAAACAAAACAAAACCCCCGTTAAGCCATCAAAATTGCAAATACTTGTTACTTTATTAGGTAGCAATTTAAACCTATCCTTAAAATAGCTCCAATTTATGTCATACACAACAGGCCTTATCTTTTATTAAAATTTACAAGTTATTCTCCCTCAAACAAAATACAGTTTTTTCAAATGGGAATTCAGCCATTTCTTTCTAGGCCAGCCAGTTCATATCGCAGGCAGATTTTAATATATCATTTCTCCCAAAAATAGATGTAAAATAGAAAATGAAAATTTCGTAATAAAAAATTTACACTACATTAAAATTGTAATAAAATATATTAGTGCTAAGGCTATAAAACTGAAGTCATAATTCAGAAAAATATTGTGTTT
This sequence comes from Hylobates moloch, assembly GCF_009828535.3. Lineage (NCBI taxonomy): Eukaryota > Metazoa > Chordata > Mammalia > Primates > Hylobatidae > Hylobates > Hylobates moloch. The sequence continues at coordinate 131,995,293 of NW_026652279.1, forward strand.
GACAGTTATAATAATTTAATATTTATCAAACAAGTATCTTGGGATATTCAGATAATTCCCTAGGGAGGAAATATTATAAACAAGGTACAAAGGAGTAATTTGGGATCATTCTTGATTTGTTTTTAGCAGTATCAATTAATTTCTTAAGAAATACCTTGAAGTATATTGACCTTCATAGATCAGGCATAGCTCTTCTTTTCTTGAAACAAAATCATAGTTAGAATAATTAATATTCTTATGAGCAATCTTGAAGAATCAAAGAAATTCATAAGTAAATATGTGTATATAATAAATTATAGAATTTTTCCCAATGCTAGATTGAAATACATTAAATACATTGATATATATATTCCAATTATACATATTTTCCAATATAGGTACATATATAATCAAAGGGTGCTTTCAATATTTTTATTCTGTTATATAAATTCATTTATCATCTGTACTCAACAGAATAGCATTTTTAAGGAGATAAAGAGGAATAAAGTTTTTACTACTATCTCTTATTTTGTGGTATTTTGTAAAGTAATTTCTACATTCCATCATAAGGTTGAATGTACTTTCTTCTATTTCTTATAATTTGTACATATTACCAGTTTCAATACATTTCTGTAAATCTATATATACAGTATATACAGTAGATTTTCACACCTGGAAGTGTTCTGCAACAGCTAGATAGCTGGATTTCAGCCTATCTACACACAAGCATGCTCAAAGGCCAGAGAATTATCACCACCATCCCCTTCCCAGCGCATGCCAGAACAGCACTCATCTGTTGGATGAGTGGCTAGTGGGACTTGCTCTGTCAAAACACAGGAACTTTTTTATTAACTATAGTCACCATATTGTATTCTTGAAATTGCTGAAAAAATAGATTTTAAGTGTTCTTACCACAAAAATGATGAATTTGTAAAAATAATACACATCATAGTTAGCTCAACTTAGCCATTTCACAATATTCCAAAACATGTTGTACAAAAAATATATGCATATTTGTCATTTAAATATAATTGAATAAATACACAGCTACCTTGCCATTCAGGCAGTATCACTCCGAGACACAGATTCTACACTTACACTCAGATATTCCCAATATCATCCTAGTTAACCACAATGGTAACTGACTTGACAACGCACAGTGTTCTAAGTTCTGATGTGCCACTATGATTCCCCTTCAGAACTGAAGAACTTGTGCCTCCATTTGCTAGGAACATTGTGAGTTAAAGCCCTGAGCAGTCAGCCATCTGAATAAATTGCCCTTAGGTGGAAACAATGATTCCTCAATGTCACACCCCTTCCCCTGGGCAACCTGCATCCACTGATAGAAAACACAGATAAATAAAGACTTAGCTCCCTTCCTCTAACTCAGGACAAACCTAAAGGATGCTTACATTACTCTACAATTTCCTATAAATTAATCTCCATCTTAAGTTCTCCTTTCCAGGAAGATCAATCAGTAAGCTGGAGCAAAGAGTAATCTCTGAGAGGAGATGCCAAAATGGGATTCTACAGCTAATTAACTGTCAGCCACCTGGCAATGAGTACTTCATTGCTTGTTGTGGAGGGACATGTATGGGAATGTAAATGTGCCCTAGAACTTTCACTGGTGGTGAATGAGAGTAGTATACCAGTGGAAAGAGATGTGCTAGTTAGAGCAAAGTATCAGGACTCTGATACAAGGGAGGGATAATAAATATAAGGGCAATGAAAATGGATAGTTACTGCCATTTTTGCTTTGGAAGAAGATAACAAAAGACTAGAAGTGGTTAACTGATAGTACAAAGGTGAGTGATAGAAGGCCTCCTTGGTAGCATATAAAAAGTTACTCATTGTCAGCAGACAAGGGAAGAGGAAGCTGAAGCTCATGCCCTGGACATAATCATAGGTCCAAAACTCCAAAGGAAACTTAAATCTCAACAGAGACAGATCTATATGCCAAACAACTGAAATCTCAGTATAAACAGGTCTGTATACCCAACTCAGGTCTCGTTGCAGGAAGAATGAGACCATGGAATGGGAAGAGGATATCTAGGTATATATGCCCCAACATCTTAAATTCCCAGATTCTCTTGAATTATTTGATCCTATAGATGTGGTCCACCCATCCCTAATAATATGACACATATTTCTTGCTTGAATATGATACAGATGTCTCTTTTCTGTAAAACAGCAGGTGACTCACAGAATCTGGCTACATCTTCCCTTTTTGTCACAAGGTTAATAACTGGAACTAAGTCACAGTTGAATCCACCTGGGATAGTGCTGGATCTGCTAAGGAAGGAAATGGACTATATCTAGAAGAAGCTTCAGGTCATAGCCAACAACTACCAGTGAAAGCTAGGGAAGTATTCATGAGGCTGGCTTCTGAGGATGCTGGATTAAGGGATGTTACATTGGGGAGCATTTACTAGTCTGAGAACATAGAGATATCAACACCCAGCCAAATCTTCAAAGCTCCAAAATCATCTCCTTTGACTCCATTTCTCACATCCAGGTCATGCTGATGCAAAAGGTTGGTTCCCATGGTCTTGGGCAGCTCCACCCCTGTGGCTTTGCAGGGTACAGCCTCCCTCCTGGCTGCTTTCATAGGCTGGCATAGAGTGTCTGAGTCTTTTCCAGGTGCACGATGCATGCTGTTGGTGGATCTACAAGTCTGCGGGCTGGAGGACTGTGGCCCTCTTCTCACAACTTCCATTGGCAGTGTTCCAGTGGGGACTCTGTGTTGGGGCTCTAACCCCACATTTTCCTTCTGCAGTGCCCTAGCAGAGGTTCTCTATGAGGGTTGTTCCCCTGCAGCAGTCTTCTGCCTGGACATCCAGGCATTGCCATATATCCTCTCAAATCTAGGCAGAGGTTCCCAAACCTCAATTCTTGCCTTCTGTGCACCCGCAGGCTTAATGCCACATGGAAGTTGCCAAGGCTTGGGGCTTGCACCCTCTGAAGTCATAGCCTCAGCTATACTTTGGCCCCTTATAGCAATGGGTGGAGCAACTAGGACACAGGGCACCAAGTCTCTAGAGAGCACAGAGCTGGGGGACCATGGTCCCAGCCCACGAAACCGTTTTTCCCTTCTAGGCCTCTGGACCTATGTGATGGGAGGGGCTGCTGTGAAGGTTTCTGACATGTCCTGGAGACATTTTCCCCATTGTCTTGGTGATTAACATTTAGCTCCTTGTTACTTAGACAAATTTCTGCAACAAGCTTGAATTTCTCCTCAGAAAGTGGGTTTTTCTTTTCTATCACATCGTCAGGCTGCAAATTTTCTGAACTTTTATGCTCTGCTTCCCTTTTTTAATATTTTGAAATAAGATCCAATTTCAAACCATATCTTTGTGAATACATAAAACTGAATGCTTTTAACAGCACCCAATTCACATCTTGAACACTTTACTGCTTAGAAATGTCTTCTGCCAGATGCCATAAATTATCTCTCTTAATTTTAAAGTTTCACAAAACTGTAGGGTGGGGCAAAATGCCACTAGTCTCGTTGCTAAAGCATAAAAAGAATCACCTTTGCTCCAGTACCAAACAGGTTCCTCATCTCCATCTGAGACCACCCCAACCCAGACTTCACTGTCCATATCACTATTAGCATTTTGGTCAACCATTCAGCAAGTAGCTACAAATTTCCAAACTTTCCCACATTTCCTGCCTTCTTCTGAGCCCTCCAATGTGTTCCAACCTCTGCCTGTTACTTAGTTCCAAAGTTGGTTCCACATTTTTGGATGTCTTTACAGCAGCACCCCAGTCTACTGGTACCAATTTACTCTATTAGTCCATTCTCATGTTGTTACTAAAGACCTATCTGAGTCTGGGTAATTTACAAGGAAGGAGGTTTAATGGACTCATATTCCACATGGCTGGGGAGGCCACACAATCATGGTAGAAGGCAAAGGAAGAGCAAAGGCACACCTTACATGGCAGCAGGCAAGAGGGCATGTGCTGAGAAACTCCCCTTTATAAAAGCATCAGATCTCCTGAGACTTATTCACTGTCAAGAGAAAAGCATGGGTAAAACCCCCATGATACAATTACCTCCCACGAGGTTCCTCCACAACACATGGAGATTATTACAATTCAATGTGAGATTTAGGTGGGGACACAGAGAAAAACCATATAATATCTATCGCTTTTTTGTTATCTTTATATTTTTTATACTTGTGGTATTTTCTAAATTATAATTCTAGTAATGAGCTCGTATAGATACTGCTTTTAAAATTCCCTATGTCCTTCCTATGGGAAATAATGAAACTTGCTATTCACTCATATTATTTCCACATTTATTTTAAATTAATATTTTAATACCAAGTTAATACCTATGATGTAATCAGTAATCTTCTCCTTCCACCATATTTTTAAAAATTGTATTTTACATTTATATTGTTAAAACATTTAAGTCAGTCATTTTATCCCTATAATTTAGTCTTAATTACATGTATTTCAAAAATTTCATGAGATATTTTTCTGAAGTTTGTGCTAGTTTTTTTTTCTCTGAAGTTCTGAATATGAAGGTCATCCTCTAGATTACTTAAAAATAAATCAAGAAAACAATTCTTTAGATCTGACATGTTGATAATTTAACTGCTGGTATCTGGGCTTCATATTTAAAGTCAGTTCAGCTGAAATTAAAATCTTGGTTGATGTTTCCATTCTTGACTACCTTAAATTTGTTACTCTATTGTGTTTTGGATACTCCATCATAGATAAAGTGTCATATAGGGATTTTCCTTTCTTTATAAGAGACTAATTTTGCTTTTATATTTATATATTTAATATATAATAAATATACATATATACATATATATAAAAAATATAAAGTCTCAGCTGCTTAGGTAGAATATGGGTTTGGACCATTCTAGAATTATTTCCCCATAAACAATGTGCATTATCAATATGATGTTTCTATTATTGTTATTTCTACTATTAACACTACTACTGCTCTTTTAGGAAAAATATATCAATATACACAGACAGACACAAACATATGTATTCATATGGCATTCATAAAAATGTGACATACTATATATGTATATGTGTATACATATATGTATACATATATACAGTATATGTGTTTGTATATGTATGTTTCTTTTTAATTGCTTTGCTCTTTCCTCCTTTATACACATTCTGTATGTTTTCATTCTAAGTTGTTTTCTTAATTTATCTATTTCTTTTGTTGAATTTTTAATTTTTTGTTTTGCCTATGTTCTCTTTTCTTTGTTATATCTGCCATGGTGTCTATTTACTTTTATTTTTCTTCTAGTAAAATATTTATTTACTAGTGTTATTTTCCTTTCATTGTACCCTTGCCCTTTGCTCATTATCTTGTTTTTGAGCTTTATACTTTCTGATTTATCAATTTTCTTGTACTTCCATAACTTCCTTAATTTTTAAGCTGATTTTGAGTTCATCTGATTTATACTCATATTTTCTCTCATGCATCTATTATTTACACAGAATTCAGCTCATTTCCATATTTTCCTTAAAATATGTTTGCATCGATTTAATCATAGTATTTTTAGTTGTTCATCTTGAAATTAGATAGATTTTTCTGTGCTTTTAAAAGATGAGTTCTGCCTAATTTTGAATTGGGCCAGTGTACTATTCCAAGTTTAACTCTTAGAGAGCTCACTCCTATGTAACTTACTGCTAATTATTTACAATTCGTATAATATGGTTCTCAGATTTACCTCCTATGGACACTCCTTCAATAGGTGAGTATCTTCATATTTTAGATCCGATGTTGCTGCCTTGCTATTTTTGAATTCTATGTTCAGCAATTTTTGCTTAAGCTTGGTCTCTCACCTCCTGTAAGGAAGTTTTTGTTGGGAATTACAGTGAACCTTAAAGTCTTAGGCCTGCTCTTCATATGAATTCTAGTAAGTGCCCATGATCTCTTATATTCACCTGCAATTTTCAAAATGTAGTATCTTAGAAGTGATAAAGTAGATTTTTATTTCCTAATTTTATGAAAACGACAAAGTGAACAAATAAACTTCGTGACAAATAAACAATATTTTATAAACTTTGTAACTTTTGGGTACGATTTCATGTTTTCTAGCTCTATGTGGATGTGTATTTCTGTGACTTAGCCTGCAATCCACATCAGGCTAGACTTGGGTCAGTGTGTCTTGTGGCTTCATCCAGGTCTGTGATAGTGATATGAAGAGTTAATTTTAATGAAATGTTACCAGTGTATTCTCAGAATCACTCTCAGGGTAAACTGTAACAGATATATGTTAGTATACACAGCATTTGGCTCCAGTTCATCCAACAGCATATCCATCTAGTGAACTATAAAAATGTCGTATTTTCTCCACTTTTGATAGTAAGATACTCTAAGATTATTATATTCATTGTTGTAAATAGCAATTACAGAGTAATGCAATCATTTAGGCATGATGCTTTAAATATTAGTAGTATAAAAGTTGTCTTCAAAGAGAGATGTAAAGTGTATTTATTTAAATATACAAAATATTTTAATACAAAGGTATGTATCAAAAAGCCACATTTTAAAGGGGCATAGTAAACATTTAACAACAAAAACCAAAAAGCGTACAATTCCTCAGAGTTAATTTCCAACATACTAGGCATTCATAAAAATGTGACATACAATAGAAAAAGAAAACCTTTAATATTGAAACCAACCAGCCATATGAAACCAAGAAAGTTTAGATTTAGTGAAGTTCTTTTAATACTTCAGAGTTTAAAAAGTTGGAGTAATGAAAATTCTATTTTCATATGAATTAAAATGTTTGACATAAATTAGGATTAGGCTATCTTTTGTTGTCTGATTTTTTTTTTCCTAAAATTGCTAACTTAGAACTAATTTTCAATTGGGTTCTGGCCAAATTGTCAAGGAAATTCATTAAAAATAAAAGCTTTACTGTTCATAATACCATATCAAGAAGATTGATTTGTACAACATTTATTATAGGCCAAACAAATGTTAAAGGTGCATAGTCCATATAACTGCCTCAGGTAAAACACTGCAAGAATCATTCATCCAACCAGCAATAAACCTAGTCAGCATATGTGAAAAAATTATATTGTTAATTTCCCATGATTCTGTAACTGAATCTGAGTCACTGATTTTAACTAAGAAATAGAACAATGTATTTGGGACATTAAATTGCATGCAGTTTTAATGTGCAGTCTTTTTGTTTCAGAAAAAAATAAAATAGCACGTATTTTTAAATTCCAGTTGTGGTAAAATACACATCACATGTAATTTACCTTCGTAGGCATTTTTAAGTGCACAATTCACAGGCGTTAAGTACACTCATAATATTGTGCAACCATCACCATTATCCATCTCCAGAAGTATTTCATAATCCCAAACTGAAACTCTGAACCAATTGAAAAATAATTCCCCATTGTCACCTCCCCCTGGCTCTGCTTCATGTCTCTATAAAATGGCCTATTTAGAAATCTTATATAAATGGACTTTTATAATATTTGCCCTTTTGTGTACGTCATATTTTACTTAGAATGATGTTTTCAAGGCTCAAGCATGTTGTAGCATTTATCTGTATTTTTTTCTTTTTAAAGCTGAATAGCATTCTATTGTATGTGTATGCCACATTTTATCAATTAATCTATCAATGAACACTTGGGTGGTTTCCACCTTTTGGCTATTGTGATTAATGCTCACATTAGCCAAAAGGTGGAATATTGGTGTACAAGTATCTGTCCCTATCACTGCCTTCAATTATTTTGGGTACATACCTAGATGTCAAATTACTGAATCATATTAAATTCCATGCTGAACTTTTCGAGCAACCATTATGCTGCTTTTTATATATTATATTTTAAGTATGATTACAGCATTTTAAAACTTAGTGGTTAGAGTATATCATCAGTAAGCTAATAAAATAAAAAAAAAAATTTTGATAAAAGTTGTACTTGTTCTTTGTAGAAAAACAAACAAATTGAGTATTTAAATGTTGAAAATTATATTGTTTTTCCTAATTTTACATGGCCAAGTTACTTCTAAAGTCTGAAAGTAGGAATACTTTCATATATAAATCATTATAAACAAAACAAAAGAAAATCTGTTATTTCACTCAAAGTATACAATTATTATTCTATTAAAGACTGTTTTCCAGACTGTTTTCTATGTATGCACCAAAAAACACACAAAAAATACTGTTATATATATATATTGCTATATGTATTTTATTTACTTAACAAGAAATCTCTGTATCTTTCCATATAAACATATTAGCTGTATTGTTCATCATTATGTGGACAGATCATAATTTATATTACAAAATTTCTCAAGGAAACCTATAGTGATTTCTAGATTTTGCTATTACAAATAACACTGCATTTAAAAAGCATAAAGACATATATTTGTCAAGTTGTGTGATTATTTTTCTGAATAAAAAAGGATTAGAAGAATTCATAGGTAATGAGTTTATACATTCCAAATATTGCTAGTTTTATAAAGATGTATTTTACCATTAGAAAATATTTTTCTAGGGCCGGGCACGGTGGCTCACGCTTGTAATCCCAGCACTTTGGGAGGCCGAGGCGGGCGGATCACGAGGTCAGGAGATCGAGACCACGGTGAAACCCCGTGTCTACTAAAAATACAAAAAATTATCCGGGCGTGGTGGTGGGCGCCTGTAGTCCCAGCTACTCGGAGAGGCTGAGGCAGGAGAATGGCATGAACCTGGGAGGCGGAGCTTGCAGTGAGCCGAGACTGTGCCACTGCACTCCAGCCTGGGCGACAGAGCAAGACTCCGTCTCAAAAAAAAAAAAAAAAAAGAAAATATTTTTCTATGTAGCATCACACTAAGAAAAGTATTTAACAATCTAAGATTATAAACACATCCTGTATAGTTTCTCACAATATTTAAAAGTTATACTTTAATATATGTAATGTGTTATTTTCATGGTGCTAAGTAGAAATCAATTTTAATTTATATTTTCCAAGAAGCTACAAATATATTTTATGAATAATTTAGACTATATGATAAAAGAAATATTTCTTTACTAGATTCAATTAGCCCAAATTTACATGTAGCAAGGCTTATTGGAAATCTGCTTTATGTGAGTTTTAATTTCTTATTCTGGATACACTGGAAATCTGTGGTTGTTTCTTAATGCCCGAGTATGGTAAAGTAAACTGAACTTAAACAAGCTTAAGAGAAGCATGATAAAGGTTAATGTGTTTGGAATTATTGAAAGTCATAGAATCACAGAGTAAATTTTGTGGCAAACGTGCAAAATGAATGGAATTCATTTGGAAAAATTTTAAAGTCTAGCTAGAGATGCCAACTACTTTCATGGACCAGAAGAGAATATTATTAATTTCTGCCTTCAAAGATGTTACAATCTATTTGAAGTCATAATACACTAAACTCCCCCCCAAAAAAGGTTAATATATATTTGTGAAATTAATCTACACTAACATTTGTTGATATCCACAAAAACTAACAAAGGAAATGTAACAATCAAATAATACTATTTTAATGTTTGTGGTAGAAGTTTAAATGACAAGACTGACTATTGAAGTTGCTTACTGTTCTTCCATAGTATGGGCTAGTACAGGGTTTAGACCCATGTATTTTTTCATTCTTTTTTTCATTTCATAAAAACTTGTTAATAGATATATCTATATAAGACAAATGACATATAAGAGGATAAAAAACTGGATATTAATCAATATAATACTTTTAGAAGATTAGAATTTATTTTAAATAGCTTAGCATATTTCTATAGTTTAATAATGATGAAATAGCAGCTATTAAATTTGTATGAAAGAAAAAATCATACTCCCCAAAGTATAGTATATTTACTTACAATATGAATAATTGGGGAAATATAAATTTTTATTTTCATTTTTTTCTTCTAGAATGATTTTCTCATATTTGTAAAATTAATTTCTGCATTGTAGAGCCTATGATCTAGGATGTTTCCCCATATTTGTCTCCTACCGATGGAACTTTATTTCCTGGATGATTAATTACTTTAAAAATGAAAGCACATTTGCAAGACTATCATTCTTCATATGCACAAATAAAAGCAGGCCTTGGATTTCCATTAACATAAGGAAGTTTTCTCTTCTCTTTGTCTTATCCCTTTTTTAGTGTAGAAAAAAATGATGATATAATGGAGTTTATCATCAGCCTGAATCAACTTATGGATGGATATTAATGATGGAAAAGTAATGTATCACAGAGTTCTTTGTGTTATATTACTTTAATGCACAAAAAAATTGCATTTTAGGTTTCAGTTTCAATGGTGTTTGTTATGATTTCTGCAAGTAAGCATAACTTTGTTTAGCAATCTAAATTCACAGCAGAAGCCAGACAATTGCTGTCAACTTAAAGCAGCCACTGAATCTTTTTATTTGCTACTAATATCCTAGCCATCCTTATGTAGATTCTTACATCTCAGCTTTCAGAAAATGAGTGATTACATTTTCACATTCTTTCTCTTCGCCTTTATAGAATGAACTGAATTACTTAATAGGTCTTATTCTGCCCTTTAAATTCCATGTCTGAATTCTCTGCTGAACTGTCTTAAAGTCTCAAAAACAAATTCTCATTGAAGTCATAGCATACATTCCTCTTTCACCATTTATACAAATGTCACAATGCCCTATTATATAAAGTTAATTCAGAGCATTATGTTACATATTCTCTCACCCTTTAGTTAGCTTTCAACTTCAGTGATTCCTCCTCATCTTTATTATGAATTTCAGAGACATAGGCAAATGAATACAAAGGAATTAGCTAATAGAAAAACAATATTTAACTTCATATAGTTTGAATCATGAGAAATATACCATTTTGAAAAAAGAACAAATTTTGATTATGGTTTTATCCTTCCAATAGTATTATTTCAAAGATAATTAGTCCAGTTTCATGATAGAAAGCATATAATCAAGTAATAAAGCAAAATCTGACACCAAGTAATGGAGTTCTGGAAATAAAATGGTGGTAAGATGAAATCCATAATATTTAACTGCATTACCAAATTATATGTGTCAAGCCACATTTGTATTTCATAAGTGCTGGTTATATATCTTTGAAATTATGTGGTCAAAATATTATCTAAATGACCTGAAAGAAATAATGATAAAAATAGTTTGCTGTAATGGAAAAAGGAGAAAAACAAAAGAATCATAGACCCTTAGTTGTGGATGTGAACTTAGAAATAATTTCAGCCAGGTGCATGACTTTAAAATGGATAAAATATATCCAAAAAATAGGAATGAAATTGCATAAGTTATAATGTGTACAAACTAGATACAAGAACTCATGTTCTTTATTATATCAGTGAACTAGTAAGCCAGTATCATGCAGTAGAAAGGATCATTTAGTTTTAATTTCTCAATGCTCTTATATAAGAAAAATATATCAATGGATTAGCAATTTCATATATGAAAGCTATGTATATATAGACTCCCAAGTAGCTGAAACTACTGGCATGTGCCACTGTGTCCAACTAATTTTTAAATTTTAAAAATATTTTTTGTAGAGACAAGGTCTTGCTATGTTGTCCAGGCTGGTCACGAACTTGTGGGCTCAAGCAATCTTTCCTCCTAGGCCTCCCAAGAAAACAATATTTGTGTCTATAAATTTTGAAGCAAATTTTCTGTTCTGTGTTTTATATCCTATGAATATTATTGAGATTAGGCTCAGACTTAGTTTGGATATTTCCATATAAAAGTTGCACATGCACAAATAAAATTCAAAGGAAATAAGAAGAAAAAGTAATTAGAAATGAGAATAAAATTTGGCAGTGGCAATATTTTCTTTTGGTAGAACTAGAAGAATTAAACAATATTATAAAGTGTGTAGAAAAGAGAGATGACTGATTGCACTTCCAATTGAAACTACACTTTTTTACAATATTTACACAATTAAATGTTTCTGAGTATCACTGTATTTTCATGGTAAAACAGCATCTGTGTGAATTAGATAATTTGTAAACATATTCATTATTCAGAGTACTAGTGTGGAATTCTCTTAATAATGTCCGCCTGGTTGGAGTATCAGCTGAAAGTGTCTTTTCATTAGTGATCTCCCACACTGTGATGTTGCATTAGTCTCCACTCTGCACTTCTATACATAGATTGAAGAGAAAATCTGTGCTAACTTAAAGGGAGAAAGTAACAGCAATGTCTCATTTTCTAACTTTCTCCATAACCTCAAATTCTTGGCTTTATATATTTTTTACATAAAGAAAGTGCTGAAATATTATCTGATTTAAAAGATGAAACAAAACAAGCCAGGGCCTTATTTAAACTAGAAAAATAAGTGGACTATAGTGCCGAAAAACAATAGTGAATTATATTATCTGTGGACTAGCCATTTGTAAGGAGACTCTAGAAAGTAATTCGGATGGCAAAAGTAGAAGATATCAATTCTACATGTATTTATTGAGTAGTCATTATGTACACCTCTTTGTTCCAGGCCCCAGACTTACAGAGCAAAACAGATATGGTCTCTCTTCTCCCTCAGTTGGAGAGATCATTCCAAATAAAACTATATCATCCTCAATTTCACACCAGTGGTAAGTGTTCTGAAAGATAGATAGTGATATAAGATTGTCTAAGAGGGAAAAGTGGATACTTTGGGGAAGTCAGAACCAGTATTGACATCTGTTAAAGTTAAGGTGAATTCACAACAAGGGAATAAAAAGAAATATGAGATAGTAAGAGGACGAGGAGGAGAGACAATTTTAGAACAAATAATGAAAAATTTTGCTAGTCTTTCTTATGAGTATAAACTATGTCTCATTTAGTACTGTTAAATAAGATAGTTAAATATTTAATTTTTGTTCAGCCCCAAGCTAGATACCGTGTCAAAATCCAGTTTTTCAGGTCTGGTTCAGTCGCTATGTACCTAGCCAACTTGTGTTTGAGGTCAATAACAAATTGCTTTAAAGTTGTTGTCCTTGTTGATGCCTGAGCTACCACAAATAACAAATCCTATTTTAAACGTGTATTTTTAAAGGATCAAAATAAGTCAGCATTATTAGCTTTCACGAAAGAGTAAAATATGAAAAGTTAACTGTCTTAAATGGTTCTTTTAGCAAGTAATGCTTTATGTTGGATCTGTTCACTATTGACAGGTAAAAAAGGATAGTTAATCAATTTGAAGGAGAAAAAAATCAGTTGGCCCTAGAGTTTCTTGTTTCCTACCTTATAAACTATTTGGGTAAAAGTTCACTAGCTTGAAGTTGGTGACTATCTTTGAGATGATTTCATGCTTCTCTGAAAGCTTCATCTATAAAGTCTTTTAAGACAATACAATTTTATGATTTTGCACAGAAATGCCATTGAAGGCTTCCTATCTATTCCCGAAAGAATGTCTAGAAGATAGGAATTATCTTTCCCCATCCAGAGACACAAGGTCTTTAAGTCTTTGGATAAGACAGCAGATGTAGAATCTACATGCTTTTTTGGATTTTTAGTAATCTATTTGAAGAGATGGAATAAAACAATTTTTATTTTATCCTAATGGATACTCCAAGAAAAAAATTTGATACGATTTTTTTCAGTTTTTTTAAAGACACACAAAGCAAAGTTTTGCTGGATTCATATCTTGTTGGGCTTCTGTGATTTTGGATGATAATAATGTGCTTACCCTTGCTTTTACTTTTGTTATTGTTTTACTTTTATATTTATTGATACAAAAAGTTGGCTAAGTTTAAATCAGGTCTAGACTTATTGATTGCAACTTGCCATTTAATTGTATATTCTGTTATATAGTAATAACAGAAAAAGCATTCTGAGATGTTTGCATGAAGGGTGTCATGCATAGCAAATATAAATGATGGATGGATTATGTACTATGTTTTTAGAAGTATTAGCTAACCTACTTACTAAACCACTTAAAAATATTTTTAAAAAATCTTGGGTTCCAGGGAGACAAGAAAGAATGGAGGGTAACAAATGCTGTACTGATTATTTTTAAAAGTTAAAAAGAGTGATCTCAAATAACTTTAAAAAATGACATCAATACTTAATAAAATAACGCAACAGATATTCAAAGAGGAAATGTTAAGTCCAGAGGCAATGAAATCAAGGACAATATGAAAGATGATTTTTCAGGTGAAAATTATGACAGGTTATCAATATTCATTCCCGATAGAATTTTATAAAAAACTAACAAGTAGAAGAAAGGAAAACAGTGTGTATGTGCATATAATACTCAGTTAATAAATGAGGTCTAAAAAGATCTATGATTTTATTAAGTTTTCTCAAAGTCATATTCAAGTACAACTACTCTTATGCTAACCAGAATTTCTTATTTATATTCTCAGCTTTAATTATTATGTGTCCCAGTGTACTTGAAATTTTATGAGTAAAGCTAGAATTATTGAAAGAAAATACATACAAAGAACATGTGTAGTACAATATTAAATTTCACTATGGGTTTCTAAAAGCAAACTCTTGTCTATAATAAAGGGCTATGGAATGTAACGATGTGAGTGTAAATTTTGGAGATCTGGGTTAAATTTTCTAATATTCTAGATTTGTAACCATAAACAATCTGGATAATTTTTCTTAAATTATTTCTTATTTTTTAAAATTATTTCTTAGTGTCTTCATATATATACTATTGTGTTAGTCCATTTTCATACTACTATGAAGAAATACTTGCTACTGGGTAATCCACGAAGAAAAAGAGGCTTAATGGACTCTCAGTTCCACATGGCTGGGGAGGCCTCACAATCATGGCAGAGGACAAAAGAGAAGCAAAAGCACATCTCACATGGTGGCAGGCAAGAGGGCATGTGCAGGGCAACTTACCTTTATAAAACCATCAAATTTCATGAGGCTTATTCACTATCAGGAGAATAGCACAGGAAAAACCACCCCATGATTCAATTACCTCCCACTGGGTCCCTCAGGGACACGCAGGGGTTATGGGAGCTACAATTCAAGATGAGATTTGAGTGGGGACACAGTGAAACCATATCACAAATTCTTTTCACTTTCACAAGCATTTCAATTATTACATATGAAATATCTAAATTATAATAAACACTATAATTTGTAGTTTATTTAGTAACACATTTTAGTTAATTGTAGATATTTTATGACCTTAAATAGTCTTATATAGCAACAAATACTAGGGAAGAATGCACTTAAGTCTAGGTACTTGGTTGAGCAATAGTTAGGCAAGGAGCTTTGGGTCCTGATCTAATAGAGATATGACCTAGTTGAGTATTAAAACATAAAATTGCCACAACAATAACATCTCAAAGCACACTAAATATGTAATTTTAAATAGCAATAAAAGCTATAGAAAGAAAGAACGGATGCTGAGCTTAGCTTTCATTGATTCTGAATATCTTTGTGTGAGTACCATTTTTAAACTCATGATCCTTTATTCACTATCAACTACTTTTCTACAGGTTCTGGCTATCTGACCTTTACAAGATAATTCAGCATTATTTTAGCCCCATCTTCCACACAATCTTGCTTCCAATCATGCTGAAACTCGGATGCCTTGAGGGATAGGCTAACCATGTCCCTGCTTTCTTTTTTCTTTTCTTTCTTTTTTTTTTTTTTTTTGAGATGGAGTTTTGCTTTTGTTGCCCAGGTTGGAGTGTAATGGCGTGATCTCTGCTCACCATAACTTTCACCTCCCAGGTTCAAGCAATTCTTCTGCCTCAGCCTCCAGAGTAGCTGGGATTACAGATGCCCGCCACCACTTCAGGCTGATTTTGTATTTTTAGTAGAGATGGGGTTTCTCCATGTTGGTCAGGCTTGTCTCGAACTCCCAACTTCAGATGATCTGCCTGCCTCAGCCTCCCAAAATACTGGGATTACAGGCATGAGCCACCAGGCCCAACCATCCCCATTTTCAAGTATCACTTGACATTGAAATTTTCCCTGATCTCCTTATTTAAAATAGAAACCAAGGACTCACCAATTCATCATTCTAAATTTTTATCTTATCACTTAACATAAGTTACTATTTAATTTAATATGCCCCCTCTCAGTAAATGTAAATCTGAGGAAATTGAAGAAAGTGCAAAGGTTCTAAGGCACCTATGGAATGATTGGGAGCTATAGAGGTAAGTGGAACTCAGCATATTCAAGCCCCATAAACCACAAGAGGGAGTTTCCTTTTACCCTGATGGTAATGGAAGCCAGAGAAGGGTTCTCTTGGGAGAATAACATGACCGTATTTGCATTTTAGTGACAATATAAAATCAATCCTCAACAATCTACCAATTACTCTCACCAACACATTGCTCTAAATTCCTTTTTAATATTCTTCCTATTTTTGAACTCTCTATGTTGTTTTGCTATACCCACAGGAATCCCAGTTTATTTATTTATTTATTTATTTATTTATTTATTTTTAGACAGAGTCTCGCTCTATCACCCAGGCTGGAGTGCAGTGGAGCCATCTCTTCTTACTGCAACCTCCGCCTCCCAGGTTCAAGTGATTCTCCTGCCTCAGCCTCCCAAGTGTCTGGGACTACAGACATGCA
Organism: Hylobates moloch; assembly: GCF_009828535.3. Taxonomy (NCBI): domain Eukaryota; kingdom Metazoa; phylum Chordata; class Mammalia; order Primates; family Hylobatidae; genus Hylobates; species Hylobates moloch. The sequence goes on from NW_026652279.1 coordinate 132,011,766, forward strand.
TCACCACTCTCGGCTAATTATTTTGTATTTTTAGTTGAGACGGGGTTTCACCATATTGGCCAGGTTGGTCTCGAACTCCTGACCTTGTGATCTGCCGGCCTCGGCCTCTCAAAGTGCTGGGATTACTGGCGTGAGCCACCGCGCCTGGCCAGGAATCCCAGTTTAATGTAAAAAAACTATATGGGCAACCTTCACATCATCACTTTGGGATGAGTGGGCAGTTCATCCCACAGGAAAAAAAAAAATGCTCTTTAGCATTCTCTAGTGGAGGGCTTTCGGGAACCTCAGTACCTCCATGAAGAGCTGGGACAGTATTGTCCAAACACTCCACTGCTGCTCCTGGATAATCACTCCTCTTGCCCTCAGTTAAAACACTCTTCTCTCTTCCTTTGAGACTTCTACAAGCTGCCACAGTGCTCCTTGTCTCCGTGCTCCTGTCTCTTCACGTCAAAGAGACTTCCTTGATATCTTTTTGTTAATTGAGGATATGGCACCTGTTTCATAATAAATCATCAAATCTTATTACCAATCTGTAAGGGTTCAATGTTTATGTGGAAAGCCTCTCGAATCTCATTGTCAAAGTGAGTTGTATAAAATGTAAATTAGAACATGTCAAACTATTCCTTCGAATTTTTCACAGTCCCTTTTTTTCCCCTTCTAGATTAAAAATTATCATACTCTTTAGCTTATAAGAGTAATTATCAACCAAGGGTAACTTTGCATCCTAGGAGACATTTGGCAATATGTGGGGACATTTTTGATAGTCACATCTGGAAAGGTGCTACTGATATCCAGAGAGTAAGGGCTGGGATACTGTGAAACATCCTAAAATACACAGAGCGGTCTCCCCCAAGTCATTTTCTGGCCTAACATGTCAGTAGTGCTAAGGATGAGAATCCTTGACCTAAAAGTTTTCAATGATTTAGAAGCTTTTTATAAATTTTTATAAATTCAACAGAATCTTCTTACTTCCTACAGTTGAGCCATGACAGCCTCCTTTCTGGTTTTTTATATTGCCAAACTTTTTCCTATGTAAAAAGCCTTACTCATCGTTGTTGCCTCAAACAGTTTCTCCTGTCCCATTTCTGAATGGAGAGAAATGCACTGTTGGGAGTATGCAAATAACATGAGTGAGTCAGGCCTCAATTGTGAAGCTAGAGAGCTAAGAAGGCCAAGCGGACTTCAAGGCATTATTAGGTATGTTTAGGAGTTGAGATTTTTCCCAAAGATGAGAAGAAGCCAGTGATCAGATAGATGTAAGCAAGGGAACAATATGTGGAAATTTCTGTTTTAATATAATAATAATGTTAGCAAGAGGAAGTATTTATAGATTAAATGTCAAGGGTCATGATTTAGGCATTTTCATACAGCTTTTATCTTATATAACTTCCGAATAGCTTCATGATAAAGTGATTATCATTCACTTTATGTAATAAAATACATTGAAGTGAATAACTCTATCTCCCAGAGTCTCATGAGCTCACAAGTAGGACAGGCAGGATTCAATTGTAAAAGTATTCTGATTCCAGATTTAGTGCTCTTACTATCTTGCTACATAACAGAGTGGAGAAAAGTTGAGACAGGCAACAAGATAGAGATTATATGTAACAGTGAGGGCTGGGGGCAGATTAGAGGCATTGGAGATGTAATCTAGTTAGTGACTCTGGAGATAAAAAGAATTAGATGGGCTTGAGAGAGAATTGGAGCATGCAGTTAGGAATTGATAACTGGATATGAGAATGAGGAGAAGAAGAAAAATTCATAACTTGATTTAAGAGTGGATAACACGTTATATGAAGTTATCATTTTTTATTTCTTATTACTGTTGAAGATGGCAGTGGAGGAAATGGTGAATGGTTAATTCAAATAATAATTTTAGTTTTGCAATTATGAAGAAGCGTAATATCTAGGTGGATGTGGTTCAGGAGAGAGGAAAGTTCCCTGAGTTAGATTAGGGAGTCATTGGTATGTAATTATTAATGAATACCTGAAATTGGATGAAAATCATCAAGGGAAATTTGTAGAGTGAGAAGAAAAGTGTTCCTAGACTATAATCCAGAGGAATCTTAGCAACTGTGAAAGTGAAATAGGAAGACAGCTCTGGAAAAAGAGTGTCAAGGAAAGAGCTACTAGAGTAGTCAAAGAAAAACTAGGCAAGTCTAATGGCATGGCTATACAGGAAAGAGATTCAAAAGGGAGAAATAGGAAAATGAGGCTGAATGTTACTCGAGCTCAAGTACAATAAGGACTGAAATGGAGTGATTTGATGATGGACATGGTGGTTAGTTAGAATCTAGATGAAAACAGTTTCTGTGGTGTAATGAGAACAACAGTGAAATTATATGAGGAAGAGGAGTTTATCAAAAGAGAAGTGGAAGCCACGGAGGTAGGAACACACACACACACGAGAGAGAGAGAGAGACAGAGAGAGAAAATTTGATAGCAATGGCAGGCTATGAAGAGAGTATATATTTTCCATTTCATTTGGGGAAAAAAGAAGAAAGGGAGAGTGTAAATGCAGACCATGAATTTGTGCAATTAGTTACATGACCTTTAGGGTGTGTTTCTCTGTCACTATTTTTGCAGCGTGGTGAGTGTTGAAGCCATCTAATAAGATCAGTAGTCAGATGGAGAGGTCAGGCACAAGTATTTAAGAAATAGAGAAAATATATGACATAGCTAAAGATTAAGGGCCAGAGAGCAATCTAAATACAACAGTTGGAGCCGTAGAATGGTTGACTACGCATTGGAGAAGATGCTGATATGTAGAGTTGTCCAATTTTCTTTAGCAGTGCTTAGCCCCCCGAGTAAAGATCAAGACAAGGCAGAGATTTGTATTTCTTCAAAGATGAGAAGTCATGAAAAAGTTATGACTGAAAAAGCAATGAGACAAATTGTTGACCACACTCACAGAAAGAGTTGAATATAAGATGGAATTGAGATTTTATTGAAGTCAGAGTAGTTAAATGAAAAAGCTTAGAAGGATAAGGGGAGGTGGTCAGATATTGAAGTTTCTGAATATATTATTTCTAGATTTAAGCTAAGCCAACTGATAACTAGGTCCGTGTATGGTCATGAGCTGCAGCAAAGGACACTGGAGATAATGTCAAATAAATTTAAGGTCAGGTGTAGAACGATTATCCATCACAGGTTCTTAACTTCACTCAGGGTACTCAGGGTGGACAGCGGGCCCTGTGCAGAATATCAGCCAGACGCCAGTACTTTCTAATGTCAGGACTGCCTCTCCACCACCCCTACCTCTTTCCTTGCTCTGTCAATCATTTTATCTTTTCCTACCTTAATCTTCTTTTCATATACTTTAAAAAATATTAATTATATATATTTTACTATTTTTCAACAAATAAGCAACTGTTTCTCTTTTTTAACTGAATTTACTGAGACATACTCATTTACAAAAATTCTTTAAAATGACGTAAATTTTTAGACAAATTTAACATCAGTACCTTAATGTACATAAACCATCATTGGTTTGTAACAGCATATTTTTAAAATAGCATTCTTAAGCTCACTTGGCACTATTGAAGTTTCTTGATGACAGGTCATGTAATGCAGAAGACTGTGAGAAAGAAGAATGATGTTTCAGAACATATAGAATTTATAATAAAATCCTGTTTTTATTATATTTATGATAAAAATCATTAAGTATCTACTTTTTTAATCTATAAAATAAGCGTTTAATGTTTACATATTGGAGATAATATTTATTAATTGAAAATCTACATTAAAATGTCTATCCTCCTGAATAAAAAAGATGATGTACCTTAAACCTCCATTATCAACACTTAATATTTATTACAGACAAAAATGAGCTAAAGGGAGATAAAGTGGTCTTTAACAAACAGGTGAGTACAAGGAGATTTGAAAATCAGGAGGTAAAATTGCCTTCCCTTTAAAATGAATTAAGTTAAATCAGTTTATTGCCAAACCATGAATGATAATTTATTTAACCATTGCTTCCAGGATTCAAGAGATCCAGACGTTAGCTCTGATAGATTGCAGAACTCAGTTACTTGGCAGATGTCACCAAAGACTTTGATGTACTTATTGATAGGGCAGACATAAGATCAGGGAGGTCTTAGGCATCCTCATTAATGCAAACATACTATCGAACGATATTAGATGACATCCTCAAGGATAGGTTGAAAGATAGGTTTGACCTTTTCTTTTTCTCTCTTTTCAAAATATTTTTCACTCTTCTTCCTAAATTCTTCCTGCTCTTCCAATTTTTACTTGGTTATGCTATTTGATAATTTCTGCTTTGAAATGACAAATCTACTTTCAGCAGAAGCTCTTTCAATTTTTCTTTGAGATGTTCTGAAAAACGTTCCTAAGACTAGCTTTTTTAAAAGTAATATCAACCACAACTTGTCTGGGTTTACATAACTTGAATATTTTATTAATACTTTTACTCTTTAGAAACTGGAAAAAGTAACTTCTTGTTTTGAATTTTCTTATAAAGCCTGGGTTCATGTGTCTTTTCTTTTTTGTTGTTTTGGGTTTTGTTTGTTTTGTTTACTTTCCTTTGTGTGTCACTTGCTTTTTTCTCCCTGGGTCCTCGAAAGATTCTTTGCCTTGAATTTCATAGACGTCACTAAGATATATCTCAGGAATAATCATGATGTAAAAATGTTGATTGTAGCACGATGTGTACCATTTTGACCTACAGTTTCACGTGTGATTTTTCAAATTCTAGAAAGAAAAAATGTTATATTCAATTTTAAATACACATTTTTTCTGCTCTAACTTGGAAGTAAAGTTTTCTAATGGTATATGCTCTCATATCTGTAATCCTGTTTCTGATGTCTCTGATCTTTACCTTTTGTCCTCCATTTACTTTTTTGGTTCTTTGATTAACTCTACGGATTCTTACCGAACTGATTTTGGTTTGTAGTAATCTCTCTAGAGTTGCCATTAACACTTCCCTCTAATACAAAAAACGAACATTTATTCCAAATATACTGTTTTTGGCCACCATGCTAATAGTCTTTAATACAAATTGGGAGTTTATTGGGAACATAATATGACTTCTTACTGCAGTATTTGTCGACCATGCAATCTGTACCTCAGTCACCACGTAATTTACTACCACCTACAAATTTCTCTTTGCTTCTTTATTTATTTTAAATACATTTTACTGTGTATATTTGAGGTAAAATAAGATACATAACATACAACAATAAGATACATACATATAGTAAAATTGTTACTACTGTGAAACAAAAACAAAGGTCAAATATTTCATTTTCTTCACTCTAAGAGTGAAGGAGTTGAGTCTCATTTCCCACTCTGCTCACTGAATCCACCGCTAGGTCTTGAATTTAATAGATGGATAATAAATGTACATTAAGTGATATTCTGTCACATGAATATTGATATCTATCTTTCATAGCAAAGGATTCTATTTTCTTATAGTTTTAGAGTATGGTCTGTCCCATAATGCTGCAAAATTACAAATGTGAACAATCATTCTTTGTGTTCTGATATAAATTCGTCAAGCCATAGAAAATAAAATGGTCATCCCTGGCCTGTTTCATTCTGGTGAGTCAGTGGTATTTTTCCATGGTAGTGAGAAATTTGTTCTACTGAAGAGCAAATCATGTATATTAATATGATTTCCTCCTAATCTCCCCTATTCACTCTCCTATAAATTGAGAAATACAAGTAAAATTTTTAAGAAATTTTTTTTATTTACCTTCTTTTCACTCTTTCTCCACTTCCTCTTATTACTGCTTCTTAAGAATTTTGTAGGAAATGAAACTGATTCCTATAATCTTGTATTTCTGGCATATACAGTTCAGTTTCTCATATATCATATTAAATCTTCCTTAGTTTGAGAGTTGCTTCAGTACTTCTTCCTATATATATCTCGTTATTGAACCAACTATTGGGTACTATGCTCAGTAACTGTGTGACAGGATCAATCATACCCAAAATCACAGCATCACATAATATAGCCAAGTAACAAACCTGCACATGTACCCACTGAATCGAAAATAAAAGTTGAAATTATTAATAAATAAGAATACATGAAAAGCACAAGATTAGTTTTGTGATTTTATTTCTACTTCCCTATCCTTCCCAACAAATGTTGGCTTTATAAACCAGATAATTAAACAGTAGATTAGTTATTGTTCTGTTGGTTCCAATTAAAGAAACAATTTTAATTTCAGCCAAAAGAAGAAATATTGCAAGAAAATCAAGTGAAAGAGTTTGTGTAATTTAAGGTCAGGTATTTTATATGAACCAAAAAATAGATTCATTGTTTCAAATGTCTCTTTATTTCTAATGCATTTCTGTGTCTCCTTCAATTTTTATTTATCTTTCTCCCAGCTGGCTCACTTCCTCTGTTTTTCTATACTACAGCAAACAAATATGACTGCCTGTTGCTTCACATTTTTACATTATAGCTTAGTTCAGCTAGAGAGGCTTTGTTATGTCTCACAACCTCATCTGTATGTTTCTCAACAGGGGCTAGCTAAGTGTCGTCATATGCCTACCCCATCCACCTAACATGTTCATTTCACCAATAACTACGCTGTTGGAACCTGAGTGACTAATATTTGTTACAGATGAATGAGGATATAGATAAATGAATACATAGATAGTCATAATCTTAGTACAATTATAGTTAGGCAGTTGTATAGAATTAGTTTCAAGGAAAATTTCACCGATGTTCAGAAATTTTATTGTTTCATGTCCCTAATACTCTTAGGGTACATGTGCTGGATCCAGGAAACAAAAAAAGTTTTTATCTACACCACAAGGTTATTTGGAACTGCCTAATATGAATATTTACCTTGGTATTATGGAAATAAATAGCTATGGATCTGGGTGTACACACAATGCATAACATTTCAATTAAATCTTTCTTTTAAATATATATATTTTTTAGCTAACCATCTAAATTTTCATGGAATTTTGGTATATTTGAAAGGAATAGTTTTTGACATACCATCTCTCCTCTTGAAGGGACAAAGTATAACTCACAGAAGTATACACTTTTGCCATCTTTTTGTATGTTTTATTTTCGTTCTTTCAACCAGAGATAGTCTAATGCTTAAGATTTTCCAGTCTCTTCACAATATCTCTCTTGCTAACTTTCAAGAATCAATTTAAATAATATTAGCATATATAATTTTGTTTGCAAAAATATAATAACTTTTAAGAAGAATTTACATTTTCTCAATTTGAAAAAGTACAACACAAATATACATATTATAAATGTTTAGGGTGCATAAAGCTTTGAGAATATGACCAAAAAATTGCTTACCCTGACACCACAAAAATAATAGGCAACAAACTTCACACTGTTTCAGTTCACAGATTCCTAAAGGTAATCTCTGGATCCTAGAAATCTATGTAGCCCAAATTAAGGTCTCTCATATGTATTTGATGCACATGTGGGATCTAGAATCATTTTCTAGAATTATCTAGAATCTTTTCAGATATATCCTTCTTCCTGTCATACTAGAAGTTATGCTAGAAGTATAACAGGAAGAAGGATATCTCTGAAAAGCTTATATTATATTCCATATATTATAAAACTAATATTGTTCACTTTCTCTTAGAACGAAGATAAAATATGTAAACAAAGGTAAAAATCATTTCAATATCTGGTTATTTTAGCCAATGCCTTTTGGTGTTAAGTGGCCTTATTACACCTTTATGAAATAAAATGTATGCTGCATCAAATCATTTTTAATAAATTAGATTTAAAAAATTATCTTTTTTTAGAAGGCAAAATGGTATGTTCAAGACATTGCTTAGAGATACCTGCTACTCTGGAGATCATAGTGATGCAGAATTGTTGGTTTGTTGTAACAGAATAGTGCTTTAAATAAATACAGATCACTGAAATGCTTTTTAGTCTCTTAAAGCAAAATGAACTTTTCTTATAAAATAAAAATAGATTACTTAATTCATTAATAGATAAGTAGCTTTACCAAGTAAAGCAGAGTAGAAAAGAAACAAAATACACATTCAAGGGAAAATACTTTAATATTTTTATTTTCTTCTATACCATAAATTGTTTAAAAACTTGCATCACATATGGAGTTATTTGGATATAAGTAAAGGACTCATATGTCAGTTTGGCTTACAATGTAGACAACCTCAGAGGGATTTTGAACTCTTTCAAACTACAAGAAAACTGTGTATTAGTGTAGGTAACAATTTGTGTCTAATATACCTTAAGAAATGAATTCATTTTTGTTTCTGAGAAAATACATAACTTATACCTAAGAAGCATGTCATTTAATTTGAAGAATTTTGTCAAATTAAATGTTTTCAATTCACAGTATTAGCTAGTTTATTTTGGCCTTTCTATCTTGTTTGGGTATCTTGTGGAAGAATTCTGTCCAGTCAATTATGCAACATTTGGTCATGCAAAGAAAAAGCCCTGTAAAATAACAAGTCATGCAAGAAAAATACTGATGAGCTGCTACTTTATTGCTTTCCCCCATTGATGTTATTCTAGTAATTTCGTCCTTGTGTTTAAGATGGTTAACCTGGCACTTATTATGATAACAGCATATGCGAATAAAAGAATAAATTACCAAGTGCATGATTCCTATTGATGTAAGCATTTGTTCTCTATCAGGAATGTTCCTGGTAACAACAGTCAAACAATGCTCTTTACCTTCCAAATTGAACATTGCACACTGCCTGACTTTAGATATAATTACTTCACATAATTGTTTCTGTCAAGAATAAATGAAGCCTTAAAAGAACAATACAATCATTACAAGTGGAGCATCTTAAGATATATATTATACTAGGCCTTTTACTGGTGGTGTTTTCTCGGTTGATAGTAATGACTAAAGATGCTTAAATTGTTCATTTTCAGCCACTAAAGACACATCTGAGTACCTGAGCTGCTCATGGATAATTTTAAATAAACTCTTTTTGCTTGATGAAAATTTGCAAAAATCAGTATTAGTTTTTAGTTAATTTGTTGAGGCAAATGAAACTATTCTGAAGATTCAGAGCTAGAAAAAGATGTGGAAACTGCATCCATATTTTTACACACCAAAGAATATTTTGCATTGATAAAAAAGTGGGATTTTTGCATCATTGGGCTTTACCTTATTATTAATGGTTTATCTTAGAATTCTTAATTCACAAAGAATGTTTGTAAATATTATATTTTCAAATTTGAATGTATTGAGTAGAAAAAAATCATAAAGCAGATTATGTGTGTATATTAATCTGAAATGATTATAACTTCAAAACCCAGTAATGAATGCCACTCTTCCTGCAGTGGTGAAATACAGAGCTCATCGAATTCACTGTGCTTGGTAACATTTTATAACTTACTTTAATCTAAAACAGGAAAAGAACCAAACAAATAATGTTGGTTCTCCAACATAAGGAAATTCTATATCATGTATTTTATTATATATATATTGATATGCTTTGGCTGTGTCCCCATCCAAACCTCAGCTTGAATTTTATCTCCTGGAATTCCCACGTGTTGTGGGAGAGACCCAGGGTGAGGTAGCTGAATCATGGGGATCTGTGCTATTTCCTGAGCTATTCTCATGATAGTGATTAAGTCTCATGAAATCTGATGGGTTTATCAGTGGTTTCTGCTGTTGCTTCTTCTCTCATTTTTCTCTTGCTGCCAAAATGTAAGAAGTGCCTTTCTGGGAAGGGCAGTAGAGACTGTCCTGTGCTGTAGCTCAGTAACTAAGATTTTGGCCTTTCACACTGGTGGTCTGAGTTTGATTTCCTGCTTAGGAAGTAAGTCCTTTTTGGTTTAATATCTGCATAACCTTGTCTAGATTCTTCTCCTCCATGAACTATCTTAAATTTTCCTTTCTCTGAGCACCTGGGAAGTTACCTTTGGTAAAGTTCGAAAGCCAGAAATATCAGCTGTTTGGCCTGGCTAAAATTGGGTAATAAGAAATTTTAAAAAGACTTTATTAAAGAGTATTATGGTTAAAAGTCAGCTTAATTAAAGGTGGATATTCAAGCTCTAACAGCCTGACTCCTTGGTAAAAACAGGAGGTGCCAGAAACCCCTTTCCTGGCCCTGTTCTTCCAAGGACTCCAACCTAAAGCCAATAACCAATTAAGAAATTTAAAAACTGGCAAATGAGACATCTTACAACTACTGCAGTAATCTTCTGTCTGTCTGTCTAATTATATATGTGCAATGTTTATATAAAAGAGTTCTAATTAATTAATTGGCTTAAGAATAAGCACTTAAATAAAATATTTTGAAAGCAAAATATAAGCTGTAATGTCTTTTACTTCATGTAACTTTAGTAATCTTTGGGAAATAAAAACAGCTTTAAAGATTATTGATAAAATAAAGACATTTTTGTCTAAATTATGCAGGTCAGATATTAGGTTTGCTAAATGCTTTAAGGTCATAAACTCCTTTGACTTTTGAAAATCATTCAATTTGTTTTGGAGACATTAAATTCTAAATAAGGTCTGGGATACATGGAATTAGCTATGTCCCCTAGCTATGCAAAGAAGGTTATAAACAAAAGAGATTTTATATAAGAAAGGATGTTACATGGTAAATTCTTGTCCTAAAGTAAAATAACTGGTTGTTTTTAAAAAGAGGAATGTTTAGGGCAAATCAGAAAGTCTAAACATGTTGTACATGGTCTATGTAAGTGTGAAACAATTTATGAAAAGAGATGTATGCCAGAAATGTTGTACAATTTAAAGGTCATTAGGCCTCTTAAATGCTTAATAAAATGCCACTATGACCCTTAACTGTACAGCTTAACTATTTTACAGCTAGGTAAGGCCTGGGACATGTGGAGTTAGATGCTGGAAAGAGTCAGACTTTATCTGCATTTCTGTCTGGGTCCTAGGCTCCACACCTAGTACATAATTAAAATCCCTTACCAAAGTTTTCACCAAAAATAAAAGTTGCTAAGAGTTAACATTGTAATATGTAATTCACACTCCTGAAAAAATAGGTTTACATGCAAGGTGTGCAAAGAGAATGAAATGTGTTTTTTGTAAGAGATTATAAGAAAACATGGGAATGTAAATTTTTGCCTAGGTTAGAGGGTTAAAGCATTGTTTTAAATTAAATTAAATGAAGTTTGAACAAGCTGTGGAACGTTTATAAAAATTAATTAAAAGAGATTCTGACTAGGCACGGTGGCTCACGCCTGTAATCCCAGCACTTTGGGAGGCTGAGATGGGCAGATCACGAGGTCAGGGGAACGAGATCATACAGACTAACACAGTGAAACCCTGTCTCTATTAAAAATACAAAAAATTAGCCAGGCATGGTGATGGGCACCTGTGGTCCTAGCTACTCGGGAGACTGAGGCAAGAGAATGGCGTGAACCCAGGAGGCAGAGCTTGCAGTGAGCTGAGATTGCACCACTGCACTCCAGCCTGGGCAACAGAGCAAGACTCCATCTCAAATTAAAAAAAAAAAAAAAAAAAAAAAAGAAAGAGATTCCATATGTGAACATATTGGCTAAAGTTAAAATGGTATTATTCATTTTTTTCCATATATTGGACACTGGAATAGAAGCACAACAGAGTTTTCTTAGAACGTTGTTCTGCTCTGAGAAAAAAATTGAAAAGGGTTTTAAAATGTTTATAAAAATCTTACCTTATGGTCAAACTAATTAAAACTGAATAGATTTATAAAATGTTATTAAAAAACTAGATTTAACATTAAAAATGGAATGGAATAATAATGGAAATATGAAATTTGGTTTTCTCCTATAAAAATGATTTTTATGTAGTATTAAAATATAATGAAGGGTTTGTGTTTACCTTTTAAGTAAACTTACAAAAGAAAAAGGGAGGGAAGGGAAAGAAAGGAGACAGAGTCAATTGGCCTTATGCCATCCCCACTGGGTCTTGTTTGGAAAGCTATCTTCTATCAGAATAATGTTTTTTCTATTAGAAAAATTTTGAGTTATCATTTAGGCTAAATGAATGACTTATGGTAACTTACGTTTCTATTTTGTAATATCCAATGTTTTAAACCTTTGGTATTTAAAAAACCTTTCAAAATCAAGCTCTAGATTATCATGATAAATCAGCCAATACTAAACTTGTTTAAATATACAATGTGAATGAACTTCTTGGTCTAAGTCAGATTACCTATAATAACCCATTAGTTATCAGTGCTATTATACTATTATACTAATTTTTAATGATACTCCATTAGTTATCAGTTCATAAATTGGAAAAACAACTGTATTCAAAAGGACATAAGTCCAACGTTAAGTATGGACTCATGAAGTACCAGAACAGCTGCCTTGTCCTTCTTGAGTCCTTAAAGTGTTTGTAATTAAAGGTTCTGCATTCCATGACTTGTCATGGAAAATATAAAATAATTCAAATTGAATATGTTAGTGTGGTGACTTATACATTGCAGAAATAGTTTAAAACCAATGTTTTGTTCCAGATTCCTGAGAAGACAATCAAAGCTTCAGGTACATTTGGCTACCTGATGGATCATTTAAAGATTGATGAAGGGATTTCATTCAATTGTCATTTTCATTGCATATCTTCTGGTTGTGAAAAAGCTTTCCTGTGCAAGAGGGCTGATGTTGTGACAGTAGGTTATTATGCTACGGTGTATTTTCCCCATGTAAAGAAAGCTTCTTATGGTTCACTGATGAGAATCCCTTCACAATCTACAACCCGAAGATTAGATCTTCTGAGAACATCAGAGAAAAACTCTCCTTTCCATCCACGCTATAGCAAAAGTTTGTAGCCTTGAACCTTGGGTTCATAATCTCACAACTAAGAAGGGTGCCTCCACAGTCCTGGAACCATACACCCATTGGAAACCATAAGGTAAAACTAACCAGGAAAGTTTATCCCCAGAAGAAGATGGCATCCTTGATGTGAACAGCTTTTCCTAAGATCACAGATCAAGATTTCTACTATTATGAGACTCTTATCTTTGAATATTTTTTCCTTGTTTATGCCTCTATGAACAATAGAAATGAAAAGTGGTTCTATTTTGGGCACTTATCAGGTATACATTTATTTGTGAAAGATTTTGCAGCAAGCCTCATACATGACTAATCTTATACTTTAATAAATAAAAGATGAAGGCACAATGTAGGTGAGGAACTTTGGTGTTATATATGTTGCCTCATAATCAGTCAAAACTCCTCTTTTGTTTTTGTTTTTTTGCCTTGAGACGGAGTCTCGCTCTGTCGCCCAGGCCGGAGTGCAGTGGCGCAATCTCGGCTCACTGCAAGCTCCGCCTCCTGGGTTCACGCCATTCTCCTGCCTCAGCCTCTCCGAGTAGCTGGGACTACAGGCGCCCGCCACCACGCCCGGCTAATTTTTTGTATTTTTAGTAGAGACGGGGTTTCACCGTGGTCTCGATCTCCTGACCTCGTGATCCGCCCGCCTCGGCCTCCCAAAGTGCTGGGATTACAAGCGTGAGCCACCGCGCCCGGCCCAAAACTCCTCTTAACCCACATTATGGATAAAAGAGAACATTGCCAGGAGGCCTTCATTCTATTAAAAAGACATCATTTGTTAGGTCCTCTTTCCATGGTTTACAATAAAAGAGGCAATAATTAGAACTGGAACCCTCACAATAGGCTCTATAGCAAATTCTACTTCAAAGGCTGCCATTACACAACAGACTTTAAATTCTTTTGTGAAAGTTATGCTAAATAAGAGAATTTGCTGAACAGAAAAGTACCTGTGCAGCTGCTGACACTTGTGGCCTATGGAGAAATACATCAAATGTATATTATAAAAATTCAGTTGTAGGGGATTAATGAAAAGACAACTTAATCAAGTGAGTAGACTCTTCATCTAGCTTATTCTTTAGTCTGTTTAATTTCACGTGGTTTGGTTTACGGGGACTCTGTGTAAGAAGCATACTCCAAACTCTTGCTATTATCCTCCCAATAGTCATAATAGTCTCCCTGGTGTGCTGTATTCTCTCAAAGGTTTAAAATGTTTGCATGTAGCCATCTTTAGAATGTCAAATGATCTCTCTTCAACTGGAATGACAAAAGCTGAAAGAAATGTGCTATCATGAGGATACCATAACCTATGAATGATGTGCTGAGATCGGAAACCCAAAATTATGGTAACTGAGTGTGGCACTAAGGCCCTAAGTTTTCGTCACACTCTCACCTAAGTGAGAACTTGGCCAAAAGGGTGGAATTTTTTTTAAAAAAACAAAATTATGGGAAACCATTATTTTGGTCTGAGCTCATGGACTAGGGCCCAACAAACCAAACCAAACTAAAATGGAGTCACTTGTGCTAAATATAACATAATCAAACTAAGACTATAAAAAAAAACATAGATCCTAGAACAGACTAGCTTTTGTTTTTTCCTGTAAACAAGATGTTCCAGCATAAGGAGTTATCCTCTACTCAGTCCTTCTCTCTTTGCAAAACCCACTCTTCTACTGTTTCCCAGTGAGTTTCAAAAGCATGAGTACATTTACAATGACTAAGGTTTTGGTCAATCTCTCAAAATTGAGAAAATGACAAAAAGGGGGAAATTGTTAAAACTAAATATGGCCTGAGTAGGACTTTCTAATTCTATATTTGAGTCCTTGTGGATGAACTGTAACCTAGCTTAATTGTCAGGCAAAATTGAAAACCTAACTTAATAGTATGCACCTGTAACAATGGCTGAGTGTTAGCCAATCCCAGCGGCCATACTTCAACCTGTCATAAATTGCTGAATGTTCAGAGTGCATTCAAATAAGGCAAACACCAAGCTGTAGGCATTCTCTTTTTCTGTACCTCAATTCCGATTCCTGTCATTAACTTTACCATTTTTGTTTATAAATTTGTTCTGACCATGAGGCACCCCTGTTGTGATTCTGGAGGTTTCCCACTTTGCAAATTGCTCATTGCTCAATTAAACGCCTTTAAATTGTTTTAAATTGAAGTTTTTCTTGTATCACTATAAATGGAATTGCCTTTTTGACATCGTCATCTGGATAGAAGTACAAATTATAAATTATTACCTTTCCTCAAACTGTCTCTTATTTCCCAATCGTTGTCTCACCTAATTGCATCTTATTCCCCAATTCTCTTGAAGTTGCCTAAACCAGAATCCAAAAATATTTCTTCAAATTATCTCATTGGTCACACCCAAATCTAATCAGTCTTCTTCTTATTACCAACTCAATGCTCACATGTACTTCCAAACCAATTAAATTCACTTGATGCTTATTGCACCTTCAAGACCCTCATCAAGTAAGCGCTGTTTAATCAGTCTCCTGGCTGGTTTGCTTCTAGGAATATTCTCCTACAATCTACCCTACTTTATGCTACCAGAATCCTATTCCTGAAACACTAAATCAGCTATGCATCACTTTACAGAAAAGTGATGCTGCTCCTTAACATCCTGTGCTATGTCCTTTGAAGTCTTAGTTCTTGCCTAACTTTAGAACTTCATTTCTCCAAACCCTAATGTTATCTCTAGCCACACTGAAATATGCGCAGTTTCCAAATCACAGTCTAAACTTTTAAGCCTCTATTTTTTTTCTGCCCAGGTTATTCACCCCTCATCCTCACTTTACTTTCACCCATTAATAGCAAATAAAATGTTACCTTTTCTGACTCATCCTCTTCCTGGTTAAGGTCCAACCCATCGTGTTTCCTTAACAAATTATTGTACTCTGCACTGCTAATATTTACCTAAAGGTTTTTCCACCACTTGCCTATGTTGCCCTTAATGTTTCCATCTTGAGTTATTTTTACTGCTCTATGAACATAATAGATGTCAAAACTATACTTTTAATAAATTAAGAAACAATGTTTTATTTTTTCCATAAAACTAAAATACTGTGATTGTATTTTCTCATGATGTTAGAGTGTTTTTTTTTTCCTTTTATTACTTTATTTTTACCAATTCAGAATATCGGCCTTGGAGCCATAACAATTGGAAGCAAACCTCAGCTTCTGCCATTGACAACATTTTTAACACATATCAAGCTATACAGCTTTTCTATGCCTCACCCTCCTTATCTATAGAATATGAATAATGATAAGAAGCTTACAGGTGCATTATATTTTTTGGAACAGGGCCCGGTATTGTAAATATCCAATGTTTATTATTACTATTGTTATTATTATCTTTAGTGTTGTTGCTAATAGAGAAGATGCTAAAACTAATGCAGTTCCTGTAATTAACCTTCACCCAAACTTAAAAGAAACAGGTCTAGCTATTTGCTAAATTTTTATCCAGAAAACAAAAATATTATATCTTGATCTAGAATCAAAAACCTAAATAATTCAAAACCCTAAAATAAATAAGTCTATTTTAAGAACATATTATCAGGTGCTACCAAATTCTAATCTAACTATTCTCTCTCATAAAACAAGTCATATTTCATGATGTCTTCCAATTTCTTCAGTGACAAGATGCCAGAAAACTAACCTGATGAATATACATATTGAATAAATTTAATTAAAATTTATATGTAGATTATTATGCCCTACAAAGAGGTGCAGTGAGCTCCCAGAAAAATAGTTGACACTCATAGTCATGGTTCTTGAATTTTCAAGACTATAAGTGAGCAAATGATTTAATTTTACATCATTTCATCAAAACGATCATAGATGGTGAACATAATATTCTGCCTACTTATATCTAGAAATATATAGCTTATTGCTCAAGAAATCCTTCTGGATATAAGTGTGTGAGTTATGTACTCAGTTGATTTGAAAGGTAAACACAATTTTAGAAAGTAAAGAAAACCGGTTGCTTAACTATACACAATAGTTGGCCATTGAAATACCTGAGATGTTTTACATAGTACAGAGAATAAAGGGGCCCATTGTTCAACCCCTAGGCACAATAAAATCTCCCAAAAATCTAAATCTTGCAAATATAGTTGACATATAATTTTTCATAGATTTTACTCAGAAAAAAATACTATTTTCTTAAATTCAAAACTGGATAAGCATTATGTTTCATTTTACCCGTGGAATAAAGCCAAACGTCCGTGATATAGGTGAAAATACAGAATCATAAACATTGCAGGCTGATAATCCTTGTACATGAATGTTTACAAGCATTGACTTGCATACAAATGTCCGTTTCCAAATTTAATTACAGTGATTGACATGTAGTATATAGTCTTAAAGGTAGCAACTCCTGTATATTTTTCCTTTCTGACCTCATAGTAAGTGGCTGCCTTCTGTGTTTAGAATTGTCATTGTGCAAATATCATCAAGATACAACTGACCCTGACTTTTAACAAATGACATCTATGTTATAAAATTTGTAGGGTTACCCAAACTACCTATGAGATAAAGGATTAGGTGGTCTTTTAACAGTATTGAGCTGTTAAATGTGTTAATTAGAAAATATTAATGCTGATTTTGAAACATTTCAAGAGTTAAGTGTTAGCAATCACCTTTTCATTCTAAAAACAACAGTAGTGCTACTTGGTCTTAGAATACAATTTTTTTTTTAATGACACAGGATGAGTCCCTCATAATTTAAAATTTTAATCATTTCAAGGTGATTTGTTTTTATTGTGAGAAACCCTGTGTTAGCACTTTCCCCACATGTTTCCTAAGCCTAATCGCATATTAGTTGCAATTTTCTCTGCAACATAAGACTTAATTATGCTAATGAAAAAAGCTTCTTTTTTAATAAAAGGGGTAAAATACCACAGATATACAGTTTGAACTAATACTGAGACTGGAAACTCATTACCACTAAAAATGTCAGTTCTGATGAAGCATTAAAAAAATTCCAAGAATCAAATTCTAAATGTCTTTACTAAGCTGTTTTCTGGTAGCATGTACCATTGGAAATGTGATGAGTCTTCATGTAAAAATGCTGCTTTGAATTAGATTTAGAATGTATGTCATCCTCAATTAGCCTTTCCTTCATCAAAATGATCTCACAAACACAGAGAATGAATCTTTATTTCCTCCTTTGCACATGGGAGGTCATTTGTCAGATTTAATATACTTCTACCTATGTCTTCCTACATGCTTGGAGTTCAAGATGGATGACCATGGACTTCCAGAAGAAGTTTTTAGCTTAAAACTTAAATTTAATTTTAATATAATGCCAAAACTATTCATATTGAGTCAAAAAATTAGAGTAGCATTTACTAAAATAACATTGGTTTATTTCTATTTGAAGAAATAAAACATTTTTTAGTCATTTCCCTCCCCTAAGGGCAAGTTGATATATTAGTAATTACCTAGGTAATACAGGGAGAGGAACATTATATACTAAAACATGTATTTTCTTGAATCATGTATATATTTTTATAATTCAGATTTGAGGCGATACTAGTGGATATATTACATAAAGGAAATCATTTGTTTTATGATTGTTTGTTTAAATAAAATTATCTAAGGAATTTTATAAATTAATATTCAACAGTTGGACAATTCTAGTGACCCTATAATACAGGTGTCTATTTAGAGATTATGGATCCTATAAAAAGAACAACCTACTTAGACAGGTGATATAAGATTCATATGCCAAAAGACTTCTCAGGTCCCAATAAGTGGTTATGACTCCCAATAAGTGGTTATGACTACTTTCTAAAGAATGTAATATCCATTTACTAAGGGGCTATTTGCAAAGCTTAGTGCTTACAATTTCTGTCCCTAAGGAATTTGGCTGTTTACGAGAACATTTGGGTTCTTGCATTTATAACTAAGAACTTGACTTCTGCCATGGAACATTTATACCTTAGCAAACATTCAAAATTTGAAGGGAAAAGAATCATCTACTTTTTCAATGCCTTGTCAAAGACAAAGTATTCAGTATAATAATGTCTTCAAGGTGAGAAAATAGAGAAGGGTAATAGGGAAATTTTGTTCCCTGCTCTGGCAATACAAATAGTGGCTGCAAATTTCTGTTTTGCACAATAGCTGTCATTCACCATTCATACAAGTAGTTAAAAAGTCATGCAAATAACTATATGTTTATGAAACTTTCAGCTCTATAACACCAATAAAAATTATAGCAAGTTTTAGCATGTGACAACAAAATACTTGGAAAGCAGTGATGAAGGATTCAAAGGAAATAATGAAAGACACTGTTTTCTCTAAGAAGTCAACAAAAGGGCCAAAGGAACACATATATAAAGGTTTCAGATTATTAAAGGAAGATGCTTAACAAATGCAAATGTAAATAATTAATAATCGGCTGGGCGCGGTGGCTCACGCTTGTAATCCCAGCACTTTGGGAGGTCGAGGCGGGCGGATCACGAGGTCAGGAGATCGAGACCACGGTGAAACCCTGTCTCTACCAAAAATACAAAAAATTAGCCGGGCGTGGTGGCGGGCGCCTGTAGTCCCAGCTACCCGGAGAGGCTGAGGCAGGAGAATGGCGTGAACCCGGGAGGCGGAGGTTGCAGTGAGCCGAGATCGCGCCACTGCACTCCAGCCTGGGCGACAGAGCAAGACTCCGTCTCAAAAAAAAAAAAAAAAAAAAAAAATTAATAATCAACAAGCATTCTGATATGGATCAAAATTACAATGTTGATGCTAAATGCGTTTTCAGATTTCAGGTGAAATAGAAAGAAAACTCTAAAGCCCCTGTTCTAACAAGGAAACAAGGATTTAAATAATTGTAATATTCAGTTGCATTTCAAGTTTCTACTTAAAGTTAATGGAACTGTAAACCCTGTGCTATTATTTATATTCCAGGTCACAATATTTATCCTATAATATATTATAATTTCCAGAGTAAAGACTCTTAGTAATTCCATAATTTAAATATTAAACTAGTTTAAAGCTCTTTAAGTTTGCATATCCTAAACTGTAATCAATTCAGATAGCCACATGCATTAACTTAATAGAAAAGCATGTGCATTTCGGCAAAATCTTTAGTAGATGATGAACATCACATTTTGGAAAAGAGAGGATATAATGCCCTGTGGTGAATGTTGCAACAGAGAATTAAAGATAAAATATGAACATAAAATAGCTTGGTATTCACTGTGTCTCATATTTGAAAAAATGTATATGAGTACAGCATATAATGAAAATAATATTTTATTAATTTTATATTAATTTAAACAGAATATTTCATCTGAACTATATCATATAAAATAAAAAGAAATATCTCTTTAATGATAGAAAAGAGAATTATATACTTAATGGTAAATTATGCCATCAGATTTTTAATAAAATTTTTGACTTCTAAATTTTGAAATAAATTTAAGTACTTTTCTTTCAATATAAGTATAAGATCATAAAATATCAATTATTTCACACCTCATCATCAAGAAAAATCAATATTGACTGGATATTGGGAATAATTCTTAAGATAAATTTATAGATTTCATGAAGGTACTTGGCAGAAGGAACTCTTTGAAAGAAGAAGGAAAAAAATAATAAATCAAACTTGTGAATTTTGACTTTTTAATTCATTTGATTGTTAGGGGATCAGGAACTGTCTCAATCTTGTCCAATACTGCAACCATTTTGGATAGGGTAGACAGAGAATGTCTATGTGGAGGTGGCCTTTATGCTGATACCTAAGAGCATTCAAAGGAGGAAGCCATCCAAAAATTGCTGAATGGCCTTCCAGGAACAGTGAATTCAGATACAAAGTATCTGAGAGCAAGAAGCTTGGTACTTGAGGAACATAGAGAAGGCTAATGTGGTCAGAGAAATCCAGAGAAAGAGAATGTGGTAAGAGACATGCAGAGGTCAAATAGCAATGATGACAACAACAATGAGAATTACTCTATCATTGAACATTTACTATGTGCTAGCCACAATTTTAGTGCATAACACGCAGTTTCTGTTGAGCCTTACCTCTAAGGCAAGACATTCAGTTTTTATTCAAACAGAAATGAAGCAGTTAAAGAGTTTTAAATGTTATGGTTAACTGTAATTTTAAAAGATCTCTCAGATATTTTTGGCATAATAATATAGAAGGCGAGCAAAGTATAAAGACAGGAACCAAGAGGACAATAGGGAGACTGCAACAGCACTCCAGATGAGTGTGAAGCAAAGTTAGAGTTGGGGTGAAATTCCAATATCCATTCAGAGGTATAGCTGACTCTCTCTTCGACTGGATCTATCCATCACAGGAAGGATGGAAATCAGAGATGATCCCTAATTGTTCTGTGTTAGTAACTATTTGAGTTATTTGGCTGATATGGTGAAAACAAGCACTGGAGAAGAACTAGAGATGGGCAATGATTGGGTCTGCTTTGTACTTGTGAATATCTTTAAATTTCCAAATACATGTATCCAATAGATTTCTAGATATAACCCTTGAACTAATGGAAAAAGTCTGAATTGGAATGAACGATTTTTGAGATATCGGATTATCCATGTAATTTAGAACCATGAGACAACATAAGATTATTTAAAAAGAGTGAAAATAGAGAAGACAGCGAATGGTAAAGCCTTGGTGGCTTATCAATTGAGCAGCAGTAATAGCAGCTGAGAAATCTTGGAAGGGAGATTGAAAGAAAACTACTCGGGAAATGGGGTGACAGAGAAATATAGCTAACAAGCTTTTCCTACAAGGGAGCAGTCACCTACAACAAACTGTGAAGAGAGTTGGTAAAACAATGACCAAAAATTGACTATTTGACTTGACTAAATTAAGGATGATGCTTGAAAAAATATTAAGAGGCATTTTTTTGAGTAGTGAGGATGAAGCCTCTTTGGGTTTTATTGAGGATATCATGGGAAGATGGTGAGGACAGCATTAAAGTCATAGCTTATGAGAGGAAATTTACTGTAAGGCAGAAAAAAATGGAGGGAGACACGGTTCAAGGAAGTTTTCTTTTTTTTTAAAGGGATCACTTATTGTAACGTGTGCTTGCCTGAAGATGGGGAAAACATCTAGTGAAAGAGAGTCATGACTTTATCATTAAACTGGGGAAAATAAAATCATTCTTTGCTGTGAGAACTCAATAAAATTTGTGTGTGTGTGTGTGGCTTATAGTAAGCAATCAAAGAGTAGCTATTAAGATGATGATAATAGTGATGAGGTGATGGCAAGGGCAAAGAAGGAGGCAGAAGAATATTAAAGGAGAAAAAAGGCAGAAATATTATCACAATTCTTTGGAAAAACTGAAAGTACAAGTTATTGTCAGGAAACATCTTTTGTCAAAATAGAAAGGAAGGCAGATATGGCCAAAATTATCATTGACTTGTCAAATTATATGGTGTAAAGTTGAATTAATGCTTATCTACACATATCTTTTTAATGATAATGCAATTTTTAGATATGAAGTCTATTAAATAAGGGAAAGAAGTGTTTGAGATGTCAGAGGAAAAGATGTGCTGAACTAGTCGTGTTACTGTGTGGGAAAGTGGATGTACTAGAGAAACAAGGCAGGATTGTCTGGCAATGTTGACATTAAGAGTAAGGTATTTAAGGTCTATACTTCTCTTTAGTAACATAACTAAAGTTTAAGTGTAATTGATTTAAGTTACATTAAGTGCCTGCAAAAATGTTTCAAAGGATCCTCTGTGTTAGGATTACAAAAAGAATAAACATTGTCCATCAATGAAAATAAAAGACAAAATAACATATTGTCTCAATTAGCCAACTAATCTGAAAATTCTCTCAAGATTATTTCTCTCAAAGTGTTTGCTTTTAATCCTAACTTACTTTCTGTAACATATCTATAGTATCAAAGTACAAGAACCTATTTTATAGCCTTAATAAAGTGTATTTATTAGATGGAAGAAAAATAACTCCATTGATTTTATGTCCTTTGGGTCTCAGAAATCCAAATTTAGACAGAACTGTACTTGTGACCACTTCAATATGGGTATCATAAAAAAGAAACAAAAACAGAAAAAGTCAAACATCACTACATAGTGATACCCTCTCCAAACTAAGCTGCAAATATGAAATGTCCGGTGTTGCTGTAAGTTTCTAAAATGATTGACCTCAAAATAAATATCATCAGAGCCTCAAAAGAAAGAGGAACTGAGGCTCAAACCATATTACACACAATTAAGAACTTGTCACTACCAGAAGTTCTCCTGTTTCAAAACATATATAAAGAATCACATACAGTAAGAAAGAAATTATTTCTGATTGTTCTAGAATAAGAAATAGTGTAATGTGATGTATAAGAAGTACAACTTTTTTGAAATAGTCATTGTTCACTTAAATCTGCTTTGTGGTTTGGCAATATATGCAAATATAGTTAATATTGTAAATAATATGCAGAGGCATGAGCCATTGAAGATTCGGCTTTCAAAGATCATTGCTAGAATATCAGAATGTAAGACATTTATGAAATGATTTGTTAAAGATTTCCACCTTGATCAATTTACCATCATATGGTAGGGGTTGGGTGAAGTGACCATTAGAAGTAGGAAGTGAGAGACTGCATATGGCTTTCTTTTAATCTTGGGTACGAGAAATCACTAAAGCAGAAAAGAACAGTCATTTATTCCTGTTTATCAACTGTCTTTTTGGATATTACAACTTTCTCATCTGTTTGGGGTTTTTTTCTTCTGTGTTTAGGTTGTCTAATAAAGAGAAATGGCACCAGATTGGAAGACAGAAGTCAGGCTGAGGCCTTGTTCCTGCTTATATTTTTTATAGAAAACGAGATCATAAAGGGGTAAGTGAGGAGTGGCAGGAATCTATATTCCAATTCTGAGGAACAGACTCATGGTGTCAAGAAGCAGAGGTGGCAAGGACAGGATTATCAGGAATTGCATCATCATTATGTGTGGTAACCAAAGCAACTCCCTGACTCCTAATTAACTGCATTAGCGCTGTATGCTTGAATGCTTTGTTCCTCTAGTCCCTCCAACACTTTTATAAGTATCAGAATACGCTGTGTTAAACTTCCTTCTGCCCAAAACATCCAGAGTTGTTTCAATGCCCTCCAATGAACTCTGACAGATACACTTTTTTTTTTTTTTCATTTGCAGTATGCTTTTTTTTTTTTCAACTGTCTTGTTTTACTCTACAGGAGTGCTATAAATAATATGACCAATGGAAAAAAAATAAAGCTCAATTTTTAAATGATAGCCCATTTAAATTCAACATGATTTGTTAAATACAAACCATGTAGAAAAAAACTGCTAAATTCTTTACACTTGGTATCCTTAATACATGTTATGATCCTACAGTAGTTATTACTGCCATTATTAGTATAATTTTAACTTTATTTTAGGTTCAGAAGTACACGTGCAGGTTTGTTATATAGGTAAATTTTGTATCACAGGGATTTGGTTTACAGATTATTTAGTAACTCAGGTAATAAACATAATACTTGATGAGTGTTTTTTTGGTCCTCATCCTCTTCCTACCCTGCATTCTCAAGTAGGCCCTAGGGCTTGTGTTCCCTTCTTTTTGTCCACGTGTACTCAATATTTATCTCCCACTTATAAGTGAGAACATGTGGTATTTGGTTTTCAGTTCCTACCTTAGTTTGCTTAGCCTACAGCCCCATCCATGTTACTGCAAAGAATATGATCTCATTCCTTTTTACAGATGCATAGTATTCTGTGGTGTATTTGTACCACATTTTCTCTATCCAGTCTATCATTGATGGGCATTTAGGTTGATCTGATGTCTTTGCTGTTGTGAATAGTGCTTCAGTGAACATTCACGTGCAGGTGTCTTTATGGTGGAATGATTTATGTGCCTCTGGGTATATAACCAGTAATGAAATTGCTGGGTCAAATGGTAATTATGTTTCAAGTTTTCTGAGAAAAAATTCAAAATGAGTATTGAAAAGAAAAAAAAAAAACGGATATGGACATCTAACTTCCTGTTCTCCCAAGGCCCAGGAGAAAGACGATAGCTTCTGGTAGTCCATTCATTTGTTGGTTTATTGTTGAATTTCCGGCAAGGGCAGA
Organism: Hylobates moloch; assembly: GCF_009828535.3. Classification (NCBI taxonomy): domain Eukaryota; kingdom Metazoa; phylum Chordata; class Mammalia; order Primates; family Hylobatidae; genus Hylobates; species Hylobates moloch. The sequence continues at coordinate 132,036,562 of NW_026652279.1, forward strand.
CACAGTTGGTTCCATTCTTGCCTCTCCCATATTTTAAAATCTACAGTTCTGTCTTTGTTAGAAAATAGGCAGAATCTTTCTTTATACTCTGCCCCTAACTGGAGAGGTCTGATGTAGGATTTCCTTGCTCTGTCCTTCGTTGTGTTCTTCAAAAACAAATGCTACTACTCTTCATAGACTGATTCTCAACTGGTGCTTAATTTATATGTGAGGCCCATCCATGCTTTCAGCCACATGTATCATTCCTGGATCTCAGGCATCAAATGACAATAGCTCCCTGAGCAATAATAACAGTATCAAATACCCCTCCTCCCCCACCATTTCGAAGGACTCCTCATTAAAAACCTTAGTATTATACTTTGGTTATTTGGGCAAGTATAAGATGAAAATTACGATAGTAAAATAAAGACATTATTGCCACTTTTTGGTAAGTAAATACTGTTTAGGTACAGCAGAGATAAAAATTTTTTTTAAATCTATGTAACAAACATGAACACACCATCCAACTTACAATTATTAATAATAATGCTAATAATTTTTTATCTGCCAGTTTTTTCGTGTATTCATCTTTCAACTGGTTCTGAACTTGGTAGGAAAGCTTAACAATACATTTCTAGAGCAGGGTTATATTCCTCAGGATTAATATATTTCTCGTAAAAGTAGACGATGAGATTTTAAAAAGTGCTAGCTTGAGATACAGAACTGTGTTATAGTCCCTTCTCTTATAAAGTAACTGTGTGATCCTAAATAAAACCCATCTAATCTCTCTAGACCTCACTTTATCTATATGTTGAGTTTACATGGACTTCATTTCATATAATTTCAAAGACATAGAAAAACAACACATTTAATTTTAAATGCCGTATGTCTACTCATTTGATACATTTCCAAATAATCAAATAAATCATATAGAAATATACTATATAAATAATAAGGAAGTACTTCAGCATCCAAGAATGCTAGAATATATGAATATTGGAATGATCAAATGTTTTTTGTTTGAGACAGCATAAAAGTGATTATTTCTATTTAATATTTTAAAAAACTTATTTAACTAGTTCCTTTAACATATTTGCTGTTTTTCAAAATCCAGATAATGCCATAAGCCAGTATACTCTGGAAATAAGAGAAAAATAAAGAGATGGAATTTCTCTCTGACTTCAAGGGAGCTATCAGATATCTTTAATTTATGTATACTGTTCATAATACATCCTATTATTTGACAGTGACATATAAGTTCTAATTAAATTATCTTTATGAGGAACATGTAATGAATTCAGAATGCATTTTGTTTAGCCAATCTAAATGAAAAAGCAGTTAATTATCATGCTAAAAAAAGGCAAGTAAGTATAACACTTCCAATTACCAACAAGTAGAATCTCTATAAAAATCTGAAATTTTTATTTAAATAGAGTGAAAAAGGTAAATATCTAGTTTTTATAAGATAATCTTTTTTTCCCAGATATGTTCTATGGGAAGTAAAATGTTGTAGAATTAAGACAAATGTTACTGCCTTAAGAGTTAATAGAGATGAGGTCCACTAGGAGAATTAATATTCAAATGGCTACATTGTCTCTAAGGCACTTGAATATCATGAAGGAAGAGGAGATTTTATTGATTGGGAAATGGCAGAAGGTTATGCTTATTGTATATAATAAAGATTATTGATTTTGTTAAGCAGAAAAATGGCACTTTTAAAAGCCCATTTCATATAAACTGAAACGGAATGGTACTTTCTACCAGTCTAAAAGTTTTTAAAAAGTCATTTTTAATGAAGCAAAAGATATAATTTGTCAGGAATGTCCCTTAGAGCAACAAAAAGAGAGTTCATTGCTATAATGAAGGTTTTCTTCTAATATCTAAATTGAAATTACAATCTATTAAGCTAGGTTAAAATTGTAGGCAAAGTTACTCCTGCTATAATAGGACTTCATACTAAAGTGAAATATCTTCAGCTTACTCCTAAGAAATTTGAAGGGGAAGATATTTCCTCTTGAGAAAATATGGGTATGTTCAAACGTTGTTAATGACACTTGAAGAGAAAACCGACATGCTTAATTTCAGTAAGCTGTAATTATTTCAATGAGCAATAAAACCTGAGGTGCTATAGGCTTAAAGAAGCTACTGCAACCTCTTATTGAATCACTATTTATTGGTGCTTCATGGTATGTTGATGTAGGTGATGGAACTTGCTGCCATTTTATACAATACCATGAAATAAAATTAAATTACCTTTTTGTAGTTCTACAAACTGTTAAATATAAAAGTGCTCAATCTGGTCTACTAGGTAAATTATTTTGCTTTTATTTATTTGTGTTTTATAATTCACAGAAACATTGTGAAGCAAATTTTTTAGTAAATAGACTAGAATTCCAGTTTCACTTAATTCCCCAGATAGGTGGATACCTCTGAGACTAAACCTAAACTCAAATTCTGCCAGGGGACATGGCCAGATTATATTTTGCACTGTCACGGGTGATTAAGTATGACTATGTGGCTAAGATCTATCCAACAGATTGTGAGAAGAAGTGATGTGTACCAATTCAAGGCCTGGGTCATCAATTACTGTCCTTGTACATTCCAGGTTCTCTTCCCTTTCTAGCTAGTTGCAGTAGAGAAAGCCAAAGTAACTGCAAAAACCAGATTCTGAAGATGCCATGATATCTGACTTCTTGAATATCCAGTTGATGACAAAAAATTGCCCTGTCCTGCTATCTTTTCTGCTCACTCTGAACTATTATTTAAATAAGAAATAAACTCCCTTATGTTTGAGCTATTATTTATATTTGACTTGTTATTTGTAAGGATAGCCAGCATTATTTTGACTAATAGAAAATTTAGTACCTTAAATAGGTTACTACTCTTAGTTGATGCAAAAGTAATTTCAGTTTCTGCCATTAAAAACAAAAATGGCAAAAACTGCAATTACTTTTGCACCAACCTAATATTTTAAAAATCCTAAATTATGGATGCTTACTTGTGTTTTGAAAGGTAGACAACAACAAAGAAGGAAACCCTATAGTATATTGGAGAGCTAGGGGATCTGCCTTACTCTTACCTAGTGTTTGGTAAAACTGTTGCCAGCAACATTTTGAAAGGAAAACAAGTGTTTTCCAAGTGTGTGGTTCTAAATGAAAGAATTGAAGGAGCCATAATGCCACTATGTAGTTTTTTTAACTTGTTACATTAGAAACATATTACAAGAAAGTGGTGGTTCAAAAAGGAATTGGCTGGTTTGCAAACAAAAAATGAAATGAAATAGAAAATGTTTACAAAGTTGGGAACTCCCAGGGTCAGAACCAGCAGTTTCTGGATCCCAAGCAGTAGGGATATAAGTGTATGAAAGTTTTAGAGCAACAAATCCCATAAAAACATTTCAGTTACAAAACAAACCGACACACACACACAGGTAACTAAGGATCTAGCTCTTGAGCAAAGGTGAGATGCTTACAAGAAAGACAGTACCTTTCCACTAACCCCTGTTATTACCTGTGGTTCAAGAGAATGAGGTGCGACAAAGAGAAAGAAATAAAAGACTTAAAAACTAGGCCAAGTAAAAGGCTCTGGATGTATTCACTGGCTCTAGGGCTGCCCTGAAGTAAATATCAAATAAATTCCAAAATTAAAAGAAATCCTATTTCCTTGATTCTGCCCTGAGAAGCTTATAAGAATAGAACAAATCTAGGATCTCCAGACTTTCCTCAGGAGAAAGCAAGTCATGTAAGATGCACAGACTGCAAGGAGGACATATACTTTGTGGCTACCCAAGATGTGGTCATCAAAGATAGTAGATGAGATAGGACCTCCTAGAGGGTAAAAATAGGAGGCAACAGAGAAAATCTGGTAAGAGTTTATTCTAGAGTTAGAATCTGAGTATAATAAATATTCTCCAGAAAATGGCAGAGGGTCTACACACCAGGATTCTACTATGGCTATGACCCAGGAACAGTTTTATGGCCCTCTTTCTTTTTGCATGGAACTTGTGTAGTTTAGTGTGTGCATACTTTTTTCTGCCTATCTATTCATCTGTTGTGTAATGGGAAGTGAAGACAGATAATTTGTGTTCTAGTTAATAGGTCTTCAAACCATTAGAAATTTTGGAAATACTGGACTTTAAGTTGTTTGTAGTTATTGGATGCTATGGTTTGAATTTATCTCCCAAAAATCATATTTTGGAAACAACCCTCAGTGTAACAGTATTAAGAGGTGGGGCCTTTAAGAAGTGATCAGGTCATGAGTTTTCTGCCCCCATAAATGGATTAATGCCATTATCTTGGGAGTGGGTTTCTTATAAGAGACTAGTTTGGCCCTCTTTTGGATGCTTCTCTCTCTCTCTGTCTCCCTCTCTCTCTCATGCGCTCTCTTGCCCTTCTACCTTCCACCATGGAATGATACAAGCAAGAAGGCCCTCACCAGATGACAGTCCCTTGATCTTGGAATTCCCAGTCTCCAGAAACATGAGAGATGAATTTACATTGTTTATAAATTAGTCTGTGGTATTCGGTTATAACAGCACAAAACAGACTAAGACATGAGGTAAATAACTTTGGATTGATTTCTTCAGAGAATATGTGAATGCCTTTCTTTGTTGGGGGACTTGGGCATAAATGGTTAGTTGGTGACTCTAAGAATGGCCTCTGACAGAGAATGTTTGTTGTTACTAAAATTTGCATCTTCCTCATCAACCTGGGTACCAGCTACCAAATAGTTCTCAGCCACACATGCAGTTTGATATGGACAGGCCAATGACACCTAACTTAAAGAACATGAAGGGAAGTGACCTGTGCCACTCTAGGAACTTGTCCATAAACCCTCCTCCACGTACTCTTCTATAGTCTATTTTCTGTCTGGTAGCTTGGTATGAGATGACTAGCATCATCTGGAAGTCACAGTTAGAGATGGGACAGCATCTCTGCCCTGAGTTTCTGTATAATTTTGTGGGAGAATGCCTCTCTTCTGACCTCTACACCATCCCAGAATGTTACATGAGCAAGACAAAACTTCAAATATTTTTAAGCATTCAAGATTTACGGACTGGAAATTTTAAGCACTTAACATTAATCGAATATGCTTATGCCTTAGTTTCCCTTTGTTGAGAAATAGTTGAAAATATAAGGAAAAATCCCTTTTTAACAGAATAACAATAGAACTCTGAATACAAAGCCAATTCACTGATTTTTAAACTTCCACTTTAATTATGAAAGAAATTATAGAAAAAATAAAAGATACAAGTACTGAAATAGCCCAAGAATGTGAAACATGTTTGTATTTAGATGTACTTATAATTCAAAATATGTGTGAAATGTTGAATTATATAGGAAATCTGTACAAAAAGGTTTACATTTTGGCTTCCTTCAGAATCCAATTTCTAGGTTTATCTATGATATAAATTGAGTAGTTTTTTTCCAAGATTTTTAAAATTAAAAACATTTTAATTAGTTTGTTTTCCTAATTAAATATGTAGCATAATACCTTTGTAATTTTAAGAAAACTTCACCTAAAAATCAATTTTATTGCTTTCATAGAAAGTCACAATACTATTACTTGCTAAAATGCATTTCTTCCTATCAGCCCAGTTCAAATAGATGTGTTTCATAATCATGTTACCTAAACGATTTATGTTCTTCTAAACTTCCATGACAATTTGTAACTTTATCACTTTATTCTTTGTACCATCAATTATAGCTACTTTTAGAGATCTCTTTATTAATTAGTATTATAGAAAGCTCTTTAGACATTTTTCATTCTGTTTTTCTTTTTTGTCCTATATCCTCAAGTCTTTCTGACATATTGAGATTAGAAATTTGTTTCTCAATAAAACAACATATACTAATAAACACATTTAATCCTTTGCTAGGCTTGTTTCAGTTTCTGCACTGTCCTGGAATATGATTAGCTAAAATTTTTAGAATATCATAGAAGTACAAATCACAAAGGATAGCGTCTACAGAAATAATGGGTGCACCACAGCTATAAGAATGACTTACCTACTCCTGACTTTTCTATCTAATGTAAAGTTTGTATTTCTGATACTGTTCATGGTTCAGATTTCCTAGATATGGCAGCCACTGGTTCCCTGTAAATCCTGTCAGTCTGAATTCTCACTTGGCCAAACATAATGCATAAAATAGAAGTATATTTTAATTTACTAATGGTCATGACCATTTGTAATCAACACAAAACACTATTTTACAATATTTGTTCATATTAACAATAAGCAAAAATAATTTAATGCATTTTATTTTTCCTACTTTTAGCAAATATATTATGATTTTAGATGCAATAAGTGCAATTCTTAAGGAATTATATAACTTTAAAAAAGGACAAACCAAAAATATGACTTTCCAAAAAGAAGTTCTGAAACTAAATAAAGAAACACAAGTAACTCATGTTCTTTGTTAAATGACACACTTAGAGTCAGGATAAGATGTACAAAAGGAAATTAACTTTTTTGAAGAAACAGGATTGTACAAAATTCTACATCTGAACATCTCATGCATGGTATGTATAGTGTAATATCAACATAATTTCTGCCTATAATCTAATCTAATATATACAGTGTCTATATAAATATTTATATGATAGATTATAGATAAAATATATGTGAGTTAAATATATATCTCTATATTAATATTTTTCATATATGTGTCAGTAAAAACTATAAGCATATATTCATTAAAACACACAAAGAAATAAAATAAGCATATGCTTTTTTATACTATGACATTTAACAAGAATAAGTTTTTTTAAAAGTTTTTTTTCTACAATCCTTTTTTGAAAACGAAGAAATAACTATGAATGGGTCTCTTTAAAGGAAAACTGGTGAGGGAAGTAGATAAAGGAAGGGAGGCAGGAGAGGAAATTGGGGGTTATGAAAGGGCATTCATCACTTTGGCATCAATGTTAGTAGATGAAAGCAGTTGATCCCTTTCTAGGTTGCAGGAGAAAGAACATATTGTGCAATTATGTCCTGTGCTGAATATGTTGTTGGCATTCAACCAATTAATAATAACAAGAATGAAAATAACTCTGTCTGCGATAAGAATAAGGCTTCCAATATTAGTAAGAGTCTGCTTAGCTTTAGGTTGGCTTAGATAAATGTAACAAAGACAAGGAAAATATCCCACTCCACACTTTTTGGCTAATTTAATGTCTTGCTAAGTGCTTAGGTAGTACGGTGACAGACACAAAGAAAAATGCATGAATTGATTGCACTGATAGATAAATAGAGTCTATTTCAGCACACAGAAAAATCCTTATAATTAGATGTGAATACTTGGTTTCTTGCCATCCATCACATATGCACGTTTAGGAAAGTATTTTTGTAATGAATTTGAAATGAGTAGTATTTCATAATACTCGAGATACACATCTTGCCATAAATGGCTCGACCTATACTGACAATCATAAGATTCAGAAATGGTTCACCTCTTTAATGAGACCTTTCCACATACTTGTCTGCCAAAATTTTTGAACAACCTAGCATTTTTAAAACACTAGAGTCATCCAAATTTTACAAATGTGTTGTAAAACTTTTCTTAAGCAACTACTGAAATCCTATGAAAGCTCTTTGAGAATAGAAATCCAACGATAGGTGTTTGGTCTGTAAATTGAGGAGCTATGTTCCACATACAAATGTTGTATGGCTTTATTTTAACCAAATAATACTAATAAAAAATAAGCTAATACTACAAAATATGCACTTTAAATAATACTTTGTTCCATTAATAAAACAATACGTGTTTTAATTTATAGCCTGGCCCTAGCATTGAAACAAGAGCAGCATCAAAATAATTATACAAGGTAGTCTGTAACTTCACAAGAAAGAAAAAAAAATGCAAGGAGAAACATATGAGAGAGAGAGAGAGACAGAGACAGAGAGAAACTACAAATATACTGAGATGTTTGATTAATTCTACCCACAGTTGATCAGAATAAAAAAGATTGATCGGACACACATAGCATAGCAGAGAGTAGAGTGATGACCAGAATAAATATGTGCCAAGCTAATAGGCTATAGCAAGCTTCAGATATTATTATTATCCTGGATTAGGGAGTGAATAACATCGGAATTGTGAAATAAAAATAATTGTCTCTAATCTCATGTAAAGATTGGTAACAGGATTGGCAATCCTCTTTGGATCAGGCTGTTGTTCCTTAAGTTTACCCTGCATAATTAGAGGCAGCAAACAGTAATCTTACCAGGGAATGTTGTGTTTGTTCCTTAAATGTTCTCACCCAAAGTTCTAAAGTTAATGAAGCTAAATGCCAATGACTATGACATTGAAATATAAAAAACAGATAAAGCATGTTATCTCTGAGAAAATATGAGAAAATATACTGATATAAATAAAACAATTTACTTTCTCCGTTTCCCTCTAAGCCTCTAATACTATCAAGACAATGAGGTAGGATTCTTGAAGTCTTACTTTAAAATGTTAATTTCTTGGAATAAATGAGGGCAATTTGGTTACTTTTATTCAACAATTTCACAAGGATTCGAAGAACTATTTAAAAGCTTATTTTTAAAAGACATTTACTTATAAATATCTCTCATTTTTAGAAAATAATCACTAAAATGACAATAAAAATAACTAACCGGGGAGTAAAATTATTAATCTGATTTGCTTCATATCCTTAACTCCTTGCCTCAGGTAAACCTGTCTTTGACAATAAAAATGAATAAAATACATTTGGACAATTAGAAAATAATGAAAAGCATTCAAGAATGACATTTGACAAAGTCATATAAGGGAATATTGTACTTAAAAAATGAGCATTTATAGATCAGCTGCCCCGATGTAATACATCATATATTATTAAGAAAATTGTGCACCAGTATATTGAATCACTTGAAATTAGTTGGGGGCAAAAGGAAAATGGGCTATACTTAATTAATGATGACAATGAAAGATGTCTGATTCTATGGATAATATTTATAAACTATAAATGAGATAAAATATAACAAACCAAGAAAATAACTATAAGTATGATGCATATATAAATGTAGCAAAAAGTATTTGTAGGAAAACTATTATTGAAAGTAAAACAAAGACTACTATTGAACAACAAAGATAATGAAAGGAAAAAAATTGTATAACAGCAAATGAGCCATGAAGAAAATATGAAAATGTTGTGTCATGGAGTTGTAAAGGATACTAGATATGTTATAGTGATGAATTTGGGAATCACATATTGCTGAGTTTTGAATCCCAACTTGTTAGTTACTAGCAGTAAGACTTTGGGAAAGCTGATTAACTTCGAGTTTCTTTCCTCTCCTGAAAACTACACCAAGAACTGTATCAAGGATAAATATTACAAAGCCGTAAGAAGGCCTAGCTCAGTTATATATTATCAAGGAAAAATTGATGTATAGAATCATTTGGATCCTAAAGCCAGTTAGACTAATTCACACTTCATATTCACCTTTTTCCCAAGTTCCACATATCTGCCTAGAATAAATAATGCACACTTATTATGAAGGAGATATAGAAGATAGCCTGATAACTATTTCATTATAGTTAATTAACAATATATATGATAATCATTTAAGTGTTGTTTAGAATTTTACCATGTAAATAAGAAAAATTTAAAAACTGAAGAGAAGAATGTACTTTACATAAAATGTAATTTTAAAAATCTTTAAAATATTTGTAATACATATGTCTTATGTCTATACCTTAAAGGTCTTTTCTTACAAAGAAGTTAGGATTTATTTTTAATTATCTTTTTTAATGTTAAAAAAGCCTTCCAACTCAATAGATAACATAATCTTTCTTCAACCTTTTCTATGCACTAGAATTGTCCTTTATCAAATGATTATTTTGCATTCTTTGCAATATACACCTTCTGGTTTCAAAATTTTGTTTACATGCTTCAGTATATTTCATAAGAATTTTTTTTTTATTATACTTTAGGTTTTAGGGTACATGTGCACAATGTGCAGGTTTGTTACATATGTATCCATGTGACATGTTGATTCCCTGCACCCATTAACTCGTCATTTAGCATTAGGTATATGTCCTAATGCTGTCCCTCCCCCCTCCCCCCACCCCACAACAGTCCCCGGAGTGTGATGTTCCCCTTCCTGTGTCCATGAGTTCTCATTGTTCAATTCCCACCTATGAGTGAGAACATGCGGTGTTTGGTTTTTTGTCCTTGCGATAGTTTACTGAGAATGATGTTTTCCAGTTTCATCCATGTCCCTACAAAGGACACGAACTCATCATTTTTTATGGCTGCATAGTATTCCATGGTGTATATGTGCCACATTTTCTAAATCCAGTCTATTGTTGTTGGACATTTGGGTTGGTTCCAACTCTTTGCTATTGTGAATAGTGCCGCAATAAACATACGTGTGCACGTGTCTTTATAGCAGCATGATTTATAGTCCTTTGGGTATATACCCAGTAATGGGGTGGCTGGGTCAAATGGTATTTCTAGTTCGAGATCCCTGAGGAATCGCCACACTGACTTCCACAATGGTTGAACTAGTTTACAGTCCCACCAACAGTGTAAAAGTGTTCCTATTTCTCCACATCCTCTCCAGCACCTGTTGTTTCCTGCTTTTTTAATGATGGCCATTCTAACTGGTGTGAGATGGTATCTCACTGTGGTTTTGATTTGCATTTCTCTGATGGCCAGTGATGATGAGCATTTCTTCATGTGTTTTTTGGCTGCATATTTAATCCTGTTTTTGTTGAAAATTGATACAGGAATGAAAAAAGCAAGGATGTGTTACATCTACTTTTTTTGTTCCTAATAACATATTGCATTAATAAAGGCTTCCTTCAGATAAACAGAAACTTCTCAAGTAGAATAGTATAAATGTTGTACAAATGTATAATTTATTTTGTGACTCATACAGGGGCTTTGTTGTAGAGATAATTTACGAACATTGATGAAAGTGGTAAAGGAGTATTTCTTTGGAATTTGGAAAATATTCTCTCGGAAATGTCGAATTTATAAATGTTCAATGTTACAATGATCAAATATTTTTTCATAAAATATGTTCCTTGAAGCCTTCCTCATATTTAAATTTTTTAGCTCGGTTTAATTCTTCAAGTCTATCTCAATATTTGCATTTTTTTATTAAAAATAAACTATGACTAGAGGACATTGTTATAGATATAATAAATAGAGAAAACATTATTAATAAGCAGTTAAACTTCCCTATTAGTCTTCCAAAATCTCTTGTGCATTCTGGTTCAAGGTTAAACATTCTTTAAAAAATAATACTTAATAAGAGGAAACTGAAATAAGTAATGCTGAATTTTCTTTTAAGGTCACGTTCTTTATTACAATAATATATTAATCAAATTTATTCTGGTTTATTACCCTATTTTGTTGCTACATATAGTTTCACTCTGCCTATAATAACAATATTGGGAAAATAATAACCTTCAAGGCATTAGATGAAGTCTCTGGTGATGTCATATTCACTCTGACATTTATACTGACTTCATTTATGACAGACGGAAGGTGATGAACAGGTCCAAGCAAGAGGTCACCTTGTGTCAAGACTGGTATACAATCTGTCAAATGCAGTGACTGTGAGTCGGCTAATGAGGAATTAACTAGACAGAATGTTGCTATTTGACTGTTTTCATGCACTCCAAACCTGTTAAACAATGCTAATCAGGTGTTTATTAAGTGAAACCATTATGCCAAACTTGCTGCAAACCTCACCATATGTCAGAGAGGTTGTAACATATTATTCATTCTTTTTAAAGCTAGATTAATAAGAGATATTCGCTGAGCTTTTCTTTTCTTAGTCTTCAGCTATGCCTTGGAATCAGGGTTACTGTTAACAGTTTAAATGTATATCTTTTTTTTTCTTTAAACGAACATAGGTAATTCCGCAAAACTATGTTAAGTATGATAGTACCTCTTGGTGAACTAACACTTCATTTACTTTTATATGGAAAATCTACTTTTTAAATAAGAGGACTAGAGAAAAAAATACATTTCAGTTTGGGCAAAATTGATAAAACCAATACTATTTCTGATAATTGAATAACTTAACGTTTCTATATAGAATTATACTTTCTAGACTAGAGGTGGGCACACTTCTTTTTAGTATCTTTACTTTACAACTCAGACAGGAACAAGCAGGCAGTTACAAATAATTCCTGAATTGGGTATAACTATACTTGAGGTTATATAAGCACCTCTCCTAATCTACTAGTCCATCATATGACACCGCCTTTACATTAGAGAACATTAATTAAGAGCTTCCCTGGAAATGGATACAAAATATATATAAACAGTTCCTACCTAACTCGATACTAGCCTTCTTTTTTTCCAAGATCAATGTCAATATTTCCTATTCCACATAAACCTTCCTAGATCTTATAGCAGTTATTTCTGTACTTTCTGTATTTACAGTGTTATATTTTCATTCTGTGGATGAAAATTAAGGCAGAAGACCCAAGTTTATCTGTAGAAGCATAAACCAATGAGCCCCATGATCTTGAACAAATCACATAATCTAATTATCAGTTACATAATTTGAATAAGAAATATTTTTCCTGCATGATTTTTGAAAAAAAATTGAATTAATATAAAATGCAGAAATTAATTTAAAAGCATTTTATTTATTTATTGAAATGGAGTCTTGATCTGTTGCCCAAGCGGGAGTGCAGAGGTAAGATCTCTGCTCACTGCAACTCCCACCTCCCGAGTTCAAGTGATTCTCCTGTCTCAGCCTCCTGAGTAGCTGGGATTACAGGCACCCCCCCCCCATGGTACCCAGCTAATTTGTGTGTGTGTGTGTGTGTGTGTGTGTGTGTGTGTGTGTGTGTGTGTTTGGTAAAGACCAGGTTTCACCATGTTGTCCAGGCTGGTCTCAAACTCCTAACCTCAGGTGATCCACCTGCCACACCCTCCCAAAGTGCTGGGATTACAGGTGTGACCCCCGTGCCTGGCCTTTAAGAATTTTTTAATTAAAGCTAAAATAAAAGATTGCATTAGTGTTTAAGGTAATTATTTTAAGCTTATACTAAAGCATCTTATAATATCTTATGTGTCAACAGTATCATTTTTACTACTAACATTATCATCTACATCTTTAACAACTTTGAAAAGACATCTCTCCATCAAAAAACACCTGAACAAATAATTCATTATTTACAGAAGGCAGTAAATATAACTTTGTCAGTTGTCTAAATATGTAGGAGATTTAGGGTCCAGTTTAGTGCCTCAGCTTCATTTCCTTAGGCTGCCAAAATTTCCTGAAGAGTTCTCACTCATAGGTGGGAATTGAACAGTGAGAAAATTTGGACACAGGAAGGGTAACATCACACACCGGGGCCTGTTGTGGGGTGAGGTGAAGGGGGAGGGAAAGCATTAGGAGATATACCCAATGTAAATAATGAGTTAATGGGTGCAGCACACCAACATGGCACATGCATACATATGTAACAAACCTGCACGTTGTGCACATGTACACTAGAGCTTAAAGTATTAAAAAAAAAAGAAAATTTATAATTTTTTGGAAATTTGCAAATATTTTCTCAGCTTCAATATTGGAATTAGATTTCTTTTTTTTGTGGGTTGCCATAACACTGTATTTCTTTTATCTGAGCACTTTCAACATTTCACTAAATACAAGTTCTTTGAGAGTAGGAACTGTGATTACATGCAGATGAGACTTAAAGCAACAGCTGGCACATGTTCATCTATATTTTGTTTATAATTTGCTGACTAAAAGTGTAGATGAATGCCCAGTTTTATAGCTGTTGGAAGAAACACTCATTAAACAATATTTAGACTGAATAAACCAAGATAAGAACATAGACAATGATTTTCCTTTGGTTTATCTATTACTCGTCATACTGCCGCCTAAATTAGGAATAACAAACTAATTGCAATTTTATGGAAACTTTACTGAAGAATTAATTTTACTGCTTTCATAGAAAGTTACAAATATTATTACTTGATAAAATGCATTTTTTCCCATCAGCTCAGTTCAAACAGGTGAATTTCATGGGCACTATAAGTGATTTATGTTCTCCTGAACTTCCATAACAATTTGTAATTTTTATCACTATACCTCTACCACATATTACAGATACTTTTATAGATCCCTTTATTAATACTACAGCAAGCTCTTTGAGCCTGTCATTCTTTGTTTATCCTTTTGTCCTATGTCTTCAATTCTTTAGAACTCGCTGAAATTAGCATTTTTTGCTTGATAGAATAATATCTATTAATGAACACAATTATTTATTTATTACATATTTTTTAGGTCCTGCACTGTACTGGAATTTGACTTGAGACTGACTATAGTAGTCAGAGGTATTCCCTTCTCATGTTTTTACCCTCTTTAATAATTTGGACATTGGAACAAATCATAGCTTATATATATAATTATAGACATGAAAGAACAACCTCAAATATATTTGAATTTTAGAGTGGATATTTTCAGAGAAAGGCAAATGAAATATTGAAGCTTATCTAGTCTTGCCTCTAAGTTGTATTCTAATTATTCATTCAATAAAAACTGCTACAATTGGATGTCCGTTTTCTATCTGCATGCTGCTAGTACCGATACAATCATTCTTTGGCAAACTGTGTATATTTAATTTTTAGTGTTTTATTTTGAACTTTAATATACTGCAATAAGTTTTATCTGCAAGTATCTCTTCTGCCCTACCAATTGTTGTTCATGATAGTACACCAACAATTGATCACAGCCAGCACTGCCAAGGTATTTTGTCAAACACTTAGATTTTCCAGTCACTCCACACATTACACATTTTTGAACCATTGTGGCATCATTATACCGCATATCCTACGCAACAGTCCTGTTTCTTTCCTGTTGTCTATCTTGATGTATTTAAAAATGTAGTTACTGTTGACTTCAGAATCATAATATTTCTGCTACTATATTAACCTGTTATAATTTTATGAGCTTTATGGTATTCTCTTGAATTCACGAAAATTCTATGCTCCTCCTTCTGTCTTTAGAATACCTCATTTCAAGATCTAATTTTATTTAATATGCCTCATGATGTGTCAGCTTCTTTGCTTTAAAAATCTCACTTATTGGGCAGGGCCCGGTGGCTCACGCCTGTAATCCCAGCACTTTGGGAGGCCAAGGCAAGTGGATCATGAGGTCAGGTGATAGAGACCAGCCTGGCCACCATGGTGAAACCCTGTCTCTACTAAAAATACAAAAAGTAGCCGGGCATGGTGGCATGCGCCTGTAATCCCAGCTACTCGGGAGGCTAAGGCAGGAGAATAGCTTGAACCCTGGAGGCGGAGGTCCACTGCAGTCAGAGCGAGACTCCATTTCAAAAAAAAGAAAAGAAAATCTCATTTATTGCTTTGTTTAAACCTTCTAAGAAGATAATGTTTTCTTTTTCGAGCACTATAAGAGGTAGTTGGTTAGAAGGCAGGTTATACCCAAACAAACAAATCAACAACTAAAATGCTAACAAAAAATATTAAAACCTAAAAATAAACTCAACAATATTGGCTCTCAGTATGATTTCCCTCAGCAACAGAGTCACGTGGAATGTTAGACTCTCTAAGAGGGGAGAGGAAAGAACGTCTCTTACTTTATCTTTGTGGTAAGACATTTGCTCATGAAAATTGTTTTTCCTTGGGTGTTCTGTTTTGCTTTGTTAATGTGACTTTTACTGAATAGATTTAGCTAAAATTCCTGGGACAAATGTACCTACAAGAGAAAGTAATCTTATCATTGTCCCCCATTTTATAAATTGGATAAAATGCAGAAAACTAAATCTCATGTGGCTAAATTGCAGTAACGAAGCAACTATAACCAGTGTGTGGACTTCTTGTGAGCAAGAGGTCTGACTCCTTCACCTTTGTGAATGAACATACACCTACATGAATAATTTCAGTGAACGAAGAGATACGTGAATTTGGGAAAACAATAAATTAGGGGAGTGATAGTTCAGGTTTGAAAATTAAGTGAACACCTGAGTGGAATAATAATAGTTTCCATTTGTTAATGGTCTTCAACTTGCCAGGCTATTTTCATACACATCATGTAAGCCATTTAAAAAAGTAAATCTAGGGAATTAGTACATTAGTTTGTCTACTTTTCTGATGAGGAAAACTTTGGTTCAGGAAATTCAAATAGACAAATTTATTGAGATAAATTTAAAGCCAATAGTCTCTGATTCTAAAATCTGATCATTTTATCTGTGTTCCAATATCTTGCTCTTATGAAAAATCAGGAAATAGTATATTTTGGAATTTGTAGAACAATAGGCCACTGCAAATGAATGTTTTAAAGTAATCTAACTGGTGATATTCTAACATTTACAAATTACATATATGCATGATGAAAGCCTATAATAATCACTATATATGGCCACTAAGATTGTAGTTATGTTATCATTTCCAAGTATTTTCCCTGCATTCATATTCATGAGTAATCTCTAGTCAAACATGATGCTATATGTCTGTAATAAATATTAAACATGGTTTGAAGAAAATAGATTCTTCCATTCTGATGTGGTGGTGCTGAGCTCCATTACATCAACTTCCAGCAACACCTGTTAGGCCACAGGAATATCATAATTTTAAATATCTAATTTATGTGGTCTAATATCTATATTCTTGTCTTGGATTCTGGCCATTATAAACTGTAAGCATTCTTACACACCTTTCTTTTCTAATTTCTTATTATGTCCTTTAATAATAATACCCATTGCCTTCTATTCTATTTGTTATGTTTAACCTGGATTTTGTTTCTCTATTTGATTCTAATCTCACTATGAAGACTTCATGGCTTTGTCAGCAAGACCCATGTTCTCTTTGTCCTGCTTCTCTGGGTATGTCATACATGTATGTGCTCATATATATACACAGACATATGCAAAAAAATCACAAGAAGATGATTATTTAAATCCCTCCTAGGTTTTTCTATACACTATTTCCTCTAAAGATAGTATCTTTACCATGAAAAAATTTTGAAACATGACATCGGAGCTGAAAATTTTCTATTACTACTCAAAACTTTAGTCATTGGTGATTAACTCTAAGTTTCTTAAAGTATATGAAGAAATCAAGCAACTTCATACAGATGCACTTACTTTTTGTAACATTGCTATAAGTTTTTGTTTTATAAATTTAGGAATTGGGATACATTCTATTTTGGGTGATTCTCATTCAAAAAATTGAAATGAACACTAATTAGATTAGCACAACATCTTATTTTCACCAATTTCAGAAAACATATGACTGTTTGATTATAGAACCCATAGTATTGTTAGTAACTCAGGCAACTGAAACTGAATGATTAATTAAGCTTTATAACTTTACAGCAAATCAGCCTTAAGATATGTTAAAGCTTTCTCCTTTTATTAACATTGTGGTATTATGATGTAGTGGAAAATATATAGGATTTGGAGTCAAATATACTTGATTACAAATTGTAATACTCATACTCACAAATTGTGTGAAGTTATGACTCTCAAATCCTGTTACCTTAATAAAATCTTTTTGAAAGTTAAATAAAATATCTAAATCTTGTAACTCATAGTGTTTATCAAATTATATTATTCTCTTTCCTCTTCATTTCTTGCCAACTCAACAGAATTTTTTTATTAATGAAATGATAAACATTTCTTTAAAAAAAGTTCAAAGAAATGTGGACTTTCACATTATGGAGCATTATATCTCAGTATTGGAGTCATTTGATTACTTCCTATTCCCCTGTCTTCGTAAGTCAAGTGAAGTTAAATCATTGATGACTAATTAACATGACTGTCTCAATCTATTCACAGGTTCTTTCTTTGTTTTCCCAAATATTTCATAGAGGTAAATATGTTCCTTATATCATAGGCCTGTTTGTATTGGTTTTGCTTCTGTTTCAATGTGAATGTAGACAAAGCATTTTCTTTGGAGTTAGTGGAAACTCAATGATCACACAGATGCTCTGAGTGTTGAACAAGGAGAGAGGCTTTTGATTGTTAAAATGAAAAAATTGATAGAAATGTAAGCAACCCAAACCTAAATGATACTAGAGCTTTATACCCAGGAGCTAAAGTATGAAAAATATTTATCTTTAAACATGTTAATCAGCCCCAGAATATGGTAGAGGAGATAAACTATCTATATATACTCTTCATTCCAATGGAAGCTTCCATTTCTTTCCTTAATTGTTATTTTAGTGTGATGTCGAGTTTCCTTTTTCGTTTCAAATGTATAGACATTATGTTGAGTATTTTTGTGGAAATCAAAATGTAGCCACTTGCTTGTCACCTAACATATCTTTCAGAGGGATTATAATTGATATTAACACATAATATTAATGTTTCCAAAATCAATTTTTGAAACAGAAATATGATATTGTTTAGATTTTGATAAAGTTGAGTATTTAATAATTTAAACATTTCAGCTTCAAATTGAGTATCAATTTTTTAAACTACACTTGGAAATTTTAACACGGTTATATTCATTTAAGCTTGTCCACCCTGAAATGGAAAAATATTCACAGCAGTTTATTTTAGCTGTCAATATTCACAAATTATTACTTAAATTTTTAATTGTACATTCATCATGTAAAGCAGAGATCAAGACACAAAAAGATGAATATTAGCTGTTAGAGTGTACAGTCAAGAATAGCTTTAAGACATTTTTATGGTTATAATTCATTTAATTTTATGTTTATATCAACATAATTAAGAAATTAGTGAGGCCTATGTTAATACGGAAAAAAAGAACATCAATGTAAAATCTTGCATTTTCTAATGAAAATGTATTTGCTTAAATAGTTTTCATTTGCAATTTTCTGAAAAGTTCCTAGTAATGTAGTTATCAATGCAAGTAATAAATGTTTAAAAACTGGATGAAAGCCAAATCCATCAAACACTTTCTCTAAAAAATAACTTCCCATAGTCCATCCCAGATGACAGTGCCTTGAACATCTTTAACTTCTCCATCAGAACCACTTAGCATTACTATGCTTCTGCGCAGCTTGAACATCACTACCTTTGTCAGAACCAGGCAAACAAATTTATGATGATGTTCCTGGGAATATGAAACTAATGCAAAGGGGATTTCTCTGTAGTTCTTCATTAACATTTTATTCATTACAACAAGGGAGTTTTAAGAGTTTCCTTTTAAGCAAATTAGGTCACTGGATAAAAACACGCACGCACACACACAGCATGGAAACACAGTGTATTACTACATAGAACAAAAGATCTGGTTAATAAATTACGATAATGGGATTACTTGTCTGCTAATGTTAAAAGGCACATTTAAATATTTTGGACTTTACTTATAGAGAATAATTTTTTAATGTATTTATATTTTCCTTCTCTATATTTTCATAATTTCTTTCCTCTGAGTGTATGTAGATCTTTTTACATACTTTGAATTATTTAAGATGAGAACAATTATGTAAGAAGGTAGAAGTTACATGTTTTAATCCTTGGTTAAGAATAAGCAAGATAAAGCAATGCAATTAAGTCAAGAGACACAATCTAGGAGGCTGTCCCCTTCAAGAGAATTATTTGTCTTTTTCACAGTAATATTTAAAAATCTATCAAGGATAATTTCTCCTCAAAAACAAACATGCCGGTTCTTTGTATATTTTCCTTGATCCAGAAATAGTTTTACTTTTCCATTATTTCCGAAAGTGTTTTGAACCATTGAAAATCTTAGGTCAAGATGCTGACATCATTTTTTTTTCCAAATGGGCTTTTATGTTTATGTTCTGCTCGCTCCAAAGTTGTTGCAATACTTATTAAACCAGTAGTTTAAGAGGCTTGAGATAAAATAAAAGAGGAGGAGGATGCTAAATCACATAAAGCACTGCCTTAGGTTGGGTTCCCAGAAGCAGATCCTGAGGAAAGAATTCTGGAGTATGTGACTTATGGAGAGTGGCTCCTATAAGAAAGGAAGTGAAGGAAGCAGTATAAAGCAGGTGAGGGAGCTGAGCAATGGCAGGGTCTCAGCCTGATCACTTAAAAGCTCTGCAACATGAGTTGCATCTCACAGGTAGCCTAACCTTGAGGCAAGGAGACTCTGCATTTTGCATCCCTTTGCCCATCAGTTATTGCATTCAGGCTCAGAGGAGTTGGGATGGTAGAAGATGTACGTGCTCCCACCAAGGGCTGTTCTTGTTCAGCCTGAAGAGAAATTTGCAGACAGGACCAGAAGAAGGCTGCCATTAACAACCAACACTCATAGCAACTTGGGGGTTAGTACACTGGCCATCTGGTACACAGAGCGTATGGACAGTACACCAGCAGTCCCATCACATCCACCACTGAAATGTTAGCTCAAAATACCTGGTAATATTATATTTCCACTATACTTTATAATTTACAAAATATTTTATGTTAATTATGTTATTAGATCCTGATAACACTGTGAATGACATATATTATTGCCACATTTGATATATGAATATGTTATAATTCAGACAAATGAAGTCACTTGCCTCAGTTTACAGGACATTAAATTTGAACTAGGACACAATCATATGTCAACATTAGTAACATATTTTATATTTGGCACAGTGATAATTTTCATGATATTAAGGATGAAAAATTGAGGCACTATGGCAGAGGGAAGACAACTTAGGAGAGCCTCTTTTGCAGAAGTGACGCCAGAAAAATACACATCAGCTGAGCAAAATGTTCGAAAGTGAAAGAAGAGTAGTCATTTCTAGTGCCTTATATTATGTCCCAAACAAGAAGGTCTTTAATATATATTTTTGAATGAATGACTAAATAAATTAATAAATGTATTTTAGACAAGCAGCAACAAAACCAAAACTCAGATGACAAATACCATGAAATATATAAAGTGAAGGAATAAGAGTGAAGGAGGACATTGAGATGAGAATGAAAAGGTGGGCACGGATTTAAATCTTGGTGGGATTTTGGAGACTATTAAGGAGTTTCTCTGTATTTCATGGCAATAGAGAGGTAGTGAAGTGCCTTAAGAGAGGGAATATCATTTTAGGGTTTTGCTTTATATAGGTTAGTCTAGTGGTTTTCTGGAGGTTAGCAGATGGACAGTGAGAGAAAATGAGGAAAGTGCTACCATAATCCTGGTACTGAAGGTCTGAATGAGGACGGCGGATTTTGAGTTAGAAACGCATGTACATAATTGATAAATATTTGGAATCCGAATGACAAATAAATTTTAATTCAAACACAAATTGCCATTGATGGGGCCATAATGTTGATTAGTGACATGAGTCTTCAGTAAGATGGCATCTATACATCTGTGGACCTTAATTTAGAGGTTGCATCTATGTGCTTTAGTAATTAATAAGATGGGAGAATCACAGAGTGGGCTGCATCAAGGATGATGACTTAGGTGTATGAGTTGCATACCTAGACACATAGTAGTCCACCATTATTTTTCAAATTTATTTATTTTTTGAACTGACATATAAAATTGTATGTGTGCAAGATAATATTTTGAAGTATACATACATTGTGGAATGGTTAAATATAGCTAATTAACACATGTATAACTTCACATAGTAATTTTTTGTCATGAAAACAATATCTACCCAGTATTTTTGAGAATAAAATATATCATACAATAGACCTCTTAAATGTATTCTTCCTAATTGTAATTGTGTATTGTTTTACCAACATCTCCACAGCTCCTGCTACCCCTGATCACCCCAGCCTCTAGTATCCACCATTCTACTCTCTACTTATTAGATTAACTTTTTTATATTCAACATATGAACAAGATAGTGCAAAATTGTGTCTGTGTGTGTGTGTGCACGTGTGTGTGTGTGTGTGTGTGTGTTCCACCATTTGAATAGAACATATATGCAGCCTGGCCAAAATGGCGAACCCCCGTCTCTACTAAAAATACAAAATTTAGCTGGGCATCATGGCACACTCCTATAATCCCAGCTACTCAGGAGGCTGAGGCAGGAGAATCACTTGAATCTGGGAGGCGGACGTTGCAGTGAGTCAAGATCGCGCCACTGCACTCCAGACCGGGTGACAGAGTCATATATATATATATATACATACATACATTCCATCATATATATATACATACACACACACACACACACACACAAAATGAAAGGCTACCCTTAGGGCAATAACAGGGTAATGATTCCAGATATGAAGGTTGTAGGCATTAAATATCTGTGAGAAATATTTGTGAAAGTGTATTATGGAAAAAATGGAATATGCATGTAAACTTAGGCTATGTTGAGTAAAATAAAACTAATGTTTTAAATATGAAGAAATGAACAGTCGCTCAATGCTTGTTTCTCTACACATGTACAGGAAGTATGTAATTCAGTGCTGTACACATATCATATATTGGAGCATTAATCACAGCTGTGTCCCACTTTACCCAAACATGGCCATAGTCTCTTAATCCAAGCATTTGGGAAACTACTAGCAATCATTTAGAGTGGAAACATAATTTGACACTGGTTTAGCATTCCATTTGTTTGCTACATCCATCTTTATGACAAGAAAGGGAAAAATCACGCAATACTATAATTTGAGGAAATGTAATAATGCATGCAGGGAGATAGAAGCA
Source organism: Hylobates moloch (assembly GCF_009828535.3). NCBI lineage: Eukaryota > Metazoa > Chordata > Mammalia > Primates > Hylobatidae > Hylobates > Hylobates moloch. The sequence continues at coordinate 132,059,083 of NW_026652279.1, forward strand.
GGAAAATTTTGCCTGTGTAGAATATTGTCACACATACATGTATGTGTATGTATATGTATATATCAGAAAGCATATTTCAAAAATAAAAAAGCTATGCTTAGCATACCCCATTGCAAAATCACTTCATAATGAAAGCACAGACCATGTACAACAAATAAGTGTGACAGAAATGAGTTTGGCAACTATCCAGAGTAACAATTCCATTGGGATTATGTGTTTTTTTCAATAATTTTCTACTTTTCTCCCAACTTCCCTGCTGTTTTACCTGACCCCAACCATTTCAAACAGCCACACTTATAGTAGAAACCCTACAAAATCATGCAAGCATACAAAAAAGATAGCAGGGCCACAGGCTCTGTCAATTATGTTCTTCCTGTCTCTTAAATAAATTGACCTCACTTTCAGGTGAACTGACTTCATTCAGTTGAAAAAAAAAAATCCCTGAACTCAGTCTATTCTTGACAACTAGAGCAAATAAAATTTAGAATATTACTAAGATAACAAAAGCTAACACTGCTGTCTTTAATCTCAAATTTCTACTCTTATGTAAATGTGCTTTTCATCTTAATTGTCTGCATTGACACAGCCAAAGACAAAGACCAACCTTCCAGGCCAGGCGCCTATCAGCTTTATTAGGAAATGAACTATATAGCCCATCAAAAGAAAAAAAAAACCATAGTTCAAAGGACAGTGTGGAACAAAAGTTCCCAACAGAGTAAGATAAAATAACATTCCAAAAAAAAGTTCTATGGTCTTATCATAAACAGATTGTGCCACATAAGAAATAGAATTACAGAAACACATTATTTGGAGGAGTTGATCATCAAAGATTAAGCACATGCACTTTTCATGCAGCGCCTCCTCCTGTGTTATACGCTCAATTTAATTTTTAGTCTAGTTAGTTTGACAATCTTTACATTTGCTTAAAAAAGATGGTCTGTGTTAAGTTTAAATAACTACCTCTTCAAATAAACTGTAGTCATATAAATTATATAACATGCCTACTTAAGAAAACATTTTCTACTGATAATCTATAAACCAGTTTGAAAGGCATAATAAAATGAGATATTGTTATTTATTTTACATAATCATCCATGTTATTAGAAAGTAAAATAACCCTGAAGTTGTTCTCTTTATATAAATTTTTAACCTTTCAAATATGTATACACGTGTCTTTCAGTTCAAAATTTGATGGTCTACAAGTTATTAGGCACTTCCATATTTATTGTGTTAATGTTTAGCAATAGAATTTCTCTCTTCATCTTTGTCTAAACTTCAACAAATTTCAACCAACTCACATTGTCTCAAGTAAAAAGGCTTAATATTTTTTTAATAAACGACAATCTGTGGATATACTAGATTTGAGGATTCACCAGATCACCAGGTATCATGGATCTTTTCCCTCTCTTTCTCCTTCTACTTTTATTTCTGCTTTACTTCTGCTTCTATGCTATCTCTTTTCCTCATTCCCCATAGCTGGGTTCTGCTTTTTTCCATGTAGGCTTAACTCTGAGAGAGGCTTATCCATTTGTTGATCCATTGCAGATCTACCAGAAAATAAAGAGCTTCTTTCCTTTTACCTTCAGAAAATACATACTATTAGCTAAAATGGGACCATGTGTCCATACCTGAACCAATCACTCTAGCAAAATAAATACAGTTGATGAATTAGCCATTCCTAAGTTTTGTATCCACTGTTGGAACTAAGCATAGAATCAGCTCCATCCAATTTTCATGGCCAGGAACAGGGGAATGAGAGCTTTCTCCGTGGCACATCTAAGAACTATGACGAAATCAGGATACTGGGTAGGCAGACAAAGAACACAGGTCTCCCACAAGAGCTGGGAATGTAGTGAAAAGGCTTTTCACTCACCATAAAAAGCTTCAATAAAGGTATAACAAGAATGCAAAAAAATTAGGGAAATAAAAACGGGAAAGTAGACCATGCTGGATGAAGAACTGACTATAAATGGGACGACTGGGAATGTGAGTAACTAATCAAAGAAACTAGTAAATTAGGCAAAGTCACACAGGACGGTGAATGCCAGGCTGAAGACTTGGGAGAGTGTGAAGCAATTTCAGCTTTGTTCAAAGGGAGAGGCTTGACCTGAACTTCCCCTTGGGGGAATTAATCCTCAGTAATGACCAGGATCGGCTGTAGTACGGAAATTCTAGAGCAAAAGGTATCAATTAAATGATATTAAGCTAAAGTAACTGGAGACTTAGGATTCTGGTTGTAGCAGACTGTGAGTAATGCAGTAAAGGTAAATGTTTCTAGTAACAGAATAATTATGGAGCTGGGAAAGCAATGGGAATAAGTGGCTCAAAAGTAAGCATATATTTAAAACTGAGTAACTAGGAAAATAGTGGAAAAAATTTGTCTAAACTCGGAAAAACATGAGGAGAACCTATTTGAGGATATGAAATGATTATATTACATATATATATAACTAAATGGACATTTCCAGTAGATTAAAATTTCGAGGACAAGATTTTGGCATCCTGTTTACAACTGGACTTATATTTCACTGCACCATAAAATTTCGAGGTGGCAAGATTTATGAAAGCATCTTGTCATTTGATGGAATTACTTACAAAAATACAAGCTGAAACAACGTAAGTGAGAGCCCTAATAGGGAGGGAATATTTTCAGAAATAATAATAATAATAATTGCCAATAGTGCCTGATACTGTACCATCAATAAAAGTGAAGTAATATATTTGATAATAGCAACACGCACTGTGTTTTGTCATTTTAAAGATTAGAAAACTGAGGCATGGAGTAGTAAACCTAATAGCTGAAGTTCAACCATTTGAAAAAATTGGGATTCAGATTGAAATACAGTCTGAGTCTAGAGCCCAAACTCTGAAATATTACCAATATAAGTAATTAAGAAATGATTACATTTAAAATCTGGACCACTAAGGCAGTCACAATAGAAAAGAAATAAGATGTGAGAGACAGCAGTACAGCAGTGTCTCTTCATAGAAGTTAGCACTTTCAAGGTGGTGGTGACCACATTAAAAAAGAGAAGTGATGGATGATGGGGACCCAGACTGTTCAGACCATTACTGTGGGCCTGCAGACTGAAGCCCTGCGTGGCAGGGGTGTCACCAGCAGCCCCCACAAGTGTCTCACGCCAAAGGCTGGGGGTGGTGCTACACCCGTGTCCTCTCCTTCCCGAAGCCTTAGGAGCTGACAGGGCGCCCCTGCATCAAGAAGGTGCAGGCCAAGTTTGAACGCACATGCTGCTCCCCCAAGTACGTTTCTCCCAAGCTGCAGAGGGAGCCCCTCCCCAAAGCTGACCAGCCAAATAACAGGACGTCACCAGGGACAGCCCAGAAAGGGTACAGTGAGTCAGCCTGGGCCCGCTCCACCACCACCAGGGAGAGCCCCGTGCACACCACTAACAATGGCGGCCTCTCCAGCCCTCTTCAACAACATCGACCACAGCCCTGTGGTGCAGGACCTCTTCCAGAAGGGGATGCGGGCCGGCGTCGGTCTCGCTCAGCAGAACCCCGACCAGAGCTGGGCCCAGGCCAGGAAAAGGCACCAATTCCCGAGAAAGGCCGCCTAGCCCCATTGGGGTGGGCTCAGAGATGTGCAGGGAGGAAGGGGGAGAGGGCACGGCAGTGAGGCAGGACTTACCTGCTCGCCCTGGCTACACACTCACTGATAACGTGGCCTGGATCCTCAACAGGAAACTGCTGGAGCATGCCGTGAAGCAGGAGAGGAGGCAGGCTGCCCACGGGCCCCCGGGGCCCCACAGCGACAGCCACTGGCTGAGGGACACAGCCGAGCCAGGGGCCATGGAGGAACTACCTTGTTCTGCACTGATTCCATCCCTAGAGCCCTGCTTCTCCAGGTCCGAGAGGCCAGCAAACCGTCGCCCTCCGTCACGTTGGGCCCCACATTCCCACACTGCCTCACAACCTCAGTCACCCGGAGACCCGGCGCCCCTGGAGGAGCACAGTGGCTAGGAGCCGTCCGAGGAGAAGCCACATCATGATGCAAGCTTGCATGGATTATCACAGTATAATCCACTGTCTTTTGCACAACCACACCATCGCCATGAACGAAACTCTTCCCAAAAGGAGAGATCTAGTTTTCTCAAGGTCAAAGAATGCTTTTTTAAAAAACACACAGCTGCTGAATGTTCAACCTGTGAAACTGAGATGTTTCTAAAATGACACAGTAAATGTGACTCAGAAATAAATAAATAGCTCAGAAAACTATTTTTGTCTCCATCTTTTTTACACACAGTATATTAAACAAAAAGGTAAATAAGGTATAAATACATTTAAAAACTAAAAGTTTAAAAAACGTACACTTGAAGAAATTCTGATCACCCTCGCTGTCAATACCTGACTGCCTCTCTGTTAAATTTGCACCTTTACATTTTGGTTCTGTTTATTTCTATGTTGAATTAGAGTGGATTAAGTTAATTTTATTTTGTCAGTGTTACTGTTTTTTTAAGAATTTTTTTAATGCTTCAGACTCTCTGTTTCAGTGAACTTTTTGCAGGGAAAAAGCCATGAAGCCAGTAGACAAGACAGATATTCTGTCTACTGGAGGGGATATAGGACATCTTTGAAAAGGTACGAAGTCCTCATAGGGCTTAGAAAATTCACTGTATGATCCATATATTATCCTACTTGGTTTGCACATCTTCCAGTGCAGGTATATACTGCTACTGTGTCCTCGCCATCACCTAAATGTGACTCAGTCTGTTCCATTGTGATACGTTATGAATTTCCTTGTATTGTACTTTTATTGTTGGTCTTCTTGCATGGAAGATACAACAGCAACAACGTTTTTAAATTATTGTGAAAAGATTAACTGGCAATGTAGAGTTTACTCAAAATGTTCTTGTTTAAGGGAAAACACTACGAAAAGTCACGAGGCTACCAAATGAAAACACATGATGGTGCCTCTGAGTCTGTATGAGATTGTAATGAATTAGAAATAAAGCCTTTCTGAGATGGTGAAAAAAAAAGAGTGGTGAAACAAGCCATTCTCTGAATCAATTATATCAATTAGCATCCTACTAAGTGCATGATACGATGTAGATTTTTTTTTCAAAATTACTTCAAACAAACCAAAATGCTGAGTTGCACTGTTATCTAAACCTAAATGGTTAACTGTTAATATTAGCTTAAAATTAAATTTAGGGTACTAAGCCCATGAATATTTATCTATGTTGTTAAGACATATGCATACAAGTTACACTTTTTTAGTAACCAAAATGTATTAAAATAAAAAAAAATTATACCATGTTCAGGAATCTCTGAGTATATTGGTATTTACTCATTCAATGGGCCTTCCAATTGTGTTTTACATAATCATCAATAATAATGGATTTAAGCAGCAGGGGAAAATAAAAATCCCAGTCAAGATCAATAGAGTAAGTAATTATGTATGTAAGAGAATATGCAGCATGTTAGCCCTCAAAGCTAAGTTCCACGAAAGGAACTTATTCTTCTTAGTTAATGAAGGAAAATATAATATACAAAATATATAGACACTAGTAGCTCTAATGTTAACATTTTAAATATATGAACTTAATTCTACCAAGGCAGAATGCTAAAGCCATAATCTACCTTCAAGGTTGAATTACAGCCTCTGCAGCCTATTGAAACAATCTAAATTTTAATTTATTATATATGAGTACAATTACATCAAAAGCTTAATGTTAGTTTTCAAATTCACATTTAGATGAAAATAGGAGATTCAAAAAGCAGAATAAAGACATTGTGCTTTCTTCTCCTCCCTTGAAATCTACTAAAAACAACAAAAAATTACATAACACAAAGATAGCCAGTTGTACAAATACACTCCATGTATGGTATCAGCAACATTAATAAAGTACCTAAGAATAAACTAAATATGACATGTCTAAGCCTTCATTGCAAAAACTATACATCTTTGCTGACAAAGAAGACTGAAGCCCTGACTGCACATAAGAATATTAAAAACTTGGAACCAACCCAAATGCTCATTAATGATAGACTGGATAAAGAAAATGTGGCACATATACACTATAGAATACTATGCAGCCATAAAAAGGATGAGTTTGCGTCCTTTTCAGGGACATGGATGAAGCTGGAAACCATCATTCTCAGCAAACTAACATAGGAACAGAAAACCAAACACGTCATGTTCTCTCATAAGTGGGAGTTGAACAATGAGAACACATGGACACAGGGAGGGGAACATCACACATTGGGGCCTGTCGTGGGGTTGGGGGCTAGGGGAGGGATAGCATTAGGAAAAATACCTAATGTAGATGACGGGTTGATGCGTGTAGCAAACCACCATGGCACGTGTATACCTATGTAACAAACCTGTGCATTCTGCACATGTATCCCAGAACTTAAAGTATAATTTAAAAGAAAAGAATATTAAAATATATAGAAATGAGAATTGACTAATTAATCTATTAAGTCAATGTCTTTCCAAACTAAATCTGGGAATTTTTTATATTGATTGACACTATGAGTCTTAAAATTATATTACTTTAAAATTTAAAAAAAATAAAAATCAAATAAAAACATGTATACTATATTTCAGGCAAATTATAGATATATGGTATTTAAAATACAATAATTATGTAAGAATGGGCATCATTATAATAAGTAGAGCATAGATATTGATATATGGGTAAACTGGAATTTGGTATGTGATAAAGATACTATTTCAAACCAAATGTGAAAGAATGGACAATGACTGAGGTTAGATTAGTTGGATATTTATTTAACAAAATAAATACTAATCACAAAGTCTACTTCATATCTCACTCAGTAATGAACTCTAAATGTTTTAAAAATTAGATATATAAAACTATAAATTTTTAAAAAAATATATAGTAGAAAATATGTATAACCATAGGTTGAGGGGTGCCTTTTTAAGTCTTCTCAACTCCTAAGAAAAGCAAAAAAAGAAATTATGAATATGAGGACAACAACACAGAAACAGATAAACAAATAAGTAAGAAAGAACAAATGAACCAATAGAAGGAAAAAAAAAACAGTAGGGGCAACACCCTGCTCTTGGTCTTACTGATGTTTCTTCCATTAACCATGCTCTAGCCAGGACATTTGTGCTACTGGACCCCAATTCTAGAACTCTGTTCACTCAGATATTCTCATGAATGTGTTTTATATTTCAATCTTTTTTCTGTTCTAAGTTAATATTCAAAGAGAGATCTTCCCTGATTACCCCATCTAAAATATCATTCTTCTTTTTTCTTTTTAATCCCCGACCCAACTTTCTTTTATTGACTGGAACTTTACTTGTGTTGTTATATAATTATTTATAATTGTCTTCCATATTAGAATATGGGACTCACTAAAGCATGGTTCTTATGTTGTTCTCCGCCATATCCCAGAATCCTAGAATTCCTGGCACATAGTAGGCCCTTTGTATACTTGTTGAATGAATGAATAAAAGAGAAATGACTGAAAAATGACATATAAGAACATTTGAAAAAATGGCATGCATAATTGTGTGCTTAATAACATTTCCCTTCTCTTTCACTTCCATTTCTTGCTCTTCAGGAAGTTTTGGTCTAGTAGGTGAATAAGACAAATATACAAATAACCAAAAAATATATCCATCATTATATCACATTATATTTACTTCATCTTTGTCACTTTTAAGATCTGTTAATAATCAATAACATAAAGAAAGTGTGTACTATTGTAAAGAGGGTACAATGTACCTGCCATTGTATTCTTTGATCATAAGAAAAAATAAAGAAATTCAATTTGAGAACAAAGGCCAGAAAAAACAACTTTTTCTAACTTTGCAATTTATACAAGCAGGTTTATTTTTTATTTTTTGCTAACTTCATGACACGTCTCAGTGGAGAAATTACAGACACTGCAGGAATGAAAAGTAAACTCTATCCTTAACCTCTTTCCACATCCCATTAGTGGGTAGCATACTAACTGTACATGTTCTAGGCAAGAAACTTAACAGAATAAGAATTATTTACAAATAAATCTATATTTCTCTAGCTAATAACGAGCTCCATGCTATGAATATCTGGTGATAATATACTAATAAGAAAAATCAATAAATTTACACTGACCATCAAAGTAATTGGTGCTGTAGAGTGGAAAATGATGTATTGTGCATTGATCGTTTAGTAATTTTCTAACTAAAAAGAAAAGAGGAAGCTAATTACTTTAGTAGGTGACTGAAAATAATAAGATTAAAACAAGCTAATTATATGTTCTCGAGTAATGACTTTCTTTCATGAAATTAAAGCAAGGAAAGGAATACTGTGATTTAGGCAAAGAAATATTCAATTTTACTAATTACAACATATTCTTGATCCACTTAACCACCCTTAACCCATTTTAAAGAAGCTTTAATGGAAACAGCAGACATTACTAAAGAGAAATACGTGACACATTTTTCCACAGCATGCAAGAAAAGCTAAAATTTCAAGATGTTTGTATCTGCGAAATTGAAATTTAAGAAATTACAGGGTAAAATGGCAAAAATCAGTTTAATTGCCTTTCTTTTACTAATGCCAATAGTTTAAAAGAAAAATAGTCAATGAAAGTGGAAGTTATTCATATCTAGAAACTACAAGGAAAGTATTCGATTCTAACAACAAAAAAAAGTGTTTACAAAAGGTCATGTTAAGAAATATATAAAATGTAAGAAATATAATCCAATCAACTTATTAGTTTTGTGAAAGCTCAATTTAAAAAAAATTTGAAAAAAATTGTAACCCAAGTGTTATGAGTTATATATCCAAGTATCTTCGGATATTTTAGGATTCATAGAATATGCTGACCTGAACTATTCAGCAAGAACTGAAATTACTGCCACGTGAGTAATTTTTTTCTGCTCTCTCTTTGCAACCAAGTTTCACCAACTTTAATTTGCTCACAAATTTCTTAATTTTAGTAAACTATATGGTATTGTGACTAAGTCTTTAGTACCACTATGAAATTATATAATCTATATTAAAATTATTGGCAAAATAGATTACATTTATAAAATTAATTATATATTAATCTAAGCTATGAAAATAAAGAAAATCCCCTGGAATGGATTAAGGTTGCAACTCAGCAATGATAAATTAAGCTTTATTTTCTTCATAGTATAAGTTTAAGAGAATTAAATGATCTAAACTCCCATATATTACATTATGTGAATTTAATAAAGGTCTCTGAAGAAGGTAATATACATACACAAATTGTGAACTCGTACTTAACAGAGAAATTCATCTTGCATACACATAAAATGAATCTCAGCAAAAAAAAGAGGAGCTTGGGACTGATGCATGGGAACAGGGACACTGAAATTATTTTTTCCAAACAAGATATGAAATGAAGGTAGCCCTCAATTTTCTGTAGATAAATGCTCTTTTGATCTTAACATTCAACAAACATTCATGCAGTGCCCTGACAGAACAGTGCTGGAGACACCAAGAAAAAGAGCAACAATTCTTTATGTCTGGAAGTTTATACTCCAGTGGTGATGACAGAAATTGAGAGAGAATAAAAATGTTGGGTGGAGAATGGGTGTTACAACAGAGTTATTCACAGGTTATTATGGAAACCAGTTGTCATGGTATCCATTTTACCAGAGAGGGTCCCTGAGGAAAATAGAGGTCACAAAGGTTGGCTTAAATATCCTCTACCTATGAATTACGTGCTATTAGTATTTGTGTGTTAAGGTGTACAAAGTGGGTCACAAGATCCAACTCTGGAGCAGAGTTTTTGAGTTAGGAAAAAAATAGATAGATAGATAATAGATAGATAGATAGATAGATAGATAGATAGATAGATAGATAGATAGATTGATTTAATATAATATATAATTAAATCAAATTTTTACCTGGCTTGTTGTTTATTTGTTATTTGTTCATTCATTATCTTTTTTCTTTCTTTGTTTACTTGACTGGGTTAAGGAAATTTGTAAGTAAGTTAAATTTGGTGCCTATCTATAATAACTGCACAATAACTTACAAAATGAATTTCTGTGTAATATACTTTATCTTCTTCTCATTTTCTCTGTATACTAACTTTTAAAAATAGATATTCACTGGAAGTCATGCATAATATTTTAAGTACATTTTGGAATAAGATAGAAAATAATTGGTACATAAAGTTATTTTTATTATTAGAGAATCATGTTCTAAGCACCCAACCAGATTATTTCACAAGTCCTGAAATTTTGCAGATGCAGTAGAACAATGTCTGAAGAGGAACAGTTCGTGATTTTAGAACCAAAGTTTAACAGATTAGTAAGCATAGACAGAGATTTTTTTAGTAGATAGAGATAAAAAACGATAAAACAATGAATATTCCTTAGAGACAATTTAAAATACTTTGAAATTTCGTTCATTCATAATAGTTTTGAAATATTATCTCTTTTATTGCAGTTATGAGGAAAATTTTATTATTAATTATATTACTTTATAAGGCCTTTGGTTTGGAAGAAGATCTTTTAATGTGTTTTGTAATTTCAATGTCCAAATACTTGAGAAAACATCAGGATATAATAAAGTAATTCAACTCATATCTAAACACTTCATATTATAGCCGTGAGGGCTCCGGAATCAGCAGCAGACCTTGTTAAAAAGGTGGATTTCTGCCTCTTCCACTGCCCCCTTCTGATTTCTATTCAGTAGGTCTCAGATGGGCACTGCCATCGTTTGTCGGATAACTCCTGAGTGATATGAGGCAGGTGGCTCACAGTGCACACATTGAGAAATCATGCTATGAAGAGAGCTTCAGCAGTTCTTGGGGGAGGCTTTTATTTTTCACATTTTACAGATTGGGCAGTGGGTTCATAGTGGTAAGTTCCACTATGGTATAAGCTCCAACACTTAATACCAACTAAGTGTTGGAACTCTAGAGTTCTAAATGCAATAATCACAGTCTATATGAACAAAATGTTTTACAGGATGGCGTAATTTGATATCTGGATCTTATATTTTTATATAGTCCCTTCTGAAGACATCTAACACTTGCTCACATCTTTCAAAATGATTTACAAACTTTTCTGGTACACAATAACAGCCTGTTTTTGTGTGCCACTTGCTTTTAGATTGCAAGTTTTTTGTGTCACTTGCTTCTAGATTTGTTTTCTTTCTCCCTTTATGCTCAGTGGTATCTTACTTGTTTTCAGCATGGCCCAGAAAATCTGCACATAATGAAAATATATATTTGATCATCACTGAGCTATTGACAACAATAGATTGTGAGTATTTTAACAACTTATTGCTGCAATACAACACAGGTAACTTTCTTCATCTGCTTTCATTCCTCAGCTTCTGTAATAACAATCAGTTTTTCTGCAGGTGGAAATGCCTTTTAGTTTGCATAATTCTGTACTGCAATATTGTACCATATTGAAATATGATGAAACTTTTGTTTAAGAGGAATAAGTGATAAAATGTTTTACAGAATTTATTTTTTCCAATGCTGCCATAATGCTCTGTTACAAAAACGAATAATGAAAAACATCATCATTAGCACTCAAAAAAGAACCATAAGGTTAACATGTTTGCTTTTACTGTGATATACTGTATATGATTTGACATTATAACAGTAAAAAGCAAATGAAAACTAAAATAATGAAGAGCTTTTCTCAACTCTCACTGAGAACACAAAACAAAACAAAACAGAAACTTGAATAGCGCCTTGACTAAAATTGCTTACTTTGTTCTCAAATTAGTTCTCTAAAGTAGGCTTATATGTAGATATGGTCAGTACATAGACTTCCATAATGTTTCTTATGGATAGCTCTCTAATACATTTTATGGTAAAAACATAAATATTGGAAGGTATATATTCCCATTTTCAGACACACAGTGTAGAGATATATTTTGTCATAGTGTAGTTACTAAATTTCAGAAACACTTTGTCCACAAGGGGAAATGGGACAAAAAAGTCAAATAAGGATCCAGCAATAAATATTGCTGGTAAAATAGAGAAAATTAAGGTAAACAAACTTTTAAAAATAAATGACCGAATGACTAGACAGTGAATAGGGAGTTGGTGACTACCTTAGCACCACAGTTGCATGTGGCCTGTGGGATAGCTCTGAGGCTTGCTTTACATATTTCCAAAGATCCCATGGGATTAAACTCCATTTGCCTTCAGTATTAACTTGCTTAACAGCACACAGTTTATTTCCTCTCATAACTTCCCTCTCCCACTTCTCCTCTCTACTACTAGTTTTATCTAAATCTCATCTCAAGATCTGCTTCTAGAAAACCCTACATAAGACAAAGGATGAGAACAGAAGTTGAAAAAATGAAGAAGGTATGAAAGATATATGCCTATGCAAAAGATATAGAGATGTCAAAGGAGCATGATTCCAGAAAATGCAAGTAATCGTCATAGCATGAAGAGGTGTCTTGTGGTGCGATATGGAGCCAGAGAATCTCGGTAAGGACTCAATCGTGACATGCTTCATATTTCATACTAACGAATAGGGATTTTGTCAGACAATGAATAATTTTAATAATGAAAGATAAATATTTGATTTGTATTTTACAAATTATGAAAAAAACTATACCTATGATTGTGTCATGCCTATGATTCATAGAATGGTATAAGTGTAGCATAACAAGAGAACAGAATTTGTTTCTTTTTTCTTTTCTGTTTGCTTTCCCTGCTACCACTGTGATACAGTTTGTCTCTATGAATAATTGACAAATATACCTCTCTATGGTCCAACAGTGTCAATAGAGAAAAATATATGGAACATTTATATATATATTTTATAGAGTATTTGTTTTCACTTAAAATAATAAACGTTTTTCACCATATCCAAAAATTTGGTAATGTATCACATATTCTTCTTCAATTTTGTCGTTATTTATGAACTTTCTAAGCCTAAAAACATAAAGGAATTGAGGGAAAACATATTTCTAAAATACATTTCATTATAATTAATTGTTTTTGGTAGGAAAAATGCTTTGAAATAACATGTTTTCAGTTCAATGCAATACAGCAAACATGGAAAGATGCTGAAGTTGGAATATTGAATTTAAAAAGTTTATCACAGATTTCCAAGATACACAACTGTGTGGGGGGATAATATAAATCTAATAAGGATGAAGAAAATTTCAATATGACAAAAGTGAAATAAGATTTTAGTTATTATACAGAAAGGATGGGCTGAAATTTCCCTTAAGCTACCAGAGAGAGTATATATTAGGCAAAAGGCATAAAGTAAGAGGGCACCTGTTCTAATATGTCTAAAAGATAAATACAGTGTCCTTCCTCAGGGGCACCTTCCTAACCTTCAGGAGTTCAGGGTGTTGCCTGACTCATGTCTAAAATTGGGGAAAGGTCCATGAATGTCTAATGTAGTGTCTGAAGTCTTCTGTTTGCCAAAACCAGAAGTTTGTTTCTTTCCTTTTCTGTGGCCAATATATAAAGTGCTAGTACTTTGTTTGTCAAGTTTATTTGTGGTAATTCCATAATTCATGGGATATAACCAGGGATGTCAGTGTCAGTTGGTCCCCAGGGATGTGATTTTGTTGTTGTTGTTGTTGTTTTGAGACAGGATCTGGCTCTATTGCCTAGCCTGGAATGCAGTGGTGCCATCATGGCTTACTGTTGCCTCAAACTGCTAGGCTCAAGCAATCCTCCCGCTTCAGCCTCTGAAGTAGCTGGGACTATAGGTGCATACTTAGATAATTTTTTAATTTTTTTTTTGTAGAGACAGGGTCTAGCTGTGTTGTCCAGGCTGGTCTTTAACTCCTGGCCTCAAGCAATCCTCCCTCCTTGGCCCTCCAAGGCACCAAGATTACAGGCACAAGTCATCTTGCCCAGTCCCAGAGATGCGATTTTTAAATTTACCCTGCTGCCACCATGCCAGGTAGTCTGTGACAAGTCTGTTCTTCCATTAACGCTGGGGAAGCCATTGCAGTTCCATTTTAGCAGTTGACGTTCCTCTGCCATGTGAAAACAGAGAGAAACTGTTCTAGAGGTTATCCCTTCAATCTATTTCTCATACGGAATTTAGCTCTTTTCTCTAGACTAATAATGAAATAAAAAGTCAAGTTCGATTTAGAAATGTCTTTGGACAATAACGCAGCATTAGCCGAAAGCTAATAATATACCACTAGGCTTAAGAGTCTAGGTTCTGGAGCCTATGACTAGTGGAGAGGGAAATCTTTAGATAACCATAACTTCCAATAGTGTATGTTGCTCTTAAATGATTTAAAAAGACAGGATTGGATAGAGCTATATACAGATTATTGAGTAGTGGCAAATATTTTACAATGATTGGTGAAAAGGAGGATGGAGAAGTAATCTAAAGATGGATACTTTGGAATGGCTATCACGTCTGAGATTATAGATCTCTACTGTAGATTCTCACACCAAGAAATATACCACAGACACTATACATTTTTAAATAACCAAATGGTCAGGAAAAACAAATTTTTAAATAACTTCAACTTTTATTTTAGTTTCAGGGAGTATGTGTGCAGGTTTGTTACATGAGTATATTGCATAACACTGAGATTGGGGTACAAATGATCACCACCCAGGTAGTGAGCATAGTACCCACTAGGTAGTTTTTCAGCACTTACCCTTCTCCATCACTTCTCCCTTTGGTAGTCCCAGTGTCTAATTTTTCTCATCTTTATATCCACATGTACCCAATGCTTAGCTCCCACTTACAAGTCAGAACATGTGGTATTGGTTTTCTGTTTCTACGTTAATTTGCTTAGGATGAATGGCATCCAGCTGCATCCATGTTGCTGCAAAGGACATGGTTTTATTCTTTTTTATGGATGCATAGTATTCCATGGTGTATATGTACCACATTTTCTTTATACAGTCTACCTATTGATGGGCATTTAGGTTGATTCCATGTCTTCACTATTGTGAATGGTGCTGCAATGAACATATGTGTGCATGTGTCTTTATAGTAGAATGATTTATGGCTGCATACTATTCCATGGTGTATATGTACCACACATTCTTTATCCAGTCCACCATTGATGGGCACCTAGGTTGATTCCATGTCTTCATTATTGTGAATGGTGCTGTGATGAACATGAAAGTCCATGTCTTTGTTATTGTGAATGGTACTGTGATGAATATACAAGTGCATGGTAAAACTATTTATTTTCCTATGGGTACATAGCCAGTAATGAGATTGCTAAGTTCAGTGGTAGTTCTGTTTTAATTTATTTGAGAAATCTCCAAACTGTTTTCCACAGTGGCTGAAAACATTCCCAGCATCAGTATATATTTGTTCCCATTTCTTCACAGTCTTACAATCTTGCCAAGTCTTGCCAGCATCTGTTTTTTTTTGTTTGTTTGTTTGTTTGTTTGTTTTAGTAATAGCCATTCTGACTGGTATAAGATGGTTTTATTATGGTTTTGATTGCAGAGTCGGGCTTGGTTAGTGCTTGGACGGGAAGAAAAACTATTTTAAGGGTGTTTGTTATTTGCCTTTTCTGCCAGCCTAGTGGTACCAAAAAATGACTTCATAAACAAAGCATCCATGGGTACAGGGATGAATATCATTAGTCAACGAATATTTGTTAAATTCCTGTCCTGTGCCAGACCTTGCTCTTGATTTTTATAATGCAGCAATGAAACTACTAAAAAAGACAAAACAGCAAAGAAGCTTGTTCTTTTGAAAATTTTGTTACAGTGGATTATGGACATTTATGGTTTAAAAAAACATGCTTTACGACATTTCCTTACCAAAGGTGAGCTGACTAGACTCACTGCTGAGTTCCCAAACATGGAGCAGCCCACAGCTTGTGGTAAGTTTCCATATGTCTGGGCCTTAGGAGACAATATCATAGCCCCCTTCATCAAGGGGGAAAGACCTAGTTAGCAATTCTTCTCATAGTAACACACATTGATTCTTAATTTGGATTTTTTTTTCTTGCCTTATCCTTCCTAGAAATACTCATTGAATGACATCCTGCAAAACATAGTATCCAAGTTTACTTCACGGTGTGAAGTAATAGGAATCACCTTGGTATTCACTGGTCTTAGCTTGCACTTGGTTATCTAATACAGAACCAAATGGCCTTGTAAAATAGTAGAAAGGACAATTAAAAATTGGCTATTGTTACAGCAGGCAGACAATTATCTCGTGAGGCTAAAGTGCTTTCTTGTGACATGTAGTATATGCTTTGAGGCAGAGAATATGATTTGCTTTTGTCCCAAATCCAGATAACAGGGATGGAAGTAGAGGTGACACTTTTGTTATAATATCTACTGACAAGCTTTGAGTCTCATTTCAGTGCTCAAGGGAGGAAAACTTTGGTGACTCTAACAGGGGTTCCACTGAACTGGGGAATTCTGGAAATGAGCCTAAGGTCAATCTGCACTTACTGTGTCACTAACAAAACAAGCAGATAAAAAGAATGAAGTTATTTTGATGCTGGGAAAGAGTCTATCAAAAAGGAATAGTAATAATTCTGCATTGTGAATTTCAGAAGGATTATAAATATCAACTAAGGTACACTTTGAAATATTTTACATCACAATCATGAAAAAAAGCAATCAACCACAGTTCAGTTACTTTCAATTGATCAAACATTATAATTTGCATATGTCACTTCTCATTAATTCTTATGTTGGCTCTGACATTATCATTACAATAACTTATCCACCATCATATTTCCACTTCAAGTTTACTGTTGCATTTACTCCTGCATTTACTCATTCACTCCACAAACATTTCTTTGTACCTAGCTAAGGAAATTATTGGTTTCTACAAAGATACAATGGTAAATTTCTGCCCTCAATGAGCTTGCAAAGTTTAGTTGTGAGATAAACGAATTAGAAAAGTTATTATAAGATTTGGTAAGCAATGAATTAGAGGATAGGGATTGTGGATGTTGACAGATTGCAGGCAAGAATGAAAGATGCCATCATAAAGAAGTGACCTTGAGTTGTGTTGAAAAATTTATTGAATATCAAGCATAAGAATCATTGCAGAGGACTTGCACTTGGGGAAAATATGTGTGCAAGGCATGTAGGAAAGAGAGCATGGCATGCACGGGAAATTAGAAAAGCACATATTGGTTAGCGGGTGTAGAAAGATAATATTAAACTCATTAATACACACTCCTGTACATGTGATACAATGATCAAAAATGAATTAGTAGACTAGAAAAGAAGACATATGAAGATATGAAGTCCTTTTTCTTTTCTTTTTTTTTTTTTTTTTTTTTTTTTTGAAATGGAGTCTTATTCTGTCGCTCAGGCTGGAGTGCAATGGTGCAATCTTGGCTCACTGCAACGTCTGCCTCCCGGGTTCAAGTGACTCTCCTGCCTCAGCCTCCTGAGTAGCTGGGATTGCAGGCGCCCGCCATCACGCCAGGATAATTTTTGTATTTTTAGTAGAGACGGGGTTTCACCATATTGGTCTTGAACTCCTGACCTCAGGTGATCTGCCTGCCTTGGCCTCCCAAGTGCTGGGATTACAGGCGTGAGCCACCGCGCCCGGCATCTTTAATGTTATTTTTGTGAATTAATGCTGTGTCTTCAGAGAAACGCTGTATGATACACAACTATTACACATAAAAACAAAGAAGATACTTTAATATATGAAGAGTCACTCAAACATTGCACATTTATCAAATTAACTGTTATTCAAGAAATGCAGAGTTTTGAATGAAAGAGACAGCAGGTAGTTAAAGTTGAAGGAGAGAAAGGAACGCATTTGGGATCTTCTACTGCGTAAGTTGTTTCCCAGAAAGGTTAATGTGAAAGAGATGTTGCATAAATAGGTAGTAGTGGGCTCTGAACATTTAGAATTGAGGATAAATTGGGGATAATACAAAAATAAATTGTCATCTTTATTGTTGAGTTTGAACCTGATTGTAACTAGTCCCCAAAATATATCTTTGCTTTGCTTTGATAGTTTATTTTCTCAGAGCAACTGTTATAAAAACCTTCCAGACTTCTACCTACAAGCAAAGAGAGTATTTATACTAATTCAGGCAAAATTTTAAAAAAAGTTCTAATACATGACATTCTAATAATCTGCAATCTTGCAATTTTATGAAAACATTTTATTTTTCTTCAAATGCTTGCAAACATTTTTAATATCCTATTTTTCAATTCAGAAAATTACTGAATTTGAGTTTCAACTTGAAAATATTATGAGTTTCAGGGCCTACATTTATCATTTTCCCCCAATAGACCAGTGATTAATCAACTCATGCTATCACTTTTATTAACTCACTTCAGCTTCTCTTTAAGAGAGGAAAGCTTTTAGTTGTAAGAAGTAATTATTTTTCTTTTTAAAAACCACACAGCAATCCTTAAATAAATTAAGTTATAATCTTTATCAATTACCACATTATCTGTTGTAAACTGGTCAGCAGAATTAGTCACACAATTAATGTTCCTATTTCTTCCTGAATATACTTCTAAACCCTCCATAGGAAATGCTTTTTTCTTCTTTTAATGTGGCCTCAGTCACAAACTGACATTGCTTTTGAATGCGTGTGATTAGCTTGAGAGACGCTAGCTTTTGTAACAAATAGACCCCAAAATACATGTCTCAAACACAGTTGAAGTTTATTTTTTTCCTCAGATAACCATTCAACGGGAGTATTTAGAACAAGCAAACAGCTTTTCCATATGCATGATTCATGGGCCTATGATACTCAAGAAATTATTAGAGCTGTAGGGAGTTAATCAACGAAATTGCCCCGGTGGAGAAGGTGTCTTACAAGGCTTGCCATCAGCATTTTGTTATTCCTAACAGTAACTTCTTCGGGTCTCACAAAATTTTCCTTTTTCTGAAAAAGTGTTTTGATTGTATTTTCTTGTTTCTGCTTCAAAATAGTATATTAAGTATTTGAGGGGAGCACAGTGAGGGGATGGGTATAAGGATGGGAGTAGGTAACAAGTGTTTTAGCCCAGATCAAGAGGACCTGTATTCAGACCTGATGAAGAAAACTGCGACGCTTGACACTGAACTATAGTCATGAACTCAATGGGATTTTAGATTGAGTCTTTTGGGGAAAGAATGATTGTTTTCTGTCTCTGGAAAGTAAAATTTGCACAGATACTTTTGGTGAACTGTGGCAGAGACTTAAATCTCCTCCAAGATCAGAGTTTCTCTCTTCTTCCTGGGCACACAGTTAGACATTTCCAATTTCACTTGTATTTACTGTGTTACCATGACGTCACCAGCGACATATGATTGGGAAAAAATGTGTCCTGTTCTGGCCAAAGCTTTTTCTAGTAGAAGACTCAAAAGGAGACAGGATTGTAGTTTCCTGAAAAACTAAGTGGAAGAAAGCCTTCTACCTATGAGCTGTATTTCAACAATTAAGCAAGAAAAAAACAAACTCCCATTGTACTCAGTCATTCAAATTTTGTGGTTTATTAATGCTAGATTACCTAAAGTAGCAAATACCAATCATAGACATGGAAATGAGACGCTAAGAATTTGCGGAGGCTGTTGCAGGCGGAATGGGTTAGGAATTAGGCTAAGAATTAGAACCGAAGTTGGGTACAAGGAAAAAGTATCTTTTAAATTTTTCTCCAGTGAGTTCCATTAACTAAGTTATAAATGACATCTTTAACAGGGCCATTAAGCTTTCCTGATTTGACCACTGTGAACTCTGCCGCCTCTTCTGCCTCACGCTTATATTAGCTATAATCCAACCATACTTTTTTTTTGTTTCAATTTCTTTAATGTGACGTGATTACCTCCACCCTCTGCCCCCATATCACAGATTTATTAAACATTTTCTTTGCCTCAAATATAATATTTTTAATTTGTCCAGTCACTTATGCAAACTTTACATCCTGGGATGTAGAACTAAGCCTCATGCTATTAGACTAGAGCATATGCTTCTGATACTTGTTTCACAACACCTGCTCTGCATACTTACATTTAACAGATAATCACTTACTCTCTGCATACTAGGCATGATATTAGGGTTTGAGGATACTTGAGGATATAATGGTGAGCTGGAACAGATACGGTGAACAATCTCCTGAAGCTTAAATCAATGACTATGATATGGTAGAAGAATCATTTTATAAGATTTTAATTAGATGTATTGGATCTGAAAGAAAGTTGTACAACTTGTCTTTAAGTGCAGTTTTTGCAGAGGAAATATTCATGGAGATGAGATCAGGAGGAGAAGCTACTTTAAAGGCTGAGGGTGGGAGGATCGCTTGAACCTGGAAGGTTGAGGCTGTAGTGAGCCGTCATCATGCCATTGCACTCCAGCGGGTGACAGAGTAAGACCCTGTCCCCACAAAATTTTAAAAAGTGGCACAGTACACATACAAGTACTCTTCTTGTGGCACATCTAATTTGCGTGTCTAGCCGTGGCTTTCTTGAATTGCAATCGATAATAAATACGTTAGTGGGACACAATAGGTTACACCCAATACCAGTTTGTTTTGCTGTAAGAGAGGTAACAGCCTAGACAGGATCACAAATTTCGTGACAAAAGCATAATAGAAGTCTCATAACCCTCTGAAACTCCACACTTGGGATGCTTACAGTGCCAAAGAATTGGTAGGTACAAAATACCACGTCAGGGATTCAGTCAGCTGCAGGCTCCTTTGGAATTTATATTTTACTGGTCCCCTACCCCTCAGGGATATGTGAATGGAATCCATTCTCCAATGCAGCTGTACTTCATTATTACCAGTTACTCTTTACTCCTTTATTCAATAAATTACTTCAACAATGAGGTACAGGCGCCTGCTTCTGGATGTAGTATTCTCAGTCAGCTTCTCGTTTATCTCAGATTCCGTATCTGTGTATAGATGCCTTGATTTTACATTGTGATGGGGACTAGCTCAAGGGTCAAATCTTCAGGCTTCCATCAAGTTAAAAGCATGGCTATAAAACTAGTGGTTAGTTTTTGACTTTCACCCTGACAAAGTGAATATACAACATGGAAAGACCTTGGTGTTGATTCGAAGGTAGGGAGTAGACATGTTACATAATCCTAGAGAACAGAAATAATCCCAAAGAGCCCAGAGGGCAAAGGGTAATGGGTAAAGTGGTATAAGAGGAGACTGAAGAGATAAACATAGTTCAAATAAAAAACAACTTCACCTGTGTTAGGAAATTTATTTTATTAAAACTGGGAAATTATTGAAGGGCTTTAATATTTGTGGGGGTTTAATGGTGTGATTTTATTTTTAAAAAGTAAGTCCAGTTGCAACATAGGTACTTATATGAAGAGAGAAAATGCCAGGCTATGGGAATTATCTAAGCAAATGTTATTGTTAAGACAAATGCAAAAGATGAGATAATGTATGTAGGGATGTTGTGTATAAGTTCACAAATTATTTAAAATGGCAGAATTGATAGAATTTGCTGAGTTTGGGTGTCACAATGGGAGAGGCACATTGTAGGAGAGAGTTCCAGCTGAAGGTTTTATGATATCACTCACTGTTGCAGAGAACATAAGAAAACCAGTGTTGAGATGAAAATTATGAATTTTATCTTGGACTTATTTATTTTGAGATATACTTTAAAAATCTAAATAG
Source organism: Hylobates moloch (assembly GCF_009828535.3). Classification (NCBI taxonomy): domain Eukaryota; kingdom Metazoa; phylum Chordata; class Mammalia; order Primates; family Hylobatidae; genus Hylobates; species Hylobates moloch. The sequence goes on from NW_026652279.1 coordinate 132,080,584, forward strand.
AAGTATCCATTTGCAGAAGGAGATGCATTTCTGAAACTCAGGGAAGATCTGTGGGATGAGGCTATGGCTTTGGAAGCCACGATTGGAAGCCATAGACCTGTAAGCAGTCATAGAAGCCATTGTCATGAATGAAATTAGTTGGAGTATAAAAGTGAAAAAACATGAAATAGAATCAATCGATACAATAGATTTTATAGATGTCCGATATACACTGGTCGGTTAATAGAGAATAAATTTGCCAAGAAATCCATAGGGTAGTGGCCAATGAAGAATTGGGAAAACCTGGAGTGTGGCATTTAGGCAACCAAGAGAAGTGTATGTTTTACAAAAGCTACAGAAGCCAGATTTGATTTAGAGACCATGTAAGCGATAGTAATGTGACAGGAACAGTGAGGACAGCCAACCCTTCAGAGTAGTTTGACTATGAGGGAAGGAAAATAGGGCGTTTGCTGGTAGAATATAAGAAGAAAGTAAATAATTTTATAACAAGAAAAATAATGGATTATGTACAGTTCTTCAACAACCAAAGGAGCTAAAAATGGTTAAAGGAAATTAAAAGGCCAAAACTAAGTTTCTATTTGACCAGAGACAAGTCTGGATGTCCCTGGTGGTTTAGTTCCTTCTCCTTTGGGGTTTCTTAGCAGAAAGCTGGCTCAGCTCGCTCACTATGGCAGTCTGCAGAGAGAAGGCCTTGGGCTGATAACAGCTTCCTAGAAGGCAAGTTAAGGGCCCTGAGTCTTTCTACTCTAGTATTTTTTTTCTGAGTGTGGAGATCTTTTAATGATACATTTCTGTTACTTCAGTATTTCCTAACCCCTTAGGCTAACCTGTAAATATGTAAAACAATGGGGCACAAGTATGGGAGAAGCTGGTTACCTCTTGAAGAACCCCTTTCTTCATAACGTATCCCATGTCCAGCCTGTGACTGAGGCAGGCCTCCTCTGCTAGAATCTTGGCCATGGCACACGTAGAACCACTATGCCCAGTCTACACTATGGACAAATGAGAATTCATGGGACTGAATTGTATCTGCTTTTCTACTTCTCCGCTAATAAGCTATTTCTTTTCCTAATAAATCTTTTTGTTTGTGACACTAGAGTTATGTATTTGTTACTCTCTTGTCAGACACTATTTCAAATTTTAATCGTGGTAGATAAAATGGTCATCAGCTGTACATATCAGTTGTAGTTGCACTACACTCTATTATATTCCAATACACAGGCCCCCATCAAATATCTTAAGAACATGTCTAACATGTCTCCATCTTATTACAACTACACTCACACAACTGAATTTTATAGATTCTTTGTCTTTCTGAGAAATAAGAAAATTTAAAAATTTTACATTTTTTAACCAAGAGACATCAACAAAAAAAGTCAATCAAACAAAGCCTTTTCCATCTCTCACTTGCCTCGTATTAATTACCCATAGAAAAACAAATCCCAAATTAACCTAGAGGGGCTTAGCCATGTCCAAAAAACAATTTATATCTTCACAAAGTTTGGATGTTACTTAAAGCTTCATCTACTTTAAATATTCCTTTTTTCCAAGTTAGCAAAATCATCTGTCTCACTCCATTTGGGCTCTTATAACAAAATGCCTTAGATGGGTAATAATTTATAAAAACGGCAGAAATTTATTGCTCACAGTTCTGGAGGCTGGGAATCCAAGATTAAAGAGCCACAGATTCAGTGTCTGATGAAGGCCCTCATACATGATGCCTTCTTGCTGTGTTCTCCTATGGTAGAAGCAGGGAAACAGACTCCGCAAATCTCTTTTATAAGGGCATTAATCTCATTCATAAGGATCTCCTAAAGGCCACATCTCTTACTATTATCACGTTGGGGAGTAGGTTTCAACATATGAATTTTGGAGGACACATTCAGACTATAATATCATCTCACTTTCATCTGGTTCCAGAAGTCTACACTTTTATGTGCTATTAACAAATATATTTAAGAAATCATGCAGCATTCATTAAAACTTAAAGAGAATATTAACTTAATTTTTTGGTACTTTTTCTCCCTCTCATCAGAAGCTCTAGAAAGGGGGGCTATATCATGTGTTTGGTGTAATGCATAATATTTTGTGTCACAGCAATATTTGAAGTTATATGTATTTCCACAATAGTAGCCATTAAGAGTGAATAACAAATTTCTTATATATCCCAAATATTCAAATATCAGCAATGAAATATCTTCCTTTTGATCAAATGTCAACTACAAATTTGGGGATTTGTTATGAAAGCTGTTAATTGGTATATGATCAGAAAGAAATTGCTTTTAAAATAATCTCTGACATTTCTGTCATAAATCATCATGTCACATTCAGCTCTATCATGGTAGTTTATAAGAGAAGACTATAAACATGACACAATTTGTCAATAAAATCTAATGCAATTGAGTCCCATAAAATATGAAATAAGATTGAAGAAAAAAATCAACCACTTCAGATTTGAAACTGATTGTCAATTGCCATAAACACCTACCCTGCCTTTTCTGTGACAATAACTAAAATATTCTTAATGCTGAATTAAATGAAAATATTCTGTACTATAATAAATATTTTAATTCTTTTAGTGGAATAAATAGAATTATCCCCCTCTCCGTAAACTGAGGAAATGTAATCACATATTTTATCAATAAAAGCATCATTAAAAAGCAGACATAGAAAATAAAGTATCTACAGAACACTTGAATTGTATTCCAGATACTCGATTACACACACACACACACACACGCACACACACAGACACACACATTTCTCAAGGAAGTTTTTATTTAATCTAATTTTATAGGACTGCTCATGGAGACATTGGGAGGTCAACTATATCACATAGAATTATGGAATTATTTCAATTCTTTCATAATGCAAAAAGATATATGAAGTTTTATCTATTCATTATGTTTTAACAGACATAATCTTTCTTTCTTTTTCTGGCTGAAATAAGGAGCTAACCCCAAAAGGTATAAAGAATACTAGATAGTGAATGCACCAGATGTTTGATGCAATATGTAAAGCCTGTCACATTAAGTAAGAAAGGTTATTTTTAAAAGAATATTTGAGTATATAATTCCTATTCATCTGCCTCTCTTTCAGACTATACACAGATTTTTATATAAATTATAAAAGGTGGTTCTATAGATGAAAGCTGTTTGTAATTTATAGAGACCATTTTCTTGTCAACTTGGTAGTCTTTCTCATAGCTGTTTCATTATTAGGCAAACCAATTAAGTGTGCTCAAAGTAAGCCACATATGCCAAGTACACAATTTGTATAAAATTCTAATCTGTTCATTACCTTTATACCAGTGATTTTTTTTCTTGACTTGGAGTAGTGGGTTCACTTTTTTAATAAGAATTTTGTGTTAAAAATGGCATGTTGAAATGCCTGACATGAGAATTCTCAAACTGTCTTAACTAGATTTTGGCATTTAATAAGCTGTAAACTGCTGAAGCTATTTGCAGATGAAGTCTCATTTTTGTCCATCAGCAGGGGGCTGGAAGCATAATTAATTGAGTGAAAGTTAAAAGACGGACAGCACGGTTACATTTATGCAAATATTGCAGCAGAACATCTAACGGAAGAGAAAAATAGCTTGCAACCGATTGGTTTGGTTTTGGACCAAAATCCACAGGGTCCATTTAAACATTGCAGATTGTGCATCTGACAATTAAGACTTCTAGTGTTTTTTAATACTAGCTGTGATGGTAGAAATAGCAGGCAAAAAGTTGAAGTCCAGAGAGACCATTCTATTTCTGTTCTCATCTTTTTAACCTCTCATGAATGTTAAAATACACTTGCAAAAAATCCAAAATCAAATGATGCATGTGTGTTCAACCATATGCCAGGCTCTGCTGTTTGTTTCTTTTATTCATATCCCAGGGATATGTACCCTTGCACACCAAAGGTTCCATTTAATTAAAGTTAGTTAAAAGCTTAGACCACAGAGATCAGGACAGCTGCTTGAGATATTAACCTAGGTGCTGTTTGGGGACAGCATGAAGCCTTTGCTGTTATTCTGTCTCCTGTTACATATTTTGGTGGGGTTTTTCCTAATAGTTGTTTTCTCACAAGGCTGCTGACTTTTTCTTAAACGGCTGGGAAACACTAGATTCCCCAATGATCACAGGAAATTTCAGATTGAAGTTTTGCACATTCCTCATTTGTATGTTTTTTTTTTTTTTTTCTCATGACTGTAAGGATCTGCACGACTACCTTAGTGATTGATTTTTGACTAGTCTCTTTGTGTTTCTGTTTGATTTGTTGGCTATTCAAAGACACTGCTTCCCATAAGAAATTTCAGTATGTTTTTTGTTTTTACCTCTCATACGTCTGTTCTGATAGCAGGTCTAGTTGACGTTTTAATTCTAACTTACTTTTAAAAAGTTAGAATTACTTTTTAAAGTTACTAAGTTAGATCAATTAGCAAAACTAGAATGGTTTTGTGTGTGTGATGTAGAATTCTGTGTGTACATTCTTTGGACTATTGGAAAAGCTTAACTTTTAGGACTTCTAAAAATATTCCTAACTTCAATTACAAATATTGTTAGTCCTATGCAACATTTTACTAAAAAAGTTTAATTCTAAAAATAAATGGAATACAACATATTTGGTGGTTTCAAGGATATGGTACAGATTTTAAATACAAATCAAAACCCCCCTAAAAAAAGTCATGGGATATTCTCAGTGAAGGGCTGTAAAATCTTTGCAAAAGAATCTAAGCTAAAAAGTTTGTAAACATTAAAAAGCCAGGAGCAGTGCATATGCTTATAGCCTCAGCTGCTCCGAAGGCTTAAGAGGAAGTATCGCTTGAGTCAGAGTTAGACACTACCTGGGTAACAAAGCACATCCAGTTCAATTTAAAAAAAAAAAAATGAAGGAGTAGTGAACTAACTTAAAGTAAATAAATTCTCATACAGGTCTTCAAGATTTAACTGAACTTCTGGACCGGTTGTGGTGGCTCATGCCTGTAATGTCAGCACTGCGGAAGGCTGAGGCAGGTGCATCACTTGAGGTCAGGAGTTCGAGACCAGCCTGGACAATATGGTGAAACCTGTCTCACAAAATTACAAAAATTAGCCGGGCGTGCTGGCAGCGCCTGTGGTCCCAGCTACTTGGGAGGCTGAGGAGGAGAATTGCTTGAGCCTGGGAGGCGGAGGTTGCAGTGAGCCGAGATCACACCACTGCACTCAAGCCTGGGCGACAGATCGAGTCTCTGTCTTAAAAAATAATAATAATAATAACTGAACTACCCATACTATTTATATTTTATGAAATTCTACTCCTTATTACAAAATGTTTTGCTATATAATTCAATGCTTTCTTCATCCAAGTCAAGACATTAAATCCATGGTGAAAACATTTTATATATACTGTCACATTTTATTTCATAAATGTTTAATGTTTAATTACCTCTCAGAAGTTTATTTTAAATATGGAATATGATTACATAATTTTCAGTATTATCAACTGCTTTATATTTCATAAAATATATTTTCCTTCATAAGTACATAGCTATTGTATAATGTTTACAGTACAAACAGTAAAAATATTTTGGGATTTATACTATAAAGAAAAATATTGAACAATTTTTTATCAATAATTCCTTTTAAAAATTCATATTACCTGTCCTAAATTTTAATATAATATAATGTAATATAATACATATATATATACACGATGTATGTGTATATATATATACACATATATATACACGATGTATGTGTATATATATATACACATATATAAGATCTAATTCTGAAAATTTTCTGTGTTCTATATTTCATTAAGCATAGAATCAAAGAAATGTTTCTGATGTAAATTCATTTTAAGGCAAATACTTGTGCAATTAAAAAGACTTTCACTGTCTAGTTATTAGCATTATCTTATATTCATTTTGCAAGTGAGATTCTCCTAGGTAAAGCACAAGCGTTTTGGTTTGTGTGTGTTGTTTAAGCTTTTATGTCAAAAATAATATTATTTTTATTATGGAAGAGTAGAGCAGTGTTAGATATTTTGAGACACTCCTGACTTTACAATCGTATCCAAAATGTTTAAATTTTCTAATCATTTAGAATATCCTCTTTCTTATTGTTTAGTGTTTCATGTGAATGTTTCTTCTTAGGGAGGAAAAGTACAGGTTTCCTATGTTGATGGAGAAATGTTCTTTGTTGAGAAATGAGAAACATTATGTTTGCTGCCAAGGAATAAATACTCCGTCTCACCCAAAAACACTAAAACTTCTAACTTTTTATGATATTACCATTTTTATTTCCATATTTTGAATCAAATTTCTTAAGAATTCTTCCTCTTGGATATGAAGGTGAAATTAAAATAGGAAATGGGAATATTAAGCTAAATAAATCAGAGGACATTTATTTTAATAATACAAAAGTCACCATTTGAAGACAAAAAATTTAGGTACTCTGCTAGCCAGGTCAAATGACATAAGCTATTTTATGCTAAGCTAAATTATAAGATCATGCCTCTTGTTTACCGTTTCTGAATATAACAGAAAGAATTGAGGAGATAAAATAATAAAAGGTATCCAGTTTTAGAATCTCTGAGTAGTAATTAGTCAGCGTATGTGTTACTCTTGATTAATAAATAGAAAAGTTTCTAGCCTAAGGAAAAGGAAGACGAAAGAAAAAGAATCAACCAACATCTGTCTTTTAGTGTACGTCCCTCTGGGATAAGTACCAGTTAAAACTACTAAAAAAGAATGGCAATAAAATTTCTGCTGGTTGTGAGTTAGTCAAGCTTGTAACCCCTCTTGCCTTGCAAACCTCATGAAAAATGAACATGGCGAACACAAAACTACTTCTAACAAAGTTGTTTGCCAAATTTCTACCAGGGTACACTATGAAATTCTATAGATAGTATGTTGTGATAAGATTAAATATTACACTTATGGGAAAAATTTAATTCCTGCTCATATTTACTCTGTTGATGCTAGAGTGTTTCTAGAATCTGAATAAAAGAACCAGATGATAAGTGAGATTTCTTGTTACTTTTCTACTTATGTTATTCAACCCTCTCTAATTAGTTGAGTCAAACTAACTGACATTTATAGGGGTTGGATTATAACATCTAAGCATAAAAATGTGTATATGTGGTTTATATAAGTCTCTGAGTTTATCTGTCTAGGAAGGGAGGGGAAGGATGCAGACATGGTAATTCATTTTATATTATTCATAACGTATCAGATGTAAAAAGATTATCTACAGTTCAGAAAGAATAAATCCTGTTTACAGGAATGTGAAGTCAATGGCTACATAAATGTAGTATTTTTTCCTTCTGGTAGAAGCATGTGTAAGAAAGTAAGAGAAGGGTAAAGACATTTGCCTATTGGTCAGTTTCTTTTTTTATATTCCGAAAAATCTAAGTCTCAAATCAAAATAATAATGATTAGATACAGTTTTTACACATGTAACATATGTCAGACACCATGTTTCAAATTCATTTCATCATTTTGTTCTAGTTGTATATATAAGAAAACTGGAGTATAATGAGGTCAAAGGATTAGGTTTAAGGAAATCCATATGATAGGAAGAGGAGGCAGGATTTGAACTCAAGCCTATTGGATCTCAAAGTTCAAATTCTGAAATATATTAGGAGCTATCAATTTTTCTAACGGAAATTAAACAGTCATTTTAATGATGGGAGCAGTTTCCTGTGTTTTAGAGATTTGTAAACATTTCTTATTTCTTCTTTTCATTAAACTACGTTAAATAGTGGAAATACCAGTCATTACAGTTTTGTTTGAATTCTGACTCTACCACTTATTAGTTGAATTGTATTGAGTAAATAATTAACAGTTTCTTTACAAAGAAGTTATGACATTTTACGAAAATTAAAGTGTTTAATTGAATGAGTAGCAAATATAGTAATGCACCTCATAATAAATTTTTCCATCAACAACAGATCCCATACACAAAGGTGGTCCTAGAAGATTGTAATGGTGCTGAAAATTTCCTATTGCCTAATGACATAGTATCATAGCACAATGCATTACTTACACTAAGATGTTTGTGGTGATTTTGGTGTAAACATACTGCACTGCAAGTCATATAAAGGTATAGCACATACAATTATGTACACTACATATTTGATAATGATAATAAATGACTATGTTACTCATTGATGTATTCACTGTACTATAGTTTTTACCATTATTTCGTGTATATTATTACCTTTATTTTTAAAAAATTAACTGTAAAACAGCCTCCGGCAGGGCCTTCAAGAGTGATCCAGAAGAGAGAATTGTTATCATAGGAGATGACAGCTACATGTGTGTTATTGCCCTTGAACAACTTCCAGTGAGACAAGACGTGGAGGTGAAGGACAGTGAAATTGATGATCCTGACCCTGTGCGGAATTAGGCTGATGTGTGCATTTATGTTTTAGTTTTAAACAAAAAGTTTATTGAATAAGGATATAAAAAAATATTTTATACAGTTGTACAATATGTGTTTTAAACTATTATAACAGAATCCAAAGTTTTAAAAAAAACTAAAAAGTTTATAAAGTAAAAAAGTTATAGTATGCTGTTTAATTTTTTATTGAAAAAAACATTTTTAGATAAATTTGGCGTAGTCTAACTGTATGGTGTTTATAGTCAGGAAACAACAGGTGCTGGAGAGGATGTGGAGAAATAGGAACACTTTTACACTGTTGGTGGGACTGTAAACTAGTTCAACCATTGTGGAAATCAGTGTGGCAATTCCTCAGGGATCTAGAACTAGAAATACCATTTGACCCAGCCATCCCATTACTGGGTATATACCCAAAGGACTATAAATGATGCTGCTATAAAGACACATGCACACGTATGTTTATTGTGGCACTATTCACATTAGCAAAGAGTTGAAACCAACCCAAATGTCTAACAACGATAGACTGGATTAAGAAAATGTAGCACATATACACCATGGAATACTATGCAGCCATAAAAAATGATGAGTTCATGTCCTTTGTAGGGACATGGATGAAACTGGAAAACCTCATTCTCAGTAAACTATCGCAAGGACAAAAACCCAAACACCGCATATTCTCACTCATAGGGGGGAATTGAACAATGAGAACTCATGGACACAGGAAGGGGAACATCACACTCTGGGGACTGTTGTGGGGTGGGGGGAGGGGGGAGGGACAGCATTAGGAGATATACCTAATGCTAAATGACGAGTTAATGGGTGCAGCAAAACAACATGGTACATGGATGCGTATGTAATAACCCTGCATATTGTGCACATGTACCCTAAAACCTAAAGTATAATAATAAAAAAAAGCCCTGAAAAAATAAATAAATAAATAAGTAAAGTCTACGGTGGTGTGTAGTAATGTCCTTGACCTTCACATTCAGCCACTGCTCACTCTCTGACTCCCTGAGCAGCTTCTAGTTTTTCAAAGTCCATTCATGGTAAGTTCCCTATAAAGGAATAGCATTTTAAATCTTTTATACCATATTTTACTGTACCTTTTCGATGTTTAGATATGTTTAGATACACAAATACTTACCATTGGCTTATAATTGCTTACAGTAATCAGTATGGTAACACACTGTACAGGTTTGTACTCTGGAGTAAAAGGTTATTCCATAGAGTCTAGGTGTGTAGTAGGCTATACCATGTACCATCTAGGCTAGCAGTAGGTCTAGTGAAAGTATACTCTATGATTTTCACTCAAAGATGAAATTGCCTAGTGATGCATTTCTCAGAATGTATATCCATTAAGCAACACATGACTGTAATTGCAAAGGAAAATTTGGCCATAATTATTTTTGTTTCCTTATTTAAACTTATTGCAGTTTTAAAATTGTTTGCAAAGATCGTTGTGGTCCTTTACAACACAGTAGAAATTAAAAATATAAACAAATGAAAATAGATCTTATATCTTGTTCATCTGAACAAAAAACTTGTAACGCTGATTTAAATTTCATCTTAAAATAATTTATCAATTAGGTGGAAACATCTTATTATTAATTGTACCTTTATTAGAAAGTACTAATGCATCATTGTTAGAGTACTCGAGTTATTTATAATTTTAAAGAACAGACTGTTGAAAGTTTAGCATTATTTTATAAAATTATCTAGAAATGTGGAATCATTAAACTAATAAATAATCATATGGGATTTATGATTGCAGAGAATTAAGTCTATACTCTGAGCAAAAAGACATGTATTAAATATATAAACAGTGGGACAAAAGAGAATGTAGGAAAAGAGGTGGGGACAAAATGGTAGAAACAAGCCTGTGACATCAGGTATTGAAAATATTTGCAAGATTGGTTGGGTCAAGAAAATTAGTCCAACTTCAGCTGACAAAATGGAACCAGGTGGTATTCAGCAGTGTCACAGATAAAATAAAAATAAAAAGTGGACTAAAACCGGCTAAGGAAACTGAAATCAGAGGTCAGAAAATTTTGTCTAATATATAAAAAAACTCCAGAAAAATAATGTATTTCATAAAATAATTTTTCTGTTAGAATTATTATAGGAGAAATGGTTATGATATAAGAAAGTAACCATGATGTCTTAAAACCCCTTTTGATGTAGATTATTTCTTGATCACCTGTTCTCCCCTTCCTTTCTCTCTTTTTCTTTCTTCCTTTCCTTCTCCTCTTTCCTTCTTTCACCCTCTTCTCTCTTTCTCACTCCTTCTCTCTCTTTCGTCTGTCAATAGGTATTTATTGAGTTGATTCTCTCAGTGTATAACCATGTTCTACTCTTCTTGATTATTGAATATATTCTTTTCCCTATAGCACATCTAACCTGTTACTATTAGCAAATAAATCGTATCATGTATAATATTATATAACACCATTTTTTTCTATATTCTATGTGGAAATGGCTCGTGCAAATGTGTCATGCAATATCCTGTTATATAATAAAAAGTAACAACAAAGTTGCCCTCTGCCATTTATTTTCCATGACTAATAATACAAGTTATTTTTGCTCTATTCACAAGTTTACTTGATACCTTACCTTTTGGTGTTTTCAATTTGGTAGTTACATTTCATTTAGTTTCTAAGATTCAAATTAGACATATATCTGAAAAAAAAATTTAGTTTCTTCATTCAGTTTTAATACTGCTGTTAGCTCAGATTTTAATGCTAAAATTTGAGTTACATATGTGAATAAATAGGCAGAACCCAATGACAACATTTAACTTATCCCCAAGTGAGCATGATTTATGACTAGAAAAAAATCATATTTTTCCAAACTATTTTTTTTCTCTAAGAGTTAGATAATCTGGACCTAGGCTACTGGACAGAAAACATTACTCACTTCATAAGCATAAAAATTGTGAAACTGAATAATAAGATTTACAACCAATTAAAAAAAAACCTGATCTTGCTCTTCTCATGAACAAAAGGTGTCCTAAAATCATAGTTGCTGAGAGTAAGATTTAAAAAAATGGAATATATCCCCCAAAATGCAAAATCAGCCAAAGCAAAGCATTTTTAAAAGTTATTTATTTGTTTGTTTGTTTATTTATTTATTTATTTATTTATTTATTGAGATGGAGTCTCCCTCTGTCACCCAGGCTGGAGTGCAATGGCCTGATCTCGGCTCACTGTAACCTCTGGCTGTCGGGTTCAAGCGATTTTCCTGCCTCAGCCTCCCGAGTAGCTGGGATTACAGGCGTCCGCCACGATGCCCGGCTAATTTTTGTGTTTTTATTGTAGAGACGCAGTTTCGCCATGTTGGCAAAGCTGGACTTGAACTCCTGACCTCAGGTGATCCACTCGCCTCGGCCTCCTCAAGTGCTGGGATTACAGGCGTGAGCCAAGGCGTCTGGCTGCAAAGCATTGTTAAAACTATACAACATACTACCTCATACTAGGTATCCTTTTAACTTTCTTTCCTCTTTTACATGAAAAAATCGGGCAACGCAAGAAAAACTATAAACGCTCAGAAACTTCACTCTTATTATAATTATAAGGGCTCATGAACTCTATGCAAACATTTTATGAACAATTTTAAACATACAAGGGGAAATAGTAGTTATATAGTTTGTTGATATTTATGTCTTCCAAATTCAGGCTGAGCAAACTGTCAACAAGACACAGGTGCATAAAAGATGAGCAGATGAAAGAAATAAAATGTTGTTAGGGAGAAAATATTATCTTTGTCCATTATGCATTTATCTTAGGACACATTAGCACATCTACTATATATTTACTAGAGATACAGGTTTATGTGAATAAGTTTTATTAAGTTATAATTCCAAGTTTACTTTTCTATTTCCCCAAATCTATGGATATGGCCCTGGTGTTACAAGGTCTGGGTTATGGCTTAATAAACACATTCCAATTAACTTCATTGAAATTTTACCAGGGATCAGATTCAACTATGACATTACAGCTTTTTGGGCCGGGCGCGGTGGCTCACGTCTGTAATCCCAGCACTTTGAGAGGCCGAGGCGGGCGGATCACGAGGTCAGGAGATCAAGACTATCCTGGCTAACACGGTGAAACCCCATCTCTACTAAAAATACAAAAAATTAGCCTGGAGTGGTGGCGGGCGCCTGTAGTCCCAGGAGGCTGAGGCAGGAGAATGGCGTGAAGCCGGGAGGCGGAGCTTGCAGTGAGCCGCGATCGCGCCACTTCACTCCAGCTTGGGAGACAGAGCGAGACTCCGTGGAAAAAAAGAAAAAAAAAGATTTTTAACGTGGATATTTAGAATAGCACCCAGTGTTAATTGTGTGGCTTAGATAGAGCGTTGTTGGGTTGCTATTATAAATTTGGCATGAGTTTCCCCACTGGTCACCATGACTGACAGCTCTTCTAATTGATTCTTACAAACCAAAAGAAGGGATGTTACATGGACAAAGTGGACAAATGGCAATTGAGTGCACAGAAAACATTGAAAGCAATTAACAAGGAAGTCTAAGTTTTAAAAGGCAAAACATAATTGTACTTATTTTTTAAAACAATTATTTAAGTCTTTACCCTCACATACCCAACAACCTCATTTTGAAAATGTATATTATATATGTAGTAGAATTGAAAAGGTACTTGACTTAAGATCTAGAGGTAAAGACATGCATTAGAATCTGTCATCTCTGGGCTGCTCGAGCTTGAGGAAATCATTTAATTTCTCTATTTTGAGTTTTGAATTAGTTGCTTTCTAAAGACCACTCAAGCTATCAATTAAATAAAATAAATATACACACACAATTTTGTATGTATGGTTTACATATGGTTTTAAGTAAAGTTATCTTTCTTCTTACTCTACGAAGGTGTTTACTGTAGAAAATTTGGTTATAATAGACATAAGCAAAATAAGTTTTAAGCACAATTGCATCATTATAAATAATGATCGCATATTAATGTCATATTTCTGCACAACACACACACATATGTTTTAAATACATGATTATACTCTACTATTTTGACTTGCTTGTTTCAATTTTTAAATCATTTAAAACTTTCTATACTTTTGAGCATTTTTCTAGAATATAATTTTTACAATGTCAGCTTATTCTCCCATGTAGATTTAACCAATACTGACACCATATTAATTTAACCTATTAATTATCTATTGATTATCATGAGGCGGATAGGTGGAAATAGCTTGCCCATCACACTTCTCAGTCTGCAGCTTAACTCTTATCTCCAACCACAAGATTCCAGATGTTCTTGAGTTTAGCTACACTCTAAGCCCCTTTCAGGAAAACAAAATAGATGCTCAGCATGTATATATTTTTCATTACCTTTCACTTAATACAGGAAGAGTGTGATTTCTCCTACTTCAAAATAAGTTACTCTAACCATTGCTATATACCCATGGTTCTATTCTCCCAGTTATTAAATGCACGTTTGAAAAGAGCAATTTTGTTCGATAGATTTGGTATTCCAATAACAATGCCGATTGTAATAATCATCATCATCTCAATAATTCATAAAATCAAAAACCTGAATTTAACAGAGTAAATTAGGTATTTTGGAATATCTACCTATCCTGGGGGGTGGGGGGAAATTCAGGAGCCACCCCCATGTCCATATTATTGGACTTTGTATACATAGTCATGCTTGAATTAATACATTTGGGAAGACATATGGCCCAAGATAAATTAATCAAATGTTTTCCCAAGCAACTTGGTATTTAGAATACAGTGAAATTGAGTTACATCAAATGCAGTGCTTTGGAACCTCCGACTTTTAAATTTTTTACTGAGACCACGGTAAGAAATATGTAACACAACAGACTTAGTATACACAAATACATTCAGAAAAAAATAAATGTTTTACAAGTCAATAATTACCCTGGGAATTATAGCTTTGTAGTTTCTATTGCATACTATTATTTTAGGTGCTGCTCATAGTCCACTAAAGAGAATTCAGGAGCCAATAATGGGAGATGACCAACAATATTACTTTGGTAAAATCTTCATGCATTGTTGCCAGAACCCTGTTTATTTCTGGCTTCTTCGATTCTCAAATCTCTCTTATTCAACTCTTCTTTTAATCTGTAAAATAGTCTAGTGTATTTCCAAAAAGTATCACCTTTAATTTATGACAGTCATGTTCTGTTTAATTTATGACAGTCATGTTTTGCTTTTCCTGCTCACAAATTAGGTAATCTTAACTAATCTCAATTATTCTAAGCCTCTGCTTAATTTTCCTAAAATTCCTCTTTCTTTGGAATCTACCAAATATATCTATATGTCTGGGAATTCGGCTAATGTAAAGGGGGATAATAATATTTCCTCATTCTGAAGACTGACAGTTGCTATACCACATTAGAAGTTATTAGGGGCACAGGAATGCTTGTATCCTCGGTTTCCACTTTGTTGCAGAGTTTCAGACTGAAAAAAGACTCTGTTAGAAATTTATATATTTCATTCGATTAACAACAAGGTTTAAGATGTTAAGCTGACTCTGTACTCTGAGATATGGAAGTTTAAGGGTTAAACTTCATAGGGGAGCAAAATCTCTTTGGACCCAAGTGCTCTTGTTCATGCCAATATTATTTTATAAATTTGTTCATTTATTTTACAAATATGTATTAATTGTTTATGATCAGAAATCTGAAAATGTTATAAATATGGCATAAGACAACTTATGTAAATGCATATTAAAAATTAATTTTACCATTTGTATAAAAGTACATATGGACTGACATTGAGGATGTACATACAAAAAGAATATTAGGGATTGAGGGAGGAAGTTAAGGAGATGGGAATTTTAGGGTTTACTTTTCTGTTATACAATTATTGCTTTCTAAAACTGGAAGAAAAATAAACTTGTTTTAAATAATAATTCTGAGTTATCTAATTGATCTTGAGTTCTAAAGGTTCAATCTGTCCCTTCAAATTTTCTCTTCAATTTAAGATGAATCAGTGAGAGTTAGTATAATGTTCCAAGATCATTCACATTAACCAATTTTTCTTTAGCAACTTGAAGAATTCTTAACAAAAATCGATAGAGATTGGACTGGTCACGATGTAACACCTGTAAACCCAGCACTTTGGGAAACCAAGGCAGACAGATCACCTGAGGTCAGGAGTTCGAGACCAGCCTGGCCAACATGGTGAAACCCCGTCTCTACTAAAAATACAAAAATTAGCCAGATGTGGTGGCGGGCATCTGTAATCCCAGCTACTCGAGAAGCTGAAACAGGGAGAATTGTTTGAACCCGGGAGGCAGAGGTTGCAGTGAGCCGAGATTATGCCACTGTACTCCAGCCTGGGTGACAGAAGGGGACTCCGTCTCAATAGTAATAATAATAATAATAATTAACAGAGATTAGACTGTATCAACATGAAGTCAGACAGATCACATAAGACCCCAAATCCTTATTGAATCTTCTCAATATTCAATCTTGTGCTCAGTATGCAAAAGTTGTTCTCAGGGAAATAAAAACTTCTCTTTTTTGCTCAAGGGATAGATCCATAATTTCTGAGTCAATGAAATAGTTTATTAAAATAAGAATATTGTTTTCATGCAGGATAGTCAAATGAAGTTGTATTCTACTAGCAATGGATATACACAACTGAATAAGGCTATTATTGAATTAAACTCATTTTGGGGCCATCTTAAGTAAAATTTGTCATTTTGTGAGAAGTCTTCTTCTAGATCGTCAAAAGCAAAACAGACTATAGACTAGAGTGCTACATATAGATCAATCTGAAACGTTGGAAGAGAAGTGAAAAGCAATTCTTGTGCTCTAGTTAGTAGTGTGTTTATCTTTGACAGCCATTACGTATCAAAAATTACTGACCCTTACTTAATGATATCTGTATTGTTTTGGGAAGCCTAAGCAGTGGTAACAAATAGGCCCAATAGGTATCATGAATCCTACATCATTGATGATCATTCTTGCTTGCTTCACCACGTAGGCACATGTTCCCAATTTGCAGCGATTTCTTTGCAGCTATTCCAGTGTCCATGCTTCTTGCTTTTTGTAACCCTACTATTTCTATAATCCCTATAATCTGCACTCATTCAGAAGGGAGGAAAGAAGACACAGAGGGGGCAAGGCCACTTTTTGAATGCCTCAGCCTAGAAATGGGCTATGCCGCTCATTCTCACATTCTTTTTTCCAGAAATAGCCACACCTAACAGCAAGGGAGGAAGGAACACATGGTCTGGTGTGTCCAGGATGAAGAGGACATAAATTTAAATGAACAGTTTGCAGTCTCCATCACATTATTCAGAGATTAAAAATATTTTTCTCAAGTAAAGATCTTTCTTAGAGATTAGCTTTGAAAATAAAGATGCTACAATATCCTAAATTTATTAGCTGCAAGGTAATTTTACAATGTGGCAACATCTGATCAGGCTTAATAACCAAGAATTAAACATATGATTGTGAAACCTTTATCTAGGGCTTCCAATTTCATTTAGTGGGAATTGATAAGTCTTTACTACTCTTATTTGTTCAAAGAAGAAACCATTATATTACTAACGTTCAATGTAACATATACCTATTCTTGGCTAAGGTAAAGAAAATACAAGCTATTTTTGCTATTAAGAAGACTAGAATGTGTTGACTTATTACTGTTTAATATTACTGTTTAATCAAATGGTAAAATATTGCCACAATAAAGAGAAAAATTTGCCATATATCCATAATGCAAGAAATATATATAGTTCTTGCATTATGGATATATATATATATATATATATAGAGAGAGAGAGAGAGAGAGAGACCAATACAGATGTTCAGAGGTGAAAAGAATTTTGCATTTCATTTTTCAATATTTGAAATCTCTTTCCACTTCTTTTATAATGTGCTTCATATACCAAAATATATTTTGTAATTTATGAGTGGAACTTTCCTCATCTAAATATCAGCTTAAGAACATTTTTTCTTTAAAAAATATGTGATTGAAAAAAGAGAACTGCAAAGGATATTTCAAATAAAATGTTTAATTAAAAAAACCACAACAGATATTATGGGCATTTAAAGTTTGAGGCTTCAGGCTGTATTCCATTTGGTTCAGAGTATAGTTTTCATGATTTATTGACAGCTGCTTTAGATGGTTCTTTATTTTCAACTCATCCCAACCCTGGTCAAACAATACAGCCCTCCTGCTTTTTTTCAATATTTTCCTAATATCTCAGCTCATTTAATTCTATTGATCCACTGAAGAGTATAACGGCACTGAAACTGGGATTAATAGCACCTCCCTTTTCCAGTGCTAAGAGCTTTCCTATTGAGTCTGTGGACCATCACACGAAATCATAAATGTAGACAAGAAAGTAGAGTGACCTTTATTGGCCACTATTGTATTGAAAAATTCAGTAAACCTTAGAATATCATTTTCAATTTTATGGCACTGTTTTCTTAAACAATAAGAGAAAGGGGGAAAAGGAAAAACTGACCCCTGTTCAGCATTTACTTAAGCAGAATTGGCATTAATAGAGTATTGTGTCAAAAATTCCAGCTCAAGAAAATGTATGGCTTTGTCCACAGCAGTAGCTATCTTAGCAGATTGCACTGTCACTGCTTCACACAAAGCACATTGCAACACCATTAGTGGACATAAATAATGCACAAGCTCTTATGCAGTACTCAGCTAAGTGCATGGAAACCTTGGGGTCCTGTTGTCAGAAATTCAATGGATTAGTACCTAGATTTATTTTAAGTCTGTAAAGCACTTTGTTCTTGACAGCGTTCAAAGTAGAAAGAGTGCTATCCTGAATGTGCATCTTAATACTGTCATTCCTGTCTTGTAAGAGTAGATGATATATGGGCTGCAATATTTCGTTTTAATATTTAAAGTTTTCACTGTGCAGATGCAAAGAAATATATTAATAGTTATCTGCTGTTACTTTATTGATTTGGAAAAGAACAAAGATAACCTGTAAAGTTTCACAGTGAAGCTAGTAAAATGGAGGCATTATAATTATGTTTTAGTAAAACAGATACACAAACTGTAATTTTTATACATCATCTTTAGAAAATATGGAAATTTGGACATCCCCTTTCTTTATAAGTTAATACTGCACATATGAAATCATATTTGATGGGAATTTTTAGCACATTTTAATCTAATTAGCAGTATTTACAATTCTGTAATTCCTTTAACTACATAAGAGTATTTTTTCTTTTTTGAAGGCTAAGTGATTTTACACAGTTAACATTTTGCTGAGCAAGAACTATTCCAAAATGTTACTCCAAATTGTTTCCCTATAACTTCAGAGATTGGGGGCAGTTTCTGCCTGTAGATACGTTCAGGATTTAAGCCTGATAATCTTCCATGCATTGAAAGGATAAAAGACACTCTTGTGCAAATTAAAAACAGTTTTCTATTGATACTGGAGATGTAATAGAAGGATGGAGATATCTTATGTGAAGGTCAATCTTTCTCAATTCTATGAAGACATAAAATCTTATTTTAAAATAATAACAGTTACCTTTTCACTCAGCCTACATGGTCCATGAATTTCACCACAATTTGTTAAAATGTCACTCAATCAATTAACCATTCATTATCAAGCTCTAAGATTCTAAAGTGAAATATGTAACTAATGACTATTTATAATTACATATATTAAGACCATTTATTAAGCTACATGCATGATGTCATGTCAAACAGTTCATATTTGACCACATCTGACTCTTAAACTAAAATTTGATTTTTAACACAAGTTTCTCAGGATTGTGAAGACTAATTTCATTCTAATTACAACGTTCATTGTTGAGTTAAAAATATGCCTATGTTTCATAATTTCAATAGAAAATTCATCAAAAACACTGCTGAGAGGGTTGTGATTTGTTGCTTACAAAGATAACATAAGAAGAAGGCCAGTAAATACTGTGTTTCAAGACGTATTTAATATATCCTTAAATGAAAGATCATATTCTGGAGAATGACTACGATTTAAGTAATTTTATATTAAGGAGCTAAAATTTTCAACTTAGTAAATTTTTTTGCTCCAAACAAACCTCCAAAATTCTTTTGCTTTACATAGCTACTTCAAAAACCGATACATAACTTGCATATTCTGATCAATAGGTGGCGCTTTTCCCCTTTCTGACAGTCTTGTTTTCAGAATCCTGTTAGAGTCAAACTTATTAAGTGTTACAAATCTTCAATATTACCGATAGAATGCCAAATAGTCTAACTAGTAAAAGTTGATTTTTAACTTTTGCAAGCTTATAAGGTTTTAAATTATTGCCAGCTTTTAAAAACTATCCTTTGATACATCATCAAATTTTGTTACCAGTGATTATACTCAAAGAGAACTCTCAACTTTTGTCCTGTAGCGATATTCAGAAATTATCACTCAGTTTCTTTAATTTTAAATTATTCCCCACTTATCCTGGTAGAAAACTTCTGGAAAGTAGCATTTTGGAATATCTGATATAGGGTCCCTTCAAATATTGATATCATGATAAACGTACTTTAAGATTTACAGGAAATTTATCAAAAATGAAACATGCATTTATACTATTGCAAAATGCTTTTAGAATACATATTTTAAAATAGTAAATGTAAGTAGAATATCTCAGCAAAAGAAAACAGAATTTTGTATCTGGATTGCTTTTATGAGGATTTATTTATTTACACTGAGTCCTTTTAATTTAACTAAATCTGAGGATTACAAGCAATCAAAGATCTTTGTAAATGGTAGTTGATAGTATTGTAATTTGAAATACAGATGTATTTATAAAAATATTTTATTTAGAATAAATTTATCTAAATTTACACTAAAAAGACATGTTTATAAAATGTTCTCTTCTCACAAAAAGCAGGTAGTCACATTAAACATATACTGTTTTTTAAGATAATGTACTATAGAAACATAATCTCTGTTTTTGATTATTTAAAAGATGATTACAGCATGAATAGTGGTTTAAAATATAAGCAACATGATCACTTTCTAATTAAAATGATAGTTTGTATTTTAAAAATATATCTTTATTAAACACAAACATTTGACTACAACAAGGGCATTATTTTAATGTATAACAAAATTAGGATGCCTAGATCTTCACATTTTATATCTATTTTTATGTGTCTCATCTTATTTTCCCCAGTTTCTTCACTACCTTTTCTTCCTCAGTTTGTTTGCTTAGGTATACACACACACACACACACACACACACCCGCATATATATGCAAGCTGTTTGGGGAAAGAAATATATACATATATATTCTGATATGTATATATATATATCAGAAACTCTTACATTAGAAAATATTTTGTCAAGTGTATAACAAGTCAGAAAACTATGAGAAAGTTACACAAATTCTTTATTCGAAATAGGACGACATTTCTTACATCATAAAGCCAAACAAATACATTATATGAATTGTATGACAAAATTTAAAGAGCTACATTTTTCAGAACATATGTTACTGCATTCTTCCAACCATAGCAAGAAAAATCAAATTTTACAACAAAAATTAGACTTATACAAGATTAGCTTAAATTTCTTCCTCCGAAGAAACGCTATCATGTAAGCGACTGAACATTGTACTGTATCTTGGTATCTTCTCAGTGGTATTGATTCCCTCCTAAGCATGACCGTCCCTAGAAACCTATGAGCAACTGTGAGTGAAGATCCAACCACTTCCTCTATCACTCATAATAATAGTGTTTGGTTACTCCAGAATTCCCTCACCTCTCTATGCTTCATCTCTTCTACTCCAAGGTAGACTTAAATAATATGAAGGAAGTTTATGTTTGCTTTCTCCTATAAATTAAAGATTTTTCCAGAAGAAATTATATTACGGAATTATTGATGTAAGAAGTTGCATTGATATGAGGTACTACCTTTTTGGCATTTTAATTAAGTTTTCTATACTTTGAAGCTGTTTGGGGAGAGGAACATACTGCATTATTTTTTAATGCAAACCTTTGGGAGGTTCATGATACAGAGGCTAGACTTTAAAGAGCATTGCTCTTTATGCAATTCTGGGTTGTGCTTATATAGAGCTTGACATTATTAGATAATACTAAAATATAAAATACAAATTCTATACCCTCCAAATTTAAAAGGATCACTGTAACTCTGATAAATGTCAAGTATCAATAGTACTATGCTTAAACAATCCTGAAGAGACAAAAACTGATATGATAGGCACAGCCCTGCATTATCGAGACAGCAATGATAAAGTACAACACTTAAGAGATTTTACTAACAGTTTAAGAGTTCTGGCACAGTATAGCCTGTGTATAATGAGGCTTCTAAACGTTCAGCTCACAGAACTAGCGTTTGTGGAGATAAAATACTTTACAAACTCTGTTTCATTAATCTTTACAATATCTCTGTGAAGAATTATGAACACCAATCAACAGATTACAGAGTGACAGCAGTAAAATATTGGATGAATTGCCAATCCTCTCAAAGAGAGCCCTGAAGATTCTCCTTACAATGAAGTTATTTGTTTTCCTTCTAAGACCGAGTTAATGTGTTAAACCCTACAAAGATCCAATATGTTTTGCTTTGTTGGGAAGAAAAAAAGTGACTTCTCGATAGAGGAGGCTGCAATCACAACATTTTGAATTCAATAATAGGTTAAACCGATATTTCAATGCCAAATTACATGAATATACAAAAGCAAATCTTCTGAAAAACGTACTGTGTATTATGTGACTCTTTTCAAGGCCTAGTCTAGTGTCCATATTAATGCCAGATAAGAATTTCAATCTTGCAGTAAATTAGTCTAATCATATTATTAAATAACCCATTCAAGTTATTTTAACAGCACATTGTTTTCATTGCATTATTAACAGCCCTTCAAAGGGCAGACAACATCATCACCATCAATAAATAGCTATTGCCCACTTACTGTGTATAGCTTGAATTTTTGAAAGATCATATTGTTTCCGATTTGTTAAGCTAATCTTTTATAGAATTTTTTCATGTTAACAAATGAAATTCATATCATATCCATATGGCAAAAATTAGTCCAGGGCTTCTAAAAAATTTAGAAACCATTTTAACAATTGAATTTTATAACGTATTCAATGGTTTATGAAAACGATGAATATAGAAAGGAAATTATAGAAGCAGTCAAGAGTTATGTAATAGCACCAATATCTGCTAAGTTGTAAAAGAGATATAAATTCTCCCATTTCTCCCCACCAATGTCCATACAATTAAAGGCATAATTTATTCTGCTCTGTGTATTGATTCTGCCAATTCTGTCCATTTACCACTGCTGCGTCCCCCGGCCCCTGTAAACAGCATCATTGTGTACAGTTTTACAGGTTTTAATTGTACAACTCTTTAGGAGACCACACACTTTGCAGTCTATGAGAATGGCACCATCTAGAGGTGTGCAGTACACAAACTGCACACTCATACATACACACCAAGTCACCATCACCTCTCATCTGAACTACTCCAATAGTTTCTTATTTTATCTGCTGCCTCTGATCACTGTCTACTTTAAAAATGTACTACACATCATAATATTTTTCTATGTAAAACCCTTCCATAGTTTTCCATTGCATTTCAAATACAATTAATGTATCTTATCTTTTCAATAACTGTTTTTCTACTTAAAGTCCACTTTTTATGGTTAACCCTTTCATCCAAAATAACTCAAATGACACCTCATCAAAGAAGCCTTCTCTGACCACCCATTTTAAATGAGCAACTTTATTTCTTTCTATCCCTTTATTCCATGTCTTGACAACTGATTAATTTTCTTCATGGCACTTCTTAAAATTGACAGCAAGTCTTATATTTGTTTACTTTTTTGTTATGAGTGAATGAATACAACATTTAAACTTATGAATATTAATTTTTGTGTTTTACCAACATATATCATAATTTTATTTTGCTGATTGATAAACTTTGTTTCAACTGAAGAAGATATTATATAATTGAATTATTATCATTATAAGGACTTGATGAATAAGAAAGTAAAACATAATGATCAGATGAAAACATGTAGTAATGTAATTGCCCTTTCAATATACCATGAAGCATTCATTGATTTTCTCTAGGCTTCAGTTTTCTTATCTGCAAAATGAGGAAGTTAGAGTACATATTCACTATTTTTTCCGCTTCTGAAACTCAATGATTCTATGATCTCAGGCAAATATTTTCACTTTTTGTAACCCAGTTTCCTCACAGATCTAATATAGATAACTGTTCTGCCACTCACATACCAATGGCAAAGAGAGAAACTGATAAAAGTGAAATGATTGGCATACACTAAATTGTCATAGAAGCATACTGGGCTACTAATGTTATTCTTCTGGATATGTACAAATCAAGCCACAGTGAAAGTCATTCCATTAATGTTAGTGAAACTCTCATTTGATGAGTCTATTAAAGTGTGGAGAATGTTTTCCTCTTTACTATTTTTTGTATAGCTTCCCACAACCTATGTACCACACAGTAAGTGTTATTATCCCCATGTGACAATTATAAAAAGTGAGGTTCAGAGATGTTAATTTCCTTCCTGAAGTCACCTACATCATAAGATTTTGGGTTGCAACTTTAACTCAAGAAGCTTTTGAGCCCATATCTACAAATCTTCCTATTATATTAATGTTAAACTTCTAAGCAGCAAAACAATTGATTCTTTCACGTGGCCATATTAAAAATACAGAAAAAAGGCCGGGCGCGGTGGCTCACGCTTGTAATCCCACCACTTTGGGAGGCTGAGGCGGGCGGATCACGAGGTCAGGAGATCGAGACCACAGTGAAACCCCGTCTCTACTAAAAATACAAAAAATTAGCCCAGGCTGGAGTGCAGTGGCGCAATCTCGGCTCACTGCAAGCTGGGTGCCTGTAGTCCCAGCTACTCGGAGAGGCTGAGGCAGGAGAATGGCGTGAACCTGGGAGGCAGAGCTTGCAGTGAGCCGAGACTGCGCCACTGCACTCCAGCCTGGGCGACAGAGCGAGACTCCGTCTCAAAAAAAAAAAAAATACAGAAAAAGTATGGCCTTGTATCCTCAGCCTACAGGGAATGCATCAGTCCTTTATTTTAGAGAACGCAATGCTACTATGGTCTTACAAAATAAAGGTAACCATGTAATAAATCTTGAATACATGGCTGAATTTGGACCACAACGAGAGAGATGAATCTTTAAGGTAACTTTTTTTTGAAAACCTATCAATTGCTGAAGTAGTCTTCATTTCAATAAAGTTACAGAATTATACTTAATATAAAAAATGCACATAGCATATTCTGCCAATTACTTAATCTCATTTTAAAAAATAGTTCTGTGTATTTGACACCTGTCAAAAACTTAGTTGACAGACTTCTTTATTCAATATATTACATCTTCTAAGAATCTAATCAATGTGTCCAATTTACTATTCATAATTTGCATTGCATACTTATGGCTTTATTCCATATTTATCTTCCATTTTCTCATCACCAACTTTCAGTGTTCAATAGAAGTATAAATGGGAAACGTTATTACTCCAACTATACATTTGTGTATACAACAATGAATTCATTAATTCTCACAAAATTAGAAATAAAAAAATCTAAGAAAATGTGTTAAATTTGAAACAATCAAATTGAAAAGAAAGATGTATGTAGTTTTACTATAAATATTGTGCTAATAATTGTGCAAATTTGCCATAAAATGTGCCCTAAATAAGGAAAAGAGCCTTTATAATAATAAGAGCTGACAAATACGGTTTCTTACAAGAGCCAGCTACATAAACTGTGGGCTCCTATGCAAAATGAACCTATGCCTAGCTTCTTATTCAAAAAGCAGCAAGGATGTATTATTAAATGTATGTATAAAACTTATTTTCTGGGGACGGGCACAGTGGCTCACGACTGTAATCCCAGCATTTTAGGAGGCTGAGACAGGTGGATCACCTGAGGTCGGGAGTTAGAAACCAGCCTGACTAAAATGGAGAAACCCCCTCTCTACCAAAAATACAAAATTAGCTGGGCATGGTGGTGCATGCTTGTAATCCCAGCTATTCGGGAGGCTGAGGCAGGAGAATTGTTTGAACCTAGGAGCGGAGGCTGCGGTGAGCCGAGATAACGCCATTGCACTCCAGTCTGGGCAACAAGAGCAAAACTTCATCTCAACATAAATAAATAAATCTTGTTTCCTCGCTTGGCGCAGTAGCTCATGCCTGTAATCCCAGCACTTTGAGAAGCCAAGGCAGATGGATCACTTGAGGTCAGGAGTTTGAGACTAGCCTGGCCAACATGGTGAAACTCTGTCTCTACTAAAAATACAAAAATGTAGCCAGGCGTGGTAGCAGACTCCTGTAATCCCAGCTACTCGGGAGGTTGAGGCAGGAGAATCACTCGAACTAGGGAGGAGGAGGTTGCAGTGAGCAGAGATCGCGACACTGCACTTCAGCCTGGGCAACAGGAAGGAAACTTCATCTTTAAAACAAACAAACAAACAAACAAACTTGTTTCCTTTCTTTTTCTCTCTCCCATTTCCTCTTTCCTCCCTCTCTCAAATTGTCATGGTGTTTTATTATTATTATTAGCTACTTAATTGTTCTAAGGAAAAAAGCAATTAAAAATTTAAATTATTAACATGGATTTTACCTTTCATCTTTATATTGTTCAATGACAGTTTAAAATGAAAATATCAGAGTATTTGTATGCTAAATTATCGAAATGACACAATTCTTTTTCTTAGTCCATGGCTGGAGGTTGTTGCCTCATACTGAGCAAAAGAGACAAGCACAAGCCAGATTCAAGAGGGTTTTAAAGAGAAAGAGAGGCTCTTCCCAGATAAAGAACCAGAAAGTACTCCTGGCATGGATATATTCCCTAGGTGGTTGCAGAGCTGCATAGGCCCATGGGCCCATGCCATAATACATCCAGCCTTAAATATCGTCCCACCAGTCGCTGGTCTCATCAGCTGTGCCTAGGCTCAGAAATAAATCTGAGGGTGTAGAACCAGCCCTTTTCTCTTCCTACAGGTCTGCCGCCCCAACCTAGGGCAGACAGGCAAGCCTAAAGCATCTTTCAAATTCTGAGCTGTAAGTGATCCATTAAATTGGTTGGGCTAGGAGAGAGGCCAGTCCTTGCCCTGACATGGCTTCCAGGCAGACCACCAGATACACAGCAGTGCTGCCAGCCTGGAGGGGCGGCCATGGCCCTTCCCCAAGCATCCTGATGCAGCCTGGCTCACATGCCTGACCTGGACCCTCACTATGCCCACCCTCAAATAACTTGAAGGAAAAGGGGACCCCTAGTAGTTCTCGGGGGGGGACAGGGAGAGGGAGGAGGCTGGTCAGGGTTTTCATTCTAGGCGGGGAAGAAGCAAGAGACAAAGGACCCATCTCTGGAAGTGGGAAAGAGGCAGATTGTACCTCAGTAGAGGCTCTAATGCTCCTCCCTGTTGCTCTTTCATCCTGCTCCATGTACAAAGCACAATTCAAAGAGAAAAATGTTAAGCATTTCAAGACATGACTAGAGAGCATAAAACAACAAGTGTGTATCTCTTTTTAGTGATTGTACTGTTGTTTAATGCCCATGAAGTAGTCTCGGTTCCTAGTATCTGCAGTCACTATTCTAGGTAGGTAGATACTATTATTCCCATAGAACCGAGGAAAGCATGACACAGAGAGGCTTAGTAACTGACTCAGGGTCCCATCACTAGTAGCCAGTGATCTTAGAAGATTATTTTCATCTTAAGTATGAACAATAACTATGCACTTGAATTATTACATTATTTAGCGTAAATATATTTAACGAATCTTTTTCAATCTGTAGTATATTACATGGGCACACACATAGTAATATACGTAAATATGTATATGTACAGTCAAACTGTTTTCTCCTTGAGTATAAATTTATATACAAATATGGCCATATATTGCCTGCAAATACAGAAATATGTGTATGCTTATATAAACACTTGTTACACACACACACACAGATACGAATTTGTTGGCTAATTTTGAAGTCAATTTAAATTTTATTCTTGTCTATTTTATTTTTAATAAGTTAACTGGAAATATTATTTAGAAGTTTCAGAAAAGAATATTTTATTTCAAAGAAGCCATTTTATTTTAATGCTTTATCAATACTCATACTTTTCTATTGCAACTAAATAATATAATAATTAAATTTAAAGTTTTACATGTTTAAAAATGTAAGCTTCAGTTATTTTTCTCCCTGATAATTTAATATTACATAATTTTCACACTGCTATTTTTCAGGAGCTGGTAAAATTTGGACATACATATGTTGTTAAAATATATCTAATCTCACCAAAGTTATAGAATGCATATATTCATTGTATAAATTTAAAAATTCTTAACAGATCTGCCTGATAAGAAAGTCATATAAAATATTATTTTAGTTATGGTTCATGCTTGGAACATAATTCAATGATACATATTTTAATAGCTTTTTTACCAGGATAAAAATCAAGCCTTCAAAGAAAAAGATCCAATGATTTAAGATTTAAGAACGGCAATTTATATTATTATACCTAAAAGGTACACTTGGAAACCTATGAAACTGTAGAAAATCCACACTTGGATGTGGAATGAATTAAAGTAGTGTCTCTAGTGTGAGAACTGATTTTCATAATAGCTGGAGGCACAAAAACCATATTTAATATTTCTGTAAAAAACAACTCCACCACCAGCATGTAGTTTTTGCTTTTCTGCAACATTGCCATCATCTACTAAACATGTCCTGCCATAGATTTGTTGTTGCAGTTCCCAGTTAAGTATACGTTTTATTTTTGTAAATGAATTGCTTTGGGGGAATTCCTAATGGAATTCAGACTTGTACTGAATAACGTATCTGAGAATCTGTGTTATTTCTACATTACAATACATACTGTCATGTCTAATTGCTTAATTATATTCTGACAGAACAGAACGCAGAGAGGGACAAGACCTGTTCAGCACAACCCTGCTAATGTCAGGAATCTCGTTTAGAAGTTAACATAATCCTTCAATTCTTCAAGAGTGAAGAGTGTTCTGCTGATAAAGACTAAAGAAAATTTAATACAATTTGCATGTGGATATGTGTTGCTGATATAGGACATTTACCAAAAAGAAAAATGATTAAAATGTTAGAAGTCCCATTTTTCAAGGAGAAAGAAAATGCATGAGTTTCAGGCTAAAAAAAGTAATTCTGTCATTCTACTATATGTGTTTCAATTATAAAAATGCAGACAAATTTTATCATGTTTACAAACTGACGTCAGGTGTCTTGAGGAAATGATACAAATAGAATTAAAATTTAATAAAAGATAATACTAAAACGAATAGCTAATTTGGGAGGAATAAATCAACAAATCACTAGGAAACTATTACATTTTAAAATAATTTGAGGTTCTGTTCATTTTTCTCTTCAATGTTACAATGATGCATATATTTGAAATATCTTTGTGGTTTTTTCTCGCCCCTGCTTAAACTTTGAAAATCTCTATCAGTCAAGAAATTCATCTCTTGCTAGTTGCTATATTCACCTGTTTTGATGGATAATACCCTATGTCTTTGCTACCCAGCCTTTGCAACTTTAGTCTCCTTCTAATTCTTCCAAGTTTTCTTTAATACTCGTGTCAAGAATATCTTCAACGTAGGAATGTAGTTACAATCTTTGGCAAGTACTTTGTCGGAAATAATTTGCCTGATTTTCTGTGAGAAAAAGTGGTACTGAGGACAAATGCTTAGTCTCCAGATTGAAAAAAATGTCCATGCTTACTAGGGATGAGTTTGTGAATATGTGGCCATCTTCTTTTATTTTTCTGAAGCTATCCTTACATACAAAAGACGAAAAGCTACTTTTAGGATTACCAAGAGATGAACTAGCACTTTACTAATGTTATTTATTCCCCCTATACCACACTGTGATGTAGGTATCATTATTATCCCCATTGTACACATGCAAACACAGCTTTAAACAGCTTAAGCTAAGTGTCCAAGGGTGCATAGCTGCTAAGTGAAGAAGCAAGAGCTAAAATCAAGATGTGTCTGATTTCCAAATGCCTGATTTCAAAATTCACTTTTAAACCGTTTAGTGCCTTATCATTTCTCTTTATCTTCTACCATTCTGCTTCTCTTCTAGACAGATTTATAACAGCCATTTTAGGTAGATACCATTTTAGGTAAATACTCATTTCTTCTCGGGTGATTTTTCTTCCTTACATTTTTTTTTAACCTGGATTTCTCACCCTTCGTTATTCCAAATGATAAATATTTTTTTAACTCCATATACATTTCTCTTCATAAATAAAGGTATCACCTTTATCCTGTTCTTTTCACTGCCATATAATGTCACATGTAAAGAACACATGTATAAGAACGCACACACGATCACACACAAGAATGCCTGTATAAAATACACATGTACTTATGTTTTTTTTTTACTTTTTTTGTATATTTTATACTTATGTACATAGGTGTATGTATGCTTACTTATACATGCATACACAGTAGAAAGCCCTTAAAACAAAAGTTGTGTTTGTTTCTACATTTTGAATCATTGCTGATTACCAATGTGACCTGTATCCCTGAGAATATTTCGACTTTTGTCTGTTTTTAATCTGTGTATTCTCTGTTTCAGAATTAGTAGTGAAAACTATTGAATATTTGCTATTATTTCTACAGCAGCAAATAATTAAATAAAATATTAGTGGCCTTTAACAGTAAAGGGAATTTGCCAAAACTCAATTATTTGACAAAAATTTTCAATAGTCACAAAAATCCTGTTTAATTAATTTTGGATTCTAAAGTGTACCCTTCTTTTTATTTACAAACGAATATTTATTAAATCAATGACATGTGTTCAACTTTATTAAAACATAGGTAAAGCTATCTTTAACCTAGAAAACCCCGTTTTATAAGACCCAAAACGTGGTACAACAATGATGCTTGAATTGTAAGTATATTTATGAATACCATGTGCTTTTATATCTCTATATAAATGGAATTATTTGAAAAGTTTTATAAACTGGTTTTACCATTGTGTATATCTTAGTTCTCTTATCATCTCTGCTGAAAGAAATTAGCCTATATTAATCAAATGAATTTTTTCTCAAAAGTAAAATGATGCATATTTTTGAATTATTAATACGTTTCTTAGAAAATATGGTTGTGTCATCTCACTTTGTAAGATTAGGACAAAGCTATCACTACTAATTCTGATGTTTCAGCAATAAGTTTAGCAGCTAATTGCACAACCAGCTTTTCTAATTCACCAGTGTTGAACAATTGAAAGAACAACATTTTATACTTTTTAAGCTTTCTAAAAAGTTATTTATGGCATTGATAGATTTATGAGTGCTATTATTTAATATTAAGGTTTGGAGCTACTATAGGGCTATTGGCTCTAAATCTTTACTGATATTTTTAAATATAAATATTTCCCGGTTCAATAAGAAGAAAATATATTTTCCTTTACCTTAAGTCACATTTTGTCTTGATGAAGGTGTTCTTCATAATTTATTCTAAAACATTTAGAATACTTGATAATAAATAGATTCTTGAATATTATATGTTATCAACTAAAAAAGCAATGCATTATTTAGTATTGTTAAACTAATTAAATGGCAAGAAGTTTAAAGTCAGGTTCTACCTACACATTCATTTTAAATTAGAATTGTAATATATCAAAATAGACCTGAGTATTTAAATTCAATTAATAATTTAAAAACTCGCATATAGAAAAAGTAAGAAACGACATTCTCTGTATGGAGTACTCAATCCACCTAAGGACATTGATAAAGGAAGGGGTACTAATATATTGGAGATGCTATTCGAGTGAGAATATGCATTATCAATGTCTGGTAATAAACATATCTTCCAAGATATATTTTAGAGCTTGTTTTTGAAGTAATAGTTCTATTTTTAAATTGTTCCTGTAGTGACATAAAAATTAGCATGCAGGATTATAATACTGTAGTACACTATCATAATGCAATACTACCTTTATTCTTTTTTGAAATATATTACTTGCTAATTTCATACTTAGCAAAAACCATACAACATAATTGTAATATTGTACCAATTGTGCCATTACTGTTATCATTAGGAGATTTCTATGGACTATATAAAAGCAACATAAGAGAAAGTAAAAAGCTGCAAAAACTAATTTGTGTAAATATAAAATTACTGTGATTTGTTATATGAATATGTTTCTTTGTAGAACAGGAGAGTTTTCATAGCTCCTTTCCTTTGCCATCTCTTTGGAAAAGAAGGTAATATTGGCACCCATTTATTGAGTTCCAAAGAAGAGAGTTTGAGGACACAAGTTAGAATCTCCTTTTCATGAATAATCAACTTAGGTCCCCATGTTTCATTGCACCAAAGAGCTGGCTGCCTAACCCCAGGAAGATTAAAAAAGACAAACGGTCAGTTCATCAATTGACTACCTACTGCTATTTAGGTAACCAATACTGAAAACAACTGAGGAATTTAGCCCAGAAATGGTAAGGATATAGTTCATTTTGTTTGATTTTTAAATTTACTTTTGCTGTTGTAGAAGCTTACATGCTTATTATTTTTCAGAGAATTCTCAGCTACCTAGTGGCATAAAAGAAGCATTGCAAGAGAATCTAAACACTGACAGGGGATGTCACACTGAAAACAACTGGGTTACCTATACTGAGAAGACCTTTGAAACCTGATAAAAATACAAAAACAAAAAACTCTTTGGTTTTGTTCATTTCTATGTTTATCTTAAGAAACCAAAATGTCTCCACAAATTGAATACTCAGAAAGAACGAATAACTATATCTCAGTAATAGTTTACATAAATTGTTTACAACTTAATAAGCAGAAAGAGGTCTACAAAGATAGGGATAACTCTGAATACTAATTTAAGTGAAAAGTAGAGGAAAGAGCTGGTGGTGTTTAAGCCATCAAAGTAAAAATATGTTCACAGTTTCAAACAAATAAAGTTACAACATACATGATTAATTAAATATAATTTCTGCAGCTTCAGAAAACATTAAAAAAAGTATGAAAGTTCAAAAAAAAAAAACCCATGAAATTTAGAGCCATTAAAAACTAGGATGGAAAACTAGTATTTTTCACATTTTTGCATAGTCAGGACTTTCTGAGCAAAGGACTCCATCCAGCACCTAGACTAAGGATGATTTAATGGCAAGCATGTCTTAAATGTTGGAGATTGAGCATTCCTCTGAAGAGATTTAAAGTGTCCTCTCCCCTGGAGCCATTTGTTCACATTCTTTGGTGGTGAAGGAAAGCTACAGATATGTTCTCTTTCCCTCTCCAGAGATGATGTGTTTATATTCCAGAGCCAAGGTCTCTCTTTCCCTCTCCTGAGAAGCAGAGGAACAGATATGCCAGATGCCCTAATAAGCTCTGATTGCTGTAACATTGGAGTCCCTCTCCCACGATTTGACCCATACACAAACATATGCTATCTGCCCTCATCACATTGTCCCATGGGAAATCAGATGTTATCACAAAGCAATCTTACTAGGACCATTTTCGTTTCTCTAATTCCTCAGCAACAGGCCCTCACCTGAAGTCAACCAGATGTGACTGCCCAATCTTGAACATCCCCACCACCTGAGCTGTGAGTCAAAAGAAACCTCTTTTCTTGATACATTACCCAGTCTTGAATATTCTGTTACAGCAACATAAAACCAAATGTATCAGTTATCTTAATAAATGTAAATGATCTAAACTCCCCAATTAAAAAATTTTTCAGTTTTGACAGAAATAAAAAAGGAAAGTCCATGTTGTTCATAAAAAGGCACGTGAAAAATATAAGATCACAGAAATGTTATCGGCAACATACAACTACTCGAGGGGATAGATATGTTTTGTTTGTTATTATATTGCAAAGTTTATCACCCGACATATAGCAAACACTTGATAAATATTTACAAAGAAAAAAGAAAAGATTGCTTTGTGAGTTCTCCTTTCTTATGCAGAAGTTGCTATTCCCGTAGGATAATCTGTTAGGGTGCAAGTACGACATATATCAGACCCTTCACACTCTCAGATGTGAAAGATCTATCTGTTACGGATTATTTAAATAAATATGCTAGGTAGTAAGGGAAATATGCTAGGAAAATAAAAATGAATAGGATATAGCTCTGTTCTCAAGTTTTCCATAAGCAAGGAAAACAGTTGTTTGGAGAGCTAAGTGTGTCACAATATAATGTGTCCTTCTTAGCAGAATATATAAAACACTCTGAGAACAAAGAATAATCAATAAAAAGAATGCACTTTATAAAAGTGTTTGGAGAAATTAAAAGAAAATTTGGTGGACATATAACAAACACTATAGAGAAAAATTATCTTTTGATTAAGATTATAACTGTGAGGTAATGTATATTTTATTTAATGGATGTCTCTTCAATCTTCAACATGTTCTGAGAATCTATGACTAAATGACTTAATGCAAAAACAGAAAGGTATAGCATATTTTTAATCGGTCTGATCAGAGCTAACTTACCCATAAAATACTCATTGAGTACAGCTATGTGTTTATAACAACATAGTTAGACATATTTTTCCCCTGCCAACAACATATTGGCTGTTGTTCTTACCGGCCCTTCAAAGAAGCTTGGATTATGGTAACCCTATTCTAAAAATTATTATGCTATAATATAATGGCTTATTTAGTTGTCCACACTAGGCCTTTAAACTTTTTAAGGGCATTAATGATATCTTTTCTATCACAGTTTGTCTGGTGCTATATAAAGTAGACAGTGGGCTATGGCCGATACCTCTAAATGTCCCTCAGTATTCATTTTCTTTTTACGCATTTAGTAATGCATTTATAGATATTTTAACTGGGCACATGGCTTCTCACCTGGATACTATATTTTCTACCTCTTTCACAGTTAAATGAAGCTATGTAATTGAGCTTTTTATCATGAGTTTTGAGTAGGTATCATAGGTGAAATTTCCGGATATTATACTTAACATGATTGAGGATGCATTTGTCTCTTTTTCTGTCCCTCTTCTGCCTACTTAATGCAAATGCAGCCAAACACTTCTTAACACTTGTAGGAGCAGGGATAAGAATACAAATGGAGATGCACCTAACACGTATAAATATTTAAAAGATATAAATCAAGATAACAAAGTTATGTGCTCTATCTTCCTACCTTGACAATTTACCTTTCTAACAACCTGGAAGGCTAGATTTAAATTTAGAATTTTTCAGACTCATATGAGTTCTACATAAGAACATGGGAATATTAGAAAACCTGGCATCTAGCCCAAGGCCTATAATTATTATCCTATTTCTGCCTCATTTTTTTGTTCTACACAGTGAAATCTGTACCAAACATGCAAGGATGTCCCAGACCACATATCCAAGCCCCATCTACATCCCAAGTAAATGGTCATCCTTGTTTTTTTGATACACACATTTGTGTCTAATCTACCCTCAAAATGACAGCCTTGGACAGTTTTAGACAGTTTTTGGCAGGGAGTTCTAAGATCCCAAGTACTCTAACAGTAATGTCAAATTAGGAGGAGATATTTCAGTTGGGGATATTGGTTTTGGGTTTGCTTCCATGTGCTCAGGAGCATAGAGTAATGAAGTCCAGAGCAAAACCCTCGAAAACCCAGAGCCCAACAAAGCATCCCCACTTGCCCAGATCTAAGGTGTCACTAAATACAGTGATAACGAGCCAGATTCAACGAAGGAGATACGGGCAATGCTCTATGACTGCATTTTCCAATATGGCAGACATGGTTCTGAACTGAGTGGCTAGTTCAGACTTACAAAGATTGTAAGTGTAAAATATATACTCAGTTTTGGTACCATAGTATAAAAAAGGTAAAATAATTCCGTTATAGTATTTTGGATTTATGAGGATAAATAAAACATTATTAAAATGTTACATCTTTACTTTTTAAAATGTGGTTACTAGAAAAATTTTTGATTTCATATTTGGCTTGCATATGCCTTGCATTATATGTTTGATGCTCTCTAGAATAATAGCGTAGCAACAGTATATGTAGAGTTTGGGTCTCTGGATAGTCTTGTGGAGCAAAATCTCCTACTTGCCAAGAATTGCCCAGTGTCGTTTCCACTATTACTTACCAGGAAAATAAACTACTGTCTCCTTTGAGCACTTTATTCTTGGAACTCTTCGTTGTACCCATTTACACTATACTGTATACTAACTCACATATAGATAATTGAGGGGTAATCATGTCAAAAATGAACACAATAGATAAATAAGATAGCAGTCAAAGATAGATTAGCCTTCAAAGAATGAGATAACAGATGCATTAAAAGTATTAAAATACTTATGTGATCCATGTGAGAAGGGATTTTATTTTGTTTATTGTAGTAGTCAATAGTTGTGAGAGTTCCTGTTTATAATAGGTCTTCAATAAATATTTGTGAAGTGAATAAATATGATGTACATGACCAACGGAGATACATGCAAAGCACTAAAGAAATATATCAGCATGACATAGTAGGCAGACATCTTAAAGACAATATTCACATAGAAGTGATAGCAGAAAATATTTAACACTAAGGAAGAATAAGAGCAGGCATGGGCTAAACATTAGCAAATTTATATTTTTTCTTTTATTCAGTTCCAATATACTCATAAGATAACTAACTTAAGAACATATGAGGCACCTTGGATGCACTTGCTTCAGGTGTCAAGGATTTATGCAAAGCACTAGAAGTAAAATATATCTTTATCATATAATGATATTAGGTGCCTTATTTGAATGTTGGTTTTTAAGCAATATCTGTCAATACTAAAAAGTAATTACCAACAATGCTCTTCTAAAATATTACTGTTATTCCTAAATTATCATTGTGTAATTTTAGTAGAAATAATCTGTTTTGTCATCTTTATTTTAAATCGAAGGGATTTCATAAATGCATGTGGTTAACAAATCGTTTTCGGTGATTCTTTATTTGTTTTTAATAGCAATTTCTTCACAGAGTATTTGGGAAAAGCAAAAATAAATAAATAAATAAATAAATAAGGGTAAGCTTTTAACTGTTAAAGAGTAGTTCTGAGATAGCGATCATTCAACAAAAGTGTATTATCTTCCAATACTTGAAAATTGGAAAAATCTGTGTATAGTGAGTTAAATGAAAAAATATTCAATTACATGTTTAAATATAATTCTTGTTTTACACAAAGCTTTTTTAATATGAACAAGTTTTAAAGACTTTTAAACAGTAACTTTTAAATAGTAACGTAAAATTCCCCTTTATACATAGACTACATAATTTGATTTCTGGAAAGTTTGCTGAATAGAATTATTTTACTACTATTAAATATGTATGGATTTCTAATGATTCCTTGGGCTGTTGCAAACATGTAGGACAAGTAATGTTTAAATTTAAAGAGAAAACCAGAGGGCTTGTTTTTAATTGTTCAGATTTTGTTCTTTTGGGTAAATGAAATACTGAAAATTTAGAAATTTTTGAAAATGTGAAGCAAATTATTTGGATGTCTTTTTTAAAAATTTGAGGGATGTCAATAGATACCTAACCAATGCAACGGGTGTGATTAATCTTAACTATTTACTTCACTAAACGTGATGATGAATGTTTTTAAAAATCCAGTAAAACCTGACCTCCAATAATTGTTTGTTACAGTCTTAGAGAGACTCTTATAAATATATCCCTTGAGAGCTGTAAGTGACATTATTAAAGATAATTTACCAATAGATTCTGAATATGTACTTGATAACTGCATGAAGTCCACATTGGTATTTCATAAAAGACTGATAGAAGAATAACTGGGAAGTGTAGATATAAAAAAAATGACTGAACTTAAAACATGATGAATGTATTATTTTAAATAATTTTCTTAAAATGCTTTCTACAGTATTTTATTTCTACAAAAGAATGCCTTTGCAATTTACTTAAATAATTGGCAAATATCTATCTTTATTAGTATGCTTTAGGTAAGTGGAAAAATGTTACTTGGATTAATTTTATTTTTGATTGAAATCTTTGCCTTGTCTTTAATCCTAAAAAAAATTCTCATTCATTCGCTTACCTCCCTGTTCCTTGCCTCCCTCTGTGTATGTTAGCCAGAATGTATACAAGTAACAACATGTTGAATAGAAGTGACAATGGAAAGTAATAATCCTAGGTTTCTAAAATAGTGCTGTAAATTTTACTAATTCTAGGTGCACCTTTAATTTCATGAACCCTCGGGAAATTCCTTCTAATTTTATGAGAACTTTATATGAGCTCATTACCCAAATCTGATTCAAAAACTATTTCTGAAATCAAATGTCTAAACAGAAGCCAAAAATTATTCATACACCATGAAGAAAAAAATAAAAATTAAACCTAAGGTGACTTCAATGTGAGCCAAAAGGCATAATGAACCTATAAAATGCTTAGTGGAATGCAGTCAGGCTTGTAGATGTGTTTATCAAAAGGGAATGTTCTGCTTTCATATTTATTATGATCTTTCACTGATTTAAAACTCCTATATACTGAAACTCAGCAAACATCTTTAATTTACATAAAGCACCACATTTTAAAAAAAACTAATAAAAATGGATTTAAAAAGCAGTTTATTTTATTGTGCCAGTCTCAGCAATTAGAAAGGAGAAAGATGTTATTGAGCCTAAAGAATATTTGATAAAGACTATATCAATGTATTTCTTTAAGAGTTAATAATACTGCAATGGGATTCATAAATGCCATCTACCTTCATTTCATTGCTTGAAATCAATGAACTGGATCTTCAGAATAAAATTTCAATAACATATTTAAGAACCAAATAAGCAACATTTTTTATTTCTAATAAGTTGAAAAGGAAAACGATGGTCTAGTTTACTTGCAAGGAGTTTGTTCTAAGTGATTTTTTACTTTTCAGACTGTTGGGCTAATGATTAACGTCATATACCGTACATCTTCGTCTAGAAGCTATGGTGTCTATTAAATGTAATTACCTTTCCCCATGGCTTTAAATTGACGGCAGATTCAAAATGAAGGTGGCTTCTATTAAATTTAATTACTTCCCCCTGAAGCTTACTTGGCAAAACTGTGACTAGTAATGAAAGTGGATTCCATAAAAAAGCTGCATGGTCAAGGTGTGGCTGTTAAATTAGCTATGCTATTAATGAAAAAAAATATGGAAAACAATATTTAAAGTGGGGCTTTATCAGTCATGTGTATTTTTGAGATATTATGACTGATAAATTAAGTTCTCAGCTTTTAATTGTTTTCAACTTTCTGTCAATAGATTATATGGATATACACACATCTATGTCAATTAATAATAAGAATAATTAAGGAAAGATGCCAATTTTCAAAAAAGCTTCATCTAGTACTTCCGTGTACACAAAATAGTGACCTTTATATCACTTAATTCAACTGATGTTTTAAGTCAGCATGATGTAATAAAGGAGGAAAACACAAAAAAATAGAAAACAAATCCTGTTGTTACTAGACACATAGTTATTTCTTTCTGAGCTGTTTATCTGATTTGAGACACAGCGCTAATAATATGACTAATCTACTTAATGTAAGTATTAGGAAAATTAGAAAAAATATGTTATCTATGATTGCTTTGTAAGTCTCTGGCTTAAAAAAAACACCTATTTTTGATTACTTTATTTTTCTGGATTAAAATCAATTTGTCAACTCCTCTTACATTAATTCATTCTTCCTTCAATGTCCAACTTATTGGGTGCTCACTATGTGCCAGTCATGTGTTACAGGTAACCTATCTATAGGATTCTAGTGGAGAGAAGGGAGTTAGGAGTTAGTAAAGACAAAAGGCAATAAATACTTGGTCAGCCAGAGAAGTTCCAGAGTCCCTTGCTTCATCACTGGTAGAAATATACTATAGCCAAACTTAGCATCTACCTGTCCATTCAGCCACCACATAGGCGACACAGGCTGGCTTAGGCATGAGTGAGGCACCAGCCTGCAGAGTGCCTCAGCTCCAGGGGATGCATGTCAATTTCCCTGAGTGGTCTCCTGAAAGAAAACCTCTCACTTCTTGGGTAGGAGGATAGCAACTTCTATCTTTCTTCCTGGGTTTGAGAGATGGTCTCAGCATCAGAGAATGTCAACACTACTCCCAAGAAAATTCTTTTATCTAATTATCCTTCCTTTGGCATACTTTAACACATGTTATACAATGTCATAAATGTTTTTAAATATGGTCTTTATATCCGATTTAGTCATGAACCAATTATCTTATATTTCCTGCGTATGTTCGGAATACTCACTTATGTCTTCCACTTATTTTTATACCTGTTTTCTATTATATATCACATAAAAATGTTTCGTTTTAATGTTATTTTGAAATGTGGTAGTTGTGAGCATCAAAAACCAGAACATAAACATAACTAGATAACCTAGGCTACTAAGAGGGTCAGGGAAGTCTCTTAGAAGAAGTGAAATATGGGAAGAAATGGAAAAGAAGAATGCATAAGAGATTGCGAAATATGAAGCATAGGAAGAGAATATCAAACAAACGGAACAGAACATAAAAGGACTGCAGTGCAGTGGCGTGATCACAGCTCACTGCAGCCTTGAATTCCTGAGCTCAAGGAATTCTCCTGCCTCAGCCTCCCAAATAACTGGGACTACAGGTGCACACCATTATGACCAGTTAATTTATTTTCCCTTCCTCCCTCCCCTCCCTCCATCCTTCCCTCCCCTCCCTCCCTTCCTCCCTCCCTCCCTTCTTCTTTTTCTTTCCTTCTTTCTTTCTTTCTTTCTTTCTTTCTTTCTTTCTTTCTTTCTTTCTTTCTTTCTTTCTTTCTTCTTTCTTTCTTTCTTCTTTCTTTCTTTCTTTTTCTTTCTTCTTTCTTTCTTTTCTTTCCTTCTTTCTTTCTTTTCTTTCCTTCTTTCTTCTTTGGCTCTCACTCTGTTGCCCAACTGGTCTGGAACCATTGTTCTCATCCTCCCTCCTTGGGCTTTCAAAATTCTGAGATTACAGTCATGAGCCACCACACCAGCTTACAGCATCATTTATTTGGAGAACCTAACTAGAAGAGCAAATGAAATGTAGCATGATGAACGATATGCAAATAGGCCTACTTTGCAATTGAACTTCAATGTGACAAAGAGTTTGCTGCCTAGCATCCTTGGATTTGTTCCAATAAATCTTCTTTAGATAAACAAAATTTTATAAATTAAATGACTTATTTTGGAAATGTTACTGTCATCTTTTTATGTTGAGTAGTATTTTCAATGAACTTGCTTTTATGGTTAATAATAAAGCTTATATGCTGGAAATTCTATATTATTATTTATTCTATGATTATAAGGAGTATGTCTTATCCACTATTGTACCTTTAATTTACAGCTAAGTGTTTTGAATCTAGTATCACAATGGTTACTCTATAAATGTTTGTTAATACATTTCTGTATAATGCTGATAAAATATGTAAAATACAGAAAGTATAAGTTTTACAAAGAACACCAGTAAATGTCACTGGTTACCACACAATTAATGGCTTAAAATAACCAATTTAAATGTATTACCTCATAGTTCTGGAGGTCAGAAGTCTATCACAGATAACTCTTGCCTAAAATCAAAGTATCCACAGAGCAGCTTTCTCTGGGGGCTGTAGGAAAGATTCTATTTCTTTTCCTTTTCCAGCTTCTAGCAGCCACCTGCAGTCCTTTGATCATAGCACCCTTCCTCCATCTTCAAAGCTAACATTGCATCTCCTTTTCCAGTGTACTATAGTCATCATTTCGTCTTATTTTTCTCCTCCTGCCACCCTCTTCCATTTTTAAGGACACTTATGATTACATTAGGCCCAGTTGTGTAATTCCAAGAAATATCTCCATCTTATATTCAACTGATTAGCAAAATTAATTGTATCCACTACCTTAATTCCTCTTTGCCATGTGACCTAATAGGTTTTAGCTGCAGTTTCCAGCCTCAGAGTTTCCAGGGAATAGAACATGAGCATTTTTATTGAAGGGTTGGGACTAAAAAAGAAAGGCCATTATTCTACCTACCTCAATCAATAATACTGGAAGCATTGGTTTGATGCAAAATTTGATCTATTGGCTGGGTGCGTGGGCTCACGCCTGTAATCCCAGCACTTTGGGATACTGAGGCGGGCAGATCATAAGGTCAAGAGATCAAGACCATCCTGGCCAACATGGAGAAACCCCGTCTCTACTAAAAATACAAAAATTAGCTGGGTGCGGTGGTGCGTGCCTGTAGTCCCAGCTACTTGGGAGGCTGAGGCAGGAGAATTGCTTAAACCTGAGAGGCGGAGGTTGCAGTGAGCCAAGATTGTGCCACTGTACTCCAGCCTGGCAACAGAGTGAGGCTGAGACTCTGTCTCAACAACAACAAAAGTGATCTCTTAGGCTGTAATGGCCTCCATATCAGCCAGGTTATGCTGCCATACCAAAGAAGCCCTAAATTTAAGATTTATTTCATTCAAATGTACATCACTCTGTGACGCAGTGTGACACGGCAGCTATTATGTCATTGCTTGTTGCTATGAGATAGTAAAAAGTACTTGTGGGGTTTGGGTTTCTACACCAGGAAAGGGAAACTCTATCCCAGAAGTGACACACGTTATTGCAGCTCAAAATTTGTTCACCAAAATAACTCAAAAGTCTCTGCCCATGGAAAGAGACAACGAAATGCAATCTTTACCATGTACTCAGTTGCTAGAGAGTTGAAATATCTGGTATATATTAATGACAAACATTCCTCTTTTGACTACTATCACCCATGCTCAAAGAAGAAAATTGCCAGTTTATTGGTAGATGACTTTGGAAGTACAATAAAATGATAATATTAAAAATAATTTTTTCAATTTTTAAATGTCATATAATCTATATGCGTTGATGAATGAAAACAATTATTTTCATTAATTAGAGAAACACTCTAGTTTATCATAAACCACAGAGAATTGATTAGTAAAATTAAGATAAAAGAGAAAGAACCCCAAAACAGATGCTTCTTAAATGCTTCGGCTAGGAAATAAAAATCAGTTTCAGAAGGCATTTTGATATAATTAATACATGTTAAATGCAGTTATCTGTGGCTTCAATAGAAATATACTAGCTTGTTACATTATATAAATAGAAAAACTTTGTGTGTAAAAGAAGTAAGGCAAGCGGGTTGATTTAATTAGGCAAATTGAGTCAAATGTAATAATCTGATACTTTGCCAAATTTGAATTACCATTGAAAAGTTTAAAATGATCCTTAAAAATATTATGTGATACAATTTTAAAATGTGTTGAATGAGTTTAAAAATACAAGTTTTTTTCTCTGTGCTGATATAGTCTACTGTTTTTGTTCTTGGGATTTTTAGTGGCTTCAAATCCCAGCTTCGTGTATGATACCTAGTTGAGAGATTATATATCTCATGTTACTCTCCACATTGAAAATAAATTCCGAAAAAGATAGTCAAAAATATTTACATATAAATAAAATTGGTAGCTTGACCAAAAAAAATGTAAGATCTATGTAGAGCTCTCTAAAGGGGAACCCTGAAAGTGAAATAAGAACCAAAACTACTTTTTATCTTAATTATGCGATCTGAGGGTATCTGATGTATACTGGAGACCCTAAGCTTCTATTTTGGTTATTATTTTAAAGACTACAGGGGAAAAGGAAATAAATCCCCAGACCTAAATAAGATGGAATCTCTAATCGGAGACATCTCTATAAAACTAGGACATCAAAGAGTTATTTATATCTGCTAAAAAATTGATTAATGAGAGATAAAAACTATTTTGTGCTATTTCCAACTTTGAAACAAGATGGACAGGAACAAATCTTTGGAATATTTAGACAATCTGTAACTACAAGCTGGCTGTATTAGTCCATTTTCATGCTGCTGATAAAGACATACCTGAGACTGCGTAATTAATAAAGAAAAAGAGGGTTAATGGGCTTACAGTTCCACGTGGCTGGGGAGGTCTTACAATAATGGCAGAAGGCAAAAGGAACATCTTACATGGCAGCACACAAGAGATAATGAGAGCCAAGCAAATGGGGAAACCCCTTATAAAATCACCAGATCTCGTGAGATTTATGTACTACCAGGAGAACAGTATGGGGGAACCACTTCCATGATTCAATTACCTCCCACTGGATCCCTCCCACAATATGTGGAAATTATGATAGCTAAAATTCAAGATGAGATTTTGGTGGGGACACAGCGAAACCATATCGTTTCACCCCGGCCCCTCCCAA
The DNA here is from genome assembly GCF_009828535.3 of Hylobates moloch. Classification (NCBI taxonomy): domain Eukaryota; kingdom Metazoa; phylum Chordata; class Mammalia; order Primates; family Hylobatidae; genus Hylobates; species Hylobates moloch. The sequence goes on from NW_026652279.1 coordinate 132,124,102, forward strand.
ATCTCATGTCCTTACATTTAAAAACCAATCATGCCTTCCCAACAGTCCCCCAAAGTCTTATTTCAGCATTAACTCAAAAGTCCACAGTCCAAAGCCTCATCAGAGACAAGGCCAGTATGAGACTATAAAATTAAAAGTAAGTTAGTTACTTCCCAGATACTATGGGATACAGGCATTGGGTAAATACACACATTCAAAATGGGAGAAATTGGCCAAAATGAAGGGGCCACAGACTCCATGCAAGTCCAAAATCCAGTGGGGCAGTCAAATCTTAAGCTCCAAAATGATCTCCTTTGATTCCATGTCTCACATCCAGGTCACATTGATCCAAGAGGTGGGTCCCAAGGTCTTGGGCTGCTCTGCTTCTGTGGCTTTGCAGAATACAGCCTCCCTCCTGGCTGCTTTCACAGGCTGGCATTAAGTGTCTGTGGCTTTTCCAGGCTCATGCTGCAAGCTAGCAGTGGATCTACCACTCTGGTGTCAGGAGGAAGGTGGACCTCTTCTCATAGCTCCACCAGGTAGTGCCTCAGTGAGGATTCAGTGTAAGGGCTTCAACCTCACATTTCCCTTCTGCACTGCCCTAGCATAGGTTCTCCATGAGGGCCCTGCCCATGGAGTAAACTTCTGCCTGGACATCCAAGCATTTCCACGCATTTTCTGAAATCCAGGCAGAGGTTCCAAACCTCATTTCATGAATTCTGTTCACCTGAAGGCTCGACACCATGTGGAAGCTCCCAAGGCTTGAGGCTTGTACCTATTGAAGCCATGGCCCAAGCTGTACCCTGGATCCTTTTGCCATGGCTAGAGTGGATGGGACGTAGGCCACCAAGTCCCTAGGCTGCACAAAGCAGTGGGGCCCTGGGCCTGGCTCACAAAACTATTCTTTCCCCCTAGACCTCTGGACCAGTGATGGGAGGGGCTGCTGCAAAGATCTCTGATATGTCCTGGAGACATTTTCCCCGTTGTCTTTGTGATTAACATTTGGTTCTTAGCTACTTATGCAAATTTCTGCAACCAGCTTGAATTTCTCATCAGAAAATGTTTTCTTTTCTATCGCATCATCAGGCAGCAAATTTATTAAACTTTTATGCCCTGGTTTCCTTTTAAAACTGAATGCTTTTTAACAGCACCTAAGTCACATTTGAATGCTTTGCAGCTTAGAAATTTCTTCCACCAGATATACCCTAAATCATCTCCCTCATGTTGAAAGTTCCACAAATCTCTAGGGCAGGGGCAAAATACTGCCATTCTCTTTGCTACAACATAGCAAGAGTCATCTTTACTCTGGTTTCCAACAATTTCCTCATCTCCATCTGAGACCACCTCAGCCTGGATTTTGTTGTCTATATCATTATTAGCATTTTGGTCAAAGCCATTCAACAAGTTGCTAGGAAGTTCCAAACTTTCCCACATTTTCCTGTCTTCTTCTGAGCCCTCCAAACTATTCCCACCTCTGCTTGTTACCCAGTTCCAAAATTGCTTCCACATTTTCAGGTATCTTTACAGCAGCACCCCATTCTACCAGTTTACTGTATTTTCACACTGCTGATAAAGACATAACTGAGACTATGTAATTTATAAAGAAAAAGAGGTTTAATGGACTCACAGTTCCATGTGGCTGGAGTGGGGTGGCTCAAAATCATGGTGGAAGATGAAAGGAATGCCTTACATGGCAGCATGCAAGACAGAATGAGAGCCAAGCAACAGGGTTTCCCCTTATAAAACCATCAGATCTCATGAGACTTATTCATTACCAGGAGAATAGTATGAGAGAAACTGCTCTCACAATTCAATTATTTCCTACTGACTCCCTCCCACAACCCATGAGAATTATGGCAGCTACAATTCAAGAAGAGACCTGGGTAGGGACACAGGCAACCCATACCACTGGCTTTCATATGCATTTGTTTTATGATACCATTATGACAGTGGCAGGAGGCGGACAAATCCTAGGCAGACAGGAGTGAGTCCCCAGTGAAACCCAATCTTTAAAACTCTTCCCTAATTTGGATTTTTATACTGCCATGCCCAACTTTAAGTGGTGCCTTTGTTTTAGCCTTTTTGTTGTTGTTGTTCATACTCACAAATCAATCAGCAGGCACTCTCCCGTTAAAAGCCCTGGACCCAGTCATAACGGAGAGAGAAACCACCCAACTTCGGGTAGGGAACCACTGTTATGTTCCCTCTTCACTGAGTGCTGTTCCATCACTCAATAACATTCTTCTCTGTCCTCATTACCCTTCAATCGTCAGTGTAACCTCATTCTTCTTGGATGTGAGAAAAGAACTCGGGAACCTCCAAACCCGGGTATGAGTGCACACCTAGCCCAGCTACAGACTGATCCAGTGCATGATCCAGGTGCAGCCTGGTGAGCTGAGTGGGTGGGGCACCTCTTGAGCATGTCCTGGGCCAAGTGAGACCTGGATGGGGGAGTGTCACCAGCAGTGGAGGTTCCTGGCTGGCAAAGTGGCCAAGAAAAATCTTGCATCACTTCTAGGCTCTAAATCCTTGAAAGAGAATATAGAAAATATGATTGGTATAAGCGGAAATTGATCCTTCTTTTCTTGTATTACTCTTGTTGGATTCAGGTAGCATAAAGAGATTTAGAAGTTAATCCTTCGCTTTGTTTTTTGAGCATTTGTGTATAATTTTGTCTGAAAAGTAAAATGACCTAGCTCTTGAATATTTGCTAAAGTATAACTGTAAATTCATCTATTGTTGGTATTTTTGGTGATACTATTTAATTACTCTTTTATATATTTAATGATTATAGGACTTTGAAAAGTATCTACTAATATCCAAGGGTAACATGAATAAATACCTCCCATAATTATTCCTGCAGGTGAATCATTTTTCCTATTTCATCTATTGAGCTCTTTGGTAAGGAGTCTCCAATGTCTCCCACCTACCTCAGATAATAGGCTAAAACCAGAAAAATTGTCTCCAGTCCATCATTATCCATTTGGTTTTAGACTTTTTTAAAAAGTATTAAATTGATATTCTCAATCTAATCAATGATGCTGGTGGATTGACACTGGATTGCAGTTGTTTATTTCTGTTCCTAGAAATTGCTATTATTTTGTTTCCTTGCCCTGGAAAGACAATAAGATATTCAGTTATGTCTTTCAGAAGTTTTCAGTTTAGTTCATCTTCAGAATTTGGCAAATACCTTGGTCAACAGATGTGTCACATGTTTCTGGCCAATTCTGTCACAAATTTTATTTCTGTAACCATGAGAAAATGCAAAATCTCTGCTGATTTATCAGTCCCTCTTCTGTCAGAGACCAAGTCTCGATTCTTGATCTCTACATACACATGGAATCAGGAAGTTACCTCCAGAGGAAAAGTGACTATTGTTCCTCAGAGTCTAGGACTTTAAAGTCATCTTTGTTTAAGGTCTCCATTCCCCTCACCAATTGCAAAAATGGATCTTTGGTTTTTAAACACCTATCTTTTACACTCTAGGGGATTTTGCTCTGACTTTCAGAAGCTTTATACCCAGCCTTTCAACGCTTTGCATAGTCTTAGAACAAAGAAAACGTCTTGTGGAGCAAAGGGTGGTACGTATAGGTCAAACGTGTAGGTTATCCTGGTCTCTAGATTGTCACTGTTGCCCTATGTGATGACAAAAACCTTTCTTGGATTCTCTTTCTCCTATATTGATTCTTCCAGAAATCACAGTTGTACTCGTTTATGAGTATATGATACAATATAATGTTGTACTCACTAAGGACAGTTTTCCTGAGGGAGGATACATAAAGAGCATCCTGTGATGACCAATGATCCTTCATGTGTCACCTTAGTGTAGTGACATATTGGAATCATTTAGAAGATCTTCCCTTTAATAATGACAACTACAAAAGAAACAAGCAAACAAACAAAAAATGTAACCATTGAATTCATAGAATGGGGTCTCTTGAGAAGGAAAGTGGAGGATCAATTGGAAGCATGTATTACATGCTTTGGGTGATTTAAGGAGTCTTTCCTTGGTTCTAAATGGGAATGGAATGGAACTGAAGATAAAAAGAACCTTTGTTTTAATTATTAAAAAGTGATGTAAGACAAACTATACAAATAATCCTTGAAAGTAAATCTCAGTGTGTGTACAGAAGGGCACCACATAAATTGCCAGGTATAGTTGGGCTACTCTGGTTTGGACCTTTTACATTTTGCTAATATCCAAGTGGTCTTTCTTCTAGAAGCTATACATTTTAAGGCCTACTCACTTTCACTAGTAATAACACAAATAAATAAAATACACATTCTCTTCTAGTAAACCATGGGTTTACAAAGACCTAATGTTGCTTTTAAGTGTGATTAATTGTGAAATCTCTTTTCTTTCATTGCATTCATTTAGCCTACTCCTCTACAATCCCATGTGACCAACAGAGAAATCCCAGCTGTACTTTGAAGGGGAAAAGTCTTACTCTCTCACTCTAAAGATGCCAGCAACTTACTCTATCAAATTCCTAACCTCATTCACCTTCTGTCTCTGCCTTCCTAGAATCAATTGAATTTATTCTAAGAACATGGTACACTTCAGGATATTTACTCTTAAATCATTGAGATAATAAAAAAGCTTTTTTAAAAAAATTTACTTAAAGTTCTGGGATACATGTGCAGAACATGCAGATTTGTTACAGAATTATACATGTGCAATCTTATTTAAAAAAAAAAAAAAAGCTAGGTGTGATTCTCCAAGGGAGAAACAAAACCCTTTAAGGTTTCAAGCAAGTAACCAGTTCTGAGTCCAGACTCTTCTGGTTGGCAGCTTCCCTGGAAGATGATTGCAGTGGGAACTGAAATAACTGGATACACAGAACTGCAATGCCAAGGCGTTTGAACATGTTACCAATGAACGAGGAAGATCATTCTCCCAGGGGTAAGAATTCTTGTATTGTGTTCTGGTATCTGGACAAAGAAAATTGAACCTCAGCATTCAAATAGCAGCATCATATGATTTCATTTCAAAGCAGAATTAAAACATTCCAGGGATTGTGCAAAGAAAACTACATAGACTTATAAAGAAAGTGTTAAAATGTCTATTTCTATTTATTTTATTTTTAAAATATAACCATTGAGTTGTTTAAGCCTTTAGTGCACTAATTGACATGTCAATCTTACTCTAGTCTATTTCATATCAGTTGTTGCTTTTATGATGGAGGATTTGCCAGAAAAGCAGAATCTCTTCAACGTAGAAGAGCTGAAGGAGCATCTTCATGGGCTTCAGGTACTGAGGAATATTTCATGTGTAGTTCAATAATTAATAGATGTAAGACTTAATCACTCAGTTTTAACTAAACTAACCCACATAAAATGGACAAGTAGGTTAAAAAAGATTTCTACAACATATGGGTTGTTAATAGTCTCAAAGATTTAAGCACAGGCAGAAAACAAGATTATAGTTGGAGTAGACAATTTACCGCTCAAAGCTATCTTTGTCTGCCTCATTCTGAGGTAAAATGTTTGTAGCATAACTGTATCTATCAACTTTTATAAATAAAATTTAATATTATCAGAAATACAGTTTGAAAATTAGATTTACACTCATGGACATTAATAGCCTTACCTTAAAATGTATATTTTTCTTTGGGAAATTAGTTATCATTAATTTTATGCCACTACTATTAGAAAGATATCTTACTAATTTATGTTTATGTGAATGCCTTATTAGATATATAATCTATTAGTATAGAAGTTCATGTATACACTCTATACCTCAATAAATATACACATACTATATTGGAGAGGTGTAATCTAAAAGTGTAGAGACTAATTTAGAATACCTAAACCTAATTTGGAAATATATAAATTTCTCATTTTCAAGCAAACATTTTCAGACTGTGGACGGATATTCAAACTGTTTATTACAGAAAAATGCGGTAAAGCAAATATTGGTCATTTCTAAAGATAAGAAGTAGATGTAAAACTTCCAAGTAATTTCCTACAAAGTCATTAAAACTATCCAAACAAGTAACTCCATCATCTTGAAATTTAGTTAATTTGCAAATCTGCATCTGGACCGTATAGGTTCATATTTACAGTTACATTTTATGGCAGTGAGAAGAAAAGAAGGGTGGACTGATCAAATGTAAGACCACCTTGATGTGAAAACCTAATTCTCCTTTCAAATACATAGCTAGAAAGTTCAGAGATGTTAAAAATCTTTACGTTAGTGCTGCAGACAGTGTAAAGGGATCAAAGTTACAGCTTAAAGTATTTTCTTTGATTAGGAAGATACTGGATTCCAAATGCTTTACATATACTCTTTTACAATAATCGATAATATTAATACCATTTCTCTACAACTGCCACCACCAACAACAAAAGTGTGTGATATTGTATATTTCCAAACTAATACAAGTATATAACATAGGTACAGTTTGAGTCTATCTCTCCCCAGCTTTAATCCTCATCATTTTCAACGACTTCAATAGCGCTCAAACCATTCTGCCAAAACACAAAGGTCCTCAGGAAATACTTCAAACTCTGCAATAATGATAGGTAGTAGTAAATTATAATTAACTTGATTTTACTCTCTGGTCATTTTTATAGGTATAATTCTCTTCAATATTAGATTTTCCCACTACAAATGTTGAAATAAGGGGTTCTCTTTCCAGTAAAATATGGTAACCCAATGCTTTGCAAGTCCTAATTCTCCTGTATGTGCTAGAAATGATCTCATAGAATTTAAATAAATGGATACAAAAGTGTTTGTTAGGCACACATTTCACAATATTTGGAAACAAGCTGAGGAACTAGAGATGTTGATAAGAAAATGAATAATGCACCCATTCCTGGTGAAATTTTCCAGACAAAATAAATGCAATCTCAGAAGAAAAAAAAAGCTATTTAAATTGGTAGTTTTTAATGGTAAAATAAAACAAACCTTATCAAAATCACATTATTAAGCAAACATACCCTGTACTGCTTTGTAGAGTACTTACATATTCTAATTGCCACTTAAAAATTACAATTTTTTTTGTTCTATTCTGTCTCTATTGACAAAAGTTTTGTGTTAAATTCAGTTGGATTATAAAGCTAAAAAATGGAGCAAATGTTTTAAAATGTCCTCTAAGTTTAAATACTCAATTTAGAAAAGCATAAAATCTCATTTACATCAAACATTTTCAAGCTGCAAGTGGATATTAAGGCTGTTTATTTCAGGAATATTCAATAAAGGTGCAAAAATCCTGGCAGTTTTCAAAGATAGAAAATAGATTTAAATCCTTGGAGCACATTCTTACAAAGACATTAAAACTAACAAAACAGGTGACTGCATCATTCTGAAATTCAGTTCATTTGCAATTTTAATAAAATGTTTTCATATAAATCTTTATGTTCCCTTTAAAATTAATATCAAAGCAACTATCTGCTTTTACTGTATTATCTTTTAAAATGTGAGACACAGAAAGTCAGTAAATGAGGTTATATTACTAATTAGCATACTGTCTTCACTACCTATAGTACACTACAAAAAATGTGGCTTCCATTTTATCACATAGATGAAACAGTTATCTTTCAGGGTTTGAAATTTCTGTGATCTTTATGCTTAATAAGCTCAGTAAAAGGCATTCAAATTACATCACTTTTGTCTTGGAAGTTAAATTGGGAAATATTGCATTCTCTGAGATGATAAACTCTGCTGAAGATAAATTATCATGAGAAATAGTTTTAATTGATTTACCATAATAAAAGTTATGTGACTTTGAAGTGCAAATGACACATTAAAATGAATCTACAGTATGTTGATAATAAAGTGGCTTCTTTGTTAATGGAATTACTGACACTGCAGATGCTTTCAGGAGCGATGTCTTCTACTGTTAATCAAGAGACTTCAATGTAAAATGAACGTGCTGTTTATTTAAATCTAGCCTAACTTTCTCGCTTCTTCCTTCAGAGCAGGTCAATTTTAAGGTCCAAATATCAAAAATTCTAACCATCACAGAGTCAATATTTTAGCTATTGCACTTCTGCTTTTTTCTGATCATCTTAACTACATGCCCAAATTCTTTCTGTGTAAGTAAATCAGAAAGACTGTCAGAGAAAAGGACAGTGACAAAGTCCACAGTTAAGTTCAAGTTTAGATGCTTACATAAATGTAAACTAGTGACATTTTTTCCATAATATAAATTCAAAAAAATTTTGAATAGTAAGACAGAAAAAAAGTGAATATTTTAGAGTTTTGGTTGTTTTTTTTTAAATTAAAGGAATAAAGTATTTCAAATTTACTTGGTAGTTGAGTACAATAATTTTGTTTAAAGCAACTACATTTTGTAATCTGTGAAACCTTCTCAATCACCTTCTATGAAAAATTCATTTTAGCCAAACTGTAGGAATAATTTGAATATGGTATTGTTTCATTTAATTGCCAATTGTGTTAATTATATAACATCGATTATCAATATTTGATTCTACTTAATCAGTAGCAGTGTATGCAAGTATTTTTCAGTACTGTCAATCTCTGTTTTGTAAGTGAACAGTAAATGGAAATCTCCTGCCATTCTTATTTTTCAAAAAATGTGCAGTGTTTTTTCTGGGGAGATGTGGAGGGTGATGAGACCAAAATGCAGCCCTCCACTGTTGTTGTTTCAGTGCCGTGCTCGGTGAGTGTTACTAGAGCAACTGAGAATGAACAGGATTAAACACCAGTTTATTTGCTCAAGAACACGCTGAAGAATAATCTTGCAGTGATATAAAGAGGATTAATATCCACAGGAATTATAAATACGACTTAATATATATCTCTGACTTACATTAATTTTATTTTGTTTCAATAATTAACACAAATTTCTTATTTACTAAATTCTTTATACTAAATTTACTATGATGTATCCACTCACCTTGTGTTACATAAATTAATGACAAATTATAAGGCTCTAAGTTTTAAAGTTCTTTCAAACAGGAGAAAAACTGCAAGTGTTATAAATAATACTGGTGTCTGAGGTAATAATTTGGCATACTATGTGAATAGATTCTAAGAAAAATAAGCCTGAATGAAAGTAAGAATGTTTATGTGAAAATTGTAAACTAGCCATAAAAATTTTTCTAAAATGTGTGATTTCAAAAGTCTTATATAAAGACTAAGTAACAATAATTTTATTAGAGCCATTTTTAAATCACATAATATACTGTTAGAAATATATTATTTGACTAAAACTGAAACACACTTCAGTAAAAAAAGCAAATATTTGCTATTTAAAAATAGAAAATACCCCAAAGTATATTAATATTGGATTTGTTTAAAATTCTATGAATCTTTTTTGATAATTATATTATCTTGATGGAATTTATTCCTTAAAAATTTATTATTTAATCTCAGAAAATAGTGTGCTGTGGTTAAAATCATAGAGACAAACATCAGAAGTTTTCTTGTATGCATTAATTTACCAATTTACACTGCTCATGCATTCTTTATCCTTTCAACTTGGAAAGCTTCTGATTTTTTAGTGGCTGTTTAAACAAAAATAGATGTTTATCTCTTTAAAATTTTGCCAGGAAGCTGTCACTTTCCCATTTACTCAAGCTATGTTGTGACAGAATGTGACAGCTTCTCACACAAATGAAAAGAGATATAGACCTGTATTTACTTTAGCTGAAAAATAAGTAGTCATCAATTCAGAGAAAAGTGTTTTCCCACTGAAAAGATGAAGTAAATAGGAGTGGTTGAGAGAAGCAAGTATTTTCTAATACTTAAAAGGCAGATGTAAACCAAACATACAGCACTGATTCACTTTTGGTTATTATATTGAAAGTAGATAATCTTGTGGTATGTAAAAGTTCGTACTTTGTCCCTTTTATAGTTTATGATTTTGCCTTAAAACGATAAACATTTAGGCAGTTAACCTTCCCATATTTTTGTTCCTATGCAGGCTAAAAGCCTCAGAAATTTAAATGAAAACAAGAAAAAATAATCTTTAAGAAATAGTTTTTGGAATTATGCTAGATTCAAAACCTAATTAATTGGGAGAAAAAGAGGTCTGAATTAAGAGTAATGATTTCACCATATAGTTAACATTAAATGTATATTTAAGTATACTTTTTTCCACTAAAATGTCTCTTATTTTTGGGAATTTCTCAGGATAAAACTTAATGGAAAATATTACTGAAATGTACCAGAAAGCAACAGTATTGACACTAAACCAAAGATAACATGTAGTGATGGGCTTTTGCTCAAGACTGATTAGAGTTGCATAATTAAATTAAAAGCAACATTTTTTTTTTTTTTAGATGGAGTTTTGTTCTTGTAGCCAAGGCTGGAGTGCAATGGCGCAATCTCTGCTTACTGCAATTCTCCTGCCTCAGCCTCTCGAAAAGCAACCATTTGTAATAGCTCAAAAGGAGCAACCTTACCCAAGAGAAGAAAAAAAATTAAATTAGACACTTCTGTGTGTAACTATCAGCCTCTGGCTAGATGTTTGAATTCTGTCGATTTTTTGACCACAACATACTTACATTTTTAAAGTGTCTGTGTTTCCTCATCTGTTAACAAAACAAAATATTTAAAATCAACCTTTCTTGCACAACATTATGGCTTCCCTGAAATTCGAATGACCTTACTTTTGCTTATGCTTAGATTTTAAACCTGATGTATTCTCAAATTCTCTTTAGTACATTGAATTTTCTCTTAGATCTCTCAAATACCTCAAGTATTAAATCATTTCATCTCTTTCTGAAGAGTGGATCTCACTTGCTGTTTTTGATGCACGGCATACAATATAGACTCATCCTTCTTTATCACCCTCAGGGGTAACTTTCTCACTTTCTGAAGATAGACCCCCTTTTTCCTGGATGAGCTCTCACGGTTTTCTTGATCTGATCACTCATCTTGGGGAAACACATCTTTCAGTAGTTCTCTAAGATAGAACATAAGGGAAGCACATTTTTTTGAGACCTCTCATGTCTGAAAATAGTATTTTGTTAACCTCAAATTTAATAGATAATTCATCTTGTCATACAACTAGAGGTTTGAACTATTTTTCACTATGAACTCTAAAGGTCCTCCATAAACAGGATCTAGAGAAGGATGTATTCCTGAAAGACAAACATTTACTGGCTATTTTTTTTCTGTTGTTTTGTTTTGTTTTGTTTTTAACTAAATGCATTTCAAATCTATGCACAGCTTAGTATGAATCTAAAACCTGACTCTTTGAGATGTAAGACAGAGACAAAGACAATCAGAGAAGCTAGACATTTATGAGGCATTATATAGAAACAAAGAGAACAAAGAGAGGCCAAGACCGAAAATCTGTGTATAAACTATACCCAAACAGCTGGCTGACTATCAAACTATGCAGCTATAGGGCAAAATTCTAAGGACCAGAGTAAAATCGTATTAGAATAAAATAAGCAGAAAATAAGAAATTAGCAGATGTATCAACTTCTACACAATATGGAAGAAAACAGAGTTTATAGTTTGAGGAGGTCAAATGCCTAACAGAATAAAAAAATGTAAATGCTCTGAAAAGTATAACAGAATCTAGAGTCACTGATCTTATCTATGATGTCTAGTTTTCAACCAATATTACATAGACATCCAAAGAAACAGAAAAGTGTGACCTGTACTTCAGATAAAAGGCAGTCTGCAGAAACTGACTTCAAGTGGATCCAGACATTGCAGGTAGCAAGCCAATACTTAAAGCAGCTTTTATAAGTTTTTTTTTAAAAAAGACCCTAATGCAGGGACAAATAGAGGACTTTGATAGATAAAATGTTGCAAAAAGAAACACTAAAGCTGACTAGTACAATAACTGAAATAAAATAATTGTCAGACAGTCATGACAGACATGGAAATGGCCAAATAAAGAATGAGGTTTTTGATGATAAATCAAAATAAGTTATTCAATCCAGAAAATAGAGGAAAAGGAAGTAAAACTGAAATGAGTCTGAAAGACGTATAACATAGTATCAGGTGATTTTTAAGCAAAATTTAAATCCCAGAATGATGGAAGACAGAAAGAGAAAGCTAAAATATCTGAAAAAAGTAATGACTGAAAATTTCCCTAAAATTTTGTTAATGACTCCTTAGTATTACTGAAAGGTTAAGAAAAAAATCATAATAGTCACTAGAGAAAATCCTTTTATATACAAAAATACTTTGTTTACAGAAGAAAACAATATGATTAATGGCTTTTTAAAATGACAAACAATTGTAACATAACAACATGCGATGTATTCTGAAAGAAAAAGTATAATTTGTCAACTAAAACTTTTGAATCCAGCAAATTTGTTTTCAGAAAATGAAAATGACGTAGACACAGACATATAAACCAAAAGCTGAAAGAACTAAGCATCAGGCTAAAGAAAATGGTGCCAGATGGTGAGATGAATATGAATGAAGAGCACAGGAAATGGTAAGCAGTGGGCAAATATATATAAATAAACACAAACACACACACTCACACATAGCACACACACATATTTTGCCTTTTCTTTCCCAAAATCATGTAACTTTAAAAACAAAAATTATAGCATTATATAGTTGTGCAGGTAGATAAAATGCAAATGAAAAAATAGTAATAGAATGAAGGTGTAAACGGAAATAGAGTGTTGCAAGCACATTTTAATATTTACCGGAAATAATTACATATAAAGTGTAAGGAGAATACACTAAATTAAAGAAACATAACCTAATTCCCAAAACAAACACAAAAATGTAATGTAAATGGATATCTCTAGGATGTCAATAAGGAATTTCGGAAGAATATTAAAAAGCTTAATACTGTATTTGTACTTACCTTTTCTATATTTATACATAATTAGATACCATTGTGTCATTATTGTCTACAGTATTTAGTATAGCATCATTCCATTTTTAGCCTGGGAGCCATAGGTCGTACCATAGAAACAAAGTGTGTGTGTGTGCACATGTATATCTAGTTTTGTGTATGTTTACTCTATCATGTTCACACAACAAAATTATCTAATGATGCATTTCTCAGAACTTATCCCTGTTGTTAAGCAGCTCATGACTGTATAATATTTAAGTATATTGAATGTAAAAAGATGGAAAAAGATAACTTGCAATCAGAAAGTATGAACATCTTGAGTGGTTAATATCAGAAAATAAAACTGAAATATAAGGAATGTTATTAGAGACAATAATCCAGGCATATTAAATTATAATGAAATGTTGATGTGTCTCAAAGTTGGTGTCTTTGTGTGTGTGTGTGTGTGTGTGTGTGTGTGTCTGTGCATGTGTGATGGAGTTTCACTCTTTTTGCCCAGGCTGCAGTGCAATGGCGTGATCTCGGCTCACTGCAACCTCCACTTCCTGGGTTCAAGCAGTTCTCCTGCCTCAGCCTCCCGAATAGCTGGGATTACAGGCACGTGCCATCTCACCTGGCTGATTTTGTATTTTTAGTTGAGATGGTGTTTTACCATGTTGGCCAGGCTGGTCTTGAACTCCTAACCTCAGGTGATCCATCTGCCTCGGCCTCCCAAAGTGCTGGGATTACAGGTATGAGCCACTGCGCCCAGCTGTATCACAAAGTTTTAACAATTACATATGAATATATCTTATAACAGTTTTTAAATGCATGAAATAATAACTGACAGAACTAAAGGGAAATATACATGACAGTTGGGAATTTTATCACCTTTGTTCCAGTAATTAATATAAAAACTAAACAAAAGATCAGCCAGATTACACAAAACACCTTTACCTGATCACCACATAAATTGTATGATATATTTTATTTTTAAACGAGCATTCACCAAGATAGATCATATGTTGTTTTATAAGTAAGTCTCTACATTTGCAAGAATAAAAATAATACAGCATATATTCCTTGACAAATTCTAGTTTTGAAATTAAATTTTAAAAGCATTAAACATTTGGAAATTATGCAAGACATCTCTAAACAATTCAAGGGTCAAAGAATAAATGATAAGGAAAATTAGTGTCTTGAATGATAAAATTAGTGTCTTAAATGATATACCCAGAATATATCAAAATTTGTGGTATGTGGTTAAAGCAATTCTTGGAATATTATTTATAGTTTTAAATGTTTATATTAGTAAAAGAAAGTTTAAAACAAAAATGTATGCTCTACCTTAGGAGTCTAGGAAAACAGGAGCAATTTAAGACCAAAGTTAGTAAGTATAAGGGAAGAAAAAAATGAAGAATGGGGATCAATTATGTAGAAAATGTATAAACAATAAATAAAATTAATAAAACCTTAAGATGTTGATTTGAAAATATTCATAAAAATTGACACACCTGTGGCTTTGCTTTCAAACAATGAGATACAGAGAGAAGAGAAAAAATGCTACCAATATCAAGAATGAAGAAGGGGATAATATTTCAATTTCTAGAAGCACTTGGAAAGGACAGTATGATAGGATAATATATTGGATTATAGTGGAATGTTCTATGAGTGCAACCAGACAAGATACAGAAGAGGACATATTAAATCATTTCATTTAATTGAAATATAGGAAAATGCAAATTAATCTTTAGTGGCTGAAAGCAGATCAGTTCTTAACTAAAGCTCAGATTGAGGTTGGGGCAGATTAATAAAAAGGAGCATGAGGGAAATTTAGGGGTGATGAGTATGTTCTGTGTCTTGATGCTGTATAGGTATGCATGGGTATATTAATTTGTCAAAATGGATCAAACTATACCTTAGAATGGATGTATTTTATTGTATGTAAATTTTTATCAATAAAAGGTAGACACAGAAAATGTAATTTATAATTCATTATCTGTTAGGGGCTGAATTGTGTCACACCAAAAACTCATATATTAACGTTCTAACTTCTGGTACTTCAGGATGTGATTCTGTTTGAAGAGAGGGGCATTATAAAGGAAATTATGTTAAAACGTGGTCATTGGAGTGGGCCCCGTTAATCTGATATGATTAATGTTCTTATAAGGAAAGGAAACTGGACATAAGGAAGAAGGCAATGTAAAGACATAAGGAGAAAAAGGCCATCTACAAGCCAGGACAGAGGCTTGGAACAGGTACTTCCCTCATGGCCCTCAGAAAAAATCATCACTCCTTGATACATTGATCTTAGACTATTAGCCTCCAGAACTTTAAAAAAAATGAATTTCTGTCGTTTAAGCCATCCTACCTATGGTATTTTGTGATGGCAGGCCTAGCAAACAGATATACTACCAATAAGTGCGGTATAATAAATAATAATTTAAATAAATATTGCCGAAGCTATTCATTTTTTTAATGATTCTTTTGTATTGTTGCCTATGAAAAACTGTGACATAAAATGATGCATCTTAACTAGTTTTGGGATTGACCCTAAAGGATTGCACACAATTTTCATTGTAGCCACAAAAACTCTTTTGGAAGTATAACAGAATCTAGAGTCACTAGATTTTGGAAGTATTGTTCTGGAAGCCTAGTTCTGACCACCTGTTTAATGAGGGCAGTTATAAACTTCAGACTGTATAAACGTGCTGCATTAGTCTTCTTCAGTATATCCATATATTCATGTCTCCCATAAATCTTCTATACCAAGCTGTTCAAATTACCTTCAAAGGGAAAAATATGAGTTGTCCAACTTAAAGCAGTTCATAGATAATGACAACTCTTGTAAAATGAGTGTTTGAGAGTGTCTTGAAAGAATATAGATATATTTTGAGATGAAACCAAATATAAAACAATTCAGTTGAAGAATACAAAATTTGTTATGACATTCTATTGTTACACTGAAAGTAAATTAGATTTTGGAAATAATGTTCACTGAACCTTTTAATTTTTTCTGCTTCCATGCAGCAAATTTCCTCAGATATTCTGAACTGACCCTCAGGAAAACCTCCTTAAGATTGCTGGGGAGGAAGAGTAAGGACAAAGGGAAGCCAAGTGGAGGCCCCAATACTTCATAAAAGCTTCAAACATAGGAAATCCATCTTTATCCATTTACCTACTATTTTAGATTCACTATAAAATTACTTGTAAATGTAAGTTCAGGGTCAAAAGAATTGAAAAATACTGCTCTACTCTGTCCTCAAACAACTATTTACTTGAGTTTCTAATTTCTGAATGTCTAAATATTAGAAATAAGTTTATAACACTGCCAATTTTGTTTATGCTAATATATAAAGAATCAAACAGCTTACTAGACATTTCCGATGTTCTTCTTTTTAGTTTTCACATCTTTGTGGTTAGGCTTATTGTAAGACAAGACTTCTGAAGATGATTTTGTAATTTCTTTTTCTATGGTGTTTTATCATTCAACTTAATGCCCTGTTGGCTGGCCTTCTTAATTTAAATACTTTGGTACGTTTTATAAATCTCCATTGATCTGAATTTAATGAATATACTTAGAACACTTTATAGGACTGAAGAAGTATCAGTTAATTTCAAACTGGCAGCCAAGAGAGAAATAATCATAAACAAATATTAAAATAAACATATGTGAATAAAAAAATTCAATGTTAGCATACCATGGATATAAAAAAGCTAATTTTTGAGTGGTAGAATGTTCACATTCATTGTCTTACAATTCTTAAATTGTTTTGCTTTGCTCTCAGAACATTTGTATTAAGCAATCATGAAGCATATGTCTAAAGTTTCATAAAAATAAACAAAATTAAATTGCTAAGAGCATCAGAAAAACAAAACTCCATATGCTTTTAATGAATATCGAACCTACCTCTGAGGTTGAGTTTTTTAATGTCTTAAAATTTTCCCAAATAAGTATATACATTCATGAAAAAATAAGAGTTTATTCAAATTAAATAAAATTATACATTGTTATTATTATACTGCTTTCCGTCAGAGTAAAATAATGTTCATAAAGCTACTTAATAATCAGTGTGGCTATTACATTTTCAAAAGAAAGAAAGAACAGAAAATGAGGCCCAACAGACTAGACAAAAATATAAGAAAGTGTTAAATAGAGAAAAAAATTGCCTTAATGTTTGGCTTATAATCCAAGACTATGATTATAAAATCAAGCTAGTTCAAAGATCCAAATGGCTGTGTCACATAAATGAGTTGCATTATGTCAAGCTCACAGGATTTAAGATGCAGTTCATTCTCCTTACCACACACAGACATGCTCTTAGTCTACCAACATATCCATTATGCCCTCCTGCCTTTTAAGCAATACAACTTCAGGAGTGTACTTAGTATAAACAGACCTCAAATAGAGAGAACCCATGCCCTGGTCTCACAACTCACAATACTGAAGGATAATTTGTAAATCTAAACTCTTGACAGCGGATGTATTTTAGGTTAGGAGTAATATATTAGAGGTATACAGACAATCTACATGCTTGTGAAAACATATGGTTGTATGCCAGCCTCACAGAGGTTCCAATTTTCTCTTTAGGTCACCCCAAAGAAATTCTCCCTATGGGATTTTGCCTTTAGAGAGACAAAGTGAATTGGTTCTGTTGAAATATTCATTAAATTAAAAGGCTTCATTTACTATTCTAAAAGCAATTAATCAGTTTTCCCCACTCTGTGTAGTAGAGTACTAGCCACCACTTTAGAAAAGTGCATAGTGCTCTAGGGAGAATGCAACACATTTCAAGAAAAATTAATAGCGTCTGTTAAGAAAGTTAGTTATAGACACTAAGAAAGTTAGAAACTTTATTGGAACATAGAAAACCTTGAAATAACCAATTTAGTAAAATTACTTGCAATGGCAATTGAAATTAAAATACAATAAAGAACATGGTTCTTATGGATACCTTTGAAGGGTTTACCATTGTCAAATGTAACATAAATTCAGGTGTAAGGAAAGGGAATTAAAAATATAAGTAATAGTAAATATTAAGTTTTATTAAGAAAGTCTGCCAAATATTTGTAGCAATATTAGCAAGTGCTTTTGATCATGAGAAAAATGCCAATATCTGCAAAATCTCTCTATGCTCACATAGTCATGGTTAATTATTCTAGTAACAATTCATCCATTCTAAGGTCATCAGCTGAACATAGCCCAGGTCAATACTTACAGGATATTGTAAACTAAAGATATATTCCTCCGGCAGCGTTTCTCTGCAATATGTAAATCATTGTATAATCTGAACATATGCACAAATACATAATGAAAAATTAATGCATTTACTAGTTTAAGCAGGAACTCTAATTAAACATAAAATTGTGCTTTAAAATTTTTGAATGAAGATAAATCTATATAAATGTATAAATATATATTTATATCAATAAAAGTAGATTAAAAGAAAGCAAGGATGATGCAAAACAATAAAAATAAAAAGAGTTGTCCTAAAATATGAGACATCTAAAATAATTCCATCTAGTGTTATATTTTTAAAAGTATTGCATTTACTTTTAAGAAAAATTATTAGAATGCTATAGACCAGACTACTACCACATGGAATAGTTTGACAAGTCATTCAACAGCCAGTGTGCTGTTCTATATTTTCTATATTCTTGGCTGGGCGCGGTGGCTCACTCCTGAAATCCCAGCACTTTGGGAGGCCGAGGTGGGTGGATCACAAGGTCAGGCATTCGAGACCAGCCTGGCCAACATAGTGAAACCCCATCTCTACTAAAAATACAAAAAATTAGCCAGGCGTGGTGGTGGGTGCCTGTAATCCCAGCTACTTAGGAGGCTGAGGCAGTGAGCCGAGATCGCACCACTGTACTCTAGCCCAGGCAACAGTGCAAGACTGTGTCTCAAAAAAAATTATAATAAAATAAAATAAAAACATATAAACAACAAGTATTATTCTCCCTTGAATCCTGCAAATGTGTGTTGGAAATCTAATAAATTTATTTGAAATAGTAAACAGTTATGTTAAATGGACAACCAGTAAATGTCATATATCTAGAAATTTTAAAGTCTTTGATAAGGTTACTTCTAAAAGACTGTTTTTTTTTTTTTTTTAAACAGCATTAAATTAGGGAGAACAAAGTAAACCAAAGAAGGCATTTTCCAGATGAAATTAGTGTCAGTCTATTAAGAGCTTTCTAAGTCAAATAAAGGAAGATGTGTGTGGGTAAGTCTTGGGAGGCAGTGGAACAGAATGGTGGAGCAGAGTCTCTCCATTTGGGGTCACTGCAGGGAAATCCAAGTTCTATCAACTGCATGCAGTTCTATCAACTGCGTGACCCTGGGCATTTTATTCAACTCTCAGGACTTCAGTTTTCACAGTTGTATAATAAGGTTAATAATAGCATCTCTCTTGTAACAATAAAATAAGATGTTGGTATGCATAAACACAAACCTATGCTAGCATTTTACCTTTTATATTATTATTCAATTTAAAAAAATAAGATATTAAAATAGAAATAGTTTCTAACACGAAGGTTTTGTACTCATCTCAATTATAATAACCAAAAGAGTCAAGCCAGCAGTCATTAAATGAATTATTAATTGCATACTGATCTATCTCTAATGAACTAGGTGGTCTCATATTTATTATCTTACTTGATCTTTACAACAACCTGTGACATGTGCTTTATGGTTGCCACCTTGCAGAAAACTGAGGCTCAAAGAGCTTAAGTGACTTGTCAAAAATCATAAATTTACAAGTAGCAAATCTAAGAATAAAATAGGAATTTCTTTCCTCTGCGTCACAACAAATCTAGCCATTCTCTAAGATAAGTGAACTTTGCCAGCACCTAAAAAGTCCTTTGAAATATGTGGTGGGGACTCTATGAAAACACTACAAACTCTATATTTTTCTTGACTCCCAATTTTTAAACGTTCACATTTCACTTCCTGATAGGTTATCTTCTTCCATCATACTGAGACTAGGCTAAAGGGAATGAAGACCTTGCCCAAGTGCAAAATTTAAGGGAATGAGAAAAAAAAGCAATTGAGATGAATATTATTTTAATAAAATGTTTTTAAAATTCAAAATAAATACAAAACGTTCATGATGAAAAACATATCAGTATTTTAAATTAAGACAGTATCTGCTGGGGCTTCTAAGAGCCTGAGGCAAAAGGAAATAATCAGTAATACTACGTAAACTCTGCTCTTTCAGCAGGTCTCAGCTTAAATATTTCTTACATTCAGAAACCTTACACTGGTTTAAATGCTGCACTTCCAAGCTCCCATTATATCCTGTGCTTACCTCTCCAACTAGAATTATCCAAGCAACAGTAGTGTTTATCTATTGTTGCAATACACAAAACCTCAAATCTTAGTGCAATATTTGATAACAGAGAAAATTTATTCTGTAACAGTTTTCATGTGTCAGGAATTTGGAAATGGTTTAGTTGAGGTTTGACTGACAGACCCTCATCAAGTTTCAGTTGAGAGATCAGCAAGGGCTGTAGTCATCTGAAAGCTTGACTGTCGCTGAGGATCTGCTTCCAAGATGGCTTACTACCATAAGTATTTGCAGATGGCCTCCATCCCTTGCTACATGGTTCTCTTCATAGAGTTGTTTCAGGGCTTTCTTGACATGGCCGTTTAGCTTACCCAGAGTGAGCAATCCAAGAAAGAGTGAAAGAACAAAGCTGCTGGGCCTTTTATTCCTACTCTCCAAAGTCTCACACCATCACTTGTACTTTATTTTATACTTTAATAATGAGTAGTAAGTGTAGCCCACACTCAAGAGGAAGAGAATTAGGCTCCACCTCTTATAGAGAAGATCCATCAAAGAATTGTTGAAAATATTTTAAAAGTGACACAAAGAGTTACCTATTAGTTGGCTATTTATGCCTCAAGACTAAACTCTAGGAGACGAAATACCATAACTGAATTGTTTGCCATTTGGTCTTCTCATCCCTAGGACTGTCCCTGATACATAATATGTGCTCAATAAGTATAATTTAAGTCATTAATAGAATTCATGGGGACATTCCATCAGTAAAATGATTTTATAAAAGAGTCATAAAATGACAAATAAAGTTATGAGAAAGAATTTTGCTAAGGAAAATAAATGATATTTTCTGATTCTAGTCTATGAGATAAAAGATGATAAGGATATGACAAAAGGTTTGACATCATAAGTGAAAGAGTTAGGTATAAAACATCTAAAATTCTACTAATTTTTAATATTGTGAAAAAAAGGTCTTAAAATAGATAATTTGGGTTGGTGGAGGAACTAATTGAACTGCTATTATTTTGCAATAAATTTTAACACAAACTTAAAAAAATCTGATTTTACTGATGTCTTAGTTCAGGTTGCTGTAATAAAATGCTGCAGACTAGGTAGTTTATAGGTAATAGAAATGTATTTCTAACATTTCTGGAGGCTGTGAATTCCAAGAACAAGGTACCAGTAGATTCAGGATCAGGTGAAGGATCACTCTGTGATTCATAGATGGTGCCTATAGCTGCATCCTCATCAAATGGCAGAAAGAGCAGCTTCCTTGCATGTCTTTTATAAGGTCACTAATCCTATTCAGGAGAGCTTTATCCTAAAAACTTAACGACCTCCTAAAGGCTGCATCTCTTAATGCCACCACACTGGGGATTAAGTTTTAACATATGAATGGGAGGATGCATATTCAGACTATAGCAACTGGAATTAAAGTTCTTCAAAGGTATGACTGAAAATCAAATATTTATATACATATATGTGTTTGTGTATATATACAATGCCTGGAAATGAAGTCATGCTTTTTCTATTATATCGTATTGTCAGAAATACAACTGAAAGATAGAGATCCAAGCAGCTTTTGCACATTTATGAAAATATACTTTGAGAGATGGGAAATTAAATGCATGTTCTGCTATGCTATGTTTGTGTCTCCCCAAGTTTCATATCTTGAAACTTAATTTCCATTGTGGCAGCATTAAGAGGTCAGAACTTTTGGAGATGATTAGGTCATGAGGGGTGTGCCCTTATGAATGGGATTAGTGCCCTTATAAAAAAGGACCAAGGGAGCTTGCGTATCTCTTTAATCATGTACGGAGAAAGTGAGAAGCTGCCATCTTTGAAGCAGAGAGCAAGTCCTCACCAGATGCTGGATCTGCTGACACCTTGATCTTGGACCTTCTAGCCTGCAGAACTGTGAGCAATAAATTTCTGTTGTCCATAAACTACCTAGTCTAAAGTGTTTTGTTATAGAAGAATAAATGGGCTTTGATTTTTTTAATATTTTTTATTTTATAGATAATTGATAATTTTGAATATTCAGAGTTTGCAAACATTGTAGACATTTTTTTGGAGCAGCTTTTATGCTTGGCTGTCTATCTATATTCCATAATGTATATTTACTCAATGTTGATTATTTGAAATTTTAGAAATTATGATGAAAAATACTATGAATTCACACATATTTTACATCTGAAAACACTACCATGCAAATAATTTGAATTTTGGATAGCATTGATGGAATAATTCAATCTGTGTTCACAAGTAAGTGATGTTAAGTTAATAGATCAACATTTCTCAGTCTGTGGATCTACTAGTACTGCTGGAGGTTGACGGAGGACTTTTCAAAGGGTCCTTGAAGTCAAAAATAATTTTATAATAATTTTATAATGTTATTTGCCTTTTCACTGTGTTGGTATTTGCACAGATGGTGCCAAAACAATGATGGATTAAACTGCTGGCTCCTTAGCATCGAGAAGTGGCATCAAATTAATGGTTACTATACAAACACACAGGAAAAGAAATCCAGTTTCATCGAAGAACACCTTGATGATGTAGGAAACATTATTGGTCTTATTAAATCTTCTTGAATCACATCTCTTTAAATATTCTGAGCGCATAAATAAGAAACAGACTTACAGCACTTTTGCTCTACAACAAAGTGAAAAAGCTCCTGTGTAATTGTCTGAGTCATGAGCCAAACTTTTGTTATGTTAACTTGTCATGGAATATCATTTTTACTTGAAAGAGCAACTAAGAAGAAAACTATGGCTATTCAAGCTTGGGCGTTTGTTAGGCAGTATCTTGACAATGAACAAAGAAAACCTGATAATCAATGAAAAAATAATAATAATTGTTGCTGATGATAAATTCAAATTTTCAAATGGAAATAGGAATTTGGGGAATTTGTACCTTATATTTTGAATTTAGCAGATTCTGAACAGTGATGAGATTGCTGCTATTGCTGAATGTTACTTTCCTATATTGTATCATGAAATATTTTAACACTTAGAAGATTTGCTTATATCTATGCACCAATATTTTCTAAAACATCAAAGCATAGTTTATAAATCATGCTTGGGTGAAAAGAAAATTCATTCAAAGTGCAAAATATACTCTAGATTTCAATGTAGATGCGAAAAGGTCATTACTACGCTTTAAAATTCTACATTGCAACCAACTTTTGGAAACTGCCATTTGTTGAGTTTGGGGTTGTATCATATAAGAATATCCACAGTTTTCTGAAAAGGCAATTAAAAGAAGTCTATCTTGTCCAAATATATATCTGTAAGGCTGAATTTTCTTCATAAACTTCAATTAAAAAATAAAAAAATTACAGTTGGGTGCAGTGGCTCATGCGTGTAATCCCAACACTTTAAGAGGTTGAGGTGGGAGGATCATTTGAGTCCAGGAGTTTAAGACCAGCCTGGGCAACATAGGAAGACCCTATCTCTACAAAAAATAAAAAATTACACTGGTGTGGCAGGCACCTGAACTCCCAGCTACTGGGGAGTCTGAGGTGGGAGAATCGCTTGAGTCCAGGAGCTCGAGGCTGATTGAGCTATGATTGTGCCAATGCACTCCATCCTGGGTGGCAGAGAAAGACCCTATCTCTAAGTAAATCCCAATAGATTGAATGCAGAAAGGCATACTGTAAGAATACAGTCAATTTCTATTAAGAAAGACTTTTAAAATATTTGCTAAAGAATGCTATTTTTCTCATTTTTTTGTAAAATGTTATTTTTCATTAAAGTATGTTACATATGCTAACATCTTGTGGGTCTATTTTTATTTAACATTTAATGGGTTTATTTTTATTTCAAAATAATAAATATATTTTTAAATTTCAGTTTTAACTTGTTTATGGTAAATATTAATAGATACCTAGCATATAAACAAGGGCTCTTCAGGGTCTCCAACAAATTTTAAGTGTGTAAAGGGGTCCTAAGACCAAAAGTTTAAGAATTGCAGCCATACATTATTTAAAACAAGGACCAATTGGTTTACAAAAATAATAGGAGAAAGGAGAAAAACATTCTACAAAAGAGTTTACTTAATTAACTTTATAATGATACTGTTAACTAGAGCAAACTGGTTTGAGACACAAATGCAAGCAATCCTAAGAAGCTATGTAGGCTCAAGGTCAATGTACATGAAGTAACTCGAGAGTAAACACTTGGGGCTTGACGGAATTTATTCACTGACCCTAAAATGTCAACTAAACATAGATACTAATGCTGCATCTCCAGTCTCCCATGCTATGTCAGAATCTATTTGGGGTGCTCTAAATCCATACAAGAATATGCATGTACTATTTTAGGGAGACCTAGTAAATTAATATAAAGAAAAAAGTAATTTTATATTTCAGAATGAAGCTTGTCTTAATGATTCACATTGGTATCAATGATAGGGTACTTCTGATTGAATCTTACTGTAACAGTTGTGAGCTTGATTCCTCAAAAACCCAAATTGCTTCCCTTACACCCTGGAGCACTCACCTAATAAAAATGTGGTCACCGTACAGGTAGAAATGTATTGCTTTACCAGTGATTCTTTATGTGAACACATAGCGCAAGAAAAGCTAATTTTTGTATTGGGGGGTAAATTAATTAACAGAGAAAAAACAAAATGAAATTTACTATTAGAAGTTAAATACTGCAACGATCAGTTTTGCCAATGTGTTTGAGAGAATGTTATTGATACTTTTACTCAAGCTAAATTCTGAACCTTTAGATAGTTTCTAATTTATGTGAGAGTGCAGTTAAAAGTAAATTTTATGAATTACATACTTGTAAGAAATATAGGACAAGGTGAATAAATTTGGAAACAAATTTATATAATATAATTTTAATACATTTCTGTCTCTCACTCTCCTTCTCCATTATACAAAAAATACCTAGCTGAGTGACAGAAAAATATCTCTCAACTGAAAATTTACCAATATTATGGAATTTCTGAAAAATATGTTAATTAATATTAAAATATGAAATAAAATAAATAAATTAGCTGAGCACTTGTAAAAGTAATATTGTTTCTATTAGGAAAAAATAGTCAAGGGACATATGTATCTTTAATGTATTTATGTTTAGTACTCAACTCAGAAATTCATCTGATTTACCCTGATATATCATAAATTATAATATCAACTCTTTATTATACTTTGAAAATATAAAGTCTGATGCATTTGACGTTTTAATTCCCTGTGGATATTTTATAACATTAGGCTTATGATTCCATTTTCTTTTTAATTATCTAAAGGATTTATTCATGTATTATATATAATTTGATACAGGTCCATTCCCAGCTACTATTTTTATTTATTTTTTTACTTTCTACAAATAGCTCCCTCTCAACATGTAGATACTTAATGTATTTTGTACATGGTTATATTTCCCTTGAAAGGAAAAACAACAAATAGTGGTCTGCTATAGGAACATTCTGAAGTTTTATTTTAAAGTATATCACTCAATCAGTTGTTAGTCACAAAATGTAAAACAACTTGATTCTAGAATATTTACACATAGAAATTCTCTAACTGCTGTGTTTTTATAAAAATATATGATCAGTAATTAAATCACCAATATAAATTCTACTGTGTATTTGCCATTAGATTTTCTAATAATTCATAAGGAAAATACTTACATGTTACTTTGCATCTAGTGACTCTGCTCCTCCTTCTCTTTCTGACGATGCATCAGTCTACTTCCAAACGTAGCCCTCTCTCCTCCATCCTTTCATTTGGTGAACACATACAATTTTCAGCAAATTTTATTATTTTCCCTTTAAAATTAAGGTTGTGTTCATATGTTTTCCTTTTCTAACTTACTGTCATCAATCCAAGATGATATTATTTTATTCTCTGATCGCTGGTTTATTTCTAAGGGGTCACGTGTATTTAATTTCTTGTGTGCATAAAAGTGTATAAAGGGCACTTTTCTCTTTAGATTGTATTAGAAGCTGTTTGCAATCTTATAAATAATAAATTCTGAGCACCTGGACTTGGCGTTTGTAGGTCACCCTAATCCAAAACGTTCTGAGGTGTTGCATTTTACATACTCCCACACAAACCCATTTAGCCAGGCTTTCCACTCTCACCTCCAAATACCATACTTGTTCTGTCCTCATGTTTTTCCTCTTATATAATTTTCATCCAATGAGAGTTTTTTCTTCTTCCATTATTCATCTCAAGCTACAAATTCTTTATAAAGGTTTTCATGATTATTTCTGTGTAAAGTCATCATTTCTTTCTAAATTCTTCATACCGTTTTGCATTTGAATGATCTATACAGATGTCCTATATACTAAGCATATTTGAATTCCTAAATCTCAGTGGCAAAATTTTGTTTTTGAATCCTACTTTTGTTATATAGATATTGCTAATGTTTCTAATTGTTCACACCTGCCTCTATCCAAGCCATTTACCAGTGCCCTTCTGGGTCTGGAAGTATGACTGCTTTGACCAGTGGAGCAGTGGCCAGGAGTGACTTGAGCAGATTTGACTCCTGCTACCTCCAAAAGAACGTGCCTATCTTGTTGAAACAACGAAAGAGCGAGCCATGTAACTGTCCTCCACCTGGCCTACATTCAGATGTGTCAGATTCCAACTAGTAAGCCGTGTGTCCTCAGACGTGAGTAAACCCTGCCAAGGACAGAATGATAGTCCAGCTTAAATTATGAATCTGCAGTCTTGTAAGCCAAATACATGCTTTTTGTTTTAAGAGACTGAGTGTTGGCATAGTTTGTTACAACAAAGTTATTATGCCATTAGAAAACTGATACGCTATGCCTGGAACCCAAACACAGCAGCCTCACAGAACTTTGTATATATTTAAAATTTAATGAGGGTTGAATAAATATATTCCAGATTATGTGTAAGGATGACTACAACACACTCCCAAACTAGTTTGAAAGAGTAAGCAAAGGGAACTAGCTTCTTTGAGCATCTGTAATATGCCAAGTAAGGTGCTGCAAAATTTAATGTTTGATCCCGTCTACTCTTTGCTACAATATGTGAGGTACTTGTTAATAAGCCCAGTGTGCAGATAAAGAAAGTGAGGCTTGCAAAGACAATGTAATTCATCTAGGTGATACATAGAGTCTAAAGAGAACTTAAATGATAACATAACCATCTGATAGAAAAATTGTTTATTTATGTCTGCATTATGACATAAGCTCTTGCAAGGACTAAGATATTCAATGAATAAATACATGATAATTTTTAAAAAATAATTTTCAGATGCTTTATGCTGGCATTTTTATGACAATCCTCTTTATTTGGAATGAAATCCAATTATTTTCACTTATAAGTAAGGTTTATGCTTTTATCTTTTTTATTTTGAATCTCACATCTTTCTACGATTTTTTTCATTGTTCAACAATTTTTAACCAAATGTTTACTGTATGTCCAGCAATTTACTAGGTACAAGATATATGGTTGTGGGCAAAACAGGGGCCACACAGGCTTTTGTGAACCAACACTGAGTTCTCTTCAGTGATGTTGATAGTTTAAAATCAACCATATGGAAGTATTTACATCACAGTAATTGGCAAATACTACAAAGTTTCTTCTTTCTTTCTTCCTTTCTTTTTTTTCTCAGAGGTCGTTGTCAAATATTTACCAACATACATTTAGTAGACTTTGGCCCATATACGAAAGGAAATCTATACTCCTATTGTATTCGAAAGCCCCCATACAATAAATTTGAAGAAATAAATTAATCCAGTTAAATGTAAAAGACTTCAAATGAGAAGACAGCAAGCTAAAATCAATATAATATTTATAAAAATACACAATACATAAGAACACACCCACAATATAAGGAAACAAACACAGATTAAGAGATATGAAAATATATAGTAGGCAAATCAGATATCCAGACAAATACCAAACTTCATATACATCAAGGCATAAAGTGATATTAGACATGAAGACAGTTACTTCATATTGATAAAATAAGTCACTATGTATATAAAATAATTCTGAAATTGTGTGCACCTAATAACAAGCCTTATAAAATATAAAGCAAAACCAAAATTCAAGAAAATTATAACCAAAAAAATTAAAGCAATAATTATGGTGTGTGATTTTAATATAAATTTCTCATGTATCTATATATAAGTAAGACTAAAACTTTTCACTGAAAATTTTAAAAATGAACAAGCACGTTAATGGAATATGAGAACCCAGTTCAAAACAATTGGAGAATGTACCTGTATTCCAGTTCATATGACATGTTTATTTTAAAAATCATGTACTATACTAGCTCAAGAAAAGAGAGATTTTACAAATAAATAGCATTAATAGTGAAAATGGCTCATAATTAGAGACATATATTTTTTAAAAAGAATGCTATGAAGCACTTCCTATGAGTAAATTGTTAAACTTACAAAAAATATACAAACGAGAAAACTGTAACTTACTAAAAATAACACAATTGGTAAATGTTGAGTCAATAATTTACTATTGTTACATATAAACTTAACAGGCACAATGATTACACACTCTCCCAAACTTTCAAGATGTTGACAATACTAAATTTAAATAATTTTTTTTTGAGATGAAGTTTCGCTCTTGTTGCCCAGGCTGGAGTACAATGGCATAATCTCAGCTCATTGCAACCTCCATCTCCCGGGTTCAAGTGATTCTCCTGTCTCAGCCTCCAGAGTAGCTGGGATTACAGGGGTATGCCACCATGCCTGGCTAATTTTTGTATTTTTAGTAGAGACGGAGTTTCACCATTTTGGCCAGGCTGGTCTCGAACTCATGACCTCAGGTGATCCACCCACCTCGGCCTCCCAAATTACTGAGATTACAGGTGTAAGCCACCACACCCAGCCATAACTTTTTTCTTATAACAGGCATGTGAATTGCTCCTCAATTTGTTTTAGAAAACTAGTGTACTCTTGATACAAAATCAGTGAATGACACTACATAAAAAATAAATTTAAAGCATGAATTTATAAACATAGATACAAAAATCCTATGTAAGTATTAGCAAATAGAATCCAGTATGTATTTTATATGAAATAATATGGCACAACTAATTTTGGTTTATCCATAAATACAACATAGCATATAATTCAAAAATCTATTAGCAAAATTTATTACATTAACAATTTAAATATATATAATCATATCCAGAATATAAAGAAAATATATTTGAAATAATTTAAAATATATTTATAACTCATTAAAATTATGAGTAAAAAGAGTCTTCTTAACCTGGCAGAAGAAATTAACCAACAACAAATTCATACTATATACGTAACAGTAAAAGAAGAAAAATCTGTTAAATCATGTACTGTAAGTCCCAGAAAACTCAGGAAAACAAAGAAAATATATAAAATGTAAAATAATTGGAAAGAATGAAAGAAAACTATAGTAGTTCATAAATAATGGTTGTTTTTATTTAAAATATCAAAGAAAACAGAAAATTAGGAAACTAATGAGAATTCAACAAAATTGGTGAATATAACAATATGCAAAAATACATTTAATTACTTTGCACCAAAAATAAATCTTAAAATATATTTTTCTAAATAAAATGAATATTTAGTCATAGCAGCCAATAATACATGGTACTTAGAAAAATAATCCAAAGAATATACATGTCCTTTATGAAGAATACTATTTACAAAAATTATCAAAAGTCATGAAAGACCTTAATGAATTGAGATTCTATGATGAAATAAAGATGTATCATAGAAGATATCAATTCATTACAATTGAGCTGAAATTCCTGAAAAGTTGATTCTATAATATATACAGAAGATCTATAGGCTAAACATGGCCAATATAATTTTGAAGAATAATAAGAAAGGACATAAAAAGGGAGGGTGTAAGATAATCATGTTACCAGATATGAAGTCTTTTTATGAAACTACATAATTGTAGTGTTACAGGAGAGGGGTCTGGATCCAGACCCCAAGACAGGGTTCTTGGATCTCGTACAAGAAAAAATTCAGGGGAAGTTCACAGTGTAAAGTGAAAGCAAGTTTATTAATAAAGTAAAGGAATAAAGGAATGGCTACTCCATAGAGCAGCCCTGAGGGCTGCTGGTTGCCCATTTTAAGGGGTGGATTATTCGTGAGTCCCCTTTTTATGCCATATACGGTAACTTCCTGACGTTGCCATGGCATTTGTAAACTGTCATGGGGCGGGGGGTGGGGTGGGGGGAGTGCAGCAGTGAGGACGACAAGAGGTCATTCTCATCGCCATTTTGTTTTCGGTGGTTTTTGTCTGGCTTCGTTACTGCAACCAGTTTTATCAGCAAGGTCTTTATAACCTGTATTTTGTGCTGACCTCCTATCTCATCCTGTGACTTGGAATGCCTTAACAACTGTCTGGAATGCAGCCCAGTAGGTTTCAGCCTCATTTTACCCAGTTCCTGTTCGAGATGCAGTTGCTCTGGTTTACACGCCTCTGACAGAAATGTTGAGGAAAAGAGTCAAATTCTGTAAAACATTTGAAGAGATTTATTCTAAGCAAAATAGGAGTGATCATGGCTGGTGACACAGCCCTCAGGAGGTCCTGAGAACATGTGCTCAAGGTAGTTAGGGTACAGCTTGGTTTTATATATTTTAGGGAGGCATCAGACACCAATCAAATACATTAAAGAAATATATTGGTTTGGTTCAGAAAGTCAGGACAACTCAAAGCGGGACTTCCAGGCTATAGGTAAATTTAAAGATTTTCTGGTTGACAATTTGCTGAGTTTATCTGAAGACCTGGGATCAATGGAAAGGAACGTTCAGGTTAAGGTAAAGGATTGTGGAGACCAAGTTTTATTGTGTGGAGGAATCTCTTGGATAGCAGACTTCAGAGAGAGAGCAGGTTGTAAAATACTTCTTATCGGTCCTAAAAGGGTGCCTGGCTTTTAGTTGATTATCTCCTGGATCTGGGAAGGAAGGAAAACAAAGGGGAAAGAGGATTCTCTATAGAATGTGAATTTTTCCCAAAACAGTCTCACAATTTCTTTTTTTTTTTTTGATACGGAGTCTCACTCTGTCGCCCAGGCTGGAGTGCAGTGGCGCGATCTCGGCTCACTACAAGCTCCGCCTCCCAGGTTCGCGCCATTCTCCTGCCTCAGCCTCTCCGAGTAGCTGGGACTACAGGCGCCCGCCACTACGCCCGGCTAATTTTTTTGTATTTTTTTAGTACAGACGGGGTTTCACCGTGGTCTCCATCTCCTGACCTCGTGATCCGCCCGCCTCGGCCTCCCAAAGTGCTGAGATTACAAGCGTTAGCCACCGCGCCCGGCCTCTGCAGGGCAATTTCAAGGTATGGCAAGGAAATATATTTTGGTGCAAAACATTTCGATTTTCTACCTTGTTATGCCAGAATCAAATTGGAGAGTCAGTCACCATATACAAGGTCAAATAAAACCCCTCTTATGAGAATATATGGTTTGTAGGGCATGATTCCCTAGACCCCTTACATAGGAATTAGGGTGAGATAAAAAATCAGAGCTTAGTCCTCAGTAGCAATAGCTTATATTATTGAGGGCTTAGTAAATCCAATGTGCTGTTTTAAGAAACTGTATACATTAACGGATTTGTATTGAAAGTAACCCAAAGATATGAAAAAAATCAGTGCAAAAGTGATGCCCAAGGTTATGCATTAAATAGCAGAACCAGGAATAAATATAGTCAGTTTAGCTCTCACTCCTAACTACTGTGCTACACTTTCTTGTGTCTCTATTAATTCAGTGTGATTTTGGTGTAGACATTGACAAATTGATTGGTAGAATGTAATAGGTACCCCAGAAGCACACCTCCTTATTCATGGTAGGAAGAAATGGTTAACAGCTGGACTGAGATGCATTGTTAAACTAATGAGGGGGATGGTTCCATAAAAGAAAGAAGGAAGATGATCTGAT
Source organism: Hylobates moloch (assembly GCF_009828535.3). Classification (NCBI taxonomy): domain Eukaryota; kingdom Metazoa; phylum Chordata; class Mammalia; order Primates; family Hylobatidae; genus Hylobates; species Hylobates moloch. The sequence continues at coordinate 132,155,971 of NW_026652279.1, forward strand.
CCAATTTTCTCAGAAACATTCTAATGCAACATTATTAATATTAGCACATGGAAAAGGAAATGCTACTTTCTGTTTTATGTTGCCTTATGAACAGCCAATTTGGAATCTGCGACTCTGGAGGCCATAGAGCCCTAGGAACTGCAACTATTAAAGTATTAACTGATGGTGTTTCATACCTAATACAGCTGTCATGTTTGTCAGTGATGTGACTGCAACTGTTCTGAGAGATCTCATATAATGATCAGGGCCAGAGTACCTCCTGTGTATCAGTAGCTTATGCTACCTGGGCTTCGCAATTGTTGATGCCCTTAAAATTATTTGTGAAGCTCGATGCAGGGTCAACTATATTTCTGTGTCTGTGTGAGTCTGATTTGATTCTTTGATCTGTTTGTCCACATGGAAACTTGGTAAATAAAAGACTTAGTATTAGAGATCAGTGAGAAAATAATGAGCTAGTCAATAATAGTTATTTATGTGAACTAAATAAATTTGGAATCTTGTTTCAACCCATGGGCAAAAATAAATTCCATATGAATTAGAGGACCTAAGTGTGATGTTAATCTTTAAAACTTTTGTGCAAAGAACGGGAGAATATCTTGATGCCCTCAGGATAAGAAGGAATTCTTACACTTGTAATCCCAGCACTTTGGGAGGCCGAGGCGGGCGGATCACGAGGTCAGGAGATTGAGACCACGGTGAAACCCTGTCTCTATTAAAAATACAAAAAATTAGCCAGGCGTGGTGGCTGGCGCCTGTAGTCCCAGCTACTCAGAGAGGCTGAGGCAGGAGAATGGCGTGAACCTGGGAGGCGGAGCTTGCAGTGAGCCGAGATCACGCCACTGCACTCCAGCCTGGGCAACAGAGCAAGACTCCGTCTTAAAAAAAAAAAAAAGAAGGAATTCTTAAACATGATATAAGTACAAACCATAAAAAATATGATAAATCTGACTGCTTTGAAATTAAAAACCTCTTAGTAATAAAATCAGACAAAAATTGAGTTAAAAAAATCAGGGACAAATATTTAAAATGCATAAAAATTAGTTTATCAATTTATGAAGAATTTATGAAGATATTGGTAATCTAAATAATATAAACATTCTAATGGAAAAAGTGAGTAAAGCACATGAATTAGCAATGAAAAGGAGATGAATTAGCAATGAAAAGGAGATGATATTCAAAATAGACAACCACATAAACAAACAAGCATTGCAAAATGATCAGCCTTACAGCAATTAGGAAAATACAAATTGAAACCACAAAAAGTAGTATTTTAAATTAATCAGATTGGTAAAATTTTAAGTCTGACAATACCATGTTGATAAATATGTAAATGGATAGAAAATTGTATGCATTGTTGGTTTGTAGGTGTAAGCTGGTTTTAAAAACAACCTTGGTGAGTAATGTAGAAATAGCTAGTTATAAGGTTTGGCTCTTTGTCCCCACTCAAATCCCATCTCAAATTGTAGTCTCCACATGTTGAGGGAGAGACCTGGTGGGAGGCAATTGGATTATGAAGGTGGTTCCCCCTTACTGTTCTCCTGATAGTGAGGGAGTTCTCATGAGATCTGATGGTTTAAAAGTAGCAATTTCTCCTGCTCACTCTCTCTCTCCTGCCACCTGGTGAAGAAGGTGCATGCTTCTCTGCCTTTTACCATAATTGTAAGTTTCCTGAGGCCTCCCCAGCCATGCAGAGCTGTGAGTCAACTAAATGTCTTTCCTTTGCAAAAATTACCCAGTTTGGGGTAGTATCTTTATAGCAGTGTGAGAATGGACTAATACAGCTAGTAAAGTTTAAAATGTATGTACTCTAGGACTCAGTAATTACTAGTTATAAATACCAGAGAAACCCCGTATACAAAGAGACTTATATAAGATTGTACCCTGGATCACAGCATTAAATATCAAACTGTGGTAACATCCTAAATGTCTATATACAAGAAAATTGATTGATAAATTCTAGTGTACTTATACAATGAAATGTAATATGGCAAATAAAAATAAATGGCTATATACTGACTTTTTTTTTTTTTTTTTTTTAGGAGTCTCACTCTGTCATCCAGTCTGGAGTGCAATGGTGTAATCTCGGCTTACTGCAACATCCACCTCCCAGGTTCAAGCTATTCTGCCTCAGCATCCTAAGTAGCTGGGATTACAGATGCATGCCACCACGCCCAGGTAACTTTTGTATTTTTAGTAGAGATAGGGTTTCACCATGTTGGTCAGGCTGGTCTCGAACTCCTGACCTCATGATCTGCCTGACTCGGCCTCCCAAAGTGCTGGGATTACAGGTGTGACTGTGGCCGGTTGACCATATATTGATTTAATCTCATATTTTTTATAAATTACAGTTTCAGAATGATATACATTATATGTTACTATTATAGAAAGATAATATATTTCGGGGCATATAAATGTTTTGTGAAATTATACAATCTCCATGGAATTTATAAGTGATAATTTTGTAATCAAGGTTATGTCTGAACAGTAAAAGGTTAATAGAATTGAGTGGAGTTTCACAGAAAACTCTCACTTCCCTGATATTTTATGCTTAATTTGCATATGTGGTATTTGGGGGTTTATTTTCTTATTTCCTATGCTTCCTTTATGGCTTAAATGTTTAATAATCAGAATAAAAACACAAGAAAAAGACAGCATTAAACATTTAATTGACACTGAAGCTGCAAAATGATGGGGAGAGAGGCTCTGTTGAAGTACTCTGAAATTTTTATTTGAATGACCAAGAGGTTGTGGGAGTAATGGCCTGGGCACACAAACATTTGTGCCTTCGGGAAAGAATAAAGAATGAATGAGATAAATAATCTTCCCCATATAATAAGGACATAACCACAGAACTTATCTTTCTCTCTAAGATCTGTATTATTTTTAAAGCTTTTTTTGGAGAATTTGAAAACTCAGTCCTGTATTTTAGAGGAAACTCATCACTTAGAATTTGAAATTTGGCAGTTTCCTTGCCAGAAAACACTAGTGGCGGCTCTGTGACTCATTTAGGGTGCATAAGTTCCATAGATTATGTAACACTGATCTGGAACAACATCCTTCTATGCAGGCAGTACTAAAGATGAGTAAAAAGTCCAAATTATGAAACACTTGAGAAAATAAACACCTATTACTGAGAGTCAACATACAACACAGTCATGAAAAAAATCCTGATTAGGTGTTTCAAAAATTATTTCATAGTAATAATGGAAACAGTATGTCAGAAAATTATCCAGATGTCAGAGAAACCAAGAAAATTAAAATATATAGAAAAGATGGTTAAAAAAATAAAACAAGAGAATGCTACATTTAGTTTTGATCCCTGATGTATTCCAAGGATCTAGAACAATGCCTGGCACAAAGTTGGATTTTAATAAATAGTGAATAAATGAATAGAGGAATGAATGATTCAGCTCATAAGTATTTATTTCAAAAGAGATGTCTGTGCTGGAAATAGAAATGTGAATTCATTGGACCATAATGATATTTAAAATGCTATAATATTTATAGCCTGAGTAAAGAACAAAAAACATGCAAAGAAGACTGAAATAAGGAACTGGAAAGAAAACCAAAACTATGCTATTATTATGGATTTCTCTTTCCAGGCAAGAATGACAAATTACATGTGTTGGCTCTTCTATATACTTAGAATATTATTATATTGGATTCGAATTGCAAATATTAATATGAACCTATCTGTTTCTTTTAAAATAGATGTGTATCTTTAATTGTGTCTGCTGCTACAAGGTCTTAAAAGTAATGACTACCTCGTAGTAACAAATACAATCAACATCCAGACTATTGACCCTAAATATTAAGGAACCAGAACTCCTTGACAAGTGGTTGATTTCAGGACTGAGGGAGAAAATATATAAGACCTGTAAATATTTTTCCTCTAAAAAGCATGAAAAATTTCCAAATACCAGCTGATTATGCAAAAACAAACAAATTAACAACAACAACAAAACCCCACAGAATTCAATTTAAAGGGGCTCCCTTTAGCCAAAGAGGGACAATTTGAACATCAAAGGCAGTGATGAATGTAATTGGTCGAAACGCATTCACTAATAAAAGCCAGAAGTTTATAATTATTCTTAAAAGTAGATAGAGAAAGCAAAAAAGACAAATACAATTCATTGATATCATTGAACATAACTTGGGAACTAACACCTGTGTTAAGACATGGCAAATAAAGGAAAACAATTAAATATTCGAGTGATTTTTCTGAATTGTGATTCAGAGTAACCTAATAGCTCTAATTGATGAAGAAAAGATCCCTTTTTTAGAAAAGGGGTGCTGAAACTAGCAAGTCACAATTTTGCAACTTTTAATGAATGATTAATTCAGCCAATGAGCATCAATAGTTACAATCAACAAATGCAAGGTTTATAGATAATTTTACAATAAAAATGCCACTGCTAATTTTATGTGTCAACTTGGCTAGGCCTTTTTCTGGGTGCACTCTAAGGGTGTTTTTAGATGTGATTAACATTTTACTGAATAAAGAAAATTGTCCTCCCTAATATGAGTGGACCTAATCAGTTGAAAGCCTGAATAGAATAAAAAGGCTGACCTTCTTTCGAAAAAGAGGAACGCCTCTTTCCTGAGTGCCCTCCAGCTAGAACATGCTTTTTTTTCTTCCTTTGCACTTGAACTGAATCACTGAGTCCTCCTGGGTTGTGAGCCTGCCAGCATTTACCCCATCAGCTCTCCTGGTTCTCAGGTCTTCAGATTCAGACTGCATGCACACCATTTGCCTCCTTTGGGACCTCAGCTTGCTGACTATAGATCTTGGGCCTTGTCAGCCTTCATAAACACGTGAACCAATTCTTTACTTTTTTGTTTCTCCTTTTCTTTCTATCTTTATATATTTTTTCTCTCTTCATATATAATGTGTGTGTGTGTGTGTGTGTGTGTGTGTAGTTCTCTGAGAAACTCTAATACAAAGGGTATCAGTTTCTCGCTACAAGAACCTTCTGATTAATCATCCTTGGAAGTGTAGTATAATCAGATATTGTGTGCTTTCTGCAACAAGCCAACATGAATCACATAATAATACTTTAGGGTGTTCTTTCTTTAAAAAAAAAGAAAAAGTCAAATATGAATCAACACCAAACCTCTACAATAAGGCTTTTCATTTTATGAAATATGGAAGACAGAGAAGGTAAATAAACCACAAAATAGCATACTTACAAATCCAGAATGTGAGACATTCCACAGGATAACTAACCCATTTTCTACTCCAAGATAATGACCTGAAAAACGAAAGAGGAGAGATACTTCTCTAGAGTAAAAAGAAAATGTCCAGTAGAGACCAGAAAGGAGTGGGAAGGCCACTCTGACTGAAGTAGATTCAGCAAAGATAAGAGTTGCATGTAACAGGGCACCCAGAGAATGCCTTCAAATTTATACCAACTTGGTTCCCTACATGTTAGACCTAAAACCATAAAAACCCTAGAAGAAAACCTAGGCAATACCATTCAGGACATAGGCATGGGCAAGGACTTCATGTCTAAAACACCAAAAGCAATGGCAACAAAAGCCAAAATTGACAAATGGGATCTAATTAAACTACAGAGCTTCTGCACAGCAAAAGAAACTACCATCAGAGTGAACAGGCAACCTACAAAATGGGAGAAAATTTTCACAAACTACTCATCTGACAAAGGGCTAATATCCAGAATCTACAATGAACTCAAACAAATTTACAAGAAAAAACAACCCCATCCAAAAGTGGGTGAAGGATATGAACAGACACTTCTCATAAGAAGATATTTATGCAGCCAAAAAACACGTGCAAAAATGCTCATCATCACTGGCCATCAGAGAAATGCAAATCAAAACCACAATGAGATACCATCTCACACCAGTTAGAATGGCCATCATTAAAAAGTCAAGAAACAACAGGTGCTGGAGAGGATGTGGAGAAATAGGAACACTTTTATACTGTTGGTGGGACTGTAAACTAGTTCAACCATTGTGGAAGTCAGTGTGGCGATTCCTTGAGGATCTAGAACTAGAAATACCATTTGACCCAGCCATCCCATTACTGGGTATATACCCAAAGGATTATAAATCATGCTGCTATAAAGATACATGCACACGTATGTTTACTGTGGCACTATTCACAATAGCAAAGACTTGGAACCAACCCAAATGTCCAACAACGCTAGACTGGATTAAGAAAATGTGGCACATATACACCATGGAATACTATGCAGCCATAAAAAATGATGAGTTCATGTCCTTTGTAGGTACATGGATGAAACTGGAAACCAACATTCTCAGTAAACTATCGCAAGGACAAAAAACCAAACACCGCATGTTCTCACTCATAGGTGGGAATTGAACAATGAGAACACATGGACACAGGAAGGGGAACATCACACTCCGGGGACTGTTTTGGGGTGGGGTGAGGAGGGAAGGATAGCATTAGGAGATATACCTAATGCTAAATGATGAGTTAATGGGTGCAGCACACCAACATGGCACATGTATACATATGTAACAAACCTGCACATTGTGCACATATACCCTAAAACTTAAAGTATAATAATAATAAAATAAAAAAAAAATCACAAACCCAATGTCACCTAATACATTGCCTATGGAAAAGTTTTTGAAACACTTCAGTAAAGTTGGACAAGAAACTGAAGAAAGAGCTTGAAAGGCTTACGTGTTAGGTCAAGATGTTTAGATTTAAAAAATGTTACACATATGAGCCATTTTATTTAATTTTTTCCCTTGAGAACATCAATTTGTAACTGGGGCAATATTGCCCCTGAAAAGGGGAAAGTGGTTATTGCAGGAGAAAAAAAAAATTCCAGATATTGACATGGCTTAGTTGTCTGGTGTAAATACCTGAGGTTCGTCATCTTGTGCTAAGAAAATTTACGACATGGACACACACGAGGAGTTTAGGAGCGAGGTTTAATAGGCAAGTGAAAGAGAAAGCAGAACAGCTCTCTCTCTAGTGAGAGAGATGGGCTTCCAAAAGGAAAGACCAGCTGGTGCTGGATGAACCAGATTTTATAGGCAGGCTTGTGGAGGTGGTGTCTGATGTATGTAGGGCCCAGAGATTGGTTCCATCAGGTATGAAATTCACATAGGGTACCGGGAAGGCTGGCCACCCCACCCTAATCTCATTATGCAAATAAGCTTTCCATTTAACTGGTGCCACCTTGTCTGCTTACTGCTGTACAAGTGGCTGGCAAAGAGAGAAGGGAAGATGAAGCTGCCATTTTGAACATGATTGTCACAACTGCCAGCATCTATACCTGAAGCTCAATTTTACAGGCTTCTCTTTGTCAGAAAATTATTTTGGTCCTGCTTTTTGTTAAAAAGAAAACCTTTACTGAGGACTCCAGTACCCTCCTTATCTGCCTAAGTAATTGCTTAACACCTATATCAATATTATAATGGTTTGTGGCCCTCCAAATGGCTTTAGTGCATACATGGTTATACAGTATTACTGGTGCATTAAAATTCATAAAGGTGGGCTGGGCGTGGTGGCTCATGTAATCCCAGCGCTTTGGGAGGCTGAGGCAGGCGGATCAGGAGGTCAGGAGATCCAGACCATCCTGGCTAACATGGTGAAACCCCGTCTCTACTAAAAAGACAAAAAATTAGCCAGGCGTGGTGGCGGGCACCTGTAGTCCCAGCTACTTTGGAGGCTGAGGCAGGAGAATGGCGTGAACCCAGGAGCCAGAGCTTGCAGTGAGCCGAGATCGCGCCACTGCACTCCAGCCTGGGCAACAGAGCGAGACTCTGTCTCAAAAAAAAAAAAAAAAAATTCTTAAAGGTGAGGATGATTAAAAAAAAAGAATTAAATCTCCTTAGGGTACAATAATGAAAACAAGTTTTAAAAACCTAATCTAGAAAAACTATAAACTTAAATTGACAATTCACATATCTATAAAACATTTTATAAAATTTTAAATGATTAATAAAAGTAGAAGTCTTTATAAAAATTTAGGTCTCTGTCTAAAACCAATTTTCTTTGGACACATATTATCACATATCATGAATCAGAAAATTAAGACATACTGTAAGTTGTAAATAACAATATTTATCTGAGAACAATAAAAATCCATCCCCTACTTTATCTCCTCTAATCTATTTATCCTTGTGCCCCTAAACTTCGCACCTTCATGCCTTAAGCAAATGACTATCAACTCTCAATTTGAAATGTGAAATGAGACAGCCTTCAGTTCTAACTTACATGTTCCTGCTATCGACTAAATGTTTGTTTCCACACCAAATTTATATGTTGAAAACCTAATCTCCAATGTCATGGCATTTGGAGTTGAGGCCTTTGACAAGTAAAGTTGATTTCAATCATGAGAGTGGGACTATCGTGATGAAATTAATGCCCTTATAATACAGACAGGTACATGAAAGCTATCTTTCTTCACTATGTGAGGATACAGAAAGAAGTCTGCTGTCTAAACCTAGGAAGAGGGCCCTGCCCAGATACTGAATATGCCAGCACCTTGATCTCGGATTCTCCAGCTTCCAGAACTGTGAGAAAAGAAAACCTTTGTTGGTTAAGCCACCCAGTCTGTGATATTTTGTTATGGAAGCCTAAACAAATATATGACATTTCCTAATCCAGCGAAAACTGTCACCATTACATTTATTCAGCTGTGCATACCTTGAAGTCAGAAGTTGAGTTCAGAGTTGAAATTTGTAGAAAAGTATGACCTTTTTTGGTTAAGCATGAAAGGGTGTTATAGGCTATGTGGATTTCTTCAGAGCTGTTAAGAGAGAGCAAAAATAAAACTGTGATGAAGACATTCTATGGGCTTTTTTGGTATGCTGTCAAAGAGAAGTGCAAAGGAGAAAGAGATACTAAGTTGGTTAACTGAAGGAATGATAAGTAAATTTAAGCATTTATTTGTTCCAGAGTATTCAACATCTATTCATAGTAGCCAAACCTTGACAAAGGACTTTTTTAGCAGAAAGTTTACATATTTAATTAATTGTTTAACGTAAATAATGCTTTCAGAAAAGACTACTGGGGCATGAAAACATTGACTAAGCAAGTCTTAATGTTTATAGTTGAGTAGACAGAATAAGAGAGTGTAAAATTTCCTGCCAATGACAGCACAATAGGAGAACACAAAAAGTTATAAGAACACAGAGTCAAAAAACATTCTTTCTACTTGGAAATAATAGGAAGATAAATGAGGTAATGGTTAAAATCCAAGCTCAGCCTCAAAATATGAATGGTATAGTTACTGAAAAATAATAAATAATGAGAATGGAAGGCTACAAAGAAGAAACTACAACAGTAATGGCACATTTGAAGAAGGTTCTTTTTACCAAGCAATAGGCTTGCTGCCTGACATGCATAAAAGGCCAATACTATGGTACCAGCTGTTTTTTTTCTTTTTGCAGCTTGCATTATGTTTTATCATTCTAAGTAGATAAAAACTCCAGCTGATCACATACAATAACAGAATTAAGGTAACTCAATTTCTATTTGTTCTTCTTTGCTATAATTATCTATTTCTAGTGGGGTTTTTTATTGATTTGGGGGTAGAAGTGTAATTTTGTTACATTGATATAATGTGTAATGGTGAAGTCTGGAAATTTAGTGTAACCATCATTTGAATACTGTACACTGTACACATTAGGTGATTAATATCTCACCCCTCATTCTCCTCCCACCCTTTCACCTTTCTGAATCTTCAGTGTTTATTATTACATTCTGTATGCCCATATGTACATGGACTTGTGAGAACATGCAGTATTTGACTTTCTGCTTCTGAATGATTTCAATTAAGACAATGACCTCCAGTTTCATCCCTGTTGCTGCCATATATATATCTATATATATAGAGAGAGATATATACACACATATATATACATATATAGAGATATATCTATATATCTCTCTCTATATGTATCTCTATATAGAGAGAGTATATGCATATATACACACACATATATATGTGTATATATATAGAGAGAGAGAAAGCATTTTCTTTATCTAAATATCTATTGATGGACACTTAGGTTGATTACGTGACTTTGCTATTGTGAGTGGTGCTGTGATAAACATACAAGTGCAGGTATCTTTTTGATATGATGATTTCTTTTCCTTTGGGTAGATATGAGTATTAATATTCCTAGATTGAAGGGTAGTTCTATTTCTGGTTCTCTAAGAAATCTTCATACTATTTATCAATAGAGGTTGTACTAATTTATGTTCCCACCAACAATGTATAAGGGTTCCCTTTATTCCACATCCTCACCCTGTTGGTTTTTGACTTTTTAATAATAGCCATTCTGACTGGTATAAGATGCTATCTCATTGTGGTTTCATGTTTTTTTGCCGTTTTTAAGTCTTCTTTTTAAAAATGCCTGTTCATATATTTGTCCACTTTTTATTTGGGCTGTTTTTTGATTGTTGAATTGTTTCAGTTCCTCATAGATTAAGGGTATTAGGCCTTTGTTGGATATATAGTTTGCAAATATTTTCTCCAGATATGCAGGTTGTGTTTTCACACTGTTGGCTATTTGGCTATTTCTTTTTTTTTTTTTTTGAGATGGAGTCTCGCTCTGTCACTCAGGCTGGAGTGCAGTGGTGCAATCTCGGCTCACTGCAAGCTCTGCCTCCCCGGTTCACGCCATTCTGCTGCCTCAGCTTCCCGAGTAGCTGGGACTACAGGCACCTGCCACCACGCCTGGCTAATTTTTTGTCTTTTTAGTAGAGATGGGGTTTCACTGTGTTAGCCAGGATGGTCTCAGTCTCCTGACCTTGTGATCTGCCCACCTCAGCGTCCCAAAGTGTGGGGATAACAGGCATGAGCCACCGCACCCAGCCACTGTTGGCTATTTCTTTAGCTGTGGCACCAGCTTTTGAGAAAAGAAGTTTTCTTGCAAGACTGACCAGCAAGAAGATAGGAAATAACATTCAAATCTGTCTCCTTAAGCTGAGGTTTGGTGGCAGGTTTCCAAGGCAGAGAGTAAGTAACATTCAAATCTGTCTCCTCAAGCTGAGGTTTGGTGGCAGGTTTCCAAGGCAGAGAATAACTTTGAGGGAGACAGGAAAATGCAACGATGTGTGATCTGACTGGGTCATGCAAAGAAGCAATGCCATGTTCTTGGCTTTTAAGTTCATATTGCAAAAAACAGAGCATGCCTTGATTCTTAATTTTGTCCATCAAAGTATGCTTAGTCTGTCCTGCAGACTCTGGCCTGAAGAAAGAAGTACACAGACACAGGTATTTTGCCTGAGAGCGTGGCTAGGGGACTGCATGGTTTAGCATCGCCCATGAGAGTGCAGCCCCAACAAGCTGGAACCATTTGTATTTATTTAGTATAGATTAAATGACAACAGCCTGGAGTAAACACAGTTTGTGGGTGATTAACATTGTCGACCCCCTGAGTAGAGAGCAGTCCTGCAGGTGAATGATCAAAGGTTGGTTTCCATAGACAAAAGTAAACAAATACATCTAGATAAATTCCTTTACATTCCCTTGCTATCTACCCTTTGCCCTTAGTCTCAGGGTAAGATAATTTAGCTGCCTTCAGCTTTTATTCTCTCCTGAAGCTTTGCAAAACCTCCTGGCCTTCCAAGAAGGTTTGCATCTTTCCCTATAACTTTTCTTATAACTTTTCCCACCGCCCTGACTGATCTCCTACGTCTCCCCCTTTCCTGTTTTTTTTTGCATCAGGTTTTGTTGGTTGAAGAGTACAGATGTGTGCAGCAACAGGTTTGTCTGCCATAGTGGTTACTGCTACTATTCCAGCTTTGCACCCTGGAATTAGTAAATAACGTGAGACAAACATGAGTATAATCAATAATATTCTTTTCCAATCAAGGAGTGACATGTAGTGTTACTTGACACCTTAGTCCAATGTGTGCCATTAATGAGGGACCCTACTAGGGGTAAGTCAATCCCTCCTAGCCAAGCAGTTGCATTGTTAGAGGCTGGGAAACGGATGTGAGAGGTCTGCCAAAGTAACAGGGTGGAAGAAAGACAGATCTAGAAGATGGGCCTAATAGACAGTAAGAGGTGCAGGTTGTAGGCAGAGTGAGAGAATAAGAAAAGTTAATACCCTAAGAGAGTTGCAATATACAACAGAAAGCATAGCAAGAAACAAATCATCTGAAGGGAATGGTCTCTGTGTCTGGAAAAGGGTTCACTCAGTCTTTTGAGTAGTCTTCTTTAGCGTAGTATCTGGGGCCTCTTCCAAGGAAGCCACATTATCCAGGGCTATGGGTCCTGCAGGGTCATTTCCTTTATTTCTGTTACCAGGTTGGGTCTTAGCCATGCCATGGTATGGTTTGATGCATTGTCCTGGAATCCAAAGAGGATGTGAGGGGGTGTGAATACAAGCATATCCTATTCCCCATGTTAGCAAATCATTTGGACCACACCATACATTACTATTTATATATTTCCATAAAACTGAAGGTTGTATATCTTGAGTATTTTTAAAAAGTGCTTCTCTATAGCTGATTGAAATTTTTCATCTAAATTTTAAAAATTAAGGGTAAATATGGCTTGTACCAATAGTGTTGCAGGGTCCCTACTCATATTCCCCCTTTTTTGTTTTTTGAGCATATTTTTAAGGGTGGAGTGGACATGTTCTACTATGGCCTGTCCTTAGGGGTTATAAGGGATGCCTGTGGAATGTTGGATGTTCCACGTGTCACAAAATTGTTAAAATTGTGAGCTGATATAAGCCAGACCATTATCAGTTTTAATTTTTATGGGCCGCCCCATAAATGCAAAAGTTAAGAGGAGACATTTGGGCAGACTCTCCAGGAAGAACATGAGTGCTAATTAAGTGGGAATTGGTACCAATGGATCCACATACATATCTTAGTTTTCCAAATTCAAGGACATGTGTAACATCTCTTTGCTATAAGTTATTAGGTTCTAGTCCTCTAAGGTTAACACCTGTTGAAGGAGGGGACGTGCCTGTGAGCTGGCAATCTCAGCACTGTAAAATAATTTGTTTAGATAGTTTTTGGCTGAGTAGAAAGTGTTTAGATAAGTTTCTGCAATTTTGGAGAAATTGATGTGATTGGGTGGCTTGGTCAGGGAGGGACGTCATAACCTGCAGCTCTGCTTGATCATTGCCATAAATCAACGGGCCAGGTAGTGAGCTGTGAGCTCAAATATGTGTGATAAAAATAGGATGTGTACATTGATCCAACAATTGCTGAAGTTGAAGAAAAAGTGCACACAGTGTGTGATCAAGAGTGGACTTAATGAGAACTGTCTCAAGGTTCTGCAATAAATAAACAGAGTAAGCAGTCACTAACAATATTGATGGGCTGAGTGGAAAGATTTTCAGGGCCAATATTAAGGCTCCAACCTCAGCTCTCTGAGTGCTAGTAAATCCAGATTGAGTGAGGGAGTTATGCAGTTACCACCAGATAGTTGCCTTTCCATTTTTACCAGAGTGATCAGTGAAAAGCATTAAAGTGTTAGGTGTTGGGGAGTGAACTACTTTTGTAGGCAAAACTACAGTAGTATGAAATAAGAACTGAAGTAGTTTGTCAGTAGAAAGGGCATGTTCTATATGGCCTGCATAATAAGAGAGTGCTATCTGCAGGTCTACAGATAAGAGCAAGACTGCTTCAAATTGCTTTTTACTCAAGGGAATTCTTATGACATCAGGGCCATAACCTAGCAATAGATTGCATTGTCTGTGGCCTGTATAGATGACTTTACTAACTAGCTGGATATAGGGAGATAGTGTTTTTGTCCTGGTATGTGAGCAAAAAACCCTTTCTAGAAAGTGCAGCCCTGGGGCCATCTGTCCTGTTAATCCTGTTGGGTAATATTTAGTAGGAAATACAAACAATTGGACTGAATATTGTGCATCTATGCAATCTAGTTATGTCTGAGAAATAGCTTGCTCCATTTCCTAAATTTCCATTTTTGCTGCAGGAGTTAAATACCTGGGAGAGTCTAGGGCTATATTGCCCTTTATGATAGAAAATAGGTTTTGTAACTTATCAGTAGTTATGCCCAAGGTGGGGCAGAGCCAATTAATACTGCCCAGTAATTTTTGATAATCATTTAAGGTGTGTTAAGTTGCTAGTATTTAATCTTTTGAGGTCTTACTGACTGGGAAGTTAGTATGTATCCAAGATATTTCCAAGGAGAGAACATTTTTACTTTTTGCTATGATTAAACCTCTTAAATGTGTATTCCTTTGGACAGAGGCATATAAATTTAAAAATACTGGCTCCGTTAGGGCTGCTAGTAAAATATCACTATAAAATGAATAATTTTGCAATTAGGAAATTCTTTTCTACTGGGGAGCAAAGCCTGAATGTGATACTGACACATGGTAGGACTATTCAGCATTCCTTGAGGAAGTACTTTCCAATGAAATTGGTGAGCTGGACTTTCATTATTGATAGCTGTATTGTAAACGCAAATTTTTCTCTATCCTACTCTGCAAGGGGAATAGTGTAAAAGCAGTCCTTTAAATCAATAATGACTATAGGCCAATCTCATAGAATCACTGCAGGGGAAGGGAGCCCCTGTTGAATGGGCCCCATAGGTTGCAAATTAGCATTGATAGCATGTAAGTCATGCAAAGTTTCCATTTACCAGACTTTTTGGGAATGACGAAAATGGGCAAATTCCAAGGGCTCTTTGATGGCTCTATATGGCCAGCTTTTAATTGCTCAGCTAATTTATGGGCTTGTTGTAACTTCTCTCCCTTTAAAGGCCAATGTTTTACTCAAATAGAATTTTGAGAGAGCCACATCAGGGGTAGGGGAGGAATAACAATAGGGGCCATTATTCAAAAGGGTTTGTTATTCGTATAATTCATCAAATTCTGCCCTCCAGAGGAGGTAATGACTGGCCTTTAAAGTTGTTTTTGCTAGCACTGACCAGTCCTATGGGGTCATATGGATGTTGTCTGCCATGGCCTTAATTGATCTTTTCATAAATGGGCTAGCATCTCCATTTTCTCTAATGCTTTTCCTTATCTCTTTATAAGTGTTGAAAGTAATGGGTTCATATTACTGATTCATACCTGTAATTCATATTACAGGGTTCATACCTGATTGCCTTGTTGATCTTGCATCACTGGGCAGGCTAAGAGCTCCCCTTCTAATACTGCTTGCCTAAGACAGGGTCCCATAGCTTTAGTGTATCCCTTGTCTTTCTTTCAATTTATTGGAGGAGGAGGCTCAGGGGAAATCTCCATTTTCTCTTTTGTGTTTTTACCCAGTTATGGCAGGGCTGAGGGAGAAGGAGGAGGTGGTAAGTTAGGTGATGTTTCCTTCTCCCTTCCCTTCTTAGGCTCTTCTGTGTAGAGCAGGACCAACGCAGCCCTAACTAAGTCCCAGAACATTAAAGATGTTACTGGTACCTGTTGCCCTTGTGCATGATGTTGTTTAAGATTTATCCGCACTTGTTCCCAGAGCTCCAGGTCTAATGTCCCTTCTTCCATGAACCATGGATTATGGGAAACAACAGTTGCATTAGGTCCCTTAATTGAGCCTATGAACCCATGACTCCACTAGCTTTAAGCAGCTGTTTCAATATTTTTATATACTGTTTCTGTTGATCTGATAACTGTTGTGCCCTAGCCTGACCCGCGAACTTGGAAATCCTGAGCAGGCACCAATGACTTACTGACTATGCAGTCTCTTCACCTTCATTTTCGAGGGTGCTGTCATGATCCGTTGCAGCATTCCTTACACGGGGAACCAGCTGCCAAGTCTGTCCCACAGACTCTGGCAGAGCGACGGCTGAAAGAAGTATGCAGACACAGGTATTTTGTCTGAGAGCATGGCTAGGGTACTGCACGGCTTAGCAACACAGATGAGAGTGCAGCCTCGATAAGCTGGAGCCATTTGTATTTATTTAGTACATATTAAATGACAAAGGCCTGGGGTAAACACAGTTTGTGGGTAATTAACATTGTCGACCCCCCGAGTAGAGAGCAGTCCTGCATGCGAATGATCAAAGGTTGGTTTCTATAGACGAAAGTAAACAAATTCATCTAGATAAGTTCCTTTACCTTCCCTTGTTACTACCCTTTGTCCTTAGTCTCAGGGTAAGATAATTTAGCTGCCTTCAGCTTTTATTCTCTCCTGAAGCTTTGCAAAACCTCCTGGCCTTCCATGAAGGTTTGTGTCTTTCCCTATAACTTTTCTTATTACTTTTCCCACCACCCTGACTGATCTCCTACACAAGTACTTAGTTTTCACATGTGATTGATTATCTTTGCTCCAGCTGGCTACAGGGTCACAAATCAAGTATACTTGGTTCATCTTGGCCTGCCCAGATTATGTGACTTGCAACCTGGTGGTCCTTTGTAACTGAAAAGCAATTCATCATTTTGTTACTCATAGAGTTGAATCAGAGTGAACTGGTTCAGTTATATTTTGGCAGTAGCAGAGATTTTAACCTGGAAAAGGAGGCTGAAGCACTAGGGTGATAGTTATTTTAGATGCCTCAATTATTATATTGAATAATCTGAAATTTACTCTCTTGACAATGGTAAATTGCTTTCTTATTTGTGTGGCAGAGACTGATGACTGTCTTTCCTTGCCCATTCCCCCACTTCTTTGTTTAGCAACTGGATCCCAAAATTTGGCTACCCAGGATAAAAACTACATTTCCTGGCTTACATTGCAGCTGGGTGCCATTATATGACCATGTTACTCCTGAAGAGAAAAAGGCAGAAGTTTGTGCAAATTTCAGGAAGTGTTCTCAAAGAAAGTATCCATGCCCTTTTTTTGCCCTTCCCTCATTCTTGTAGGGTGTAATATGGGCCAGAAACCTGAGTCTGGACTATTCATCTTGGACAAGCAGACAAAAGCCAAATTGTAGGGATGACAAAACAGTGACCTGGAAGTGGTCTAAATCCCAGATATAAATTTATGGAATAGAAATCTGAACTGCTTTAGCCACTATTGTATTGGGTTTTGTGTCATTTGAAGATGAAACTAATCCATAGGTTGTCTTTTTGTTTGTTTGTTAAACCAAGGAATAACATAGTCTGAATTTGTGTGTGTGTAGACCAGACTGGATAAAATGAGAAGCTTTTGAAAAAGCATACATTATAATTGTCAATATACAATAAAAGATATAATGAGGCTCTAAAAACAGACTGATGACAATAAGAAATATGCTTGAAGGATGGGATGAGTAGATATATGATTTTGATTCTAGGTGATTAGAAGAATACTGAAGTCTCTAAGTTTGGGGAAAAGATAAGTTTGTTTGCATGTGTGTGTATAACCTGATTAGGGTGGCTATACAATGACTACAGTTTTATTTATTTTAATTAGTCTTCTTTCTTAAAGGTAAAAGAAAACAGCTAGATAATAGAAATTGGAAAACAGAAACCAAGAAACTAGGAAAACTGAGATTCCAGCCAAGATGGCTGACTAGAAGTCCCTAGTGTGTACCACTCTGACCGGAGAGCAGGAGGAATAGTGAGTAAACACTAGCTCTTCAATTACCACATCCAGGTAGACACATTGAGATTCATCAAGGAAACAACATGATAATGGAGAAGAGGGAGAGAGGACAACCTCCCACTGAGGAGTGGTGTGGAGCCAGAGGAGGCCCCTCACCATGGGGAAACAGTCAATGAATGTCCCTGGGACCCACACTTCTGCCACAAACTTTTGCAACCCTGGGCTCAGGAGATCACTCATAACTTGCCACTGATCTGGGCCTCCAGACTGACACAGAGAGCTATATAGAGTCTGGGCAGAGCCACTACTAAGGAACACACAAAGTCTCAAGAGCCTTGGATCCTCATCCCCAGGCAATGGGGGCACCAGTGGCTGCAACTCCCTGACAACAGGGGAGGTCAGGCTCCCTCTCACACCCTCAGGATAGGGACTAAATCCACAGGGATGAGTAACAGATTGACTGCAGGCCTGCCTTCAGTGCACCTAGCTATACAAGACCCACTGGCCTGAGAACTGAGCATGGCCCCCCCAGCATCACCTGAACTCTCAGGCTTGAGAGCAGCTCTGCCCTTCCCTGGAATGGAGCTCCCAGAGGTAGCAGGCAGGCCACCATTTTAGTTCCTCCACAGCCCTTGCCCCTGTTGCCCTCAGGCTTGTGAGAAAGCACAGTGATTAGGTACTAATGTGGATCCCAGTACAGTGCAGCTGCCTTATGGGAAAGTGGCCAGACTCTTTTCCATGCAGGTCCCTGTCCCTGCTACTTCTCACTGGGCAGGACCTACTGACCTGGGACCCCAACCACCCCCAACTGGGGCTTTCTGGCTAGTAGCAGCTCTGCATTTTCCTGGAATGGAGCTCCCAGAAGTAGCAAGCAGGCCTGCCAACTTTACAGCTACACAGCCCCCACTCCTACTGCCCTCAGGCTTGGGAGGGAGTACAGTCATCAGGACTAATGTGGGCGCCCAGCACAGTGCAGCTGCTATACAGAAAAGCACCCATGTGAGTCCCCTCTGGGGAAAGAACATGGGACCTGGTTGCTACACTGTCACCTGTAGCACACTGCAGCCACTATGTGGAGAGGAAACCCAGTCTTCCTTCCCTGTGAGCACCTACCTCCCACTCTTCACCAGGCAGGGTCCCTGGTTAACAATCAAAGAGCAGCCACCCTACCCCCAGCTGAGCATTCCCCTTGTAGTGGCTCTGTGTTTTCCTATAGTGGAGCTCCTAGAGGCAACCGACAGCTCTTCTGCTGCCACCACTTCCGCTGTTCTGCCTTTGCTGCCCTTAGACTGGAGAAGATACAAAAAGTTTGAGGGATTTGCTCTTGCTTCCAGCACACTACAGTACCATGCAGAGAGGAGCGCAGTCCCTCCTCCTTGTGAGCCCTTTCCCTCCTGTTCTTCACCAAGCAGGGCCCCTGGCACAGTCCAGCAATGCAACCACTCCATCCCTTGGCTGAACATTGCCATTAGCTGTGGCTATTAACTGTTTCTCTGAGGGAGAGTTCTCAGAAGCAACCAAAAGCCCCTCTGCCATTACCACTGAGTGATACTTCCCTTGCTACTCTGGTACAGGGGAAGGAACAAAGGCCTTGAGTGCTTTACCCACACTTCCAGCAAGCCACAGGCATCCTAATAAGAAGAGGCCAGTCTGTCTCCCCCACAAGCTCCCCTGCTCACCACCAGCAGAGGCCCCTGGCTTGGGCCCACAACGCCAGTGCCCCACTGTGGGCCAATTGCAAATATTGGTAGTGGCTCTGCTTTTCTCCAAGGTGAAGTCCCAAGAGACAAGGGAAAGGCCCTCTGCCACAGCACTTCCAAGGTCCCTTCTATTGCCTCTAAATTGGGGAGGGAACATAAAGCCTGAGCTAACCCCAGGGGTGTGGTGGGCAGCCTGAGTGTCAAGCCGAGATCTGCAGCCAGGACTGGAGTAGGAGAGGAGCCTGCACTTTTGCAGCACTCACAGGGAGCGTGCTGCAATTCTAACAAAATGCAGAGGAACCATTTAGCTGAGCAAGAGCCTACCTACAGGCCATTATGGTTAAGCACCATCTACTGGATTATAGCTCAAACTTCAACACTAAAAATACTTTGTGGCCGGGCGTGGTGTCTCACGCCTGTAATCCCAGCACTTTGGGAGGCTGAGGTGGGCAGATCACGAGGTCAGAAGATCGAGACCATCTTGGCTAACATAGTGAAACCCCGTCTCTACTGAAAAATACGAAAAATTAGCCAGCGTGGTGGCGGGTGCTTGTAGTCCCAGCTACTTGGGAGGCTGAGGCAGGAGAATGGCATGAACCTGGGAGGCGGAGCTTGCATCCAGCCTGGGTGACAGAGCAAGACTCCATCTCAAAAAAATATATACCAATCTGAGGAAAGAGTCTTAGAGCTCAAAGACTGATTTTCTGAACTAATTCAGTCAGATAAAAAAAAAAAGAAAGAAGGATTTATGAAAAGAAAAAACCTCCAAGAAATATGGGATTACATAAAGAGACCAAATCTATGACTCACTGGCATCCCTTGAAGGCAGGGGAAGAAAACAAGCAACTTGGAAAACATATTTGCAGATATCATCTATGAAAATTTCTCCAGCCTCGCTAGGGTGACCAACATTCAAATTCAGGAGATGCAAAGAGCCCCTGCAAGATACTATACAAGATGACCATTCCCAAGATGCATAATCATCAGACTCTCCAAAGTCAACTTGAAAGAAAAAATATTAAAGGCAGCTAGAGAGAAGAGGTAGTTCATTTACAAAGGGAAATCCATCAGGATAACTACAGACCTTTCAGCATAAACACTACAGGCCAGAAGAGATTGGGAGCCTATATTCAGCATTCTAAAAGAAAAGAAACTTCACCCATGAATTTCATATCCATTCAAATTAAGTATTATAAGTGAATGATAAACAGGATCCGTTTCAGACAAACAAATTCCAAGGGAATTTATTTCCACCAGACCTGCCTTGTAAGAGGTACTTGAGGGAGAGAGAAATATGGAAGTGAAAGACCAATACCGGTCCCCACAAAAACACACTTAAGTAATATAGACCATGATGTTATAAAGCAACCACACAATCAAGTCTGTATAATCACCACCTAAAAACATGATGACAGGAGCAAATTTGCATATAACAATATTAATGTAAATAGGCAGAATTCCCCAATTAAAAGGCACAGAGTGACAAGTTGGATAAAGAACTAGGAGCCAACTATACGCTGTATTCAAGACACTCAGCTCACATACAATGACATCCACAGGTTCAAAATAAAGGGATGGAGAAAAATCTACCAAGCAAACAGAAAATATGCAAAAAGCAGGCATTACTATCCTACTTTTGGACAAAACAGACTTTAAACAAACAATGATCAAAAGAGACAAGAAAAGGTATTACCTAATAATAAAGGATTCAATTCAACAAGAAGACCTAATTGTCATCCTAAATATATATACCCAACACGAGAACACCCAGGTTCATAAAGTAGGTTCTTGGAAACCTATGAAGAGGCTTAGAAAACCACATACACGCATAAATATAGTGAGAGACAACACCCCACTGACAATATTAGACAGATCATAAAGGTAGAAAACTAGCAAAGATATTTGGTACCTGAACTCGACTAGACTAAACAGACCTAACTGATATCTACAGAACTTTGCACCCAACACAACATAATATACATTCTTCTAATTTGCACATGGCAGATACTCTAAAATTGATCACGTATTTGGACATAAAACAATCTTCAGCAAATTCAAAACAACTGAAATCATACCAAACATACTCTTGGACCAAGGCAAAATAAAAATAGAAATCCATACTAAGAAAATCACTCAAAACTATAAAATTACATGGAAATTAAACAACATTCTCCTGAATGACTTTTGGGTAAACAATGAAATTAAGGCAAAAATCAAAAAATTATTTTAAACTAATGAGAACAAAGATACAACTTACCAGAATCTCAGGAACACTCAAGCAGAGTTAAGAGAGGAGTTTATAGCAGTAAACACTTATTGAAAAGTTACAACAAATTAAGAGTCTATCAACACATCTAGAGGAACTAGAGAAACAAGAACTAACTAACCCCAAAGGTAGCAGACCACAAGAAATAACAAAAAGCAGAACTAAGCTAAAGAAAACTGAGACACAAAAAGCCATACAAAAGATAAATGAATTCAGGAGTTAATTATTTGAAAGAATAAATAAGATAGATAGCTCACCAGCTAAAATAATAAAGAAAAAAAAGAGAGAAGATCCAAATATATATAATCAAAAATGACAAAGGGACATTACCAACAACCCCACAGAAATACAAAAAACCCAGAGAGACAACACCTTTTGAAACTAGAAAACCTACAAGAAATTGATAAATTCCTGGAAACATACAACCTCCTAAGATTGAACCTGGAAGAAACTGAATCCCTGAGTAGACCAACAATGAGTTGTGAAACTGAATTCATAATAAAAAGCCTACCAACCAGAAAAAGCCCATGAACAGATATGGACTCACAGTCAAATTCTACCAGATGTATAGGAAAGAGCTGACACCATTTCTAATGAAACTACTGCAAAAAATTGAGGAGCAGAGACCCCTCCCAACTTATTTATGAAGCCAGCAGCATCTTGATACCAAAACATGGCAGAGACACAACAAATAAAGAAAACTTCAGACCAAAAACCTTGATGAATATACATGCAAAAGTACTCCACAAAATACTAACAAAGTGAGTCCAACAGCAATTCAAAAAGCTAATCTACCACAATCAAGTAGGCTTTATCTCTTGGAGGCAAGATTGGTTCAACATATACAAATTAATAAATGTGATTCATTTCATAAACAGAACTGAAACAAAAACCACATGATTGTTTCAATACATGCATAAAATGATTTTGATAAAATTCAATATCCTTTCTTGTTAAAACCTTTAACAAGCTAGACTTTGAAGAAACATACCTCAAAATAATGAGAGCAATCTGTGACAAACCCACACCTAGCATCATACTGCATAGGAAAAAGCTGGAAGCATTCCCTTTAAGAACTGAAAGAAGTCAAGGATGCCTTCTTTCTTTTTAAGTTCTTTGAGAATTGCTACACTGCTTTCCACAATGGCTGAGCTCATTTACATTCCTACCAGTAGTGTATAAGCATTCCCGTTTTTCCACAACCTCACCAGCATCTGTTATTTTTGGACTTCTTAATGTAGCCATTCTGCTTGGGGTGAGGTGGCATCTCATTGTGGTTTTAATTTGCATTTCTCTAATGGGTGGTGATAGCAATCCTATTATTGGATATATATTCAAAGGAATATAAATCATTCTGCTGTAAAGACACATGCAGGCATACATTCATTCTAGCAACATTCACAATAGCAAAAACATGGAATCAACCTAAATGCCCAGCAGTGGTAGAGTGAATAGAGAAAAGATGGTGTATATATATATATAATAGATTTAGACTACTATGCAGCCATAAAAAATAATGAGGTCATGTCCTTTGCAGTGGCATGGATGGAGCTGGAGGCCATTATCCTAAACAACCTAACACAGGAACAGAAAACCAAATACCACATGTTCTCACTTCCAAGTGGGAGCTAAACATTGAGAACGCATAAACATAACTATTCCTATTCAACATAGTAGTGGGAGTCCTAGTCAGGGCAGTCAGAAAAGAGAAAGGAATAAATAGCATCCAAATAGAAAGAGAGGAAGTCAGACTATCTCTGTTTGCAGATAATATCATTCTCTACCTAGAAAAACTATGGTCTCTGCACAAAATCTCCAAATCTGATAAACAACTTCAGTAATGTTCCAGGATAAAAAATCAGTGTACAAAAAGAAGTAGCATTTCTGTATACCAACAATGTCCAAACTGAGAGCCAAATCAAGAACACAATCCCATTCGCAATAGCTACAAAATGAATAAAATACCTAAAAATACAGCTAACCAGTGAAGTGAAAGATCTCTACAAGAATTACAAAACGCTGCTCAAATAAATCGGAGATGACACAAACAAATGGAAAACATTCCATGCTAATGAATAGGAAATATCAATACTGTTAAAATGGCCATATTGCCCAATGCAATTTATAGATTTAATGCCATTTCTATCAAAGTATCAATGACATTCTTCAGAGAATTAGAAAAAAATTAAATTTATATGGAATCAAAAAAGAGCCTAAAGAGCCAAGGCAATCCTAAGGAAAAAATAAATAAATAAATCTGGAACCATTGTGTTACACAACTTCAAAATATACTGCAAGCCTACAGTAACCAAAACAGCATGTTACTGGTACCAAAACAGAAACAAACTAATGGAACAGGATAGCCCAGAAATAATGCTGCATATCTATAACCATCTGATCTTCAACAAAATTGACATAAATAAGCACTGGGGAAGGGAATTCCTATTCAATAAATAAC
Source organism: Hylobates moloch (assembly GCF_009828535.3). Lineage (NCBI taxonomy): Eukaryota > Metazoa > Chordata > Mammalia > Primates > Hylobatidae > Hylobates > Hylobates moloch. The sequence goes on from NW_026652279.1 coordinate 132,179,814, forward strand.
TGACTAGCCATATGCAGAAGATTGAAATTAGACCCATTCATTATACCATATACAAAAATCAATTAAGGTAGATTAAAATTTTAAATATAAAACTAAATCTAAAATTTAAATCTCCAAAAATCCTGGAAGATAACCTAGGAAATACCATTCTGGACATAGGAGCTGGCAAAGACTTCATAACAAAGACACCAAAATTAATTGTAAGAAAAACGAAAATTGATAAATGAGATCTAATTAAACTAAAGAGCTCTGCACAACAAAAGAAACTACCAACAGAGTAAACAGACAACTTAGGGAGGCCAAGGTGGATGGATCACGAGGTCAGGAGATAGAGACCATCCTGGCTAACGTGGTGAAACCCCGTCTCTCCTAAAAAAATACAAAAAATTAGCCGGGCGTGGTGGCAGGCGCCTGTAGTCCCAGCTACTCGGGAGGTTGAGGCAGGAGAATGGCGTGAACCTGGGAGGCGGAGCTTGCGGTGAGCGGAGATGTGCCACTGCACTCCAGCCTGGGTGACAGAGCAAGACTCCATCTCAAAGAAAAACAAAAACAAAAACAAAAAAACAGACAGTCTACAGAATGGGAGAAAATATTTGCAAACTGTGCATCTGACAAAGGTCTAATATCCAAAATCTATAAGGCTCTTCAACAAATTTACAAGCAAAAAACAAATAACCCCATTAAAAAGTAGGCGAAGAACATGAACAGACACTTTTCAAAAGAAGACATTCATGCAACCAAGAAGCATATGAAAAAGTGCTCAATATCACTAACCATTAGAGAAATGCAAATTAAAGCCACAATGAGATGCCACCTCACCCCAATCAGAATGGCTACATTAAAAAGTCCAAAAATAACAGATGCTGGTGAGGTTGTGGAAAAATGGGAATGCTTATATGCTACTGGTAGGAATGTAAATTAGCTCAGCCATTGTGGAAAGCAGTGCAGCAATTCTCAAAGAACTTAAAACAGAATTACCGTTAGCCTCAGCAATCCTATTATTGGATATATATTCAAAGAAATATAAATCATTCTACTATAAAGTCACATGCAGGCATACATTCATTCTAGCAACATTCAGAATAGTAAAAACATGGAGTCAACCTAAATGCCCAGCAATGGTAGAGTGAATAAAGAACAGATGGTACATATATACTATAGAATACTATGCAGCCATAAAAAAGAATGAGATCACGTCCTATGCAGTGGCATGAATGGAGCTGGAGGCCATTATCCTAAACAACCTAACACAGGAACAGAAAACCAAATACCACATATTCTCACTTGTAAATGGGAGCTAAATATTGAGAATGCATAAACACAATGAAGGACCTACTTGAAGTTACAGGGTGAGAGGAGGGAGAGGATCAAAAAGCTACCTATTAGATACTATGTTTATTGCCTGGGCGACGAAATAATCTGTACACAAAATCCCCATGACATTCAATTTACCGGTATAACAAACTTGCACATGTACAACTGAACCTATAATAAAAGTTAAAAAAATAATAAAAATAAATTAAAAATGCATTGAATACAGCAGGATCAGCCACGTACCTTGGAAAGGTTTACCCAAGTCTATACATTGGGTAGGTAGAATAGCAGAGATATTTGTGCTTTATGTTCTATGGTTCACTAAGTAATTTGTAGTATAAGAGATAATTTTCTCTTTCTTAATGATAAAATTACCACAGTACCAAAGTAACTTAGCTTCAGTCTTCTTCTAAAATAGGCATATTCAACCTCAGCAACTGGGCCAAACAAATTTTTGTTGAGGGAAATGTTCTTTGTGTTTTAGGATATTTAGAAGCACTTCTGGCCTCTGGCCAATAGCTGCCTAATACTCCTCTCCCTCTTTTCTATAGTTACAACATAAAAAAATATGTCTACATGTTGTCAAATCTTCCTTGGGGGGCAAAAGTATCACCTCTTCAGAACTACCAGTTAGTAGATATGGTAAAAAGAGCTAGGTTGCTTTTTAATTTTATTGCATATTGACAAATTATAATTGTATATAATTATGGGATACAAAGTGCAGGAGGCTGAATGAAATAGGAGGATCACCTGAGTCTGGGAGTTAGAGGCTGCAGTGAGCTATGATCGCACAGTGCACTCTAGCCTGGATGACAGAGTGAGACCCTGTCTCAAAAAAAAAAAAAAAAAAGGATAAAAAAGGAATCATAGTGATAATATGATGCAGGTATGCAATGTGGAATGATTAAATCAAGTTAATTAACATATCCATCATCCATCATCTCAAATACTTATTTGTGTTTTTGTGTGTGCGATGAGAACAGTTGAAATTTATGAGCACGTTTCTGCTTTGTTTGGTTTGATTGTTTTTGTTACTCTGGTCTTTCTTTTGTTCTTGATTCTATAATGTAATACAGACATTCCCCAATTTGTGATGCTTTTACTTAACAATTTTTCAAATTTCCAATGAGATTATCAGCAGGTAACTCTACCGAAAGTTGAGAAGTAATTGTACTTATGATAGTTTGACTTAGGATTTTTTGACTTACAGTATATTTGACTTATGATGGGCTCATCAGGGCATAACCCCACCATAAGTTGAGGAGCATCTGTGTATTATCTGAACTCAAAGCAGATACTCTTTTGTAAAATAGTAATAGCAATTTGACACTTCATCTCTACCTGCATTACCTCTGACAATGATAGTGAAACAGGATCCTGATTCCTCTTGCAGGACGTGCAGCAGGGATGTGGCTCGCCTGTTTGGTCACCCTGCTGCTCAAACCCCCTTGAGGGAGGGGAAGCATGCAGACAGGCAGGTGCACAGTCTGGGGGAGTGCTTTGGGCTCCAGCTCTGTTGTAGTGTCTAGGGGTGGGTGCCTGCAACCCCAGTGTTACAAAGCTCCTTCAGCTTTGCCATCCACAGATGGCTTGAGTGCTAATCAGCTCAATGGATCCTCTGCCTTTTTGCAAGGGCAGACGGCCAGTGTGACAGCTTTCTGTATCCCTAAATCTTGCCCAGCGTCCCGAAAAAATTGGGTCACACATGGACTCAAGGATGAACGTGTGGTTTTATTGAGTGGTGGAGGTGGCTTTCAGCGGGATGGACAGGGAATTGGAAGTGGGGGATGGAGTGAGTGGGTGATCCTCCCCTGGAGTTGGGCTGTCCAGTAGCCGGACTCCTCTCTGACCACCCCCAGCCATACTCCTCTTGGTGTTCAAATGTTCCTCTTCTTCCCCCTTTCTCTGCTACATCGTTCCACCATCTATCTGCTGGTCTGCTGGCTTGCTGGTCTGCTCTGGAGCTTGGGATTCAGGGTTTATATGACTTCAGGATGGGGGTATGGTGGGCTAAAAGGCAACTTTTTGGGTGTGAAAACAGGGATGCCTGTTCTCATTTAGGGCCACAAGTATCCATGCTTGAGGATGCGGCCTTTGCTGGAGAACTGCCCTCTTCTACCCAGTATTTCCATGTCTCCTGTCCATATCAATAGAGACAGTAAAAAAGATGTATACAAAGCCTACAGTATGTCCTTAATAAAGATGAGCTATAGTCATTATTTTTGATAAACAAAGTAAACAAAAGTATTATTTATCTTCTTCATTTGTGCTGAAATTTTTGAGGTATTTAGTTATTTCTTTCTATGTTTTATCTTTCCTCAACTTTTAATTGGAAATAAATACAGATCAAGAAGTTGCAAAAATAATGCAGAGAAGTCTCCTGTCCTCTTTATCCCGTTTACTCTATAGGTAACATGTAACTCTAGTACAATATCAAAACCAGGAAATTGACATTGGTACAACCTACATACAGTACTTTAGATTTTGCCAGTTTTTATATGAATTTATTTGTGTATGTGTGTATATAATTCTTTTTTAAAAATTTTTTTTATTATACTTTAAGTTCTGGGAGGCCTTCTTTTGACTGTTGAGTTCTCCACAATCTGGTTATAGATTGCGACTTCCTATGGAAAAGAACTACGATTATTTAAAATCTTTTCCACACAGATCTATATAGCATTATACATGCACAAGCCTCTGTAACATCAGCTACATTGATAGCAAGGGATGTCAGTCTGCTTTTCATCTCTTTTCAATAACATCCACCACAATATGCATGATATATTGTTCCTTTTTATAACCATTTTTTATACTAAAATAGAATTCTGTAGATTCAAAGCCATATAGAAATCCCAAGTCTCACACAAAAAAATGTAATTGGGGACCAACTGTGCCTCTCCTTAAGTCTAACTTTGAGTCAGGACTGGGAATTATTGTTATATGTTTATGAAGTATTCAGCATCCTTTGCTCAAAGTAATTATTGGTTTCTTCATTTATGGCTAAAGTTGATATAGGGAACACACTCGACAAAAAAAAAAAAAAAAAAAATTACACACAAGAGTCAGGATTTCTTTAGGGAATCTTGAAAGTATCTGCACTGCCAAGTTCCAAAGAGGCTCTATCGTGATTATCTTATACTGACAATACCAAAGACACTGACAATACGAAAGGCACTGACTGCAATCTTGCAGGTATTAGAGAAAGGTTTCTAGCCATGTTTCAAAAGGGTTTATAGTCAGTCATTGAAATCCATTTTCTCCCACACAGGTATGCATGGAATTCTATCTCTATCCCTCCAAGAACTTTGTTTAAAGAATCTTGCTTAAGAGGAATGAAATGTCCTTTTCTGTCTAGGTAGGAAATGTTTGCACACTGATTTTATTCACGGCTAATAGTGTACCTAATGCAAGAGAGCTTCCTTGCTAGGCAACTTCCTCTGAGAGAAAAAGAGAGAGAGAGAGAGAGAGAGAGACAGCGTGTGTGTTGTTTCTGCACAGATTATCGGCCAGCGTTGCAGTATGGAGAATTGCAATGTGCTGACATCTGGGCAGGTGCTTTCATGACCTTTCCAGTGTAACACAGATTCCTTATATAGTGACAATTGCATTCTGGCAGCATTTAAATCTAGATTCAGTGATGCAATAAGACACAGTTCACCAGTCATTTATGAATTTTACATACAAACTCATGCACAAGAATAGTTCCAAGTGAGGAGAAAAGGAAAGTGGTTATTTTTATTTAGAGCATTTCTCTGTCTGTCTAAAAGAATCTATTAAAAAAATAAAATCATGTTTGCTTGGCTATTGCCCATTCTCTTCCTTTTATAACAAATAGATTTAGGGTTTGACCTTAAGATATTTCTAGCAAGCATCCACCTTAGCAAACTTTTGAGTGACTCAAAAGAGAATCTTAAACAACTTGTAACATTTCTTTGTGTAGAGCATTTTTAAAACCTTCACTGAATCAGTAATTTAGAAAAAGACAACCTATGGTAATATAAACAGCTTTAGTGAAGCACAGATCAAATGAATCCCTCAAAAATAAGTTGCCACATAAATACAGACCTAGTTAAATTTGAATTACAGATAACAAAAGATTTCAATTTTTAGTATAAAGATGCCCCATATATTGAATGGAAAACAGCTATATTAAAAATCTTTTTAATCTTAAATTCAAATTTAACTACATATCTTGTAAGTTTTGTTTGCTAAATTTGTCGCTTGCGTTCAATGGAACACAAGTGACAGATATATATATTTCAAAATGTTGCTAGCATAATGTCAGTATCGCTGTATTCAAACATCTGAAATTATTTTCGTATTTTTTTCCAGCTCCATTATATAAAATATTTAAAACAAATAAAAAGAGATGCTTCACTCAGCATGCAGTCACCTTGTGAAATTCACTGTCACCATAGGTCACTGGGCTGAATAATTTTATGACTAATAATAACATTTGTCTGAACGCATGCTGAGAAAAGGTAATCAAATCTCACACTTTAGGGAGTAAGTTGCTCATTGCAGAAATTGGGAGAGAATGACTTCCTGCACGATTGGTTAGGGGTATTATAAGGGTTACGGTCATTGTCAGAGAGGCTGTTCGCCTCCATGGATCAGTACAGAGGCTGACAATCAATGCATGTGGTCCTAAAAGTGGATGCAAAATTCACTAATAGTAAGGAGGATGATCATGATGATTAAAGTAATCATTCACAGCCTTAATTAAAAGAGGCATGTATCTATGGGCAGAAATGGTTAATTTTAGATTATTTTATATGATACAATCGAAATAAATATATTAATTTATGAAGCCTGTTTTTTCCTTCTGGGCCAGGATTACAGGAGGTAGAAAGAGTGAGGACAGTTCAGTAGCCCTCCTCTTCTGCACAGGACTGCTGCCTTTCTTTATAGTCACATTGTATACAAAAGTTATCTCAGTTTTACAGAATCAAATGGAAAAATATTATAATCCAATTTTAAGTCATATAAAGGAAGTGATTTCACAAAATTATCAGAAAGGAAAGCTTGCCTATTCTTTTCAGCTATCAAACACCTTCTTTTTCTCTCTTTCTTATGAATCTAGACTTGCCATGCTTTCTGTCTCTCTCTCTCGTTGTTTTGCAACGGATAAATGCTATGATAAATTAATTCATTGCAAAGTGACATCAGCTCCTTTGAGTAAACTTTCATAAGGGAAGTCCTAGGGAAAGGGGAAAACAGGGAAGAGACAACCATTTAGGCAAAGCAATGAATGCCTAATGGTAGAATTTCTAGAGATGTAGGGGAAAATCCTTGGAGTCTTTCAAATCATTTCATATATGACTGTCTAGTTCACTTACTTTTAAGGCTACTACCACATTCTGAGCCCTTCAACTGTTGCTCCAGGGTTTGATTATGGTGCTTATATCTGAAAACCGATGTAAGTTGTGAAAATAAAAATACAGTAGAAGGATGGGGAGATGTCCTACCTACTTCTGTAATTCTGAGAGGTCATAACTAAGCCAAATTAAGAAAAAACAAATTGCTGACTTTTGATTTTTATTTTTGTTACCAATTAACATTTATCATTCAATTGCAGCTCAGTATCAGTACATCATTCAAACTGCAGGATGGTTCTCAGAGTCAATTATTGAGTTTAAGGAGGAATGATCTTTAAGGAAAATAGCAATTAGTAGGATTAAAATATACTTTCTTCAAACTCCCAGAGATGAACATAGTCCATAACAAAAACTTGAAGAAAAAAGAAAACATACATTTAAATAAATAGAATGATCACCTCTAGACACAATTAAGCAATTATTAATTCCATCAAAATAATACTTACTATATACTCTTTACTCTGAAATACATCTAGTTATTTATATATTAACTACTTTAGTTACCAGAAACACACTCAAATGAAACACAGTTTGTGTAGCTAAAATCTGAGATAAAACAGATAATCAAGGAAGAAGTTCATTATAAAGAAGTAAATAATTTACTATTTCTAAGATGAAACTTGACCTTTAAAACTAGGGACATATTTGATACAATCAAAGAAATTGAAACAACAGTTAAATATCTCAATGAGTTGTTTTGCATTATTTGTTGTTGAGACAAAGATAAATATTTGGAATAAAAATGAAAAGTTTACTATTAAATGTTAGGGCTACTGTACCAAACTATAGGATGTTCAAATGCAAGTTGATAATAGTAATATTTTTAGCAAGGATGACTGATCTGATTTTTTGTTCATATTTCAGTGTTACACTTAGAAGGCCTGAATCCAATATGTCCACTGAATCTCTCAATGTAGTTTCTCTCTCAGCCATTGAATCAATTACCCCTATGTATCTCATTTGTCAATACCTTAAATCTGGAGTACAAATTTTATACTGATGAATTTCCATGGAAGTAAGCATCACTTTTATGTAGTAGAGTTGTTTCTTATCTTTCTTCTTTTAAAAAAAATCATTTTGAAACAACCCAGATGTTTGGAATCATGTACTCAAATGTTTAATTAGTTTTCTGTTTTAGGAAAAAAAGTAGATTCCTTCTGGAACTGTCTCTTCATGGTAACAATCAGTACTGGATTAGAAAATAATGAGTAAATAAGCCGATATTTTTAAAAAACATGTTTTATTGTCATCAAGTTAAGGACAATGGATTCCTTTTGAAGTATAAGTTTCTGTCTAAAAGTTGCTGTTTACATTAAGTAAATGCACAGACACTGCAACATATTTTAAACGTATATCAGATTACGTCAAATAGCTTCAACTCAAAACCCTTTTTCTTTCTTCGGTTTTCTTTTCATTCCTCCTTAGGTTATAGTTGGCAAAAATTCTTCCATCTTGGTGAAAAATTGGAGGCAACTTGGATTTTGCTTTCAAAGGCTGCATAATTTTTCACTGAAGTAAACAAGCCTAATTTTGGAAGCGTATATTGTGATCATTAAAGTGCTCTATTTGTAGCTATAACATAAAATATCTACAGAGAGTAGATTTTGTTTAGTGTCTACAGTACTTCATTTTATAGATATTTCCCAACCAACACACACAAATATACTTCAACCTTATGGCTGGCAGCAATATATTGCCATCTGTGTGTTTGTATTTTAAGCAGAACATACTATGAAAATGTAGTAAAAATATACAACAGAAAAGAAAACTGAAGCCAGTTTTAAGTAGACTACTTCTTGGCTTGAAATAGTTATCATGCCAAACATTATCATCTGTGCTATTCTAAAACAGTATTGTTAAATAAATATAAATGAATATCCACATTTTAGAAAGAGCAAATAGAAATGAACCAAATGGCTGAAAAGGTTTGTTTCCTTAGGAAAAGGTCATCTTTAACAAATATAGTAATATACAGTCCCTAATATTTTCTTCTTTCCTTTAAATTATTTTAATTATAGCTACTATCTGTGTGTAATTTAAAAAATCTTTATTAGGTGTATGTATTATTCTGCACTTTGTAATTATGTTCACTATTTATAAATTCTCTACCATTATCTCTAAGATTAAGTTCCAGAAACTAGTATTTTTTTGCTGCTTCAAACCAAGAATGAGAATGTTTAATATTAGCAACTCAATTGGTATCAGATATTTTCTATATTTTCTTGAAGATCATTTTGTCAATAGCCAATACCAAATTTCCAGATAGAAATGGAAATATTTAGTAAATCATGTAAGATATGTAGATATATATATCTTTGATATATCTAGGTCATTAGAGTAATCACAAAATGTGACTGAAGTTTTCATTTTTTCTAGATATATAATGCATTAAAATTCTCAGTTCAGATTTTTTATGACACATTTGAGAAAAATGATTTTTTAAAATTCAAGCTGTATTTATTCTGTGTGTGATAAAATGTTTCCTAATAATATCTACATCTAACTTCATATGTTTTTAATAATTCATAAAATCAACCATCAAAAGATGGCCATAAGTAGCACCCACATTTCAAAAAACAAAAATCAATCTAATGTCTACAACGCTTTTAGAACATGGTAAAATTTGTAACATACACCAAAGAACAACCAGTGACCCACAAATGAAATACAATTAACCCCTGTTGTGTTGGTTTTAAATGCAATAAACAATCAAACAAAATGCACATTCAAAATCAGATTTAGAAGATGGAGTAGCAGCAACTGGAATTTACCTCCCACTTTAAACAACCAAAAAAAAATGCAAAAATATGAAACAGTTTTGAACACATTAAAAGACAATAATTCCTGAGAAAGAGCAAACAAACTAATTGAGTCCTGTGATTGCTCCAGTTTAGCATCTTAAAAGAATTTCCTTTCTAAGCAGCAGGGAAGGAGAACCCAGGTGGAAAGGGTAGACTGAATGACTTAAGAAAGCAGAGTTGAGATTTGGGGAGAACAAGGTGGCTTGAGTTTGCAGAGAATCAGAGAGAAGAGCACTGTACAAACATGTAAATGTGGCTACAGAGGGTTCCCCTTGAGTTTTCAACTGAGTACTATTGAGTACATATTGTGTAACTAAACTGCCAAAGCCCAAGATACAGTCTGAAAGGATTAGAGGAAACAGTTCCCAACAATTACATAAAATTAGGAATAGTGTCTTTTCCTACCAAGTGATTGGGAAACATGATTCGCAAGGCATTGAAGACAGTACTCTGAAACATTTTGTCTCAGTAGTAGGGAATAATTAGCCTTAGACTAAACACTGCTCTAGTCTTATTAAACAAAGTTTAAAAGCAAGACCCAAAATGAGCAACCTGATTTTAAGTAACTTAACTATGACCCAGAACAATGCTAAAAGAATATTGACAGAAACACAAAAATATTGAAGCATACAAAAATATCCATCACCTAAGAAGGTAAAATTTGCAACATATTTGTAAATATAACCCACGGTCAAATATTGCCAAACATGTAAAGACATAGGAAAATACAAACCATAATGAGGAAACGAATCAGTCAGTCATAATCAACTTAGAACTGACACAGATGGTAGAATTAATAGACAAGGGTATTAAAACAGTCGTTATGAACTCCATATGTTCAAAAAATTAAGAATGGAAAATTTAAAAAGATAGAAGTCAAACTTCTAGAGAGAAAAACTGCAATGTCTAAATACACTGGACAAGAATGATGCCAGATTAGGCATGGCAAAATAAAAGGATATGAAATTGAAGACTTAACAATAGACATTATCCAAACTAAAACACAGAAAAAATGTAACAAAAACAGTGAAAAAATGCATCAGTGAGCTGTAAGACAACTTTAGGCAGACTACTATTCAGTAATCGGGATATTAAGCAGGGAGGAAGTATGAAAAAATATTTTTGAAAAATTATTTTTCAATTGTAGAAAAAATAAACATAGGGATCCCAGAATCTCTACAAACCCCCGTCACAAGAAGCATGAAAAAACAAACAAAAGAGGAAATGCTAAAAGTAGGTAGAGAACAAAAATACATGTTATGCAAAGAGGAAAAAAGATAAGGATGACAGTAGATATCTCTTTTTTTTTTTTTTTTATACTTTAGGTTTTAGGGTACATGTGCACAATGTGCAGGTTTGTTACATATGTATCCATGTGCCACGTTGATTTCCTGCACCCATTAACTCGTCATTTAGCATTAGGTATATCTCCTAATGCTGTCCCTCCCCTCTCCTCCAACCCCACAACAGTCCCCGGAGTGTGATGTTCCCCTTCCTGTGCCCATGAGTTCTCATTGTTCAATTCCCACCTATGAGTGAGAACATGCGGCATTTGGTTTTTTTGTCCTTGCGATAGTTTACTGAGAATGATGTTTTCCAGTTTCATCCATGTCCCTACAAAGGACATGAACTCATCATTTTTTGTGGCTGCATAGTATTCCATGGTGTATATGTGCCACATTTTCTTAATCCATTCTATTGTTGTTGGACATTTGGGTTGGTTCCAACTCTTTGCTATTGCTTTATTAGCAATGGCCCCAAACTGGAAATAACCTAAGCCTCCATCAATATGTTAACGAGATAAACAACCTAAGTAAAAACAACCTAAATAAAAAGTTGTATTTATCTGTCAGTAGAATACTATTTAGCAATAAAATGAGCTATTGAAATATTAGCATACATGGATAAATCTCAAAATAATTACACAAAAGAAATCAGAAAGAAAACAGTACATAGTGTTTGATTCTGTTTATATAAAGATCTAGAAGATGCAAACTAAGTTATTTTGACAGACAGCCTAGCAGTGAATGCCTGGGGAATGGGCACATGGTAGGGGTGGATATGGGTGGGAGGGAGGGATTGCAAGGGGGCAATAGAAAATTTGGGGGAATTATAGATATGTTTATCCATCTTGATGGATGTGATGTATTCACAATTGTATGCTTATATTAAAACAAGTTTTACACTTCAATGCACTTTAAGCATTTTAACATCAATTATACCTGTTAAATATATACAGATGTTAAAAAAGAAAAAAATCAGATTTACATGAAAAGAGCTTATGAGTATCCTCATGCCTCTATCCTTAAACCAGATCCTTAGACTCAAATTCCGCATGGTATTAATTTATTCAAAATATTCATTACCTAAACATGATTATCGGTTTCTAAGTTTACTAAAGATTAATTGCAACAGATTAAAGATCCTTTGCTTTTTTCATAATTAGGTAGGGTGGTAGAAGATCTAAAAAAGAGTAGTTGATATTGACACATAAAGACTTGTAATATGCATAAATGTACCTATACTATGTACTGAAGTAAAACATAGCTGCATGCATCCATACAAACTGCCTTGAGTCGTAAGAGCAGTCTCTATTCTTGTAAAGCATTAGCTTTGCTCCCATGTACAAAGGACTGAGCTAATTACTTTATACGCATTCTCTCATTTAATGCTCATAGCGAACCTATGAATTAGCACATTTACTGAGACTGAACAACATGTTTAAGATCACATAGCAATAAGTAGCAGAGAGAAGATTTGAACCCAGTTTATTATGGAGCCAGAGTCATCTCCTAACCACTCCACTCTGTCTCCATTCAGAATAAATGCAGTGCTACTGTCTTGTATTCACTTTCGATATATACACAAAACAGAATATTTAGAGAATCAATTACTTTTCTTTTAAGAAACATAAAAATAATGACTCAAAACCATAGCTGTGTGTCAGTGTTTCTGAAAATAAAATGAGATCATTATTATCATATAGAGATGGAATAAAGGTGGATAAAGAACAGCAGCTTAGCCATAATAATTTCATTAGGACAAATCTGTGGAGAGATGAAAGGAGCAGATCACTAACAGATTGCTAGTGAAATGGAGAGTGTGTTGAAGTCATTGAATGTGATAACACTTACAGAAATGAAAGTTGAAATGCTTCAGAGGAATGAAAAAAAAACGAAAGCAGTATTTTCTATCTGTCTTAGACAGCACATCAGGAAAAGGGAAAATGCATATTTTGTCAATTCCATCTAGTCATTGATCTCTTTTGTATGCTCAGTCTAATGAGGCAGGTAGGGGAAAGGCATAATGGTTCTTACATGTGTGCTTTACTGGATTCAGATTATTGTGCAGAACTAAATTGTGTTTCACAAAAGAAGGCGTATTTAAATGGATACATCCTTTATTACAGTAAAAATAAAAAATTTAACTTATCAGAATTTTGAAAAAGGAGTTGTTATAATAGCGAACTCTGAACTGCTTCTAAAGCCTTACTGCAAGTTATTATAGCTAAACCAATAACAAAAGAAAACAAACAAAAAATCCCCCAAACATCTATTTTACCAGTGCTGTTTCTGTAACACTGAACTCTACATTTTGAGGATTGTTCCCAGTTCTTTCATCCAATAAAACTTCTGCCAATAGGAGGTCATTCCTTATGTTTGACATCAATCCTTCTTTTTAAAAGCATTAGACTATAGCAAAATTAATTGAATTCAAATCAATTAATGCAAAAACAGAATAGCAACACATATACACACCTTTGAAATACAAACTAGCTTTTTCGTTACATCTAAAGAGAATTTTAATATAATATTTAATAACGGTATATTTTACCAGATATAATTAGCAGCTTTTTACCATTTTAACTGAAGTTCCACACACATTGCTAAGCATTTTATAAGGGCTCAATTTAAAAAAAATTGGATTTGTAAAATATGAGACATCTGCAAAGCATGAAAAAATTTTAATAAGAAAGTTACCCATTACACGTAATACTATTATTCAACCAGAAGTGGTGTATATCTTTATAATCTTTCATGTTGTATATAAAAATATTTTTAATATTACAAATAGTTTATATTTTGCCTCTATTAACCTTTCAGAATTGGAAGAATTTCCACTATCCTTAAATATTATCTGAGTACAATATGGTAGTGGACATATGGTATAGCCAAATTTTCCTATTACGCATGTAACATTAGTTCATGTAGGTGTTCATTTTCCCCATGTAATTCTGTTTCCTAATATAGCTATTGTTAATAGTTTGAATACCTTTAGAACTCTTGATAAATATTTTAATTTTAAAAAATTTAATTAATTTACTCTCCCAGGAAATGTCCTTGCTGTATATGATTTTACTCTCTCTCTCTCTCCCTCTACACACACACACACACACACACACACACACACACACACACACACAAATGCATATATTCCCAAATCTCTCAGAGTAGTAAATTCTTCTAAAGTATTATTATTTATTGTGGTAAAATATGCGTAATATAAAATCTACTATCTTAATCATTTTTTAAAGTATACAATTCAGTGGTATTAAATACATTCATAACACTTTTCAACCATAATTATCATCCATCTCCCTAACTCATTTCATTTTATAAAACTGAAACTCTATGCCCATTAAACAAAAACTCCCCATTTCTCCCTAGCTCCAGGCTCTGACAACAACTATTCAACTGTCTGTCTCTATGCTTTTGACTACTTTAAGTATTTCATACACAGTTTTTTTTTTTTTTTTTCTGAGACAGGGTCTTGCTCTCTTGCCCAGGCTGAAGTGCCATGCTTCAATCATGGCTCACTGCAGCCTTGACCTCCTGGGCTCAAGTAATCCTCCTATCTCAGACTTCCAAGTAGCTGGGACTACAGGCGTGCACTACCACACTTAGATATTTTTACCTTTTGTAGAGACAGAGTCTGGCTGTGTTGCCCAGTCTGGTCTCAAACTCCAGGGCTCAAGCAGCCTCCCACCTTGGCCTCCCAAAGTTCTGGGATTTCTGGGATTATATGCATGAGTCACTGTGCACAGTATTTATCTTTCTGTGACTGGCCTATTTCACTTAGCATGATGTCCTCAATGTTCATCCATGTTCTAACATATGCCGGAATCCCCTTTCTTTTTAAGACTGAATAATATTCCATTGTATGGATATAGCATATTTTGCTTATCCATTCATCTGTTGATGGACACTTGAGTTGCTTTATGTTTTTAGCTATTGTGGATAAGGCTGTTATAAACATGAGTGTACATTAAGATCTTTTTGAGATGCTGATTTCACTTCTTTTGGGTATATACTGAGAAGTTAAATTGTTAGATTATATGGCAATTCCAGGTTTAATTTCTTTAATTATTTTTTTCTATTTTACTAATATATAATAAGTTACATATTTATGGGGTACATTTGAGTATTTGTTACATGCAAAAAGTGTGTAATGATCAATTCAAAGTAACCGAGGTGTACATCACCATAAGTGTTTATCACAAGTTCATATTGGTGTCATTTCAAGTTGGCTCTTCTAGTTACTCTAAATTAAATAACATTGCTGACAAATATAGTGATCATAGTCTGCTCTAAAACATTAGAACTCATTCCTTCTATGTAATGTATGTTTGCACCCATAACCAACTTCTCTTTATTATGCAATGAACTTCTTTGTCTTTTTTTTTACTGTTTTTGACTTAAAGTCATTTTAATCTGATGTAAGTGTTGCTACTCCTGTTCACTTTAGGTTTCTACTTGCATGAAATATCGTTTTTTGTCCCTTTACTTTCAATCCACATGCGTCCTTACAGATAAAATGCATTTATTCTAGGCAGTATATAGTTGAATCATGTTTTTGGTTAAAAAAAATCAATTTAGCCAGTCACTATCTTTAATTGAAAGTTTTAATCAATTTACAATCAGGGTCATTATTGATATATGAGGTTTTGTTCCTGTCACATTGTTTTTTGTTCCTTGACCTGCTCCCACTCACCATTCCCAGTTTCTGGTTTCTATCAGTCCATGATATCAAGGTTTTCAGCTTTCCCAGTATTCATCTTTCTGTGCCTGGCTTTTTTCACTTAACATAATGAGCTCCATTTCCATCCATGTTGCTGCAAATAACATGATTTCATTCTTTTTATGGCCAAATTTCATATGGCCAGTATTTCATTGTGTATATGTACCACATTTTCTTTATTGAATCATCCATTGATGGGAATTTAGGTGGATTCTATATCTTGCTATTGTGAATAGCGCTTCTATGAACATAAGAATGCAGCTATTCCTTTGATATACTGATTTCCTTTGGATAGATATCCATTAGTGGGATTGCTGGGTCATATGGTAGTTACTAGGTTTTTGAGAAATCTCCATTCTGATAGCAGCTGTACTTATTTACATCCCCACCAAGAGTGTATAGGGGTTCCTTTTTGTCTTCATCCTTGCCAGCATCTGTTATTTTGTTTTCTTTTTATAATAGCCATTCTAACTGAGGTGAGATAATATCTCATTGTGGTTGATTTACGTTCCACTACTGATTAGTGATGTTGAGCATTTTTGTTTATATTTTCAAAGAATAAAGTTCATTTGATTGATTCTTTATATTGTTATTTTTATTTCTATTTCATTTAGTTCTGCTCTGATCTTTATTATTTCTTTTTTTCTGCTAATTTTGTATCTGATTTGTTCTTGCTTTTTTAGTTCTCTAAAGTGCATCATTAATTATTTGAAATCTTTCTGTTTATTAACAAAATATAGGATTTTATTACTGTCAACTTTCCTCTTAGCACTGCTTTTTCTGTTTCCCACACGTTTTGGTATGTTGTCTTCCCATTTTCATTTGTTTCAAATCATTTTTAGATTTCCATCTTAATTTTTCATCAAATCAATGGTTGTCCATAAGCATGCTGTTTAATTTCTATGAATTTAAATATTTTCCTAAGTTCCTCTTCATATTGATTTCCAGTTTCATTTCATTGTAAACAGAAGAGATACTTGATATGATTTTTATTTTTAGTAATATTCTGAGATATGTTTTGTGGTCTAACATATGGTCAATACTGGAGGTGTCATTTGTTGATGAAAAGAATGTATCTGTTAGATTAAATGTTCTGTAAATATTTTTTACTCAGTTTAAGTCTAATGTTTCTTTATTTTCTGTCTAGAAGATCTGTCTAGGCAGATCTTTACTAGATCTAGTAAAATTTGTTTTATGAACCTGGGTGTTAATATTTGTGTGCATATATATTTACAATTGTTATATTCTCTTGCTGGATTGATATCTTTGTCATTATGCAGTGAACTTCCGTCTCTTTTTTTACTGTTTTTGATTTAAAGTCATTTTTATCTGATATAAATTTTGCTACTCTTGTTCACTTTTGGTTTCTACTTGCATGAAATATCATTTTTCATCCCTTTACTTTCAATCTACATGTGTCTTTACAGATAAAATGCATTTTTTTCTAGGCAGCATATAGCTGAATCATGTTTTTTTGTTTTAAAAAATCCATTTAGCCAGTCTCTTATCTTTAATTGAAAATTTTAATCAATTTACAATCAGGGTCATTATTGATAAATGAGGTTTTGTTCCTGTCATATTGTTTTTTATTTTCAGGTTCTTTTGCATATTCTTTGTTCCTTTCTTTTTCTCTTATTGTCTTTGTGGTTTGCTGATTTTCTGTGGTCGTACAATTTGAGTCTTTTCTCTTCCTCATTTGTGTGTTTGCTTTACCTGTAAGTTTTATATTTTCATGTGTTTTCATGATAATAACTGTTGTTCTCTAATTTACAAGTTTAGGACTCCAATGAGGATTTCTTGTAAGGCAGGTCTAGTGATAATAAAGTCCCTCAACATTTGCTTGTCGTGGAAAGACTATTTCTCCTTCAGTTGTAAAGGATAATTTTGCTGGATATTGTACCCTTGGCTGGCAGTTCTTTTTATTTTCATAACTCTGTATATATCCATCCATTCTCTCCTGGTCAGTAAGACTTCTGTTAAGAAGTCTGCTATTGGTCTGATGGGGGCTTTTTTATAGGTGACTAGATACTTTTATCTTGCAGTTTTTAGAATTGTCTTTTTGTCATTGACTTTAGACAGTTTGACTTTAATATTCTGTTGAGAAGAACTGTTTGCATTTTATCAAATTGGAGATTGCTGAGACTCCTATATCTGGGTGTCTAAATATCTTGCTAAACATGGGAAATTTTTATCTATTATCTCAAAAAAATTTTCACTTTTGTCCTCATTGCCTTTGGGGATACCAATAATTCATGTATTTTATACATCACAAAGATGTTGCTTTTTTATTTTTGGTCTCATGGAGTTATCTGAAAATATCTGTCTTCAAGCTCTAAGATTCTCTCTTCTGCTTAGTCTAGTCTATTGTTGAAGCTTCCAAGTATATTTTGTATTCCATTCAAGGAATTTTTCAGTTCCAGCTTTTCTATGTTTTCTCTTTTTCTTGTGATATATAAATTTGTCATTCATATCTTGAAATGTTTTTCTGATTTTTTGTATTTTTTTAGAATTTCTCTTATATTTCACTGTGCTTTTTAGTATTACATTTTTTATTCTTTTCTGGAATTTTGTGAATCTGTTGCTGAGGAATTAATGTGTTCCCTTGGAAGTGTCATATTTCATTGCTTTTTTCCTTACATTGATATCTGTACACCTGGTCTAATAGTCTCTTCTTCCAGTTTTTAAATTTGCTTTCATAAAAGAGGACTTTTTCCTGAAGATTTGTCAATGGTGTTGTTTAGATAGGGTCTTTTAGCTTTGATTATGGGTGCATGTGGTAGTGTAGTCTCTGTATGATTTTTTTGGCTATAAACAACAGCATCAGTGGTGTCTGTGATTTCCTCAGTGGTTTAACAAGTGGTTACTAGTGGAGGCTCTGGTGAAGTTTTACTGGGGACAGGGGTGCCAAGTGGGCCAGTCTTTGGGACCCAGGGGTGGCATCACTGGGCTGAGCAAGGCTGATGCCTGATCTTGAGCCCTAAGGCACTGTATGTTGACACCAATGTTAGCAGAACCAGAAAGCCGAATTCTTGGGCCATGAGGTGACTTGCTAAGATGCCAGTAGTGGCAGCAGTGGTCCAGGTGGGTGAGAATATTCTTGGAGCCCTGGAAAGCCAAAATGATGTAGGCAATGGTGGTAGCAGTGGTGGGAAAACCCTCTGAGTCCCATCTGTTGTGCACAGGTAGTGGCAGTGGCTGTGGTGTGGCAACACCACTGACAGCACCAGGCATGCAACTCTCTGGCTCTGTGGCAGGAGCACCCCAGCACTGCAGAGAGGGAGAGAGGTCTTGGCCTTCGTGTGTGAGCTCAGGCACAGAAGCCACACTGTCACTGGGTGTAGAGTTGCTACTCACATATCTAGACAGGCAGCCCTCCAGCTCTTCTTCCCCTTCCTCTGGTGGCAGCATCAATGGCAGTTGTGTCTACAGTGAGGGTGTGAAGGGGCAGGAGAGGTCTCGCGCTGTATGTGTGAGCATGAGCACAGAAACTACAGCACCAGTGGAAGGGTATCATATTCTCCACTTACAAGGCCAAGCACAGAGTTTGTGCCATTGCTGGAGGCAAGGCCACATCTCACAGTCCCAGACAGGTAACTCTTAGGCTCTGGAAAGCACATGCTTTAGATCTCTTTTTGCCAGGGGCTGTCTTTTTGGTGTACTGTGCTGTTATTTCCCTGGGCAGTAGTATTTCCTGTGGGCTAGAATACTGGGGACCCCACAGCACCTTTAGGTCCAGTCAGTACTGTGAAGCTATGGAAGCTGTGCTCTCCAGGCAGGGTGCAGTCCCCTGATGGCTGTGCTCTCACAATGGCACCTGGCTACAGCCACTTAGGTCTCAGTTCGGGGGCGGGCAGGAGAGTAAGCAACACAGCATGAGTTTCCTGTCTGTTGCAGTGCTCTCGCAGCGGCTCCAAATCACTGCTCATGTGGGTCAGGGTTTATGTGAGTAGAAGGGTTCTCCTTTGGTTGGGTGGGGATGTAGACTCCTGAAGTCCTCTCACTTAATCTTTACCTAAAACACTGAGCCCTTCCAGGCTGCTGGTTGATCTCAGAAAACTGGCTACTTGTTTCTTTCTTCTGTGCCTCAGATATTTCCTGTGACTTCCCTGTTAGACTCTAGTGTTCTTTCCTAGATGTTCTATTTGAGATAAAATTATCTATTCATAACATTTGTTATTTCTGGAGAGGGCATGTATCTGATACCACTAGTCAGCCATCTTGAACCTGAATCTTGTTTAAGTTTTTTTGAAAAACTGCCATACTGTTTTCCACAGTGGCTGTACCATATTACATTCCCACCTAAGGTGCGAAGTCCTCCAATTGCATCATATTCTTGCCAATATTTGGTATTTTCTGTGTGTTTTTTATAGTAACAATTGCAAAGGGTGTGAAGTGGAATCTCTTTGGAGTTTTGATTTGCATTTTCCTATTGATTAGTGATGATGAGTCTCTTTTTATGAGCTTATTGTTCATTTGTATATATTCTTTGAAGAAATATATATTCAAATCTTTTACCTATTTTGAATTTGTTTATTTTGTTGTTTTTAAATTTTGGAATGTCTCCATATATTTTGGATAATAACCCCTCATTAGATACATAATTTGAAAATGCTATATCCCATTCTTAGATACCTTTTTACTCTGTTGATACTGTCTTTTGATGCACTTTTTAAAACAATTTTATTTCTATTTCAACTTGTTTTGTGTGATTTCATTGCCTGTGTTTTTGCTGGCATATCCAATAAATTTTGCTGAATTCAATGCCACGAAGATTTTAATTTTGTATTTTCTTCTAAGATAGTTTTAGGTATTATATGTAAGTCTGATTTCATTTTGAGTTTACATTTGTGTATGATGTTAGATGAGGGTATAGTTTCCTTCTTTTCATTATGGATATCCATTTTTTCCAGTATAATTTGTTAAAAAGACTATCCTTTCCCCTGTAAATGGTCTTAAAATATTTGCCCAAAATATTTTGACCATATATTCCAGGGCTGATTTATCGATTCTATTCTATTTTTGATCTATATGTGTGGTTGTTAAACAAGTGCCACATTGTTTTTATGGCCACAGTTTTGTAGTAAGTTTTGAAATAAAGAAGTATAAGTCCTACAAGCTTAATATTCTCTTTCAAGATAATTTTGGCTATTGAGAACTACTTGAGAGTCCATATGAATTTTAGGATAGATTTTTAAATTTTAATCCTAATGACAAAAAGTCATTAGTATTTTGGTTGTGATTACTGTCAATCTGTAGATCTCTTTGGGCAGTATTGACATTTTACAATGCTAGTTTTCCAATTCATGAGCACAGGATGTGTTTTTATTTATGTTTTCTCTTTTTTCAGCAGTGTTTTGAAGTATCATTATATATGTCTTTCAACTCCTTTGCTAAATCCTAAGTATTTTATTCATTTTGATGCTATTGTAAACTAAATTGTTTTAATAATTTAGTTTTCAGATTTTTTATTCTTAGTACATAAAAATGCAACTGATTTTTATGTGTTGACTTTGTATTCTGCTTATTTTTTAAGTGTCTTTATTAGTTCCAACATATTTTTGTAAGATCTTTAGAACTTTTTTCACATATGATTATATCATCTGCAAACAGAGATAATTTTACTATTCCTTTTTAATTGAAGGGTCTGTTTTTTTTTTTGGCTGTCTAACTGCTCTGGTTAGAACATCCAGTACTATGTTGAATTGAAGGGATAAAGGCAAGTATCCTTGCCTTCTTCCTAATCTTAGAGGAAAATATTCAATATTTCAATGTTGAATATGATGTTCAATGTAAGTTCTGCCTATAAGAATTTTGTTGTGTTGAAGTATTTTCTAGTTTGTTGAATATTTTTATCCTGAAAGGATTTGAATTTTGCCAAATGATTTTCCCGCATTAATTGAGATGATCATATAGTTTGTTTTCTTCATTCTGTTAATATAGCATATGGCATTGATTGATTCTCATATGTTGAATCATCCTTGCATTTCAGGAAAAATCATGGTCATGAAATATAATCCATTTAATATGATGCTGAATTAGGTTTGCTAGTAATTGGTTTAGAAGTTCTGCATCAGTATTCATAAAGGAGACTGGTCTATAGATTTCTTATTTTGTAAGACTTACCCTTGTATGACTTTCGTGTCAGGATTATTCTGGCCTCATAGAATGAGTTATGAAGTATTACCTCCTCTTCAATGTTTTGGAAATATTTCAGGATTGGTATATTTAAATAATTTCTACTTTAAGTGTTTGGGAGCATTCACCCATAAGGCTATCAGGTCCAAGTCTTTTTCCTTGTTGAAAGTTTTTTTTTTGTTGTTTTTGTCTTTTTTAACTGATTCAATATCTGCACTAATTATAGGTCTGTTTAGATTTTCTATTTCTTCATAATTTATTTTTGGTAGCTTTAGTATTTCTAAGAATTCATCAATTTCATCTAGATTATTAAATTTGTTAGTGTATAATTATTCATAATACCCTCTTATAATACATTTTATTTCTGTATAATGCAAAGTAATGTTCCACTTTCATTGCTTATTTTAGTAATTTTAGTCTTCTCTCCTTTTTTAGTACATCTAGCTAAAGATTTGACAATTTTGGAGATTTTTTTCAAGAAACCAACTTAGGGTTACATTTAATTTTTTCTGTTTTTCTATTCTCTATTTTATTTGTCTATGTTCAAATATTTATTATTTCTTTATTTCTGCTAGTAGTGGGTTTAGTTTGTTATTTTGTTTTTAGTATCTTGCCAAGTTAGTAAGTTGCAAAGTTAGGTTGTTGCTTTCAAATCTTTCTTACTTGTTTAACTCAAGCATTTATGATTACAAATTACCTGCCTATAACTGCTTTCATTGCATCCCATAAGTTTTGGTATGTTGTGTTTTATTTTTCATTCATCTCTAAGTATTTTCTAATTTTATTATAATTTCTTCTTTGATCTATTCTTCAATCCATTTGGTTGTTTAATATTATGTTGTTTAATTTTCACAAATTTGTGACTGTATCAGTTTAGCTTCTGTTACCAATTTCTAACTCTATCTTGTGGTTAAAAAAGATACCTTGTATGCAATCTCTCATTTTACATGTATGAAGACTTAATTTGTGGCCTCACAGATGGTGAATTCTGGAAAATGTCTCATGTGTACTGCTGTTGTTAAATAGAGTGTTCTGTATATTTCTATTTGATTTAGTTGATTTCTTGTATAATGTGTTTTAATCCTCTGTGTGTTCATCTCATGTCTGATTATTCTGTGCATTATAGAAAGTAATGTACTCAGGTTTATATTATTGCATAAGTATCTATTTTGCCCTTTAATTCTATTCATTTTGCTTTATATATTTTGATAGCCTGCAATTAGGTGCCTAAATATTTATAATTGATACATATTCTTGCTACATTTGAATGTTTTATTAATAGGTAATGTTCTTCATTGTTACTCATGAACTTTTTGCTGTGGCTCACGCCTGTAATCTCACCACTTTGGGAGGCCAAGGCAGGTAGATCACGAGTTCAGGAGCCCGAGACCAGCCTGGCCAGCATGGTAAAACCTCGTCTCTACTAAAAATACAAAAATTAGCTGGGCATGGTGGCTGGTGCCTGTAATCCCAGCTACTTGAAAGACTGAGGCAGGAGAATCATTTGAACCTGTGAGGTGGAGGTTGCAGTGAGCTGAGATTGAGCCATTGCACTCCATTCTGGGTGACAGGGTGAGACTCCATCCCAAAAAAAAAAAAAAATTTCCAATATAAAATTCATATTGTTTGATAGCATAGCCACTTCTACTCTCTTTTGTGTACAATTTTCATGTAATATCTTTCCATCCTTTCATTTTCAATCTACTTGTGTGTTTGGATTTAAAATAAGTCTCCTGTAGGCAGACTTATTTTTTGTTTTGTTTGTTTTAAAGTTTTTTTTTTTAATTTTAATGTAGTCGAAGTGAGTCAAAGTTATTTATTTTTTCTTTGTTGCTTGTGCTTTTTAGTGTCATATTTTTTTTCTTTCTTTTTTCTTTTCTTTTCTTTTCTTTTTTTTTTTTAGATGGATTCTCGCTCTGTCACCCAGGCTGGAGTGCAGTGTCATGATATCAGCTCACTGCAATCTCCACTTCCTGGGTTCAAACGATCTCCAGCCTCAGCCTCCCAAGTAGCTGGGATTACAGGTGTGTGCCACCACAACCAACTAAGTTTTTTTTTTTAAGCTATTCTTCTAATCTCTGTCTTTTGATTGAAGATTGTAATACATTTAAAGTAATTACTGATAAATATGGCCTTATATCTGTCATTTTGCTAGGTGTTTCCTATATTCCTTATAACCATTTTGATCTTTACATTCTGCATTGCTGTCTACTTTTATCTTGAGTTTTTGTTTATAATACTTAAATTTCTTTCTCACTTTCTTTTGTGTATATTCTGTAGCAATTATCTTAATGATTCCCAAGGTGTATTAGTCTGTTCTCACAGTGCTAATAAAGAAATACCTGAGACTGGGTAATTTATAAAGAGGTTTAATTGACTCACACTTCAGCATGGCTGGGGAGGCCTCAGAAAACTTACCATCATGGTCGAAGGGAAACAAACATGTCCTTCTTCACATGGTGGCAGGAGAGGGAAGAATGAGAGCTAAGTGAAGGGGGAAGCTCCTTATAAAACCATTGGGTCTCGTGAGAACTCACTATCACAAGAGTAGTATAAAGGAATTGCCCCCATGATTCAATTACTTTCCACGAGGTTCCTCCCACGACATGTGGGGATTATGGGATCTACAATTCAAGATGAGATTTGGGTGGAGACACAGCCAAACCATATCATTCTGCCTCTGGCCCCTCCCAAATCTCATGTTCTCACATTTCTAAATACAATCATGCCTTCCCAAAAGTCCCCCAAAGTCTTAACTAATTCCAGCATTAACTCAGAAGTCCAAGTCCAAAGTCTCACCTAAGACAAGGCAAGTCCCTTCCCACCTATGAGCCCATAAAATCAAAAGCAAGTTAGGTATTTCCTAGATACAATGGAGGTACAGAAATTGGGTAAACACACTGATTTCAAATGGGAGAAACTGGCCAAAATGAAGACACTGCAGGCCCCACACAAGTTCAAAATCCAGTAAGTCATTCATTAAACCTTAAAATTCTAAACTGATCTCCTTTGACTCCGTGTTTCATATCCAGGTCACACTGATGCAAGAGGTGGACTCCTATGGGCTTAGGTAGCTCTGCCCCTATAGCTTTGCAGGGTATAGCTCCCATTCTAGCTGCTTTCATGAGCTGGTCTCATGAAAGAGACCAGATTTTCCAGGTGCATGATGCAAGCTGTCATTGGACCTACCAGTCTGGGGTCAGGAGGATGGTGGCCATCTTCTCACATCTCCACTTAGCAGTGCCCCAGTGGGGGACTCTGTGTGAAGCCTCTGACCCCACATTGGTTATCCATGAGGGCCTCACCCCTGCAGCAAACTTCTGCCTGGACATGGAAGCATTTCCATACATTCTCTGAAATATAGGAGGAGGTTTCCAAACCTCAATTCTTGACTTCTGTGCACCTGCAGGCTCAGTACCATGTGCATGCTGTCAAGACTTGGGACTTTCAGCCTCTGAAGCCATGGCCTGGGCTGTACCTTAGCCCATTTTAGCCACAGCTGGAGTGGCTAGGATGTGGGGTACCAAACCCCTAGGCTGCACACAGCACTGGGGACCTGGGCCCAGCCCAGAAAACCATTTTTTCACCCTACGTCTCCAGGCCTGTAATTAGTCAGGCTCCCATGAAGCTCTCTGACGTGCCTTGGAGACATTTCTTCCATTGTCTTGTAGATTAGCATTTGGCTTCTCATTATTTATGCAAATTTCTACAGTAGGTTCAAATTTCTCCCTACTGCATCCTCAGGCTGCAAATTTGTTAAGCTTTTATTCTCTGCCTCCTCTTGAGCACTTTGCTGATTAGAAATTTATTCTGCTGGATACTCTAAATCATCTCTCTCATGGTCAAAGTCCCACAGATCTCTAGGGCAGGGGCAAAATGCTGTCAATCTCTTTACATAGCAAAAGTGACCTTTACTCCAATTCCCAACAAGTTCCTCATCTCTATCTGAGACCACCTCAGCCTGGACTTTATAGTCCATATTACTTTCAGCATTTTGGTCAAAGCCATTCCACAAGTCTCTAGGAAGTTACAAACTTTCCCACATCTTCCCGTTGTCTGAGCACTCTGAGACAGTAGGAAGTTACAAACTTTCTCACATTTCCCTGTCTTTTTCTGAGCCCTCTAAACTGTTCCAACTTCTACTTGTTGCCTAATTCCAAAGTTGCTTCCACATTTTCAAGTATCTTTACAAGAACAACCCACTACCTGGTACAAATTTACTGTATTAGTTTGTTCTCATGCTGCTAATAAAGACATACCTGAGACTGGGTAATTCATATAGGAAAGAGATTTAAATGACTCCCAGTTTAGCATAACTGGGGAGGCCTCATAAATTTTACAATCGTGGCAGAAGGCAAAGGGGAAGCAAGACATGTCTTCACGTGGCCAGATCAGGAGGAAGGCAACTTTCCTATATACCAATAACAGCAAAAGTGAGAGCCAAATCAGAAAAGCAATCCTGTTCACAATTACCACAAAAAGAATAAAATACCCATAAATGCAGCTAACTAGGGAGATGAAAGTTCTCTACAATGAGAAATACAAAACACTGCTCAAAGAAACCAGAGAAGACACAAACAAATGGAAAAAATGTTCCATGTTCTCATGAATGGTATATTAGTCCATTTCACACTGCTATAAAGAACTTGGGACTGGGTAATTTATAAATAAAATGAGTTTAATTGACTCACAGTTCTGCATATAACTGAATGCTTTCAGGATCAGCCAAGTCACATCTTGAATGCTTTGCTACTTAGAAATTTCTTCCACCAGATACCCTAAATAATCCCTCTCAAGTTCAAAGTTCCACAGATCTCTAGGACGGGGCAAATGCCACCAGTCTCTGAGACCACCTCAGCCTGAGCTGCACTGGCCATATCACTATCAGCATTTTGGTCAAAACCATTCAATAAGACTCTCGGAAGTTCCAAACTTTTCCACATCTTTCTGTCTTCTCCTAAGCTCTTCAAATTGTTCCAAATTCTGCCGGTTACCCAGTTCCAAAGTTGCTTCCACATTTTCAGTTTATCTTTGTAGCAGTACCCAACTCTCAGTATCAATTCTCTGCATTAGTCTGTTCTCACACTGTTATAAAGATACCACTTCAGACTGGGTAATTAATAAAGAGAGGAGGTTAAACTGACTCACAGTTCTGCATGATTGGGCAGTCTCAGGAAACTTATAATCATGGAGCAAGGCAAAGGTGAAGCAGGCATCTTGTTCACTCAATGCTATTCCAATCAAACCAGGTGGGACCTAGTTCACCCTCGACATGTAGGGATTACCAGCTCCCTCCTTCAACATGTGGGGATTACAATTTGAAATGACATTTGGGTAGGGACACAGAGCCAAATCATATCAAATAGGAAAAATCAATTTCATTCAAATGGCCATACTGCCCAAAGCAGTTTTCTAGCTCAATGGTATTCCTATCAATTTACTAATGACATTCTTCACAGAACCAGAACAAAAAAAAAACTATTTTAAAATTCATATGGAACCAAAAACAAAAAAGAATCAGAATAGCCAAGGTAATACTAAGCAAAAAGAACAAAGGTGGAAGCAACATATTACCCAACTTCCATCTATACTACAGGGCTACAGTAAGCAAAAAAAAAAAAAGCATGGTACTTGAATAAAAACAGGCACATAAACCAATGGAACAGAATACAGAGCCCAGAAATAAGGTCACATTTCTACAACCATCTGATCTTCTTCAACAAAGCTGACAAAAACAAGCAATAGAGAAAATACTAATAATTGATGCTGGGCCATATGCAGAAGATTGAAGCTGGACCCCTTCCTCACACAATATACAAATATACAAAAATCAACTCATGATGGATTAAAGTGTAAAACCCGAAACAATAAAAATCCTGGACGACAACCAAGATAATACCATCTTGGACGAAGGGACAGGCAAAGATTTCATGACAAAGATGGCAAAAGCAATTGCAACAAAAGCAAAAATTTACAAGTGGGATCTAATTAAACTTAAGAGCTTCTTTACAGCAAAAGAAACTGTAAACATACCACCTACAGAATAGGAGAAAATATTTGCAAGCTATGCATCTGACAAAGGTCTAATACCCAGCATCTATAACGAATTTAAAGAAATGTATAAGATTAAAACAAACAACCTTATTAAAAAGTCGGCAAATGACATGAACAGACACTTCTCAAAAGAAGACATACATGTGGCTAAGAAGCATTTGAAAAATCTCAGTATCATTGATCATTAAAGAAAGGCAAATCAAAAGCACAAAGAGATATCATTTCAGACCAGTTAGAATGGCTACTACGAGGCGGGAGGATCCCTTGAGGTCAGAAGTTCAAAAACCAGCCTAGACAACATGGTGAAACCCCATCT
The DNA here is from genome assembly GCF_009828535.3 of Hylobates moloch. Taxonomy (NCBI): domain Eukaryota; kingdom Metazoa; phylum Chordata; class Mammalia; order Primates; family Hylobatidae; genus Hylobates; species Hylobates moloch. The sequence continues at coordinate 132,207,830 of NW_026652279.1, forward strand.
CTACTAAAAATACAAAAAATTAGCCGGATGTGTTAGTGGGTGCCTATAACCCCAGCTACTTGGGAGGCTGAGGCAGGATAATTGTTTAAACCTGGGAGGCAAGGTTGCAGCAAGCCAAGATTGTGCCACTGCACTCCAGCCTGGGTGACAGAGAGAGGCTCCGTCTCAAACAAAAGAGGAAAAGTAAAAAGTGCTAGCAAGGTTGTGGAAAAGGGGGAACACTTATAAACTGTTGGTGGGAGTGTATATTAAGTCAATCATTGTGGTAAGCAGTATGGAGATTCCTCAAAGAGCTAAAATGAGAACTATCATTTGATCCAGCAATCTCATTACTGGGTATATCACCTGAGGAATATAAATCATTCTACCATAAAGACGCATGTACCTGAATGTTCACTGAAGCACTATTCACAATAGCAAACACATGGAATCAATCTAAATGACCGTCCATGACAGATTGGATAAAGAAAATGTGGTACATATACACCAGGAAATACTAAGCAGCCATAAAAAATTAGATCACGTCTTTTGCAGGAACATGGATGTCACTGGAGGCCATATCTTTAGCAAACTAACATAGGAGTAGAAAACCAAAGACTGCGTGTTTTCACTTATAAGTGGGAGCAAAATGATAACTTATGAACACAAAATAGGAAACAACAAACACTGGCTTCTACTTGAGGGTGGAGTGTGGGAGGAGAGAGAGAAGCAGAAAAGATAAAAATTGGATACTGGGTTATGACCTGGGTTATGAAATAATCAGTGCAAAAACCACTGTGACACAAGTTTACCTTTGTAACAAACCTTCATGTGTACCTCCAAAACGAAAATAAAAGCTTAAAAAAAGGGAATGTATTTAACACTACCAAACTGTAAACTTAGACATGGTTAAGATGGCAAATTTTGTGTGATGTGTATTTAAAATAAGAAATCTGCCCAGGCGTGGAGGCTCACGTCTGTAATCCCAGCACTTTGGGAGATAATGGTGGGGGGATCACCAGAGGTCAGGAGTTCGAGACCAGCCTGACCAACATGGTGAAACCCCATCTCTACTAAAAATACAAAATTAGCTGGGTGTGGTAGCAGGCACCTGTAATCCTAGCTACTCAGGAAGCTGAGGCAGGAGAATTGCTTGAACCAGGAGGCCGAGGTTGCAGTGAGCTGAGATCATGCCATTGCACTGAAGAGTGAAACTCCATCTCAAAAAAAAAAAATTCTTTTTCTTTCTTTCTTTCTTTCTTTCTTTCTTTCTTTCTTTCTTTTCTTTCTTTCTTTCTTTCTTTCTTTTTTTCTTTTCTTCTTTTTTTCTTCTTTTTTTTCTCTCTCCCCTCCCCTTTATCCTTCCTTCCTTCTTTCTTTTCTTTTCTTTTCTTTTTTCTTTTTTTGTATTCCTTTTAAACATTTCAGTTAGTTTGGGGGAACAGGTGGTATTTGGTTCCATGGAATAATTATTGAGATTTTGGTGCACCTGTCACCCGAGCAGAATACACTGTACCTAATGTGTAGTCTTTTATCCCTCACCCCCCTCCCACCATTCCCCCTGAGTCCCCAAAGTCCATTATATCATTCTTATGCCTTTGCATCCTCATAGCTTAGCTCTCACTTGTAAGTGAGAACATACCATGTTTGCTTTTCCATTCTTGAGTTACTTCACTTAGAATAAAGGTCTTTAACTCCATCCAGGTTGCTGTGAATGCCATTATTTCATTCCTTTCTATGGCTGAGTCATATTCCTATATATATATATATATATATAAAATTTTCTTACTAATTTGTTGGTTGATAAGCATTTAGGCTGGTTCCATATTTTTGCAGTGTGAAGTGTGCTGCTATAAACATGCATGTTCAAGTGTCTTTTTCATATAATGACTTCTTTTCCTTTGGGTAGATATACTCATCCTTCTTGAGACTGCTTTCTAAGAAGTCAACAGGGATTGAGTGTTGTGACCTAGGCCTGTGGGCTGCAGCTGTTTCAGTACTAGGGGATACCCTAAGCCCAGGAAAACTATGACTCTTGCAAGCTCCTGGATATGCAGCCTTGTGAACTTGGGAGCAATAAAGAATTCCCTGGGTTACCAGTGAAGGTCTCTTACTCTCTTTGCTCTTTTCCTCCATCCAGAAAGAGTCTCTGTGTTTGGCTGCCTGAAGATGGGGTAGGGGTGACATGAGTAATCCTATGGCCACCACAGCTAGCACTGCACTGTGTCACACCTCATGCCTATGACCTTCCAGACCAGCATAACAGTGGGGCTTGCCTAAGACCTGTGGCCACTACTGCCTGGCTGCCTCTGACATTTATTTAAGGCCCAAGGTTACTTAAGTCAGTCTGTAGTGAATCCTACATGGATTGACCATCGCATCACAGAAGTGGATTCTTTCATGGCCCAGGTTGGGTATAAAAGCATCATCCAAGAGAATAAGCCTGAAACTGGGGGCTTCTAGAATCTACCTGGTGTTTTGTTTTCCTGTGGGTGAGCTGGTACACAAAGCACAAGACAAAGGCTTCTGTACTCTTCCTTCTTCTTGCTCCAAGCAGAAAGAACCTGTCCTGGGTCTGGATTGCCTGGAGTCCAGCTTTCTAAATCTCTTAGGGATTTAGAAACAAACAAACAAACATGTCTTTCCTAATTTTTAAAAGTTGTCGTGCTTTCCCTTCCTTGCTGATTACAGAGCTCTGCAGCAGTCACATAATTTGGAGCTGACCATTTGGTAGGAAGTATTCTGGCCCAGTGGTGTAGCCTCTCTCTCCCATCCACAAAGAGAGGCACAGTCCAGAGGGCTGCTGCTATTCATCAAACAGGCTCGGCTTTTAGACTCAGTTTTTAGAGCCACCCCATGGGGAAGAGCAATTGTTTGCTGTGGTCCCAAGGGAAAGCATCAGTTTGGCTGTGACAGTCCTTGAATTGCATGCATAATTGTTCCAGGGGAAGTATTATAGGACCAACGAAAAGAAATCTGTGCTATATTATTTTATAGCTTTCAACTGGTTGGATATAAAACAAAATAAAAAATAAATTACTTACTTGATGCAAAATTAGAGCATTTAACATTTCTATTTCTTCTAGACATTTTAATCTATTCTTCCATGAGGACAGCTAATGCTTGTCTAAAAGTTTTTGCCACTTTATGACTGCATTTTAAGATGCCTATTTTCTTTTTCTTTTTTTGATTTCCAACTTTTAAGTTCAGGGGTACATGTGCAGAATGTGCAGGTTTGTGACACAGGTAAATGTGTGCCATGGTGTTTTGCTGCAAAGATCATCCCATCACCCATGTATTAAGCCCAGCATCCATTAGCTGTTCTTCCTGATGCTCTCCTTGCTTCCACCCCTTACCGTCAAACAGGCCCCAGTGTGTGTTGTTCCCCATCCGCAAGTGTCCCATTTTTTTCTCATCATTCAGCTCTCACTTAAAAGTGAGAACATTTGGTATTTAGTTTTTTGTTCCTGAGTGAATTTGCTGAGGATAATGGCTTCCAGCTTCGTCCATGTCCCTGCAAAGGACATGGTTGTGTTCCTTTTTATGGTTGCATAGTATTCCATGGTGTGTATGTACCACATTTTCTTTATCCAGTCTATCAGTGATGGACTTATAGGTTGATTCCATGTCTTTGCTATTGTGACTAGTGTTGCTCTGAACATGTGTGTGCATGTGTTTTTATAGTAGAACAATTTATATTCTTTTGGGTGTATATCTAGTAATGAGATTGCTGGGTTGAAAGGTATTTCTGTTTTTAGGTCTTCGAGGAATTGACACACTGTCTTCCACAATGGTTGAACTAATTTACACTATCAACTGTGTAAAAGCATGCCTTTTTCTCCACTACCTCACTGGCATCTGTTGTTTTCTGACTTTTTAATAATAGTTATTCTGCTGGTGTGAAATGCTTTCTCATTGTGGTTTTGATTTGCATTTCTCTAATGATCTGTGATGCTGAGCTTTTTTTTTTTTTCATTTGTTTGTTGGCCACATGTATGTCTTGTTTTGAGGAGTGTCTCTTCGTGTCTTTTGCCCACTTTTAATAGGGTTATTTGGTTTTTTTTGTTGTAAATTTGTTTAAGTTCCTTGTAGATGCTGGATATTAGACCTTTGTCAGATAGATAGGTTATAAGTTTTCTCCCATTCTGTAGGTTGTCTGTTTACTCTGATGATAGTTTCTTTCACTGTGCAGAAGCCCTTTAGTTTAACTAGATCCCATTTGTCAATTTTGACTTTTGTTGCAATTGCTTTTGACATCTTCATCATGAAATCTTTGCCTGTGCTTATGTTCTGAATGGTATTGCCTAGGTTTTCTTCTAGGGTTTTTAGGTTTTTATAGTTTTAGGGTCCTATTTATTTATTTATTTATTTATTTATTATACTTCAAGTTTTAGGGTACGTTTCACTCTTGTTGCCCAGGCTGGAGTGCAGTGGCATGATCTTGGCTCAACACAACCTCCACCTCCCAGGTTAAGCGATTCTCCTGCCTCAGCCTCCCCAGTAGCTGGGACTACAGGCGCCTGCCACCACGCCCGGCTAATTTTGTATTTTTTTTTAGTGGAGATGGGGTTTCTCCATGTTGGTCAGGCTGGTCTTGAACTTCCAACCTCAGGTGATCTGAATTTAAGTCTTCAATCCATCTTGAGTTGATTTTTGTATATGGTGAAAAGAAGGGGTCCAGTTTCAATTTTCTGCATATAGCTTGCCAGTTCTCTAAGCACCATTTATTAAGCAGGAAATCCTTTCCCGATTGCTTACTTGTTTTCAGGTTTGTCAAATATTGGATGGTTGTAGGTGTGCAGTCTCATTTCTGAGTTCTCTATTCTGTTCCCTTGGTCTATGTGTCTGTTCTTGTACCAGTACCATGCTGTTTTGATTACTGTAGCATTGTAGTACAGCTTGAAGTCAGGTAGCATGATACCTCCAGCTTTGTTCTTTTAGCTTAGGGTTGTCTTGGCTATTCAGGACTTTTTTTTAGTTCCATGTAGAAAACAAAATGTGGAACTACAAACCAAACTTACAATAATACTACATTTAGATTAATAATTGATTGTTTTCCTTTAATGTACAAGTATTTTAAATCATTTAGACAACAAAAAGTAGAATTACAAACCAGTGTTACAATAATACTAGATTTTATAACTACTCATGTATTTACATTTGTTGAGATTTTTATTTCTTCATATGGCTTCAATTTATTGTCCAGTGTCTTTCCCTTTCACCTTGAAGGACTCCCTTGAGCGTTTTTTACAGAGCAGATCTAGTGATAATGACTCACTCAGATTTTGTTTATCTGAAATTTCTTCCTTATTTTTGAAGGACACTTTGCCAGACATAGGAACTTTGGTTGACAGTTTTCTTCTTTTAGCTTTTAAATATATTGGCCCACTGTTTTATTACCTCTAGCGTTCTGATGAAAAACTGTTTAAAATCTTATTGAGTATCCCTTATATGTGACGCATCATTTCTCTCTTGCTGCTTTCAAATTTCTCTCTTTGTCTTTCAAACTTTTGATTTTTTTTTTTTTTTTTTTTTTTTGAGACGGAATCTCACTGTGTCGCCCAGGCTGGAGTGCAGTGGCGTGAGCTCAACTCACTGCAACCTCTGCCTCCCAGGTTCAAGTGATCTCCTGTTTCAGCCTCCTGAGTGGCTGGGATTACAGGAGTGCTTCATCACGCCCAGATAATTTTTGTATTTTTCACAGAGACAGGATTTCACCATGTTGTCCCAGCTGGTCTTGAACACCTGACCTCAAGTGATCTGCCTGCCTTGGCCTCCTAAAATGCTGGAATTACAGGCATGAGCCACTGTGCCCAGCTTAATACTTATTTCTTAAAGACAAGTTTAAACAATTGTGTATATGGGTGTCTAGTTGTTTAATTTGGTGTTCCTGAGGGGAGATAACCACTGGAGGATTCTATTCTGCAATCTTGTTTTGCCTCATCTCAATAAACATTTGAATCTTTATTACATTATTAATTATTACTAAATCTTTAATTACTATTGAATTATTTGAATCTTTATTAAAGGTTAAATTACTTGAATCTTTATTAGATCCAATGTGGTAACCCTGGAAGTCAGATTTCCCTCATTTCTCCAGGATTTATTTTTTTTTTCTTTTTGTTTTTGTATATTGTTTTTGTGGGTTTTGATCATTGTGGGCTGTCTCTGTACCAAGGATCAGCCTAAGGTGCAAACTTGATGTCTTCTTACGTCTTTTCTGCGTCAAAAACTTTTCCTGGGCATACACAGTCATTTTCTAATTTTCATTATATATGCAGTTGCTTTTGAATGTCTTAGTCTTTATTTTTATCTTCCCAAAAGGGGAAAAGATAAAAATGAAGAGAAGAAAGAATGCAGGCCTTTTAAATCTCCTGGAATTCACTTCAGTTGGAAGAGAAGAGGCTTTCAATAATGGGTATAAATTCAAGAACAATGTCTGCCCACATCTTTTTTTGCATCTCTGTGACCAACAGCTGAAATTAGTGATCAGAGCACAGCTCCCAGAGAGTAAAGAGCAGGATCCTTTTTGCCCACCTTGGCTCCTGCAAGTTGTGTACAGGCTGCTTCAGAAACATGCACAGCTGGCTGCTATGGGACTAGGGGTGGGGGATGGAGAGATGATACTGTGCTAAACTTTGTAATCAACCAAAATTAATTATCAATTACCATCCAAGTCTTCCCCTGGATGTGGCAAGACTTCAATAGACTCTAGAACTCCAAAATAGTTATATTAGACAGATTTTAACACTGTCATTTTTTGTTTAGATAAGGAGCAAGATTCCTGGTGCTTCCTATGCCTTCATCTTCCCAGAGATCCCTCTTATGTCAATTACATTTTGAAAATGTTTTTCTGTTAAGTTCTTTTTAATTTTGAGCTTTTTGAGAAACTTGATTTGTTTCAGGAATTTCTCTATAAGAGTTCTTTTTCTCTTTTAAGTGTAACAAAAGACTGAGATCAAAAAGGATGATTTCTAGCACTTAGTGACATCAGCAAACTTGACTTTTACATTTTTTCCTGAGAGCATTGAATAAAGTCCGATATTTTGTATGGCTGTGATCTAAACCAAGTTTCCATGAGCAATCATGTGATAAAGAATAACTCAGTAAATTTCTTTTTTCATTTTTAATGCTGTACTATTTTATAAATTCTCTTTAAAATAAATTATTTCAACATACAAAGCACTGGAGTACATGAAAGGCTAATTTTTTCCCTCTACATGTATTTTTTCTATGTGCAGAAATCTGTTGAGAAGGAAAAAAATTTATAATGCCTCATGTTCTTTATGCATTACACACTCACAAAACCAAAAATGATTGTTAGTCATGAAGTTAACTTATTTGTGCAGGGCACATTTAAGCTAATGTAAATCAACATTTTCTAAAGCATATTCTCATTACCATTCTCAACAGTTGTAAAGTCCTTTAGAGCTTACAGACTATTCGTGTATACAACTCTGGAAGCATCAGGATTCCCAGTTACAGAGAAATTTAAAGCAAAGCCCGTACGGTTAAACAAGGCTATTGTTTAATCCCCCATAGACTATTGAGGAAAAAGGCTTAAAGAGGTTAAGTGCTCTTATTAAGAACATGAATCTAATTCCAAGACAGACAGCTCTAGAACCCAGAGGTTTTGACTCAGATTGCTTGTTCTTGCCTTTATTTTGTACCCCTTTGAATAGCAAAAAAATTTTTTAAAATACCATTAGAAATACCTTCATTATGGAGAATAAGTATATTAAATATATACGGGAAATATGTATGCAAAATGTATGTGTGTGTAGATACAGATATAGATGGAGATGTAGATATAGATGCACTTTTTGTTTTTTATTTCATTTTATTGTAACTTTAGATTGCAGGAAACCAGTGATGCCCACATCTGCCCCCATGTATAGCATAAACCTGTTGCCTTTTTTAAATCCACATTTCCAGGTTCACCATGCTAAATCATCATCCCTTTGAAGCTCATCCAAAATCAAACCACTATCAGCATTTGTACTCAGTCTTCTGGTTTTTGTTTATTTGTTTTTTTCATTCTTATCCGTTCCTTTGCTTTCTCTTTGTTGTTAATTTCTTTCTCCCTCTTTTTCCAATTTCAAATCTAAACTTGTTTGTAACCTCTTTGTATCAGCAATGGTGAGGGAAAAACCAGTTATTTTATTAGAGAAAATTCAGCACACCTCTATTCAATCTGTAGAATATTCTCTAGTTAATATCCTCGCTAATAATTTGAGTATAAAATAAGGAGAAGGCTTTGGAGTGTAGGCACAACATAAGGCTCTTGGTCCATTCTTAGTAGGGCACAATGTTTTTAAGATAATGCTTCCCAAGCCAGGGTCATATCTTGCACCTGTAATCCCAGCTACTCCAGAGGCTAAGGCAGGAAGATTGTTTGAGGCCAGGAGTTCAAGACCAGACAGAGCATCATAGTAAAACCTCATTTCTAAAATTATTTTTTAAAATTAGTCAGGCATAGTGACATGCACCTGTAGTCCCAGCCACTCCAAAGGATGTGGAAGGAGGATCCCTTGAGCCTAGGAGTTTGAGGCTGCAGTGAAATGTGATCACGATACTTTAGCCTGGGAAACAGAGTTAGACTCTCTAAAAAATAATTTTTAAAAAAGATAATGCTTTCAGATTCATTGTCCCTTCCTATCACCGTGTAACTTTCAACTTCTCGTTATCCTTGCCAACACAGAGAATTAAGTCTCCTGTAAAAAATAGAGGATTATTTACACACATGTATTTTTAAAGAATAAAAGTAGAAGATTCTTTGCATACCTTTATTTTTTAAAAACATTATTATTAGTATTAAAATTATCTAGAGTACAAACTTGAAAATTCAAAGTAAAAATCACATATAATGCTGTGCTATATGTATTTTTTGTCACAAATGGCAGTGTGATACTTCAACCCCCCACATCTGCACTGTTATGCTTCTTACGTCATTCTTGTATCCCAAACCAAAGCGTGTTTGCAATGCATCCTTAGAAAGTGACTTTTTAAAACAAGTTTTCTTTTCTTAAATAAAAAACTTAGCTCTTCTATGCTGTATGCACAGAGAAACTCCCTCCCATGAATAAGAGTTTTCACTAATTTTGTAAAATGTGTTACATCCAATTTTGTAAAGGCAGAAATATAGTGTGTTGTGTTTAGCTATTAATCTGATTGGAGATTCCCAAAGGCAGATTTGGCATTCTATTTATGCTTCTATTCTCAGCTCCTAATATGGTTTTGGCTCCTAATATGGAAACATTCTCTGTTTGAGTGAATAATCTTTAAATTTGTCATTCATGCCTTTATTCTCTAATTAATTAAAACTCATCTATACAGATTGTAAAAGTCCTAAGATAAACTGACATTATTTCTAAAGGTGTATAATGAACACCTGAAAAAAATAATGGTTTATGCACACTGACAGCATATTTTCAAAAACCAAAACCCACAAAGTTGAACTTTTATCTTTTTCATAAGCAATAAAAGATTACTCACTAACTTTATAGGCAAATACAAATTACAGTGAAAGTAACTAGTATTTTTAAAGTACAAAAGCATCCCCATAGATCACAAAAATATAAAAATCATATAATGAAAGAAATTACATATTTCTTTTTCTGCATAAGAAAAGAAAAATTAGGAAATCAATGACATAATTAATAAATTGTCATAATATAAAGAAAATCTAGGCTCACATAGTATTTATAGAGTTATTCTTCAGCATTTTATCTGAATTTTTATCATTTAAACTTTCACTACCTCCCTACCGAAATGTATAGAAGTATTCAAAGCAAGTCACCTTCAAGAATGAGGTGTAGTGAATTAACTGTTTTAGAATTTACTACAAATATATTTCTAGCCTAACTTTTGGCACAGAGTGTAAAAGTAATACAGCTCATACAAACTCACTTGGGGCTCCAGTTGCCATTCCCATCAAGAGCTTCAGTAAACCTAGAATATGCAAGGCAGAGTGAATTTTCTCATCACAAGTTCCATTATCAGGGGATATTACACACTGATATCTGCCACTTGGAGAACGTATATCCCCTTTTCTTCCCCAAACTTTATCTTTACTTAGTGCCAAATTTTGTATTTCTTTAGTTTTCTTCTCAGGACTCACCTTGGACTGTTGGTTACGATGCCAGGAAGACTCAAGAAGCTCTTGCTAAAGTTTTCTTGCAAGTGAAACACAAGTGACATGAATATTCATGACAATAAACGCTCCTTTTATGCCATTTAGGCTGTGCCAGTAATTTGTTCTCTCTTGGTACTTTAGTAAAATGCTGTTTTGTTCTCTGTTAATTCTATTTCTCTTGTTGCAGACAACTAATTCCCTTAGAATCTTTTTGTTTGTTTCTTTGCTTTTCACTTTTGTTTGTCATTTAAGAAAACTGGAGCTTAGTGACTTCAGTAGCTCTTGATTTTGCCATATTTATGCAGACTTGATTTTCTGGAAATGTGATCTTATTAGAAGAAGATGGTACATAAAACACCAATGAATCTATTCCAGTTGATTTCTTTTTTTACTTGCATAAATATTACCTATCAGTTCCTAGTCTCTCTGTCTCTGTCTGCCTTTATCTCTTTCTCTCCATCTTTCTGATTCTTGCCCACTTTATCATTATGTTACTTATTATATGACAAGACATGTAGATAGCATGAATTTAGAAGTATGCAAAATTTATTGACTGCAGTATTTTATTATTAAAAGACACAAACATGATAATAATGGTTTTCAAAGTATTGTGCTTGTTATGATTTTCCAAAGAAAGGAAATACATATGAAATGGAATATTGCTTAGTACAACACGTAAAATTATTTTTGAGGTACTTTTAAACAATGTCATGTTATTATATTACTTTTTCTTTAATTAGCCCATAAGAATTATAGTACATAAAGTTTCTAAAAAATTAACTGTGTATCATGAATGTTATTGCTTTCTCCTAAAAATAGATTGAGTAAATTAATAACATGTTGGGGACATTTTATGCCTACATGTTTAAATAGGCTTGCAACTAATTGCATTACTGATTATTTTCTATATCCTTTTACATAAATTTTTTATCTATAGTTTTTAAAAGCAAATCAAAATTGTAACATTGCCATGTTATTAACAAGGTCAAATACATAATTAACATTTGTATAGTATACATTGCTATGTAATGAGGTTGTGTTAACACCATTTAAGAAGGATATAGACTTGAGGGCTTGAAGCTGATAGATGAGAACACAGAATTTAAAAGCGTACAATCTGCAAATGAAAGGTTTTGCAAAATGCCAATTTAATATTCAGTTCAATAATATGGTCACAAATATTGCAATTAAGTGCATATACAGAAAATCAATTATTCTAATTTTCAACTGTCAATCATTAATGTAAAAATGGCATGTTGCATATGAAAAGGTGTAGTTTTCATCACTTGTTATTTTGATGTTAAATTACAATCTTAAGCTTCCTGATCCTTCCACCCTTGCATAAGTATTTTCTATAAATTAATAGAAATATTAATTAGTTAAATTGCAGATTGATTTTTGTAAGAAGAACAACAGAGAAAATAATAATTTTAACCTTGAATTGTCTGTGGATCACTGAGCAGACTAAATTTATGAGCAAAAGAAAACTTATATTAAATTTAGGTGAGAAAGTAGAAAGAGGAAATTAATATGTTGTCAAATAACAACACAGCATAATTTTTCTGCCTAAAATACGTGTGGAAAATGTGTGCAAAGGGTATTTATTTCTTCTTCTATAACTCTTACCCCAGCAAATGACATAAATATTCACTTAGAAGTCTGTATTTTATCTTTGATTACTTTTTCTACTTCATCTGCACCCCACAGGTAAGCTCTATTACCCAATCATCTAATCCTTATAGGTCTTTCTCTCACTTTTTCCATTCTGTTGCAATGACCCTCATACAATTTTTCACTGTTTCAAATATGCATTAATAAGAAAGTTTAAAATTGTTTTTCTGGTCAGCAAGTTTTCTATAATCTTATCTTTTGACCTGCTGAATAATATCCAGAGATATTGTCTATTTGTGAAATCGCTTAACACTTTTCACAGATATGTTGGTTGTCCTTAAGAGAAACCTAAACCCATCCCATTTGGCCACTAGTTCCCTTCAGGTCCTTTCATGGCTGTATGAATCAGGTCCCATCTCTGACAGACACCATTTTTCATACCTGTCTCAGAGCTGTATTTAAAATGAGGACTTCTTTCTTTTCCAGATCCTCGTGACCTAAGGATGATTGACTTAGGGAACTAGAAAGAAGTCACTCAACCTTCCAAAAATATCTATCCTCCACCTACTATGTATAAGATACTAAGTAAACAAATATAGAAGACAAAAATCCTCCTGAAGTAGCAGCTACCATCTAATAAGTGCCCATCTAATAAGTGCTTCCTTTCTGCTAGGCTTATGTTTACAGCATTTTACATTCAATGTTGTACTATGTCCTAATGATTTCTAAACAATTCTCATTAGCCTTCTTTTACAAATGAACTATTAGAGACTTTAAATATTTTTATGTTATTCAACTAAAACAGGGCAAAGCCATTTGAAAATGCAAGTACAATTTGTGAATGCAAAAACTCTAGACATTTTAGTTTGTTGCCCAGCTCATGGTCTCTGCTCAACAGTGTATGACTGAGAGAATGCAGATCACTATGCTGCCTCTCTTTAGCACCAGCCTTCAAGGAGTTTACAGTCTATGAATGTGACAGGGCTAACACAGGCGGAGATTAGTTAGCATTTCCTTCAGTGTATATTTATTGAATGCCCACTGTGTTGTACACAATTATTAGGCACACTGAATATGCAGCAGTAAAGATAGATTACATATGTATAAGATAGATGATAGACAGATGGATGAATGGATGGATAGATAGAAAAGTGATTGCCTTCATGGAGCTTACAATCTGGTAAAAAATAGAGAAAATAAGTATATTATATCAAATACTAGAAAGTGATGTTTCCAATATAGATAAAAATTCAGCATAAGGGGAAGTAGTGTAATAAAAGCTACCAGCAGCAAATGCTATAGGAATGCATACTGCATCATTTAAAATATTTTAAAGAAAATAATAAAAGGAAACTTGTTTTTTCTGGTTTAAAATCTTTTAGAAACTCATAAATATAAATTTATTTTCTACGTATGTCAGGTAAAATATACTACTTACTTTTAAGGTATGATGTTATTTGTGTATATTTATTGGGGTCATTTTTATTATTTTATTTTAGTCCTAAATATGTGCAGTCTGTTTCATGGGTAATTGATATTTAATGGTGAGCATACATTCAAACAGTTTTTGATTCAGAATGATTTTACATGTAACTTAGATTTAACTCAGAATTCCTTTCAGAAAAACAGTATGGATGCAGGAAATATTTAGAATTTGGTTCTCTGCAAATTTTCAGGGTAATGAAAAACATATGTATTTGCATAAATCCAGTTCCAGATATTTCATCTCTCTGCACAGTTTGGTATCTCATTTATTTAGAGACTAGAAAGAAGAAAGCGTGACCTTAAAGTATACCTAACATTTGGAACTTGTGATTTCATGGGATGAATAAGTCCAAAATTCTATCTCCTTGAAATTTGTTTCCAGAATGTTAACTGCAAAGCAAGTTATATATAGCAATAAATGCATGCTTAATTTGTGCAGAAATCATGGTGTGATGAATACAATTAAGAGCCTCGGAGGGAATAATTATATTACTGCATAAAGCTGGTGGTTCTCAAATTGCTTGGTGCCTGGACTTTAAATTGGCCTGATTTCCTGTTGTGAAAGTCATCCATCGCAGCAACACAACTGCAGCAGGAATGGCGTAGTTTCAAAGTCACACGGAAAGCATATTCTTTCTGATCAATTGCCATATATTCTTGTTTAAAGGCAAAGAAATTGGCAACAGGCATACCAAAGTTGATTAAACTGATAAATTAAAATTCATTAGATCAAGTACATTGTTTTGTCTGTTATTCAGAAGAGAATTTTTTTTTTTTTTAACAAGATTGACTAAGCTGCTTATAATTGTAGGTTTTTAAGTACCTACACATAAAACATTTAACTGGATTGTTTAAAGTAAATAACATATTTATTTCATGATCCCTAGATTATTAGTGCCTTGAAATAAATAGATGGAATTTTAGGGTATACCTTTCAGGAATATAATCATTTATAGTAAAATCTGAATGTAACTGTTTAGTCTTGTATAAAAACTCCATATTATATTGGAATTATCCATTGCTAAATGTTATATCATATCAAATATCATATGTTTAGCTTTGTCTGAGGAAGCATTATTTGATCTTAAATAATTGTGCATTTCTTAATAAATATGCAATGAATACATTTTAGTACTAAAAATGTACTATTATCTTACATTAAGTTTTTTATATCTAGGACATAAAATAACAATTTCTGATCTATGATAGTCAAACAACAAGGAAAAGATAACAGAATATGGATCATAGTCATTTAACTACTGATGAGGTTAGAGTTATTGTCTTGAAAAAGCTTAAGTGAAACTAGAAAGTAATGGTTTTTGGCAAGAGGTTAAAGAGGTAAGGGAAGCATTTTCAGCCAAGATAAACAGATTATTTAAGAATCCAGAAAAATCATGGAAACCCCTTAGAAAACTTCTAGCTCAGGGATGCAATATTCCCACAGGCCCACGACAGCCATTACTCACTATCCACAGTACTCCTGATGACTCATTTCATACAGAAGGGAACTTAGAATCTCATATGGCACCAGGAAGCAATTACTAATTGATTGTTGCTTGCAATCACTATGCTTCTAGTTGCAGTTCATGACCTACCAGAACTGATGAGGAGACTGAGGCCTGGAGAAGCTGCATGATTTACCAAATACTTGACTGCTCAAAAACAGAAGAACTGTGGCTAGAAAGCCATCTCTCAGAGCTAGCACAATGCTAGTTTTCTTGCTAATGCTATGATATTCTTGCCAATAAGTGAGGTTGTTTGTCCAAATATATTGTTCTGCCATTTTCTCACTGGCCTCTTGATCTCTATGGATCACCCAGGGAAATTTAAATTCCTCATATTCTATTTCTTTATTTTTTGTTCATTCGTTTATTCCTTGTTCATTCGTTTATTCCTTCATTCAACTTTTTTTTTTTTTTTTTTGGTGAATGCCAATATAGACAATGCTGAATACTGGGGTAATTACATGAGTAATTTGTGGACACTACTTGGAACACAGCTAAGAACAAAACGTGGCTAGAGGTCCTATCCTTATTATACACCTAATAGATTTTGGTTCATGTTCAAAATGTAGAGATTACAAAACTGGAAAATTTGGACCAATTCTTGTCCAATGAAAAGCAGGAAGTTGAATATGAATAGACACAAGACTGTTGATTCAAGTAATCTAATCTGGGCTTCTCTTCATCGTCTTTGAAAACCCTAGAGAGTTTGCTAATAGAACTGGTAACAAAAAATAGACATGAAATAAAGTTTTCTTTCATTTTTCAAATGTATTTTAAGTTCTACCTCATTTTGATCTACTGTGTTAGCACACATGAACATAAACATGATCAAGAACCTTTTTTTTAATTAATTAATTAATTTTTTTTTTTTTTTGAGACAAGGTTTCTCTATCACCTTTGCTGAAGTGGTGCAAAGCAGTGGAGCGATCATAGCTCACGACAGCCTGGACTTCCTGGGCTCAAGCAATCCTCAGCCTTTAGAGTAGTTGCAACTACAAGCACACATCACTGTGCCTGGCAAACACAATCTATAATCTTAAAATAAAGATGATACTGACCTATCTGAGGGAAAAATTGAAGGGGGGAAGATCTAATTTAATTCGTAACAGCTTTGAATTCATACTAGATTGGCAAGTATATCTTATCACTGAGGTACCACGTTTCTGAATCCACTTTCTAAATTTAGCAATGTATTCATTGGCCAATAATATGCTATATAGTTTAAATGGAGATTTAGACCTTGGACTTGGTCACATTCATATTATTTCTCTAAGTAGATGAGCACACTTGTTTACATTTTAAGAGATAATATGTAGGTCTATTTATTCTTAGTTATTTGAATTAAAAACCACTTAAATTAATAGGAGGACCACTAATGCTCAGCATACACTTGAATTTACAAGTACAACAATAATTATGATATTCTCCATAAAAAGCTTTATCTGTTTTACTTATTTTATTATTGCAAAATAGTATTATTATTATTCTTAATTATCTGGACACTGGCACATTTTTAAAGGAAAGAAAATTGATCTGGTAGACATAAATAAAAAAACAAACAAACACACAAATACATAAATTCTATTACTGAGCAGAGAACCTGAAAGTAATAGGAATCCAACTGATCTCTAAAATGGAAGGAAGCAGAAGTACATTTGTATTTTATAACTTCATTCTTTTCCTTTTATCAATTAGTATCTGGTTGTTGCCCTTAATAAAACTGATAGCAAAATATAAATGGTACATAAGTGTAATTATGTCAAAAATAGTAAACACTTGGACAGCAAAAATGTCCATACTTAATCTTTGAATAAGTTTCAGCAGTTTCTTAATGCCTTAAACATAATAGATCATTAAGTAGGATCTATTGGGATAAATGGTATTTTTTAATACACAACTTCCTGAACTTCAAATTATCTAATAGCAGATACATAATATTATAAAATTGAAGCTTATGCTTTCACTACCAAATATTTAGTTATACTTTTAAAATTAGTTGAAGATGTATCACCAAAGGACAGTCTTATAGCCAATCTCAGACATTTAGATACACAGATAAAATATTCCTGTAAAATATTACGACTTAAATCCTGAACAGTAAAATAGAATTATTTAATATATACAGGTATGTTTTGCATATATATTATATATATAATATATATATATTTTTTCATATGTACTTTTTCCTTGTCCAAACAGAAATACTCTTTTAAAAAATAAGGATTATAAAATCATTTCAGATAAATAAGCACATTATTCTGTTGGGTGTCAATATAAACTCATGCCTTGTCCATTTATTGTCTGATTTATTCAGTGTTTTCCAATTGATGTGTTCTTCCCTATGGAGATGATATACATAATAGGCAAATACTAGGATTCCAAAGCTTGTAAGTCTTACAGCTTTCTATAAATATTGGAGTGCAAAGAGCAGAAGCTTCCACTTAAGATGTCTTTACCCACAAGAAGTTATACTGGAGCATGGTTTTATAGAACCCTGCTTTCCTCCAAGACACCAACACAAAATATTCCATTACAAACTTTATAATGGATAAATATGTTAATGGATGTGATCACTGACCTGGAGGAATATTGAGTACAAGTCAAATCTGGTTTCGAGTTTTAAAATTAATAGACATTTATTATAAATATTATTTTATAATATCTACAGCATTTAGGTAAGGCCACTGTGTTCCCCTTTGCAAAACTCGGCTTGCCTTCGTTTTTCTGGATTGCATTACAAGACCCAGATGCTGAGTTGAGAAAATTTTCTTTCCAGCAATAGCATCTGGCTCTTTGGCAGCCTGTGTTTGCCCTTGTGTTGGCTGCATAACAGTTGTCTTCAGGCTGTGAAATGGTTAGGACGCTGATGTGATATCTTATTCACCTGGAAGCTATTCTTTTTAGCTTTCTTATGTTATCCCCACCTGAAACATTTTTCAAACTTACAATCTTTTATAAACAAAATTTGTTGGGAAGCATGATTGATATGTGATATAACATTCCATATCAAAATTTTGAAATTGTTTTTGTCTACATAAGATGTGCCAGCCAGATGAGACAAATCTCACATTTTTCCTCTTGTAGTTTAAGAAAATAAAATATTTTTGCCTTGTTCCTTATTTCTCTCTATATATAAACACATATAACTTTGACCCTTCATAATTTTTCTTTGTTAAATTATAACAATACTAATTATAAAAATGTTGTTAATAATAATACTTAAAACTACTGCTACTACTATTACAGAATGTTTCTATCCTACATAAAATTTTTAAATTTAATGTCATTTAGTCTTCACAAGATTTTACCATGTCTAACACATTCTTCATTTACGAAACAAATTTGTAAGATTTGTAGTATCTAATCAAGAGGCTATTCAGGAAGAAAGGTCATTATCAAAGGGAGCATAGTAGAAATTGGTTCTATAGCAGGGACTTTACATTTTTTTCAGTATGGCAGTTACACCAGTCAGAGTTTAATACCAGCTTCCCTTCCTCACCTTATTTCCATCTCTCCCATGTGCCTTCGGATCTAGTCTCATGGGAGCAATCATGCCTGATTTGTGCAGCTGCCATTCCAATAAGTAGTGCGCCCCTCCTCACTCTCACTCTGTTTGCGTTCTTCCATTAAATAAAAGCCAACTTACACCTCAACTTCCAATAAAGAACAGGGATTTCTGGAAATGAAGAGGTATGGAAAACGTCTCCTCTACAGGTCTAAAATGGGACATTGACAGTTCTACAACCAGATATTCACTGAGTATTTATTTTATGCCAAGCATTCCTTGGAGAACTTTGCATGTATTAATTTATTCCATCCTCACAAAACCCTATGGCATAGACATTATTAAGAGGCCTGTTTTGTCAGTGAGTAAACTGAGATATAGCATAGTTATGTCCCTTCCAATGAAATGCAACAGTGAACCTTAGAGACAGATATTAACCAAGTCACCAGGCATCTGCAGCCTGCTCTGTTAATATCTGCACCATGTGACTCCTCATTCATTCTTTGGTTCCCCAGAAGTACCTAAAATCTTGGCTATAGAGGATGGTAAAAGTTTCTTTTAGCTACTCTGATTATCTGTAGTTCGGATAAAATTTGTGGATCTTATTCTAGATACCCTACATTTTTAAACATCACAGTTTCCCTAATAGTGTCTTTTGAATATTTTTAGATTATAGAGAATATACCAAATAGAATTTGTATTATTTTTCTTTCCTTCTCTCTGAGTCGATCTATTTATAGATGCAAACAGGTACATGTGTGTATATATATGTGCATATATAGACATATATATGCATATATAGACATATATATCTATAAACATACATGTATTCATATACACACACATATAGAGGAAAGAATTCTGCTTCTTCTTCGGCACATGTTCTGAATGACTTTTGTTTGTCAATATAATCAACATCATTATTCTTTCCTAAATATTTCCTTCTCAAGATACAACTTTTTTACATTAAATAAAGTTAACTTTTAATGGCCTTGTGGTGTAGAGGAGCTACAACATGTGTCCTTATTACCAGAAATGACTATTTTCAAGAGGTGACCAAACACTGCAGAGAGAAAAGTTTCCCTGTGACACCTGCAAAATATCTAAATTATGTATGAAACAATGTTGCAGAGCTGTTAAATATTATTTATGTCATTGTACTCCAGATAGAAAATTATTTTACCACGCCACTTATTTTATTTTCCTAAAAAATTTGCAAAATTAACATTGCCTTTTGAAATATTAAAATAACTGAGTATTTTTTTCTGGGCTAGACTGTGCTGAATAATTGCCTCGGATATCCACTTAATTTTGAATAGCTTTCACGGCCTTACTTTCATGAGTTGTCTTAAATCTCAAAGAAGTGAATACCAATGACAACTGGCAAAACATATTTACAGCACTTGACACAAAGTTAATACCTTCAATTTACAAAGAGCTTATACAAATTTAAAATGAAAGAATGATCGAATCAATAAAAAAAAAAATCCAAGGATAGGAACTTGCAGTTCACAAAAAAAAGATAAACAGCCCATAAATTTATGAAAAACTACTTATATTTATATGGTATGTGTATGTACAATTTATAAATATTTGTGTATTCTATTCATTACACTGTTATTAGGAATAGCAAAGCAAAACAATGGAAATACCTACAGTGTCTACGGAGAGATGCTTAGATGCTTATCTAAATAACTTATGGCACTGTATATAATGGAATAGTCTGTAAACATTGGAAACACTGAGGACTGAAATATGAAAAAAAACCTCAAGTGTTAAGTAAAAATGCAAAGATCTATGCAGTATCTATATTGTGCTCACTTTTGTGTTATAAAGAACTTAGATGACAACATATACCTATACATGCATACACATAGTAGAGTAGCTATTCTTTATAAGGAAACACAATACTGCAGTTTGTGATATAAGCTGAGATCCCATTATATAATATCTTTCCTGAAAATATTACAAAAGAATCAGATATATTAAAAAAGAAAGAGCTTTGAATATTATTGGAAGCCAAAAACCTCTGGCTTTTCCAACATGAAGCTTATGTTTTAACTAATTTGTGTTCACTTGGCATTAAAAATAAAAAGATAGCAGTACAAAGGAATATCTGATATCCAAACCTAGGCAAGAAATATCTAAGTTAGGACACAAGCAAAATTAGTCATCAACTAGCTAAAAGCTTTGAGTAATAAGCAATGTCTCTGGGACTCAGTTTATTTACTTTTTCACTGTAAATGAGGCTGAATAAACTGATCAGCAAGTTCTCCATTGTAATCACTGTGGGCTGGTTTAGGAAAGCTAAAGTTCACCTGTAAGAGAGATTTGTCCCAGCCTTCAGTGTGAGTGTGATGTAGATGGGCAGAGATGAGCTAAGAGAGCAATCTCAGTACAAGAAAGAATTTGACACAAGTTCAGAATCTGTAAGTTAAAGGGTGTACTTTATAAATAGAAGTTGGTACTTATAAAAGAAGCTTTAGAGGGACAAATTAGAACATTGAAATGAAGGTTAAGAGCATCTGTACTCCTGCTTGACCTTTGAATTATAGTATTATAAAACTTTCCAGATAAAAGAAACCTTATGAAAAGTGTCTGTTTGTGTCCCTTCCCCAGTTTTTAATGTTTTTTTCTTGTAAATTTGTTTAAGTTCCTTATAGATGCTGGATATCAGACCTTTGTCAGATGCATACTTTGCAAAATTAGATTGTCTTTTCACGCTCTTGATAGCTTCCTTTGCTGTGCAGAAGTTCTTTGGTTTAATTAGCTCCCATTTGTCAATTTTTGCTTTTGTTGCAATGGCTTTTGGTGTCTTTACCATGAAATCTTTGCCTATTCCTATGTCCAAAATGGTATTGCCTGTGTTGTCATCCAGGGTTTTTTATAGTTTTTAGTTTTAGATTGAAATCACTAGTCAATCTTGAGTTAATGTTTGTATATGGTGTAAGGAAGGGGTTCAGTTTCAATCTTCTGCATATACCTAGCCATTTCTCCCAGCAGCATTTATTGAATAAGGAATCCTTTCCCTATTACTTGTTTTTGTCAGGTTTGTCAAAGACAATTTTCAAAAGAAGACATACATGAGGCCCAAAAGTATATGCAAAAAAGCTTAATATCACTGATCATTAGAGAAATGCAAATCAAAACCACAAAGAGATACCATCTCACACCAGTCAGAATGGCTATTAGTAAAAAGTCAAAAAACAACAGATGCTGGTGAGATTGTGGGGAAAAACGTATGGTTTTACACTGTTGGTGGGAGTGTAAACTAGTTCAACCATTGTGGAAGACAATGTGGTGATTCCTCAAAGACCTAAAATCGGAAATACCATTCAACCCAGCAATCCCATTACTGGGTATATACCCAAAGGCATACAAATTGTTCCACCATAAAAAAACACATAAACGGGTATGTTAATTGCAGCACTAGTCACAACAGCAAAGACATGGACTCAACCTAAATGTTCATCAATGGTAGACTAGGTGAATAAAATGTGGTATACTGGCATACTATGCACCCATTAAAAGGAATGAGATCATGTCCTTTGCAGAAACATGGATGGAGCTGGAGGCCATTATCCTTGGCAAACTGACACAGGAACAGAAAACCAAGTAGCACATGTTCTCACTTTTATACATGGGAGCTAAATGATGAGAACACATGGACAAACAGAAGGGACAACACACACTGGGCCCTGTTGGAGGATGGAGGGTGGGAGGACGGAGAGGATCAGGAAAAATAACTAATGGGTACTAGGCTTAATACATGGATAATGAAATAGTCTCTACAACAAACCCCCATGACACAAGTTTACCTATGTAACAAAGCTGCACATGTACCCCTGAACTTAAAATAAAAGCTAAAAAAAAGGATATAGCAATAAACAAATTCCAACAAATAAAAGCAATAATAAGTTTCAACAAATAAAAAAATAAACCTTATGCAGCCCACCATGCCCGAGTCCCCCACCCCCACAGTGGGCTCCCGCTCAGCCTGAGCCTCCCCAATGGGCGCTGCCCCCTGCTCCGCAGCTCATGGTCCCATCGACCGCCCAAGGTCTGAGGAGTGCAGGTGCATGGCACGGGACTGGCAGGCAGCTCCGCCTGCAGCCCTGGTGCAGGATCCACTAGGTGAAGCCAGCTGGGCTCCTGAGTCGGGTGGGGACTTGGAGAACTTTTATGTCTAGCCAGAGAATTGTACATGCATCAATCATCACTCTGTGTCTAGCTCGGGGTTCGTGGATGCACAAATCAGCACTCTGTATCTAGCTAATCTGGTCGGGACTTGGAGAACTTTTATGTCTAGCTAAAGGATTTTAAATACACCAATCAGCACTCTGTGTCTAGCTCAAGGTTTGTAAACACACCGATCAGCACTCTGTGTCTAGCTCAGGGTTTGTAAATGCACCAATCAGTGCTCTGTGTCTAGTTCATCTAGTGGGGACTTGGAGAACTTTTATGTTTAGCTAAAGGATTGTAAATGCACCGATCAGTGCTCTGTGTCTAGCTCAAGGTTTGTAAATGCATCAATCAGTGCTCTGTGTCTAGCTAATCTAGTGGGGATTTGGAGAACTTTTGTGTCTAGCTAGAGGATTGTAAATGCACCAATCAGCACTCTGTGTCTAGCTCAAAGTTTGTAAACGCACCAATCAGCACCCTGTCAAAACGGACCAATCAGCTCTCTGTAAAATGGGCCAATCAGCCCTCTGTAAAATGGACCAATGAGCTTTCTATAAAATGGGCCAATCAGCAGGATGTGGGTGGGGTCAAACAAGGAAATAAAAGCAGGCTGTCCGAACTAGCAGCTGCAACCTGCTCGGTGGAAGCTTTGCTCTTTTGCTCTTGACAATACATCTTGCTGCTCTTCACTCTTTGGGTCACGCTGCCTGAGCTGTAACACTCACCAAGAAGATCTGCAGGTTCACTCCTGAAGCCAGCAAACCATGAACCCACTAGGAGGAATGAACAACTCAAGACGCACCACCTTTAAGAGCTGTAACAGTCACCTTGAAGGTCTGCAGCTTAACTCCTGAAGTCGGTGAGACCATGAACCCACCAGAAGGAAGAAACTCCGGACACATCTGAAGGAACAAACTCAGGACACACCGTCTTTAAGAACTGTAACACTCACCGCGAGGGTCTGCGGCTTCATTCTTGAAGTCAGGGAGACCAAGAACCCACCAATTCTGGACACACTTAGAGATGATTCAATTCAATCTTTCATTAAGGAACAACAGATAAAGTTTAAATGTACATATTTATTATACTGTGAATAATTTGTATCTAAGAATTTATTCAGTGCTATATCTCTAGCCCATCTTTAGGTATAATGTTTGTACAAAGAGGCCATTGATTGAGTGGTTGTTGAATTAAATCCTTCATGAAACAACTATGTATTGCCTACTGTGTGCCCGGTACTGTTATAAAATCTGGAGATCATCCAATAAGCCAAGCAGACAAATTACATGCCTCATGGAATTTATATTTTAAGAAGGAGAATAAGAAAATGACTATAACTTCGTGCAAGATTTCTAGGAAGGGCTTGGATAAAAAGCCAGGATAAGGGGAAAAAAGCACGTTCTTGTGGGTGGACATTATTTTACATTAAGTGGTCAAAAAAGCCTAACTCATAAGGTTTCATTAGATTAATGAAATGAATGAAGTGATGGAGGCAACAGAGAAAACATCTGCAGTAAGAATGACCCATGCAGAGGAAACTGCAAAAGCTGAGGCTGGAGTGTGTTTGGCACGTTCAAGGGCCAGCAAGAAAGCTACTGTGAATGGAGCCAAGTGAATGGGAAAGACAAGAGTTGAAGATGAGTTCACAGATTTACTCAGGCCCAGATCATGTAGAACCTGGTGGGCTGCTGGAAAAAAATTGGATTTTGAATTAATTCTCTAAGGTCATAGAAGTAACTAATGGAATAACTCCAAACCAGCACTCTTGATTTTTTTCTGAACAGTTATTATTTAAAATAACTAGCAAGCTTTATCCAAGAAGATACAAATTATGTCACCTACTATGTTATTCATTTTGCCCTAAATACTAGAAACGGGAACAAACTTAGTGTTTAATAACAACAATTGGCTTATTTCTCTTGGTTAACATATGCATTGCTGATTGCTTTACATGGGTTTGATTTTTCTATGCTTTTCTTAACAGATAGATACTTTTTATTATTTGAGTCACTTGATTCATTTTGGAAATGGTGTGGTGTAAACAAGTTAATCCTTCAGGAGAAATAACACTAGCAAACAAAGGAAACAAATGTCAGGAATTGTCTTTAAAGTAACATTTCACTTGTGTGGTCTTTAAAGTTTCCTATCAATGTGTCTATTTAAGTGGATGCCACATCACAGTCAAATGGAGATTTTTTTTACAACATTGTGATTTACAGAGCATCTACTGATCATGCCTAGAGGAATTCAGGCATGATCAGTACCTTTGTTAGGTTGATGACAGGACAACTCGACCAACATGGTAACCACTTCCTTACATGGCCCAGATACAGGAAGAGGATGAGTAGCAAAAAAACTCCATTTTATTAAAATTGAAGTCAGATTGTAGAAAAATAGGCTTAGGTTAAATAATCTTTTTTTCCCCTACTAAAGCCTAAAGAATTCGCCATAATTGTAAACTTGATGCCAAGAACAAGACTTGCCTTTGCAGTTTTCACCGCTATCATCTTCTATTCTGTAAGAGTTTCTGCTGGAATATTAATATACCATTCTTCCTTCTCAGGGGCCAAATTAAAAAAAGCTGTTTTGTAAGAAAAAAAAATCAAAGAAAGAAAGAATAATGTGATGAAAAGAACATTTTACAAATATTTGTTTCTTGAATGGATTTGGAAATGTTGCTTATAACATTTGCTTATAATATGCTCAGGTTTCAGCTCCTCTCCCTTCTCTCAGGAATAAAGGATTTCTACTATGCATTTCTTTCCTGGGCCCCTACCAGTCCTTTCCTAGGAGAATCACAGGTTTAGGCTTGTCCCCCAGAATGACTTAATTTCTTATCTCCCATTTTCCTAAACCAAGAATTGCTTCAAAGAAGCATAAGTGAATCTCCTGGGTGTAACATTAACATTTTGGGCTCTATTAAAATGTTTAAAAAATTAATACAACATAAAAAGTCATAATGCAAATTTTGATCTTCTGGGAAGAAAGACAAAGAACAATGCAAAAATGATGTCTACGTTTTAAGTCAACAGAGTATACATGTTTTCCTAGAGGCTCTATAGTTTCATGGCCAGTTTAGTAATCATGCAAAGTACTTAGTTAGAAGGAATGATTATTATATCATCATAAGCATGTTAATAATACAAAGAGCAAATTACAGCAATCTCTGTAATTATATGTACAGTCCCTATTAAAAATTTACATGCCTTCATCTGATTATGCTCAGGATAGAAACGACTTTCATGCTACCAAAGGAAAAATGCATTTCAAGCTAAAATTAGTCTAACCAAATTAAATAGAAATACTTAGAATATCCCATGGCCTACAAGCTATATTTCATATTAAACATGCTTCACCATTTAGGTACACAATAAGAGAAACGATTCAGCTGCTGGGAGAGAAACAGATGGTGAAAGGTACCTGCTGACCAAACAGGAGCAGCAGGGTGGAATCAGGGTGGGTCAGCTCATCTGGAAAGGATGCTTGCAATTGTCATTACACACATCAATTGTTTCTGATACTACTGTATGTCATGCAGTGCCCAGGGGCCGTATGGCTTTCCTTGAAACATTTAACATAAAACTGCTGAAATATAATTTTGGCCTCATATTCTGAAGCGAGTTGCTAAGTCCTCACAATAAGAAATTAATGTTGACAGCATTATATTATTTTCATTAAGCATCCTTCTCTTCTGTAAAGATACGGGAGCCTTGTATGATATATTTCCAATTTGTCTGCTAATTTACAAAACCAGAATGATACTGTATTATTGTTATAAAGTTAATCAAGACTTTAATGGGACAGTTATGTTACTATCAAGGATTTTTTATTTTTTATTTTCTTACTATAATGCATGTGTTCAATGATCTGATTATGCAGTATGACAATGATCTCACTAATTACAAAGTTATTACTGTATCTTTAATGGGAAGAAATTCCAGTTTCCTAAGTTGCAGATTTATATATGGAAATCTAATTTCCAGGGAAAATTAGCAAACAAAAATATATTTAAAAACCCATTAAATACTAGTTTCGATTATATATTTATATCAATACACCATTTTGTTTCCAGTCTTTTTGTCACATAGTGTAAATTTTGTTTTGAAAATATAATTATTTCAAGTGATATATACAATTATAACTGTAAAAAGGAGACACCTATAAAATGTAACAATTGGCATTGAAATGCTGTAGCTAAAAATACATAAAACATCTAAGAGATAACATGGAAATGTGTTGTGTCTCTGTTTCAGCAAAAATATATATTTTAAATTTCTGTTAAAAGAAAGGAAGTTGACAAGCTTCATATTTTAGTTTTTAAATTTTACTTTCCACATATTTCAGATTTTAGAAATTGGCAAAATCTATTAATGGAGATTTTAATAGATAAAAATAAATAAAACATAAGTAAAGTAGAAAGGGAATGGGAAATAACCCACATTCATTTACAGAAAAATCCATACCAGTTTAGTTTTTGTTTCATTTTAATGTTTGTTACTTTTCATTCTCCTCTTGTCATTAAACTTAGAATATAATTCCCAAAAGTACAGGGGTTTTCTCGGTTTTATTTATAGGCTGGTATTTGGAAGACACACAATAAATATTTTTCGAATATTAGGTTTTTTTTTTTCTTAAGATAGGGTCTCGTTATGTTGCCCAGGCTGGAGGACAGTACAACCTTGAACTCCTGGTCTCAAAGGATCCTCCTTCCTCAGTCTCCTGAGCAACTGGGACTATATAATCTAATGTTGTCAACATTTCTGTATTTTCATATACATGTCCCCAGTTTAAAACAAATTGTTTTTACTTGTCATCTATTATTTTGAAACACCAATTTATTATTAAACAAAAAAGTAATACTAAAAATTAAAAATATAATTAATTTACCAATTATTCTTTTTTCGTGAACATACTACTAAATCTGCTATAATGAATTGTTGGATGGAGAAATATACAAAACACAAAACTGGGCACTATGTTTGTTTGTAGTGTTAGTCTGGACCCATTGCTTTGGAAAGTAATTAATTCTATAGTATACAACCAATTTCTGGGTCTGTATTACACAACCATTTTCTGGCTGGTTTCCCAATTCTCCCAGAAATGGTCTCCATTTGATTTATTGCAGAGCCTACCTTTAAACAGTGCATCAGCACATCATTTTGTCTTTTCTTAACAAAGGCATAATATTTATCACTTTTAAAAAAATTAGGCATCAATTATTATACTCCTGCATGGTACTACTCCTGTGGTGTTATACATAAATCTCAAATTGTTAAGTAATTCAAATAACTGAGAAATAATTCTATGAAAATGATCGTTTTGGTGAATTATCGTCATTAGCTTTATGGCTATGTCGTATCTTCCTTACTATTATTTGTTGTTGATCTACTTTTGTTTCACGGGCTTACATGGTAAGGTAAGACGTCTGTTAACAATATCCTATTTCTGTCCATTTATTTGTGCATTTTTTTATTGATATTTGTGTATTTTTATGCTATGTTATTTGCACAAATGTAATTAAGCCAGTTTTAATCACCATTAAGAATTATATACCTGGGCTTTAAAAAGCTTCTGTTCCTGTTATTGTTTGCCAATTCACTTTTAGTTTTAGTTTCTTTATGGCCTTAATATTAATGTAAGAGTACAAAGCACTCATTGACCATTCACAAAAATTGATTAGATAATAATATATCAATGCACAAACCTAGAAATCATAATAAATATTAGAAGAAAATAAAACCCCTGCTACTCGGAAACTGAACAAAAAAGTAACAGCCTTCTTAGATGAAAAAAAAAGATATCAATGCCTAAATAAATGAATATTTTAAAAATAACAGTAATAAATTTTATGTGAATACATTAGATATAAACCAAACAATGCTCAGAGGAAAAAATCACTATAATTTATTAGAAGCTATAAAAAATTAACACGATTGATTAGATTCACAAAGGCTTTGATCTTTAACACTTAACCTCCAATTTAAATTATAGATAATGCAATACTTAAGTATAAAAAGTAAAGACCATGGGGTATTGTGACGTTTTGGTAATAACGTTCGATAATATTTTAAATGCATTTCATTGTCATTCATCTATCAAATGAATTTCATAGATGACAATATATAATATATATTAGTGTTCTGTGTCACATGAGTACTTGCATACTGCTGACAGTTTAATACTTAGTCACATGTACAGGCATTATCACAGTTTTTAGAAAATAATTCAAATGCTCATAACTTTTAATCTAATAATTCTACTTATTGAAATTGCATATATAGGCAATTTATCATCAATTTTTCTTAAATATTAAAAAATTAAATCCACATATTTCAAAACCCATAATAAAGTCTAGTAGTTATACAAACACTAATTGTAATAAAACTATCCAATGTGTTATTTATGAAATAATGTTGAATGCAGAACTTAGAAAACATTTATAATAACATTATAATGTAAACTGTCAGTACCTATAATAATTTTATAAAAATATATTAATTTAGACCAAGAGGAAAGTGCTATAGGAGAATGATCATGAAAGTAAAAGAGTGGTACGGTTTTAATTTTTAAGGTTTTCCATGTTATTATAGTACTATTTTGTATGAATATGAATACATTGCTTTAAAAAAAAGTACTGTAATTAGCATTTTCCAGAGAAACAGAATGAGAAGCAGAATAGGATGTTTATATATACATATAGGCAGAGATTTATAAGAAGAAATTGGCTCTCATGATTATGGAATCTAGCAAGACCAAAATCTGCAGGGTGGGCCAGCAAGCTGGAGACCCAGAAGAACCAATGTTTCAGGTAAGTCCAAAGGCTGTTCAGCAAAAGCCTATATTGCAGATGAAGTCCAAATACTATCTGCTTGAAAATTTTCTCTTGCTTGCGGGAAGCCTGTCATTTTTGTTCTATTTAGACCTTCAACTGCTGTACAAGGTCCACGACACAATGGAGAGAAATCTGTTTTACTCAAAGTCCACTGATTTAAAGTTTAATCTCATTCAAAATGAAGCAGCTATGTTTTCTGGGGTAAATATCCAGGGTTCGTTGTCTTGCACCAAGAAAATTTAGGAGATGGATACACACGAGGAGTTGAGAAGCAGAGGTTTAATAGGCAGAGAAAGAGAAAGGAGAACAACTCTCTCTTTAGTGAGAGACAGGGGCTTCTGGAAGGGAAAGATAGGCCTCCTGTGGAGTTTGCCAGATTTTATAGGCAGGCTTGAGGAGGCGGTGTGTCTGATTTAGATAGGGCTCACAGATTGGTTTGATCAGGTGTGCCATTTACATAGCCTGCATGGAGGGCTGGCCACCCCACCCAATGTTATTATGCAAATGGGCCCTCCACTTGACCAGCACCATCTTATCTGCTCGTTACTGTACACATGGCTGGCAAGAAGAGAAGATGGAGCCGCCATTTTGAACATGCCTAGTCCCCAGTAGTATTCCTCTGCTGGCATCTGTTATCTGTGGCTCGATTTTACAGGCTGCTCCTTGTTAGAAAGGAAAATGATTTGGGGCTGCTTTTCACTAAAAGGAACACCTTACCAAGGACTTCATACCCTCACTATCTGTCTAAGTCATTTCTTTTTAACTCCTATATCAAAAATACCCTCATAGAAATACCAAAAATAATTTTTGACCAAATATATGGGAAACCCATGGTCTAGGCAAGCTGACATATAAAATTAATCATCACAGATACTATCTTACCTCGAAGAGAAAATATTTCTCTATGACTTGAATAATGAAACTTGCCTGGAGTGGGCACTCTGGAAGGTCAGGGCTGAGAAGGGAAACAGAACTATGAGAGCGTGTCAAGCAGAGATCACAGGATGGCAAGGAATTATATGGAAAATATGAATTTTTAGATATAGCTTGAAAAATTATAATATTAGTATAAATATTTGTCAAAATCCTAGACTGTGTTGAAATACAAGGTAGGTTTTGATAGAGGAAGAGGATAGATGGTCAGAAGCACGTATTGGGGTTGGTACAGCATGGCACACTGCTTTGAAGAGTAGAAATTCAGGAAGAATGTAGTCACTGGGGAACCAGAGACAACAATGGCTCTGAGGAAATTTAGAGCAGATTCAAGAGTAAATTGTCACTACTGATGTCATGAGCTACTCACCTGAACCTTGCTTTTTTAAGAAAGAATTGGCTCAAGCGTTTGAGACGTGACTTCATCAACATGTGATGGTTATGTGAGCAATTTTGAAAAGTCAGAAGATGTTGAATTGAATAACTATCATATAGTAAGTGATGATTCTCATGGACCATTGATGTACAGAAGTTTCTGTATTATTGCTTTGAAAAATGAAGGAAGTAACTGAGTCATAAATCAATGAGATGGTGATCCACCCGATTTTTGATGTTTGAACTGTGATTAAATTCAATGAAGTTGTATTAGTCCGTTCTCATGCTGCTATGAAGAAAAACCCAAGGCTGGATAATTTAAAACTTATTTTGACCTCTGCAACAATTGTTTCCTTTTATCCACTTCTTACCACTATTTTTTTTCTTTAGAAATTTGATTCCCCGCAGTTACTCATCTAGAGATTGTCACAAGTGCCGTTTTCTTTCTGTTTTTGTCATTTTCATAGACAACACTGATACTGTGCTATTTTCCCAAAGATGTTATTTTAATGGACATTACACTGGTGAATTTGGCAACAACAACACAAACAGCAGAGTTGGGAGAAATGTGGCTGTTTGTATTGAATCTTTTGGCAGAGATACAGGCCTTAGATTTACTATCCCCCACTGCCTCATCTGACTTGTTTTTATTGTTTTTACAAAGGAAGATGCTTTTGCTGTCCATAGGCCAGACTTTAACTTGCCGTAACCCTTATCCCAAAGGTCTTTATGCTTGAGTTTATCCTGATCCTTGATGCTACTGCAAATACTTTAATAAAATCATAATAAAATGGATCTTAAAATACAAGTCACACACTGCAAATGTTTCCCTTTTCTTGTTCCTGCTTCAATCTGTGCTTTAGGAATATTTTCAGTGCCAAATCCGGTGCCTTTGGAGTGGGTCCCCAAAGATTTCTGAACTTTCTATTCTAGCTCTTTGAATAAATGAGACGGTTAGAATTGGCAGGATTTAGTCCTCATCTTCGAAGCCTCAGGGAGTGAGAGTACTAGTCTTTTCCTGGTATTAGCTTTGAAGTTCTTGTTTATTTTTTGTTTAAATAGTGAAGGTTTGGAATTGGAAGATGTATGTTTGATGCCTTATACTACAATTTTCTCAATATATAATAAAAAAAATCTTGATTTTTAAAATATCTTTTTTCTCACATGTAAGGAGAAAATATTTCTTGTTTAGTTGTTGTGATGACTAAATAGCATATTAGAGGTGTAAATATTTTGAAAGCTACAAAGAAGACCGGTTTAAGAGTATGTGAAGTGCTACCAATATCAGTTCCACTATAATTTATAGATAATTGAAGCACATATAAAATAAGCTTCGTTTTCTTGAACAAAGAGTAGTCTTTAAATAATATACTTAAAATTAATTAACTTAATAGTCACCTAGTTTCTCTTTATATGTTTGTTATCATTTCTTAAAAATCCAAAGGAAACATAGTCTTTAAAAAATCTCTGGTTCATTTCTGTTATTTCAAAGAGTTTTATGGGAAATATTGTATATATTTGAGAAGAATGAACCATAGTCACACGTGGGTGATTGTACCTCCTAACACAGAAGAGCTGTTCAATAAGCTAGATTTATGTCTATAGCATATTACCAGAAAGGGAGGGGAAAAATATTTGATTTATTTGTATGTTATTTTTGTGTATATTGAAAGAAAAAACATGGCAAATCATAAAACACTTATTGATAAGCAATTTCTCATTCTGAGGGAGAATCAGAAATATGTGGCCAATAATTTTGATATTTGATATTCATTTATTTATCAATTTAGCAGCTATTTCATGTTAATTCCAAAATGAAATTGAAGTGACTTATCAGCTTCCAAAAATATCTCATATTGCTGGAATATATGCATAACATTTTTATATATTATCTCATTTATTGCAATTTAGTCATTGTGCATTGAATTTTCAAGATAATAAAATGAAGATTCAGTGACTCAATTCATTAGACACTATATAACTGGTTAATAAAGAAGTAGGAAAGGAAAGTCAGGTCTCTTGATGCAAAATGTGTTATCCATCACATAACATCACACACAGACACTTCAGAGACAAGAATTACCATGCTATCCTTTCAGTATTTGTATTGTTGATTTAGTCAGTAGTAAATCAGAAATGAAAGATGCAAAGCTCAATCTCTGAGAAGGATGATTTTAAAGAAAAAAAAATATTTGTTATGAAGCATCTTAATAATTAGTGAAAATCAAAATTAACCTTTTGGAGATAGAAAATTAAAAGTATGAGCCATAGAGTCATCTCTGAAAATATCAAAGACAAATTGACTCTTGTTCTCAAATCCTCTAATCCAATATGGTCCGCACCAAAACATCATGAAAGCAGGAAATGTTTTATTCTATCTCTCTAAGAGCCTAACATATTTCTTTATATCTAGTAGAAGACAGATGTATTAGTCAGGGTTCTCCAGAGAAAAAGCACCAATAAGAGATAGACAGATGATAGATATATTACAGGGATTGGCCCACCCCATTGCAGAGGCCAAGATGTCCCACCACCTACCATCTACAAGCTGGAGAACCAGACAAGCTGGTGGCATGATTTAGTCTGAGTCTGAATGCCCCAAAATAGGAGTGCTAATATTGGATGCAGTAGCAGATAGATGTCCCAGCTGAAATAGAGAGTAAATTCACCCTTACCCTGCCTTTTTGCTCTTTTTGGACCCACAGTGGATTGGAAGATACCTACCAACATTAGTCAGGGCAGATCTTCTTTACTCAGTCTACTGAATCAAATGCTAATCTCTTCCAGAAATACCCTCACAGATGCACCCAGAAATAATGTTTTGTCAGATATCTGAGCATCCCTTAGACTAGTCTAGTTGACACATAAAACTGGCCATCATACAGATCAATGCATTTCTGAAACTAAATTCAAACACAGCCAAATCTCAGTGACCCAGCCTTATTCTTGACTCAGAATTAACTTTTCTGAAGCATTCAGACATGTAAAAATGCTTCAAAAATCATGTTAAAATACTACATATACAAATATCTCCATGATATATACAGCCTTAAATTTTGCAATTTATCATAATATTAAAGCAAATTACAAGAAAACAGGGACATTTCTTTATTCTGAAAAACAAACAAAAGACATTGAACTCCAAGACAAATTATTATGGAGTTAAATAAAATGCAAATGATTAATTACATTTATAAATATAAGTACTCTGAATCTCAGCATTATAATTCACAAGTCTTAAAAGTATTAAACCTTTAGTGCAAAATAAATAATGCTATAATGTATCTTAGAAAATTTTAAGAATGCAGCAGATCGCAATAAATATCTCTTCGGCTTCTTTCACTTCAGCTCTAAGCTAGATGTTAAGGAAAATGTGTAATTTTAGAACTTGTATAAGGTCAATAAGAAGAAATTATAAAAATGTAGAGAATGCATCATTGTTAGCACAAAACAAAAACTAACTTCAAGAGATTATACAAAGAAAAGTCAATTGTCTTTGGCAGATGTGGATTTTGGAAAAGCTATCCAGGAAGAGAGGACATTGAGCTAGATTCTGCTGGACAAATATGGCGGTGCATAACAGTCATGGAGGAGGAAATTTCCGAAGGGGAACATTATATGATAAGCTAAAGAGTTTGGAAATGCAGATATATTTATGCTGCTCTATACTGCAGGGCCTATATTTGTATGAGACGTAGAAGAGTTCAAAACAAAATAATTTTTCTGTGGTATATTAAGGGTCTTGGATTTTATTCTCAAGACGGTAAGAAATTTATAGTAAGATTTCAACAATAAAAATTATATTGTTAGATTTGCATTTCAGAAAGAAAACTGGCAGAAACAGGATATTTGTTTGCCAAATATGGTGAAGCTGTCAGGGTCTCTATCAATATGGGTCACTTTAACTCAATAGAGTTTTGCCCATTCCATGCGTTGGACTTTATGTAATCAGGAATCAAACATATTGTATTGAACCACTGAAATTTGGAAATGTATCTCTTACAATAGCTAGCACTACTTCTCTATGTAAAGACATTAGTACCTTAAAACTGGGTGGGACTGCAACAGAGATCCGAATACACGACATTGGTATGATTAGTAAAAAAACAAAAACTTGTGTAAGAATTGTTTAGCTTGTGAACAATACAAAGGAATGATAGAGTTCAGATTTGTGCAGCTTTGCTGGATTAGAAAACAAAAAGTATTCTTTGAGAATCCAAATGATAAAAAAATAAAATTGAGTAAGATTTTTAAGAGAAAAAGACCCTGGCCGAAAAGTTCTGATTAAGGATTTAGCCTTTCCAATCAAGTCTATTATTTCAGATAGCCTAAGGCTAACACCATTAAGTTGAGACAGAGGCATGGGAGTAAGGAAACAAATAATCAGGTTGGAAAATTATGTCTGGGAAATAACTCGGGATGTGTTTTCTGGGATTTGAAACTTGCTGGAAGTAGATAGATTAGAACCCAGTAAGTACTTGAGAAAAGTGTATTATCAATGAAACTATAAACTCACACTAACACATTTTGACTCTTTGATCTCAAACTTGCACTGGCAAGAAGCTATCTAAAAATAATGACTAAAACACTGTACAGTTCTCAGAGGAATGCCTCTCAACATGCATTTCAGTCATGGCCACACTGGGTAATAGACATGAAATAACATACTGGCTTGAGAAAAAACAGCAGATAAAAGAATTCTTCCCACAAAGTATAATCAGGATGCAATCAAAGCCTTCCCCTGTCTTCAGGGTACGGGATTTAGTGATATCCACCAAAAAGAATTTCAAGATTATTGAGCACCATGACTTTAGTATCTCCCATTTTAGTCTTTCCAAATGAAGAGTATGTGTGTGTGTGTGTGCGTGTGCATGCGTCTGCGTGTGTGTTGAGTGGTGGCAAGAACAAAGATACTTCATTTTTAGTTCCTGGAATTATTGACATCACATACCAAAAACCAAATTAAACACTGTGCATCATGTAGATATTGTGGACTTTGAGCTAGGTGCTGTGATTACAAGGGACTTTGAGCCATCTCTCTTATAAAGGAAGTTGAATGTGTTCCATGTATGGAAAGAGGAGAAAATTAAAATTTTTTTAGCATGAAGCGTGGGCTATGTTGCTCATTAAAGCATTTCCATCCTCGTACACAGCTATACAATATGTTCTTGCCTTTCTCGTAGCCATGTGTGAACAAATACCATATCAGTGGATTGTACCCAAACCGAAGGTATGCCATTTCCATTTTCTTTCTCTGTCCACTAGCTACATGCAGATATTCCAGCAGAGGATCCTGATACCAAAAAGGATTGCGGAGCCACAGGTTGAAAATAGCAGAGACTCCATGGTTCCCTTAATGATTGCATGGAACAATAACACACGATCCCTGTGATGGTTAGTATTAAGTGTCAAACTTAGATTGGATTGAAGGATGCAAAGTGTTGTTTCTGGGTGTGTCCGTGAGGATGTTGCTACAGGATATTAACAACTGAGTCACTGGACTGGGAGAGGCAGACCCACCCTTAATCTGGGTGGGCATCATACCACTGGCTGCCAGGGAGGCTAGAAAAAGGAGGCAGAAGAAGGTTTAATGAGCATACTTGCTGAGTCTTCCAGCCTTCATATTTCTCCTATCTTGAATGCTCCCTGCCCCTCAAACATCAGACTCCAAGTTCTTCGGCTTTTGGACTCTTGGACTTACACCACTGGTTTGCCTGGTGGTCTCAAGCCTTTGGCCACAGACTGAAGGCTGCACTGTCAGCTGCCCTACTTTTGAGGTTTTGCAACTTGGATTGATCCACTACTGGCTTCTTTGCTCCTCAGCTTGCGTAGCCTATTGTGGGACTTCACCGTGTGGTTGTGTGAGTCAATTCTCCTTAATAAACTCCCTTTCATATATACATCGATCCTATTAGTTATGTCCTTCTAGAGAACCCTGACTAATACAATCCCCCATTCCTACCCACCTGACCTGAGAACTAAATTTTATCACATAAAGCCATCAAGATTTTCTGTTGTTAAAGCGGCTAGCCTTGCACTGAAGATAGTTTGAAGAACTACCAAACTGAAGTCATAGAAACCACTAGATGTCTCTTAAAATAACCCAGGCAACAGATAATGAAGGCTTGATATTAGATGGTAATAGTGGGCGGGAATGTAAATCCTATGGTGAATTTGAAATACGTTTATAAGTACATAATTAATTATGATAGAAGATCAGAAAGGATATTCATAAAACTACAGTTCTGAATTGTATAAATGCTGTTAACTAATATAAAGAAGGAAGAGCAGGCATTGTGAAGAATTGTGAAGAAAATGTTTTATTTTATATTTGAAGTGTCTGTAGAACATTCATTAGGTGGGTCTATGTGTGAATTTTGAGCACAGAAAGAAAAGCAAGGAAAGAAAAAATAGAATTGGCAATAATAGGCTTGTAAGTAAATGGTAGTAAAATAATGGAAGTACCTCTTTGAAATTTCCAAAGGGTGGTGGGTAGAATAAAAGGCTAAGTACAAGATGGATGACATTTAGAAGATAGAAAGATAAAAGATACAGCTTAGAAAACTCTCAATGAAGGGATAGGGAAAAGCTGGATGAGAACCAGAATGTAATATATTAAATACATTTTCATGAATATGAAAATATTCTATATCATAAATGATGTGAAATAAGGATTCAATAGTGTCCACCATATTTCCCAATTCATAAGGTGACTCGTTAATTTAGCAAAACATTTTTATTTGAATAAGGAAAACAAAACATTGATTTCTAAATACTAGGGAAAGAGTAAATTATGTTTTCAGAAGTAAGAATGAAAATGGAATAAAAGACAATGATAGTCTTTTTTTTTTTTTTTTTTTTTATTTTGAGACAGGGTCTTACTCTGTAGCCAAGACTGGAGTGCAGTGGTGCAATCACAGCTCACTGCAACACTGCAACCTCCACCTCCCAGACTCAAACCATCCTCCCACTTCAGCCTCCCAATTACTTGAGACTATAGGCATATGCCACCGTGCGTGTCCAGCCAATTTTTTCATTTGTTTTGTAAAGAAGAGTCTCACTACGTTGCCTAGATTGGTCTCAAACTCTTGGGCTCAAAAAATCCTCCTGTCTCGGCCTTCCGAAGTGCTAGAATTATAGCCTCGAGCCATGGCATCCCACCAAGACGATGATGTCCTAGCAGATGCTGTGTTATTACACCAGAATCCCATTTCCCTGGACTCCGTGCCCATCTTCCAGCTGCTGTCCATTGTGACTGTTAACAGTACAAAAGTGTTTCCTTTCATGCGTGTCAGTGTGAAGAGACCACCAAACAGGTTTTGTGTGAGCAATAAAGCTTTTAATCACCTGGGTGCAGGCGGGCTGAGTCCGAAAAGAGAGTCAGCGAAGGGAGATAAGGCTGGGGCCATTTTATAGGATTTGGGTAGGTAAAGGAAAATTACAGTCAAAGGGGGTTTGTTCTCTGGTAGGCAGGAGTAGGGGTCGCCAGGTGCTCAGTGGGGGCCCTTTTTGAGCCAGGATGAGCCAGGAAAAGGACTTTCACAAGGTAATGTCATCACTTAAGGCAAGGACCGGCCATTTACACTTCTTTTGTGGTGGAATGTCATCAGTTAAGGTGGGGCAGGGCATATTCACTTCTTTTGTGATTCTTCAGTTAATTCTGGCCATCTGGGCATATACGTGCAAGTCACAGGGGATGCGATGGCTTGGCTTGGGCTCAGAGGCCTGACATTTCCTTTCTCCGGAGAATTGCTCTCAGCTATTGAAAGCTAGAAATACGTTCCTTCCCCCACTTTCAGAAAAGGCCCATAGATAATTTCTGCTTATATCAGATGGAAGTGGGCTTACTAGGAACAACTCTGTGATACTTTTTATATGTTTCCCCACATGAATCAGGCTAAGGATGGACTTTACTTGACTTGGCATTTTTGTTTAGCTCTCTCCTACCTCACCAATTTGATTCATTCATTTTCTTACAAGTTTTTTCTTTTTATGGGGATCACTCCTCCAGTAAATCACATGCATGTAATCCCTGTCACAAGCTCAGGTTTTAGTTATCCAAGCTTCAGATAATTGTTGTTAGGAGGAATCACAAGGAAAGGATTTCATTTTGGATAACTCAATGCCCAGATCATAATGACAACATCACCTGTGGTAGGTAAACTACTGATAGTCCCTAGCAGAAAGTAGATGTGCTTTTATCTTTGGTCAACTGGGAAGAAATAAAGATACAAGACAAAGCTGTCAGATAAAATACAAGACACCCAACCAAATTCAAATTTCAGGTAAACAATCATTTTTTCTAGTATAAATACATCTTATGTATAAGTATGTCCCATAAGTATATCCTAATATATAATATACATCTCTTATATGTGTGACTCATAAATATGTATACTTATACTCATGTATACATATGTCTAATAAATGTATATTTTATTTCATGTATGATATATACTTACATATGGGATATATTTATACTAAACATCTATTCATTATTTACTTAAAATTCAAATTTAGTTGAATGTCTTTTATTTTTATTTGTTAATCTGGCAGCCCTATTAGAAGAGGTTAATACAATATCACTGGTATTTGAATTGTATGCGATAAATGGTAATAAAAAGGAGTATAAAATCAGTGGCTCTTTTGGAGCACCATTGAGATATTAAGAGACATATTAACAAGTTGAGAGTAATTATTCTAACTTTAAAGTAGAATTTGAGAGTCACAGGGCCTCTTTGGAAACATTTACAAAGATCCTCAATTCTGTACGGTTTCCTCAGGCAATGCAGAGCTAATCCTCCCAACGGGAGTGGTGAGACCACTTCTTATTTATTTATTTTTTTTAATTATACTTTAAGTTCTAGGGTACATGTGCACAATGTGCAGGTTTGTTACATATGTATACATGTGCCATGTTGGTGTGCTGCACCCATTAACTCGTCATTTACATTAGGTATATCTCCTAATGCTATCCCCACCCCCACCCCCACCCCACAACAGGCCCTGGTGTGTGATGTTCCCCTTCCTGTGTCCAAGTGTTCGGTGAGACCACTTCTACTAGAGTGGAGACATTTCTTTCACTAGGGGTAGCGAGACTGCTTCCACCAGTAAGAAGGATTCTGAGATTCTGATCCACTTAGAGGCTCAATGTCCCTGGCTTCCTCTAAGTTTCTCCACACATCCCTGTTCCAACTTTCAGCACCTAATTCCTTCCCAATCACTGCTCTCACTTTAAGTGAGACACTCTTGCGGGGAACTCAAATTGTTGTAACTGAGCCAGTAGAAGGATGAGATTCTGCATTTAACTTTGAACAGTCTGAGCACTGCAGCTCCAGGAGATAAAGGTCTCCTTCAGAGCACACATAGAAACTTTCAGGTCATGTTTGCTGAACTTTATTTGGGAATTTAAATCTCTGAGATCATCTTTTTCTTGCCCCATTTTGTCCAGTGATATTAGAATTAACTAAGCGATCTTATTATATTCATTAATTTGACACAAATACACAGTCACCCAGATTCTTCTTTCCTGTAACTGGCTGATATTTTGTATACCTCCACCGCTAGAACATGCCATGGACTTTCAGCATTCTCTTTAATGCTGGAAAGACAGTCATTATTGTCTTTAATTAGATTAGAAAGCCAATTCCAGAAACCCTAGAACTAAATCAGAAAATTCATCCTTAAAAATATTCTGTTTCTATCATTTATTTTTATGGAGGAGTAATACATTTTTTTAAAATTTTTAATTTAAAAATCTGAATTGAACCATTCCCAGTGCCAAAATCTGTATTTGTCAGAACTCTCAAGAGAAACAGAACCAATATAATGTGAGATTTATTACAAGTACTAGAAATTGATTCATATGATTATTGAGGTCGACAAGACCCAAGATCTGCAGTAGACAACCTGGAGACCCAAGAGAGCCAGTAGTATAGTTCAAGTTCAAAGGCTGGCAGGCTTAAGTTCCAGAAATGTGTGAAGTTTCAGTTAAAGTCCTATGACCGAACCAATATCTCAGCTTAAAAACAGTTCAACAGGGCACATTCACTCTCTCTCTCTTTCACGCTTTTTCTTTCTCTCTCTCTGGAGCTGAGAGATTTGGGCTGAAACATTTGAGCTGGGGTATATCTAGATATGTGGATAGATAAAAGATAGATAGATGATAGATAGATAGATAGATAGATAGATAGATAGATAGATAGATAGATATAGATAGATATAGATATAGACAGATAGACAATAAATAGGCAGATTTCTACTACCATGGTGGAATAATTGGTATATTTTACCCTCCAATCATGAGCAGCTATTACACGGGCAACTATTTTTAGTACTGGTCCACAGAAGAGAAGAGACTGTTATCCATAAGCAAAGGGAATTCCATAAGGTGAACACATGTTGGATCCGCCTTTCATCCTGGAACACCTTCTGGACCATGACACAAAGTGTTTCCCATTTGCAACATGCTGTTATGCTGATCTGGGGAAGAAGAGATTGGAATTAGGCCTTCTGAAGGGGATCTGAATTTCTACCTTGGAACATGTTTCAGATCACAGAGCAGGTTGTTAGAGTACAATTAGAGTACAAATGCCATGCTGACCTGAGGAGGAAGAGATGAAAGTTTAGGGCTTCTGAATGGACTGAAATTCGTGAGTCAAGGTGTCTGAGAGGAAGGAACTTCCCAGGATAAGAAAGCCTACAAATCTGGTGGCTGAAGGAGGCCTTCTACAGGTCTTTGGCTAAGGGCTAGACTATCAATATATAGAGTGATAATCCCTGAGGCTTTACAGAAAGAAGATTCTTTAGGAATAAAAGCTCAAAAGAGCTAACAGAGGACATATGTGTTGAGAAAAAGTGTAGATCGCAGCCAGCCAGAGTGTACAGAACATGCTGGGTACATCAGGCAATCAATTGAGGCCCTGGAAAGGTTAGACATTAGAAGGGCTGTACTCTAGAGTAGTTACTGCACTCAGAATAAGATCAGAATCAAAATGGACTAAGCCCACTAAGATTAAAATTATCCAGTAGTTATTTAACTGTCAGCACAAAAATTGATACCTTTTAAAAGTATTTGGGAGGTTGAGGCAAAAGGATCACTTGAGCTCAAGAGTTCAAGACAAGCCTGGGAAATATAGCAATAACTTGTCTCCACCAACAAAAAAAAGTTAAAATAATTCTGACTCTCTATAAAATCTCATTCACAATGTTCAGCTGTCATTAGTTTGCTATAACAAAGTGCCACAAACTAATTGACTTAAAAAAACAATACTTTGTATCAAAGTTTTGGAGGCTAGGTCAAAATCAAGACATCCCACGATAAGTTCCTTTTAAGGGCTGTGGGCATATCACCAGTACATACTTGGTCTTCTTCCTGAGTGTGTGTCTCTCTCCAAATTTCTCCTTTTTTGTAAAAATACCATACATGC
This sequence comes from Hylobates moloch, assembly GCF_009828535.3. Taxonomy (NCBI): domain Eukaryota; kingdom Metazoa; phylum Chordata; class Mammalia; order Primates; family Hylobatidae; genus Hylobates; species Hylobates moloch. The sequence goes on from NW_026652279.1 coordinate 132,249,801, forward strand.
TGAATAATTTCATTTTACATTAATTAACTCTGTTAATTAACTCTGTAAACATTTTTTTCTCCAAATAATGTTACATTCTGAGGCTTTGGGATTTAGGACATCAACATTTAAATTCCTAGAGAACACAGTTCAACCCATATCACCAACATAAAATAAAATATATCTATTGATTTGAGGAAGCCTGAAAATGTGCCCTGTAATCAATTCAGCTGGGAGTAATCAATAGAAATAGACCTCAAGAAAACCCAGGTGTGGAAATTATCAAACAATGACTTTAAAACAGCTATGATAAATAGGTTCAATGTTATTAAAAATGGAGATATAGACCAGGTGCTGTGGCTCATGCCTATAATCCTAGCAATTTGGGAGGCCAAGGTGGGCAGATCAACTTAGCTCAAGAGTTTGAGACCAGCCTGGGCAACATAATGGGACCTCCTCTCTACAAAAAATACAAAAATTAGTCAGGTGTGTTCATGTGTACCTGTAGACCCAGCTACTTGAGGGGCTGAGGTGGGAGGATCACTTGAGCTCAAGAGGTTGAAGCTGCAGTGAGCTATGATTGCACCATTGCACTTCAACCCAGGCAATAGAGTGAGACCCTGTCTCAAGAAAAAAAAAAATAAAAAATGAAGACATAATGTGTGAAAAGAGGAGAATATCATCAAATAAATGAAAACTATTAGAAAGAGAAAAAAAGCAAATTCTAGAAGTCTAAAAATACACGCAAACACATATATATATGTACACACACACACATATACATATATATATATTTTTTTTTCAAAGAATAAGCTTAACTGTAGACTGGAGTTAGAAGAAGAAAGTAGTGAAAGTGAAGATAGATGGGAAGATATAGTAAATCTGAACAGCATACAATAAAAGTAAATAGAGCTTCAGTGATTCGTGAAACAGTATCAACCAGTCTAACAGATTAACTGGGGTCTAAAGAGAAAGGAAAGAGATAAAGAGTATAAAACATATTTGAACAAATAATGTCCAAAAATTCCCCAAATTTGGTGAAAAATATCCTGCTAATTTAAAAAGCTCAGTGAAGCCAATCAGTATACATAAACAGAATGCCACACCTGGGAATATTTTAATCAAACTGATGAAAACAATAGATAAAAAATACATCAGAAAATCAGCTTAAGAATACACGTTGTACAAAAACAAATGACAACTGATAAAGCATCTGATAAAATGGGGTCACAAATACAAAGAAAAAAATCTTTGAATTGTTGAAAGAAAAATAAAAAAGTATACCCAGAATTCCACATGCAGGAAAAATATCTTTCAAATGTAATTGCAAAATGAAAATATTGAATAAACAAAAACAGCACCAGCAAGCCCTTCCTTAAAAAATGCTAAAGATTACGCCTAAGTAGTTAAAGAAAGATGATGAGAAATCACTTTTAAAAAAGGAACTAATTAGTAGGAAAGAGCGAAGAACACCAGAAATAGTAAATATTTGGGTAAGTAAACAGGCTACTTTTTATCATTAAAAATTTTTAAGACAATTTTTAATATAATAATTATATTGTAGATTTTATAATGCATGAAAAAGTAAATTATATGATAAACTAGTACAAAGGACAGGAGGGTATTAAATAGAATTATGCAGGTTTTATGTTTTTACATTGTAGGTGAAGTGAAACAATATTAACTTTAAATAAACTGTGATAAAAATGCATGTTTAATTCCTATAACAAACACTGAGAAAATGATAGAAAAAGGTATAGTTCAAAAGCCAGTCAATAAAGAAATTAATATATAGTTATGTATCACTAAACAATTGGGATATGTTTTGAGAAATATGTTGTTAGGTGAAAATCATAGTGTATTTACACAAACCTAGATGGTATAGCCTAGTCTATTGTTTCTAGGCTATGAACCTGTACAGTATGTTACTGTACTGAATAGCGTAGCCAACTGTACTAAAATTGTAAGTATTTGTGTAATTAAGCATAGAAAATGTTCACTAGAACTATGGTATTATAATATTATGGGACTTCTGTCATATATGTAGTTTGTCATTGAGCAAAGCATTATTATGAGGCATATAACTGTACTAAAAAAAAATAGTACCCCCAAGAAAGTATAAAGGAAAGAAGAACACAAATCAGGTTGGAAAACTGAAAATAAATAGTGAGATGGTAGGCTTAAATCAGATTATATCCATGATGATATTAAATGTAAAGGGACTAAACCCCTCAATTATGGAGCAGAGGATGTTATACCAGATTTTAAACCAATGAAACAACCATATGCTTTCTACAAAAGACATACAGTAAATATAGATCCATCTAAATCAAACAGTAATAGATGAAAAAAGGCAAAGCCACACCACAATAGTCATAAACACAAAAAAGAAGCTAAATAGAAATCTAATCATAGAGTATTTAAAAAGACAAAGAATAATATATTTTAATTGTAAAATGGTCACTACATTAGGAAGACTTAATAGTTCTAAGTGTGGTTGCACAAAGATTCAAAACGTGAATAAAAATTGGGAGAACTAAAGACAAAAATAGGCACAGAATCATCATTGAAGGTTTTTTTTTTTTTTTTTTTTGAGACAGTCTTGCACTGTAGCCCAGGCTGGAGTGCAGTGGCGTGATCTGGGCTCACTGTATGCTCCGCCTCCTGGGTTCAGGCCATTCTCCTGCCTCAGCCTCTCGAGTAGCTGGGACTACAGGCACCCGCCACCATGCCCGGCTAATTTTTTGTATTTTTAGTAGAGACGGGGTTTCACTGCATTAGCCACGACATTGAAGATTTTAACATCCCAGTCACAGTAACCAATAAAACTAGAAGAGCAAGTTAATGAGTCTATAAAAGACTCAAACAACACTATCAACCAAGATTACCTAGTTGTTATTTACTGAACACAACACTCAATAACTACAGGAAAAATTGTTTCCATAGACAAATGGAACATTCACCATAATACATCATAAAGTGGACCCTAAAATGATTGACAATATATTTCAAAAAATATCTAAAATCATAAATGTTATGTTCTGTGACAATTAAATTAAAAATTAATAAGTTAGATATATCTTGATTTTAAAATTAAGCAAGAGCCTTCTAAATCATTTGAGTTAAAGAAAATTATAAAAATATTTTTAACTAAATGATTGCAAAACACAAAGAAGCTATGGACTGTAGATAAATTTGTGCTAAAATGAAAATTTATAGACCGTGATGATCAATTTCATGTGTAAGCTTGGCTGAGTCATGAGATGCCCAGATAACATTACTTTTGGATGTGTTTGTGAGGGTGTTTTAAGAAGAGATAAGCACTTGAATTGGTAGACTGAGCGAAGTAGATGGTCCTCTTCAATGTGTGCGTGTGGGTGGGCATCATCCAATCTTGGAGGGAATTCTCCTGCCCCCTTTTCTTCTGCCTCACTGCTGGAGCTAGTACATCTCATCTCATCCCTTTGTGCCTTTGAGCTATTATTTACACCATTGTCTCCCTTGAATCTCAGGACTTCAGACTTACACTGAATGATATCACTGGCTTCCCTGGGTCTCCAGCTTGCAGATTAACAGATAGCAGATGGTGGGACTTTTCAGCTTCCATAATCACTTGAGCCGACTTCTCATTATATGGAAAGATGGATAGGTAGGTAGATAGATGATAGATAGATAGATAGATAGATAGATAGATAGATAGATAGATAATAGATTCTATTGGTCTGTTTCCTAGAGGACCATAATACAAAGGCTCTTTAGGAGAAACAAAAATGAATGACCTAAATTCTCATTTTAAGAAGCTAAACAGTTATAATCAAAGGAAGCCCAAATCATATAGAAGGAAAACAAACAAGAAAAATAAGAGCAAAAATCAATGAAACAGGACTTCCATTCCACTTAGGATGTAGAAATTCATGAGAGAATTTTTCTCCGAATCTGACCATTGGAATAAAGCAGATAGCCTTTTTAAAAAATCATAGTTTAAAAAACTCCATTAGAATGTTGACATAACAAATAATCCTAATGTAATGAAAGGGAAAAATGATGAATACCTCTTAAAAGAGAAGTCAATAATTGCTGTTTGACGATTGCAAACTAATGGGAAGCCAAAAAGCTGCCATAGACAGGGGTAAGAAGAAAAAAGCTGAACATTAACAGAAAAATTAAAAGCTCAATATAATGTGATATGATGCAAGGTGAATCGACTTCTATCTGTCAACTTCTCCAGAATGCTTCACTGAGTGTTTTTAAGAGAAATTCAGTCAGGTTAGGAAGACTGACAGAGATTGACACTATGGTTCAGGCTTTCAGGGCATGCAGAATTCTAAGGTGGAAAAGGAGAACTAAGAGAAACAAACTTCATAAGCACTCTGGGTCTTATTTAAGTAGCCAACAGTTACCATCAATGTCTGGCAGAGAGACAAGGGATCTGAGAAGAAACTCTCTGAGACATAGCATTGGAGCATCCCTAAATTCTGAATATGAAAAAGGAACACTCTATGGTCTCACTTTTATGTGGAAATTTTAAGAAGTTGAATCATAGAAGTAGAATAGAATGATGGTTGCCAGGGACTTGGATGTTGGGTGCAGAAAGTGGGTGAGATATTGGTCAAATTGTACAGACTTTTAGCTGTAAAATGAATAAGTTCTGGGGATCTAAAGGATATCATGGTGACTATAATTAATGATAGTGTACCATTTACTTAAAACTTGCTAAGAGAGTGGATCCAAGTGTTCTTAACACAAAAAAATGGTAATTATATAAGGTGATGCAGTTGTTAATCTGCTTGACTCTAGTAACAATTTCACGATGTACATGCATATAAAATCATCGCACCTTGAATTTTGATTTGTCTATTGTATCTCAATAAACCTGGAGGGAAAAAAAAAAGGGAGAACTGAAAGGTAATCAAAAGACATTTTAGGTCTTACATTGGGAGAGGCAGCCCACAAGAAGTGACAGCAACTAGAGTGGCAGGAAGAGGAGAGCTGAGAAGAAACCCCTCTTGGGTGAACAACAAGGTCGGCTGAAAATTGAAGGCATGAGAACAGAAATCAACCTTTCAGCCACTCAGATCCTTGAAAAGGGAAGACTGGATACTATCCTCATGTAATTTAGAGCATGTGGTGGTGAGCTGAATCTAACCAAAGAAACAACAAATTCCAGAACCAGTTCAACTACCGAATGCATTGACCCGACCTTCACACAAGAAGACTAATGGAAGACACACTTCCATCATTGAAATAAAAATGATCAAACATGCCGGGCGCAGTGGCTCACGCTTGTAATCCCAGCACTTTGGGAGGCCGAGGCGGGCGGATCACTAGGTCAGGAGATCGAGACCACGGTGAAACCCCGTCTCTACTAAAAATACAAAAAATTAGCCGGGCGTGGTGGCGGGCGCCTGTAGTCCCAGCTACTCGGAGAGGCTGAGGCAGGAGAATGGCGTGAACCCGGGAGGCGGAGCTTGCAGTGAGCCGAGATTGCGCCACTGCACTCCAGCCTGGGCGATAGAGCGAGACTCCGTCTCAAAAAAAAAAAAAAAAAAAAAATGATCAAACATATAAAAATGCAGAAAACATGACCCAGCATGAAGAAATAATATTGTCAAAAGCTTTTTATGCATGGGATGATCATACTTTTTTTGTTCTTATTCTATTAGTATGGTGTATTCTATTGTTAAGCCAATCTCACATTCCTGAGATAAATCCCACGTGGTCATAGTATATTAATATAATGCTTATTATATGTTGCTGGTCTTAATTTGCTAATATTTGGAGGATTTTTCTGTCTCTCTGTGAGTGATAATGGTCTGTAGATTTGCTTTTTTCTTGTGATGACTTTGGTTAGCTTTAATATTGAGAGAATTCTATTGACCTCATAATGACTTGAGAAGTAGTCCTTCCTTTATTTTCTACAAGAGTTTGTGAATGATTACTTTTGTTTATGCTTTTAATATATGATGTCATTTAAAGGAAAATCTAGGCTTTTATTTTGGGAAGATTTTTAATTATTAATTCAATTTGTTTAGCTGTTAAAGGTCTATTTAAATTTTCTATTTTATCTTCAGTAAATTTGAGTAATCTGAGTCTTTCTAGTAATTGCATTCCATCCAACTTGTTCAAATTGTTGGGAAAAAGTTCTTCCTATTATTCCCTTATAGTTGTTTCATTTCTGAAGGGTTTGTAGATCCCTATCTCATAACAGATTTTCATAATTTGTATCTTTATTTCACATAATTCTAGTGTATTTTTTATCTCAGTTTTTGTGTTTTTCCATGCAAGAATTTCTACTGGTTTGTTTGTTATAATTCCAATATCTTTATTGATATTCAGTATTTGATGAATCATTGTCTTATTTTTCTTTCATTTCTTATACATGGTTTCCTTTAGTTCCTTGAACATATTTATAATAGCTCTTTTGAAACTTTTGTAAATTCCAACATCCAGACTTTTACATATTCAATTATATTTATTTTTTACATAATCAATTATATTTATTTATTTTCTTACATATATATCACATTCATTATTTTTGCATATCTAATAATTTTTGTCGAAAATTGAACATTTTGAATAACATATTTCAGCAACTCTGGATTTTGTCATCCATCCCTTTTTCATCTGTAGGTTATTGTTGTTTAATGTTTATATTTTTATTGACTGACCTGGAATAATTCTATAGTTTGCTTCTTCTGGAGTATGTAGGCAGTGAAATATCTTCTTAGTTTATCTATTTATTTGTTTATTTTTATTATTAAGTTTGGGATGCTAGTGGTCAGATGTAAGTTAACGTAATTTAGTTGTCAGGCAATGATGGGCCAGAGATTGTGCTTCAATATCTAGATTCAGTAAAATTTCCATTATTGGTCAATGAATTTATGGAAGACTGGCCCACACATTTGTATCTCGGGCAGTTGACGAACGTTCCTCAGTTTTTACCTCTTGCTGGGTCTTTTTATGTCTTTCACGCACCTGCACATAGTCTCACATACTCTCCCCTAGGTTTGTGTGCACCATTGTGGAGATGTCTGAACAGCCTTCAAGACCACTTAGGATAGGTGGTAGCATATCAAGCCCACTATGGCTGTCTCATTCCACAGATCTCCTTGATAAACTCCTAGCATATCAGTTTGTCCATTTCTTGCCCCAACCAATATTGCAACTTCAGACATCTGCAAGATTGGCCTTACCTGATTGGTTGCGTCAAGAACAATATTATTTTCAACAGTAATCTTGGCCATGGAGTTTTGGATGCTTTATTTCTAATCAAGTTAGCTCTGTCCGGCAACAAAGTTAGACTGCTAGTTTTCATGGCTTGCCCTGCCTCAATAGACCTACTTTTGAGGGAGACTGGGTGAAAGGGATAGGATGTGATCAATCTCAGGCTAAAACCCCATGGATTCTCACTGTTCTTACACAAATTTCTGATGTTTTTTGAACAAATGCTTTGCAATTTGTTGGGTTTTTTTTTAATTCTAGAGAATTGAAATATTTTTCTTTTATTCTTTAAGTAATTTTTTTCCAGTTTACTGTGAGTTTTTTTTTTAATGAGTGCTATTTTGCACATCCCTTTATTCCACCATTCTGCAAGTGTCATTTCTCTTTGACATGGGATATCACCTGATGTCACCTTAGACAAAGGCACCCATTTCACAGTAAAATTATATGGCAGCACACTCACAACCATGGAATCCACTGGTCTCACCACCACTGTATCACCCAGAAGATGCTTGCCTGAAAGAAATAATGCATTGCCCAGAAAAGGCACCACTCTAATATACTCCTTAAAACATTAACCATTATGTCACTGTGTCCCCTGTAGACAGAATATGTGAGTCTAGAAATAAGGGGGTAAAAGAAAAAGTATTCCCCATGCATTCATTTGGTGTTGCTGCTATAACAATATACCACCTTTCCGGGTGGCTTAAATGAGAGAAATTTATTTCTCATCATTCTGTATGCTAGAATCAAGATGTTGTGAGGTTTGGTTTCCTTTGAGGCCCATCTTTGAGTTGCAGATGATTGCTTCCGGGACCATTCTTACGTGGCATTTCCTCTGTGTGCAAGCATCCCCAGTGTCTCTTGGTGTGTTCAAATTTCCTCTTCTTATAAGGACATCAGTCAGATTTGATTAAGACTCAACAGTAACAAATTCATTTTAATGTAATCACCTTTTCAAAGAGCCTATTCTAAATATAGTCACATTCGGAGGTACTTTGGTAAAAGCTTCAACATACACGTTTTTGGGGAGACACAATTTAGCCTGTAACACCCTACTTATGAGTACCTCTTGAAGAATGTATAAGTCTCTTCCTCATTCTCAGAGGGGTGATCTTTCTAACAGGGGACACAATAAGAGCCCCAATAGGGTGGCTGCAGTATCACTTTGGACTCCTTATGCCAGTATACAGGCTGGTAGGGATAATTGATCCTGATTATTATCGGAGGTAAGACTGCTGCTTTAAAATTAGGAAAGGAAAAAATATATCTGATATTCAAATGATGCACTTGGGCAACTGGTGGTATCCACCTGGCCAATTTTAACTGTAAATGAGCAAGCACATCTATATCTGACAAGAGCAGGGTAAACTGAGGCACAGACACTAAGATCTTCCAGTATTGGGGTGTGAGTCATCCTGTGTTGCAAGTCACTCATCCAGCAACAGTATTATCTGAGAGAGGGTGATCTGAAGGGGTTGTAAAAAAGGGAAACTACAAACTTAGTTACAGCCTTAGCACTAACTGCAGCATTGGTGTTGGTGGACTGTAGTTATGCCAGGAACTGTCCTCTTGTAAATGTCTCGGGAATACTGACCACAAAATCCTGAAAAAGCTATGCTTCTTTCAGAATTCTTGTTGCTGTGGTCATGGACTATTTTCTGAGCTGCTGTGTATGTTGTCTGCTGTCACAAGTAGATGTCACTCGTTTTATGGAAAATTGTCCTTGGAAGTTATACATCCTTGCATAAACTCTGAGGGAAGATCACAATCAATTAACACCTGATATGGAGTTTTAAACGGTGAACCTCTAGGCTCAAATATGGGCAATGCAGCAGAGCCCTTTATTCTCCTAATCTCTCTCCTTTCACCATGTAGGTCAGGCAAAGACTAGGTTTGGCCTGAATCCACATTCCTGTTTGGCACTTTCCCTTTCTTTATCCTCATCTACTTCCTCCCTTGAGGTTTTCTTGAAAATTATTTCCTTGATAAATTATGTGTCCCCAGTCACGTATTTCAGGCTCTGTTTCTTGTCTCATGTTTCCCACCTAAGACTTATACATCTGGAATCGGGGAGCAGGTCAGGGAAAATAAAGAATTTTTGTTTCTAATATGGGAAAAACTTCAAGTAGTTTATGGATTTTGGAGAAGTTAACATGTAAAAATTGATCCCCAGGCAGGAGATGAGATACCTTCTACTCTGATTTAGATAAGACATTTAACTAAAATTTAAGGACAAAATATGTTGGAAGAGTTCTTCTCTGTCTTCATGACAAAACGGATAAAGCAAGATCATCCCTTTAATTGAAAAGAAAGCAGAAACTGAGAGAAAGCTTAAGGGAGTGAGTAAATAAATGAAAGTAACAATGAAGGCCCATGTGAACAATGATATGAATTTGTAGTTACACTATAATCTTTCCATTAGTCACACTTTTCTTGGAGCATACAAGAGACCCAATGCAGGAATCACAGTAAGAACAGATTATAAAACAGACTTTTTAGAACTGCTGATGTATATGTAGGTGTGCCACAAAAATATTGACACCAAATAAACCTGGGAAGCCAATGAAAATACAGTCATTCAAAAAACAGAACATGGCATTTTTGGCAGAAGAAGATATAAAGTGAATCTAGAAAGAACTGATAACCGTGTGACAGAAAGACTTATAGAAATGGAAATGGAGGTTTGGTTATATAAAGGAGAAGAAGGAAAATGAAAGAGAAAAAAATATATAAGTTAGAGATTGGGTCATTATAATTCAAAAATTTAAAAGTAGAAAACTCTTAGATATTAAGAAGGTCAAAAACGTGTACATTACAATGGCTATATCATGTATAATTTGCATAAATTGTATTGGACCTGAGAAAATCAATATGCTATATTTAGGATGTTGATAGGTTATCCAAAATATTTGAATTTTTGAATTTGCTGAAGTGAGGGCAAACACTTTAGGGGAGATAAATATGAGTTAAGAACCCAAATTTTCAGTTATCTGGAAGAGTGGCTCTTAAGGTTGACAAATTTAATGGCAAAGATTTATACATAATAGTGTAAGTAGATTTTCTGTGCTTCAAAAGAGGGGGAGTTTTTGGTCAAAGATGGAAGAATGACAATTTGAGAATATCATGAAAGGTATTCTCTGAGTTATTGATCTCTTGACCTTCTAGGATGGATAAACATTATTTTATCATTTGAACTGGGACATTATTTAATATAATTTTAATTGGCATTTTGAGTATTACCCAATGGTAAAATAATTATAAGAAACAAATTTAATTCATTTAGCTCCAGGTTCACAAATTTGGAAAAGCCCTTATTCTCTCTAAATGTATGCACTTACGTGTAGTGATTATAAGGTAACTCATTTTAAAGAGTTCAACAAGTGTTAATTAATGATGACATAATGAAACATTTAGGCAGACAACTATAATAAGCCATATATCAAGGAACATTTTATACTTTCAGTTAGCTGTGTGACTTTGAAAAGATTTACTTGTTTTAAAAATATTACCATATGATTAATCTACTATATTTAAAACATGTAGACAACATCTTTTTTTGTTGTTACCACAGGCACAAGTGGCAAATTATTACATAAATGGAAGTCACTGATCAGATCTGAAGTGAATAGAGTTGAAGTGATTCAGAACACTTGATGTTCTTAACCACCCTGTTTTGTCTTTCAGAATGGAATGTAGTCTGTCCCTATAAATATTTTAAATGTATTTATTGTTCATATATCAAATTGGACTAGAATTTGTCCAGGATTTAGGATTAATCAGTCACCTTTAAAGAAGCACCATAAAATGAAAGACATTAACAAATATTCCTTGGACCTTTCTAGTACTTATTTGTAGAATTAGTATATTTTTCATTTGTATCCAATTATGCATGAGTAGGTGAATTAACTCCTTGAAATCATTATGATTTTGAATTTAAAAATTATGAAATGAGCTGCAAATTAAAGACCAGTCATTATATTCAAGATTTGGTCAAATCAGAAGAAAGGGGTAGAAGATTTTGGGCTGGTTATGAAAGAAAGAACCAATACATTTCAATATACCTTATGATTCAAGGCAATAGAAAAGCTAATTTGAGTGAAATGAATATTTTATATTTCAGTTTGTCTTAGTTTTATCAATAATCTTTAGTCAAAATACATTAGCTTGTTTTTGTAGTTTCTAGTAAGTCGTGTTTTGCTTAGAAAGGTATTTTTGAGGTAGGAGTTGAAGATCTGCAGTTGCTTCTAAAGGTCAATATGTTTTTCATGGTTTAAAGTAGAGAAAATAAGAGTATTGTGTGTGTGTTTGTATGGCTCATGTTTTAATATTGTTCTAACTCACCTGATACAATTCTGTATTATTAATAATTACATGGAAATATATAAGGATACAAAGATGACACAAAATTTTCAGTATCTTGTGGAAATGAATACACTACACATACACACATAGTTTATATATATATATATATATAAACATAGTGTCTGTGTATATATACACACACACACATATATACACTCACATATATATGGATGATCTCTATATATATGTATACACACGTATATGTATATATAAATATATATATACACACACATATATATGGATGACTCCAAGGGCCCAATTAAAATGCAATTGGCTTGTAGATTAAGTTTTTTAAAAAAATTTAGAAGTCCTAGTTGAAATTTACTTTTTTGATTCATTTTTGTTTTCTATTACAATCTAGATTATTAGAAAATACACCCATCATTTTAAATTAATATGCTTATAAGGTACTTTAAATAAAAATATTAATTGAGTGGCATTATGCAATCTGTATAACCAATAACTAGGCATTAGAGAGCCTGTTAGCTTTGAAATACATGCAGATATGTAGACTTCCTGTTCCTCAACACCACAGTTAGGCACATCTCTCACATTTTCCTTTCACTATGTAATTTTAAAAAATTTTCCCCCAATTTTTAAATTTCTACTTTTCCATTAGACCCCTATCAAACAACACTGTATCCTGTCTTAATGAATACTTCCTATCTATCATGTCAATTTTAGTGCTGATCAGAAAGTCTTAGAGCCACTGTTGGACAGAAGATGCAACTGATATTAAGGCAAAATTCTTATTATCTCCTGCTAGCTCTTAGAACTGTATATCTTATCACGTCTATATAGACATTGACAGAAAACTGTCTAACAAATGCAGTGAAACAGCTACAAGTAAGTAAGTGATAGGTCTTTCTTAGGCAGTGTAAAAAGATCAGCGTGGCAGAATGCAGAGCAACAGAATGTCGAGTGGCTAAAGTCCATGAACAATCAGGAAATGAGTAGATGAGGCCAATGTTGACACTTCAGTCCTTAATTATCCTAATTAGAGAACATCAGAACAGCAAAATAATGTTTATTGAATCTGGCAGAAGGAAACATTTTTATTGTGCTTACTGCTTATTTTGGCAGCCATGGTACATTGTTGACTCACATGCTGTGTACTTAACGGAATCTCATAAGCCATTTTATATGAACTGTGGTTAACCTAGGCCCAATTCTTCCTGCGCTTGTAAAATTGCTATTTTGAACTCAAATATAAGAATTTACGTTTTTCATCTATTCTTGTCTTACCAATATTGGCTTAGTTTTTATAGCACATGATATAATGTATCTCTTAGGAATAGTAGGTATGCACAGTGAACATAATTGTCAAGGGTATTTCTTCATTAAATAACAGCACAGGACTTTCTTTCTTTCTTCTTTCTTTCTTTCTTTCTTTCTTTCTTTCTTTCTTTCTTTCTTTCTTTCCTTCCTTCCTTCCTTCTTTCTTTTAATTAAACACAGTTAAATTGAGCAAAGAAGATTCATGAATGGGGCAGCCTCCCAAACCAGAGTAGGCTCAGAGAGACCGCAGTGCAGCCACGTGGTGGAAGAAGATTTATGGACAAAAAAAAGGAAAGTGATGTACAGAAAACAGAAGGGAGGTAAAGAAAGGGCTGGATTGTTTGCCTTGTTTGAACACAGTTTAAACAGTGGCTGTCCGTGACTAAAATTGGCTAATATTTGGTGATTGACACAAGAGTAGATTACAGTCTGTTTATACATCCAGGTAGGTTATAGTTCACTATGTATGGAGAAACCTTTAAAATATGTAAAGAGGCAGGTTTAAGCTATACTTAATTTAACGCCCTTTTGGTCATCCTTTCAATTTTGGGAGAGAAACTGAAACTGTAGGCATTGATGTCATCCTAGGATACATTTCTTGTCTCAAGGTTTCCACAGCTAGAATGAGAAAGTACCATTTAAACAAATTATTATAAAATCATGTGCTACAAAAGTTATAATGTAGTATGAACATTATGGGAGAAGGTGATCTATGTTTTTTTTCTGCATTCGTAAAGTTTTAATTGGCAAATAAAAATGGCTATATGTACAGTGTTCAACATGATTCTTTAAAATATTTATACATTGTGCAATGGCTAAATAAAGCCAATTAACATATGCATTGCCTCACATACTTATCTAATTGTAGAAAGAAACCACTTAAAATCTACTGTCATAGCAATTTTAAAATATATAATACATTGTTATTAACTATAGTTACTATGTTGTACAATACAGCTATTGAACTTATTCCTCTTGTTTAATTGGAATTTTGTACCCTTTGACCAACACCTCACCCAACTCTCCCATTTCCATAGCCCCTGGTAATCATCATTCCACTCTCTGCTTATATGAGTTTGACTTCTTACATTTCATATATAAGTGAGATCACACAGTATTTGTCTTTCTGTGCCTGGCTTATTTCACTTAACATCATGTGAAGGTGATATTTGAATTGAGTCTCATAGGCTAAGGAAAAATACATGTATATATATACACACACATATTTGATATATAAATATAGATCAAAAAGAGAAGGAAGGAAAAATCATTTGAGGCTGAATGATTGAGGGAATAGACTATTTTAAGTATGCAAGAGCCACAAGAAGCATTCTGAAATATTGATTGTTTTGGTTATTTTCCCTTTTTAATAGCCAATTCAGCTAAATTATTTGACTAGACATCCTATACTAGAATTATGGATTATTAACTTTCTTCTACAGTCAATATTATTATTAGAAAAAAAGTAAAAAATAACTCACATCATGACAATGTTAGAAGAGTATATTTAAAAGTAAAAGTTATTCTTATTTCCCATGAAACATTTGATTAAATAATCTTTATAAAGAGAAAGGCAAATGGGGAGCATACTATTTTCCAGGAAGACTATATTTTATGATGGAAACACTCAAAATTCAGGGGCTAAACAACTGAAAATTGTATTTTTCTTGCCTTGGATTTCAGAACTATACCTGGACATATATCTGTGTGTGTATTTTCATCCTTGATTTTGCCTGGCTCTTGATCTGCCCACTGAAGCTCGGAAACAAGGGTTCCGTATTTCTGGACGGTTTCTTCTTTGCTGCATTGATGTGAATTTTCTGCAAGTTTAAGGGATCTCTGCCTTTTGAATTTTATCAAAAATCCAGGTTCCTTTTAAATACTGTTTAGCAATGAATTTTCTAGAAAGTAGAAACTGGGAAGGAAAAGAAGGTGGTGAACAAAGCACACCCGGAGGCCTTAGGCCATAAATCCAGTACATATCACATTGATTCTTATCTCACTGTCAATAGCTCAGTTACATGGCATCTGCTAACCAGAGGGTGGGGGTGAGGGCAGGTGTGCATGCATGGCCCAGGTACCAACTTAGCACTATGGAAGTGGCTGGTAGTAGTGTCCATCACAAGTGGGGAGCTTCCTCAGTTGCTTTAGTCCCCCTTATAAATATGTTCATAGTCTTCTAGAATCACAGTTATTTCTATTATAAGTCCATAAAGATTGCTATAGGTATTTTAAATTTCAGTTTTTAAAACTATGGCAGTCTAATTCTGGTTCTATGTAGATAACCTATTCTAGAATTTTCTAGAATTTTCTTTTTATTGCTACAGTCTATAAATCTATTTATAAATTTGTGAATGTGCCAGGCGTTTGATGTGGACTTTTAATCTGAAAAACATTATAGGAATTTATTTTGCCTATTATCTCTTCTCCTATCTTCTTCTCTTTGCTGTTGAACTATTATAATTTTATTGTAAGATTATCTGAATTTTTCTTTTAGATGTACTTTATTTTTAGTGATAATCCCGATCCTTTGTATTTTTGTTTTGAGTTATCAAGCCCTCTTCCAAGTATTAGGCATACAGAAATAAACAAAAAGATCCCTTAAAAAGAACATGTTTCCTTCAAGCTTAAATTAACATAGGATAGTATCAACAACAAAGAAGAAAAATATATTTCATGTCAGATAATAATAAGGGCTATGGAGAAAGACAAAATAAGAGAGGAGAAGAGGAAGTGTGGGGAAAGGGTGGTTACTACTTTAGGACAGTCAATAAAGGACTGACTGTGAAGGGGACATTTGATCAAAGGCCTGAATTTGGTAGGAGAGCAACACTTGTGGAGTTCTGGAGGAGCAGCCTGGGAAACACCAAAGCCCTTGAGCGTGGGGCATGGCTGTCAGGTTGAGGACCAGGATAAGCAGGGGACAAGAATAGAAGTGTGATGATTAGAGAAGGAACAGGAGGCTAGTCTGTGAAAAGTCTTGTAGGACCTAGTACAAATTTAGAGTTTACTCTGGGTGGGGTAAAAAGCCACTGAAAAGTTTGAATAGAGCAGTGATGTGATCTACCTGATGTTTGAAATGAATCAATCGGTGGCCATGTTGAGAATAAACTGCCTGGGGGTGTAGGGGAAAGTGAAGGGGCATATTAGCAGTTATGGCAAGGCAGGTAAAAGAAAATGTTGTTTAGCCTATGGTATTAGTAGTGTGGATAGTTGAGCAGTGCTTAAATTCTGTATGTATTTAAAAGGTTGCCGAATGACTCAGAATACAATGTGAGAAATAGAGAAGCATTCAGCATTCAGAGTCAGCAACAGGCATTTGAGTAGGCGTTGCCAGGTGGGGAAGAATATAGCTATTTTCCCCAAGATGGAATCTCTTTTATTTTTTTATTTCTCTTAATGCTTTTTTCATTTCCTAAATTATTTTGTTGATTTGTTTTTATTACTTTCAGATATGTTATCTAATTAGATCTCACATTGCAATGTTTTTTTAAAAATCATCACAAGAACTTAAATCAAAAGAATAGTAAGCTCTCTCTTGTGTCTTTAATTATGTGTATATAATAGGAGTGACTTACTCTGAATCTTTGACTTGTTTTTTTGTTTGTTTTTTTGGAACTAAACAGATTCCTTAAATAGCAGTCTTATTTTCTTTCTTATCTTAGTCTACATTTTTCATTATTCTTAGAATTATTATATTTGGCTCTAATACATAAATAAAAATTATAGCCTCATCTTTCAACTTTGAATGAAATCATTACTTATATGCTAAGCAGTTACAGTAATGGCATTATTGTATATGTGTGTAAAAAGTCTAAGAAACTATTTTCTTCGGATATTTTTTTAAAAATCTGAAATTCAGAACTTCAAATTATACAGTCATAATAGTCAAACAATAATGTACAGAATAATCTGTTATTTTTGAGATAACAAATTGCGCATTGCACTTCTCAAGTACAATAACTTTTTTAATCAATAACCTTTATGTTTAGAGTAATTTTAAATTCACAACAATGACTTTTAAATATAAATTTGCAACTGAAAGGAGCCAATAACAGTCGCTTGCTTGGTTGATTGCATGATAAATATTTTGTTCTCTACTATGTAACACTCACCAATAAATGCCAATAATAATTGCAACAAAATCTTTTGCTTTTAAAGCTGTGTAAAAGGCAGAAATAATCATGTAATCATCTTGTAATTATATGGTACTTACTATGCAATTACATAGTAAATACATTGTAAATTCAAAATAATTACATGGTTATTTGCGTTATGCATGGTATCTAATCCAATTTTGACACATAAAACATTGGTAACATCCAAAGGGTTGCCCAAATTTCTCCCACCTACACCACAGGATCGGTAATAATGGAAGTAATTAAAGGAAGTCCTTGAATGAATGCTTGATATTGTATGATTGGAAACTATCCATTCATATTTATGGCATAGGTAGAATTATAAATTAGTACAGAATGAGATTAGCAATTAGACTATAAATTATTAATTAAAATTATGTCAAGAATGATTTTGGTTCCATGAGAAACTTACTTCTAGAATGGCAGAATAAGGAATATAGAAGATTCTCACGCCAATATATATATAAAATTATGAAGAACAATTCCTCTATGCCTCTAGAAATTGTTCTAAGGGCGTACAGCAAATGGGAAAATATTCGTCCAGTTAAATCTCCTTAATTTTAGTAACTACAATGAACATTTCAGTCACAGCATTTCAGTCACAATCAATTTCTTCCCCATACTCAACAAGCTTTACTTTATGGGGGCTCCCTTTCCTTCAGTCTCAGCAACTGCTTTACCATGAGATGGGGAGACTACTGGTATTTCTCATTTCCCTCAACTTTATGTTGCCGAAACTCTATTATGGGTAGGCATAGCCAAAGGGCTCCCTTCTAGCACACAGTCCCAATCACAGGGCAAAATGTCTATTGCAGAAAACACAGGATAAGAATACTGGGGCCTGATCATTCCATTTCATCTTGCTTTTAGGGTGGAGGTTACACAGGGGGGGGGGCAGCCAAGGAGACTGGAGACCATACCCCGCATGTGCGCAGCATGTTTTCATAGAGCAGGGTTGTGTAACTCCAGGAGAAATGAGCCATTGTCTCTGCTTCCAGCTCTTTGGCAGCTCTGTAGAGGTTATGCCCACCAGGACAGACATGTCATAAGAACAAAATGCTTCACAGGTCTTCATGAGAGAAATGACTTCATTTGTAACAGTGTGAAGGATTCCATGCCCATGGGAGAAAGGGGAGATGTCCACAACAATGGAGACCTTGGTAAAGAGCAACTAAGAGGGCACACATAGCTCTATTATAATAGTAGCAAAAAGTGAAATGGCACAGCAATCATACATGTAACAGAAAGAATCAGGGAAGGAAATATCCAAGAAAAATATCTACTGATATCACATTTAACTGTGAGATACAGGAAAACTATGAACAAGCCCTAGGCTAATCCAACTGAGGCACATTAAGAACAGGGAAGCAGACAAAATTGAAAACATTCAAAAGTTACACACAGATAACAGGGCAAAAGCCCCACTGGACCTAGGGGATTAAAAATAACCTCTGACCAAACACTAGCTGAACATAGGTTACTCTGAGCCGGAAGCAATTACTAAGAAGCCAGGGGCAGGTGGATCACCTGAGGTCAGGACTTTGAGACCAGCCTAGCCAACATGGTGAAACCCGGCCCTACTAAAAATGCAAAAATTAGCAGGGTGCAGTGGTGGGCGGCTGTAATCCCAGCTACTCAGGAGGCTGAGGCAGGAGAATTGCTTGAACCCCGGAGGCAGAAGTTACAGTGAGCCGAGTTCGTGCCATTGCACTCCAGCCTGGGCAACAAGAACAAAACTCCATCTCAAAATAATAAATAAATAAAATAAAATTTCACACAATGTTGTCAGTCTGGAATAATGTGTACATA
This sequence comes from Hylobates moloch, assembly GCF_009828535.3. Taxonomy (NCBI): domain Eukaryota; kingdom Metazoa; phylum Chordata; class Mammalia; order Primates; family Hylobatidae; genus Hylobates; species Hylobates moloch. The sequence goes on from NW_026652279.1 coordinate 132,268,592, forward strand.
CCCAAGGCTGCCTCTAAGGAGTGACAAATTTATGCTACTACCTCAGGACTAAATGGCAGGTGGAGGAGATGTAAACTTCTGGACCTCGGAGAGCAGCTTCCACCTACATATACATTAAATTTTAAAGAGTAAACATCTAGAGTTCCAGTGGGAATTAAGCGCAACATTTGACCAATAAGTGGTTTATGCTGTCCCTGGGCAATCCCTATGTAGTCAGCCAAAGAAAAAAATGAAACAAAACCTAAGGAAGGTCATGCGAGACTTCACATTGAAATGAAAAAGACTATACAGAGTAATTTCAGCCAGATCACTAAACAAATAATGACAACTAAACAAACACAAAACATTAACTTCAAAGGGGTGGGAAGAGTTATGGTTCTGGGTTGTTACAATATATTACCCAAAACATCCAGATTTCAAGAAGAAATCATAAGACATGAAAAAGGGAAAATACGAAATGTGTATATAGAAAAAATAGACCCAGAGGTTGGCATTAGCAGATAGATTCAAAGCAGCCATTATAAATATGTTCAAAGAACTGAATATAATCATGCTTAAGGAATTAATGATGCTACAATGGCAATGTCTCATTCAATAGAGAATATCACACAGAAAATATCCATGAACTTTTATAAATTATAAAAAGGAAACAAATGGAAGTTTTGTAGTTGAAAATCACATAAAATAAAAAATATAGTAGAAGTCTCATAGTAGATTTGGAGTGGCAGAAGAAAATCTCAGCACACTTGAATATAGGTCAATAGAGATTATGCAATCTGAAGACCAAGTAGAAAAAAAAATATAGACAAATAAGCACTCTTAGAGAAATGTGGGACATCATTAAGTGCATTGACAAATGCTTCTGGGAGTGCCAGAAGGAGAGAAGAAAATAAAGTGGAAGGAAAACTTTTTGAGGAAATAGTAATTGAAAATCTGCCAGATTTGATTAAAAATAATAACAATCTACATATTCAAAAAGTTCAGCAAACTTCAATTAGAAAAAATGCAGAGATCCACAGCCAGACATAACAGCCAAAATGCAAAGATCCACAGCCAGGCATAACGGCCAAAATGCTGAAAGCCAAAGGTAAAAATAAGACGTTTTAAACATTAAGAGAAAAAGAACTCATTACATACCAGAAAGCTCCATTAAGATTAACAGCTACTTCTCAGAAGACAATAGACAGTGGGATGATTTATTTGAAGTCTAAGAGAGAAAGAGGGAGAGAAGAAGGGAGAAAAGAGAGAATAAGAAAGGGAGAAAGGAGGAAATAAATAATCTAATACCCAGAAAAAACTATTTCTCAAAAAATGAAGACAAAATAAAATCATCGTAAGATAAGCAAAAACTGAATTTTTCACTAAAAAATATCTGCCTTGCAAGAAATACTAAAGAAGTCCTTCAGGCTAAAACCAGTGGCAACACATGGGAATGCAAACCTACAGACACACACAGACACAAACTGTTAATTCATTGCTACTGGTTTTCAAGATGGAGGTAGGAGGCCATCAGCCTAGAAATGCAGGTGTTATCTGGAAGCTAGAAAAAGGAAAGCAATTGATTGTTCCCAAGAGCCTACAAAAATGAATGTGGCTCAGCCAACACCTTGATTTTAGCATAATGATACCTATGTCCAACTTTTAACCCACAGAACAATAAGATAATTAATATGAACTGTTAATCCACTAAATCTATGGCAGCTTGTTACTAATACATAAAGTTATAACAATTCATTATTAGATTTGTAACATACATAGACATAACATGTGCATCAGTTTCCTAGGACTGCTATAACAAAATACCACAAACTGAGTTGATTAAAACAACAGAAAAAAGAAGTTTGACTCTTTCTGTTGACGTCTATATTATTTAGCAATTGCACTTCTTGGTATATACCAAAAATAATTTAACTAGAGTCTTGGAGAGAGATTTATACACTCATATTCACAGCAGCATTATTCACAATAGCCAACAGATAGCACTAACCCAAACGTCTGTAAGCAAACAAAATGCAATATACGCATGGAATGGAATACTATTCATCCTAAATAGGAAGGAAAGTCTGATACATGCTACAACATGAGTAAACTTTGAGGACATTTTGCTAAGTGAAATGAGCCAGTCACAAAAAGGCAAACCCTGTATGATTCCATTTATATGAGGTATTTAGAACAGGCAAGTTCACAGAGATGGAAAATAGAATGGTGGCTCTCATGGACTGGGAGGCAGGAGGCAATGTGAGCTTAGTGTTTTATGGGTATAAAGAGTTTCAGGTTTGCAAGATAAAAAGAGCTCTGGAGATTGTTTGCACCACAGTATGAATGCACTTAACACTACTAAACTGTACACTTAAAAATGGTTACGATGGTAAATTTTACATTATATATACTTTACCACAATTAAAAAATATGTCTCCTTAAGAATTTTTCTAAGAATAATAGTAAAAACAACTAATATATAGTTAAGAAAATCAAACAACAGAAATTAATTCTTATAATTGTGGAAACTAGAAGTCTGAAATAAATGTGGCTGCAGAACCACGCTTCCTCCAAAACATGTAGCACAGAATCCTTTCTTGCATCTTCGTGGCTTCTGATAGTGGTCGTGGATCCTTAGTGTTCCTGGGCTTATGGCTGTATCACTCCAATGGCTGTGTCTGTCATCACTTGGCATTGCCCTTGAGAATCTATGTCATCACACCTTCTTCCTGTAAGGACTTCAGTCATATCAGATTAAACTCTCACTTTACTGCAGTATGACCTTATCTTAGCTTAACTAATTACATCTGCAATGACTATATTTCCAATTAAGATCACATTCTGTAGTATAGAGGGTTTGAACATCAATATATCTTTTTGGAGGAAAACACTCATAACAATACGTTTAACAAAAATGCACAAAAAACAGGAAGGAGGGGCACTATATAAGAATGAAGATTATGTGTTCATTGGTATTAAATTAGTATAAATCTGAAGTCGATTTTCAAAAATTTAGATATTTATAGTATGTCCTAGAACAAACTTGAAGATAATAATTTCAAATTAGAATTATAAAATTACTAATGGAATTGTGACAGTTGACAATATCAATTTAAAATTAGAGAAGACAGTAAAGTAAGAACATATGAACAAAAAAGACATAAGACATATATAAAACAAAAATAAAAATGGCAAATGCAAATTCAACTATAGCAGTAATAACAGGAATGTTAATGAATTAACAATCAGTCAAAATGCAGAGGTTAACAGACTGTATTTCTTTAAAAGATAAGAACCAGCCTTTTGCTCTCTGTAGGTATACACTTTATATCCAAAGATCTAAATAGATTGAAAGTAAAAGGATTTAAAAAGATACTATAAACATAACAATCAAAAAAGATGTGGAGTGGCTATACTACTCTCTGACAAAAGTTTTTGATTTTCAAACAAAAGTTTTTACTAAAGATAAGGAGGATAACCTTGAAAAAGAAGAATATATTTGAAAAAAATCACATTTCTCTATTTTAAAACTTACTATACAGCCAGGATAATCAAGACTGTGTAGTATCAGTATAAGGATACAGATGATTTTATATATACATATATATGTATATATGTATATATATACGTATATATGTACATATATACGTGTATATATGTATATACGTATATATGTACATATATACGTGTATATATGTATATATATGTGTGTATATGTATATATATATACGTGTGTATATATGTGTATATATATGTGCATATGTGTGTGTGTGTGTGTGGATATAATAAATGGAGTAGAATTGACAGCCTTTTGGTACCCCTTTTATATTTAGATCAGTTAATTTTTGGCAATGACACCAAGACAAATAGGGAAACAACAAATCATTGGGGAAATGAATCATTTCAACAAATGATTGAAATCTACCACTGAGACAATATTCCCATATAAAAGAATGAATTCAAACTCCTACCTCACGCCGTATACAAAAATTCACTCAAAATAGATCATAGATCTAAACATAAATGCTAGCACTATAAAACACTTAGAGGCATACTTAGAAATACGTCCTTATGCCCTTGGATTAGATTACAATTTCTTAGGTTTGATATCAAAAACATAAGTGATAAAAAAATAGACAAATCTAGCTAAATGAAAATTAAAATATTTGTACTGCAAATGATGTCATCAAGGGCATGAAAAGACAGCCCATTGAATGGGAGAATGGGGGAAGTATTGGGTATCAGTCTTCACAGAAAGCTGAAAATAAGAATTGTAATCCTATATTCTATTCTAAGCTATAGTAACAAATCCATTTTAAATATATTAAGAGTATGCTGAAATTTTATGTTTCGGTTTAATAAATCTTAGCTGTTCTCACAGATGATAAGTATATTTTCAAGTAACATGAGAACCACTGCCTCAAAATTGAAAATACTTCATTATACTTAATTCTAATGAGCAGTGTGATCAAATATCAACTTTTAGTTGGATTTTTGCTACTATCTTAAAAGTGCGTCTTGCATAATGTATAACAACATGGATTGAATCAAAAGGCATAATATTAACATCTAACTTTGTTGTTTATTCAACTCAATCTACTTATATATACAAATTTGATATTTACTTTTTAAAATATTTAACAGGCATAAGTGCCCATAAATCAGTTATGACAATCATTATTAAAACAATCAATAGTAAGGAATATGCATTAATTCAAATAATATTGATAGGCTCATGAACCTGCATCAGTCTTCTGTGAAGTAAGAAAAATGAGACATCTTCAAAAAATCAATATTTTTCTTTTTATGTCATTCACTTCAAGATTATCAATAATACATTACTTTTTTTACCTTATGTGTCAGTGATCTAATTTTTAAATACAGGCATATTTACATTTTAATGTAAAATGATAATCTGCAAGGAACTGAGAGGCTAAAATCATTTGATGAAAATATTTTTTGAAGTTTATTGCTTAAAACAAATATATATGCATCTCTCTATATGTTTTTACACAAACCCATAAACCTATATATATGTTCTATTGTATATTTGTGTGCAGCAGTGTGAGAAAGCTTGTCTTTTAAAGTGTTCCTTCACCTCCATGGAAAATGCTCGTTCATTTTATTCTGAAGGTAAATTGCATGAAGAAAATAACAGAAATCTCAGTACCCATCTTTTTTAACACTTGTGAACCAGAACGTTATACAGGTATGTACTTAGGTAAAAATACAAAATGTGATATTACAGCACCCATTCATCAAAAAGGAAACATTTTAATTGGTTATAGGTGGAAAATATCTACTTGACAGTCAGTTTCTCACTTTCACATAAGTGCTTTGCTGCTTGGATGCCTAATCTTGTTTAGTGTAGGGAAAGTAATTTGACATGAAAGTACCTAGATGGCTGCCGAAAATTAATTGCCAATTAAAAAAGAAAAATGTTTGTGCTACTCTATAAACAAGCCAACATATAAACCTTTCAGTCTTGTTGCTTTATTTATGTCTTTATAGATCTGGTTTCAAGCTATTTGCATACAATTTACAAATTCATATTATAATTCTCCAGTATATTTATGATTTTATAGTTGTATATATTTTAGCTCCATGAGAAATATTTATTTCTGTATGCTTCTGTTGCTTATTATTTAACAAAAACATCACATTACATTTGATAGTTTATGTGTCTTCTTTACAATAAGACATTTTCATTTGAAAAGGGAGAAAGAAGTACTTTACCACCACCAACAGACAGAGATTGAACACTATTGTGTGTACGTCAAACACGCGTGCACACACACACACACACACACACACACCATCACCACCACCACCACCATAGAACCAATTAGAAAACAATTTGAAGAATATTCCGGACCCCTTTATCTCCATGTTGGTCTACAAAATATTGAGGCTACTGATTTTTTCAGAGGTAATAGGAGGCTATTCTATATGAAGGAAACTATTTTCGAGAAATTAAAGGATTCTGATAAGTTTAATACTTGTAAACTGTTAGCCATTTGAAAATCTGAATTGGCAAAAAGAGAAGCCATTCCAATTTTTAGCAGTCTCTCCTAAAGGAGAAAGTTGGATTGAAGATAAAATCTCTAATTATAATAACTAGAGAAAATCAAATGATAAGGGGAAAGTGCCAATATTCTAAAAATGTTAGAGAAATCAGTAATGATACGTCTAGGTAAACTAGAGAAATATTAAAGAAATAAGTGATATTTGAATCTAGATAGGATATAAAGGATAATATCATATCCAGATGTGCCTGGCAGTATAAACTATAAAATAATATAAAAATAATAAACAAAATTCAATCCAGCGTTCTATGACATTGGGCTATATAATGCATAGGAGTACAAGTCATGTTACACATGACTGCTGCACTAACTTTGAAAGTCCCACTTTATACTTCCACCTAGTAAAGAATTACAATTTTGTTTTTGGAAATAACTAACAAAGACTTTTTGATTTTATATTTGAACCATAGACTTGTAGGACCATGTTTATAATTAACCCTTGTAAGACTTAATATCTGTTACATCATCATACTTCCCATTTTGAAATGTTGACAGCTTTCTCTGGTTATGTAAAATTACCTGTGAGATAAAAGGTGGTCATTTATTACAGATCAAGCATTCATCACCGCTATCATGCTGCACCTGGGGGGATAATGATGAAAATAATTTTTCCAAATAGTTTTCAAAAATAATAGGAGGAACTTCAGTATTTTACTTTGTTATTAAATAAAAACAAGTTTCTTATTAAGAGTTAAATAAAACAACATGTATTTTTTCACCTATACCAGCAAACTGGACCCAGCTCACTGGCATTCTTAATTCTATTCATTATCTTTTGTACAGTCACTCTGATTCCTAACAATGGGGTTATCTTTTCCTTGTTCTTATATTGAATTGGGGCACAGATATTGAAGAAGAAGAGACAGGACATATGCCAGAGATGTTACATCCCCAATATCTCTCTCTTTAATGAGCGCCTCATCACTTCCAAACTGAGCTATTGCAAAAAGCAGCCAAGAATATATTTTAATATTGATTGATTTTTTATTATATGTCCTAGGTTCTGAGAACTGCCTTTACATATATTATTTCATTGGTTTTCTGCAAGATAGGTATTAATCACTCTAATACCATGAAAAAAGAATGCAATAAGTCCTTCTGAGTATGTTATTCCATCTTTGCATTTCTGGGTCTTCAGAACAGTTTCTTATTCTATGTCTCTCAGTCTTAATTCCAGTACTTTTAAAAATATATCTTAAAACAATATTGCAAAGGAAATAATTGCTTCCCACTCCCCAAATATGTCTCAGTAGAACATCTACTCCAAGAATCAATTTTACTCAAAAATTTGGAGGTAAATTCTGTATGTCTTTATACTATAATAATATATATATACTATTATATGGTATAAATACATATTTACATATATTTTAATAATGCAAACTTACATACATTTTTTGAGCCGAAAAAGATGCTTCAAATAAATTTCCAGCTTGAGTTGGCACTTTCTAGGTATGCGAAAAAGGGCTGTGGTATGGTGAACTTTTCACGAGCCTCTGCTTTCAGGCAGATCCGGTTGTGTGTTCCAGTTATAGAATATATGAAGGTAAAAACTCTGTTACTTCATATCTGTGAGTAATGCATTTATATTTAGGCAATTGAATCTGTAGCACTTAGAGTAATTTCCCATTGCTTAATGCTGTATAATGTTAGCTGAATTAAAGAACAAATAAAAAAATGATTATTTGATTAATATCAGTCTCCCTTATGAAACTGAGCTTATGTGTAGGAGTAGCACTTGCTACTACTAATAAAACTCACGGCTAATAAAACTCACTCTTTTGTTGCATTTCCAGGGTCTAGCTTGAAACTTGGTATAGGAAGCACCCTATAGGTTGAAGTGAGAAATGTTCACACGTGCACACACTCACAGAGAAACACCTATATCTTTACATTTCATTTTGTTTGTTTTTGCTTTTAGAATGATTTCCCTAAGTATATTTGTAAAAAACGTTGCAAGTTATCTTACCCCAAGTAAACAATTTATCATACCACTAACACAGCTAACATTCAAGTAGGAAGCCCATTGTATGCACGTTTTGTTTTCATATGCTTTGCAGAATCGATATTTCACGATGTTAATTAATATTAAGCAAAATAAGTTCATGGGCAACTTGAAGTCATCTAGAAAAATTTTCACATATTTGACATTTAACAAACTTATGATATACCTTATGTCTTGATGAAATATATGATTTGAATCTTCTCACAGAGCAGATGCAATCGAAGTAAGTCTGTGATTAGAATCAGAAAACTTTGATCTAGGTACTGAATATGCTATCAGAAGCTATGTGCTCATATGTGAATTACTTAAACTCATTCAGCTTTTAGCTTTGAACTTGAAAAATACAATACTCAATGTATCAATCTCTCTGGGTGGTTGTGAGGAACAAAGAGGATAACGTGTAGCGAAACACCTTGTAAACTATAAAACACTACATAAATATGTTGTTCTGTTAACTGTTGTTCCTGGCCAAGCACTCGCTGGACATTTGGACCAGTTATTCTGACAGATTTGACAGCTGAGCTTCACATGAAGGAGAAAGACTAACATGGACCCCCTCAGACATCTTTGCATTTAATCTTTCTAACTACTACTGAATTGGTTGATGTAGCAATGGAAACAAAGTCTCTCTTTGCTGTCAATTCCAATGTATTTTTTTCCAAATAGAAAAGAGCAACATCCTCCAAAAGTCCTCTGGTATCACTGCCCTCTGCCGTGCTAGATTATTTAGTATAGATTTGTGCTAACTTTGAATCAATCACATGTACATCTAATTGTTTCTCTTTACCTATTATCAACATAAATTTTGTTGCTATTCTCCACATTCAACATTTCTATTATGAATGAAGATGTGGTAAAAAATCATTTTTATCATTTTAAAGATAGGAAAGTTTTAAAACAAAAACAACCTACTATTGTGGCGATGGCAAATATTTTTAAGGTGGTTGTTACTTAGTTTGTATGAGTGATACATATATATTGGGGAATCTTAACTGACTTTGAAAATTAAGAATTTCTAAAAATTATATAGATAAGCTCCATTTCCAAAATAGTTTTTCAGGTTGTACCAGTTTTCTGTATTATTTTTTACTCTTTCATAATTGCTTCTGGTGGCTCGATGTCAAATATGGAATGTGTGAGTGTATGTGTGTGTGTGTGTGTGTTGTCTCTGTGCATCAGAACCATGATCATATGTAGATCACATTACTTTAAAGGTTATTATATACAAATTTACCTTTGTAAAGTTTTTTCCCTATTAGGTATATGAATTTGGAAAATGCATCATTATACCAAAAGGAATAATGTTTTTAAATTCACAGGGTACAAATGAAGTACAGATGGCTGGTAACTTTTAATAATAAGATATTTTAAAAATGTGGCTGGTCTCAGTAGCTCATGCCTGTAATCTCATCACTTTGGGAGGCTGAGGCTGGCAGATTACTTGAGGCCAGGAATTCCAGACTAGCATGGCCAACATGGTGAAGCCCATCCCTACTAAAAATACAAAAATTAGCCAGGCTTGGTGGTGCACACTTGTAGTCCCAGCTACTCAGAAGGCTGAGGCAGGAGAATCACTTGAATATGGGAGGGGGAGGTTGCAGTGAGCCAAGATCTCACCACTGCACTGCAGCCTGGGTAACAGGGTTAGACTCTGTCTCTAATAATAATAATAATGTTTTAAAAATGTACTTCATAAAAATATAGTAACATTATTTATATCTGTGAATAACCAAGTTAAGCTACCACATGCCTTTAGACAAGCAACTTTGACTGAGGTAGCAGCAGACAAGCTATTTCAAACAATATTGTATTTTTCAGCTATCAACCATTAAAGGGGGGTGCTGAATATTTTACATATGCTATTTTAACTATCTTAAAGTAGACAGTAAAATTCAATTTAAACATTAAAACTATCTTTCCCTACTAAATAAACCATAGGTGTCCCCTACACTTCTGACACTAATGTAATTATTATTAGCTTGCAATTCTTATCTGAGACAGTTATATAGATAAAGTAAGCCCTAAGTAACATTAAATCGGCCAATTTGACATTCTTCTCAGTAATGACCCTGACATGGCTGTTTTGCTGCAGAATATGGGTATGATTAAGTAATAGCAGGTGGGTCTTTACTGACATTAGTTATTTACTAGTTGCTTTTTCTTACTTTAGATGAACTCTTTAAGACATAGATAATGGATATATATTAAATATTTTTGAAAATTCTAGAGAGTTTCATAAGGATATAGATGTAAATATGTAGATATATAGACTCCAACCTATTTACAAAAAAATATTTTATAATGATAGTTCATGAAATTGAAGTCTTGTATAAACACCAAAACTCAAATCTGTTTCATTCAGACATTTCTTTAATCTTCATTTGCAAGTTAGAGTTTTATCCATTGATAGCATGTTTTTAAAAAATATTCCCTCATTATCCAAAGAATATTTCCCACACTCACACTGGTATGATGTAATTTTTCATTATACTTTATACGTAAAATGAAAATATTTATTAATAAAATATTATGAATTATATTAATAATCTATATATAAAATGGAAGTAATAATTATTGTATAATATTGTTATGATTAACATTTTTTAAAAAAGAAAGAGCCATATGAAATTACTTTGAAACAAATCATTTCTACTATAAATTGGAGGATTAGAAGATTTCCTCTGTAGAACTCAAAGCAATTACCCAGGAACTGGATTAGCAGTAAGAAAGCCTCACTTTAATGGATATTGTTAGTGAATTCCCCAATTAAGTAGGAGGTCCTGAGGTTGGAATTTAATTGCTCTGCTTATGAGCCACACCTCAGATACAGAGGCTTCAATTTTCACATATTATGTGTGTGAGAGTTGAGGTGAAGAAAATTGCCACACAACATACCCAATGAAGTAATTAGATTTGAGCACTGAAAACCATGCCCAATTTTAGACAAAATTTCTGAAATATTCTTTATTTGGAACAATACATGAGCTAATTCCCATGAAAACTCAGACATTTGGACTTAAGTAAATGTTCTGGGTGTCCAGTGGTCTGGGAAATAACAAAACATTCCCTCCAAATTAGTCAATTTATGTTTCGATAATTCTGCATAGTAGTCTCCAAAATCTCAGTGGCTTACAACACAAGCGTTTTTTTTCTTTTTTTTTTTTTTCTTTGGTACACAGCTCTGTGGAGGGGCTGCAGCACCTGTGTTTCAGCCTGAAGAATGGGCTCAGTTCAGTTCTGCTTATGTTTCATTTTAGGACTGCTGTGGTTTGGATGTTTGTGCCCTCTGAACCTCATGTGGGAATTTGATCTCCTATGTGTTAATGTTGGGAGGTGGGGCTGGTGGGCAGTGTTTGGGTCAGGTGGGTAGAACCCTCATGAATATGTCCTCCCTGGGGGTGAGGGAGCTTTCACACTATTCGTTTCTGGTAGAGCTGGTTATGAAAAAGTTCTTGACACTTCCCCACCTTCCCCTCTGTCCATGTGATCTCTTTGCACATGCAAAGAGATCCTCTTGTGCTTTCTGACATGAACTGGAACAGCCAGAGGATCTCACCAGATGCAGTTGTCTGGTCTTGAACTTTCCAGCCACCAGAATTATAAGCCAAATAAACTTTTTAAATATATTATCCAGTTTTAGGTTATCTGTTATTACCACACTAAATGGACTAAAACAAGGTCTAAGCTGAAGAAGCGATCACTATCTAAGGTATTTTTCTTTTTCAAGGCACGGAGCAGGGCACCTAGAGTGTAAGCTAAACCGGGCAGGTCCACAGAAGCATGTGTGAAGCTAACTCATCTTTCATTGGCCAAAGAAAATTATATGTCCAAGCCCAATGCCAATGAGGCAGGGAATTATACTACACCCACTATAAACCATAGCAAGAGCAAAGGCAAAAGGAGAATTCTAAACACATGATACTGCCCAGTAAACCCTCAAAGGTGAAAGAGAATTTAGTGCACCGGTGTACTACTTTACCACAATAAAATTGTAAAACTACTTGTGGCAAGTGTTTTAAGAGTTCAAAGGCAACATAAGACACATTTGATGATATGCATTTAAGAAATTTAGTGAGTAATCTCAAAACTGCCATCTTTCAGTCATGCCATTATTAGTAGGCAATTCTCCATGGGTCTTTATGTCATGCAAGCAAGGCAATGACTATCCTTTGTCCAGGATTATCTTTTAAATGATTTTTGCATAGTAAACAGCCTTGGAAGACAGACGTAATGTCTCCCTGTGGAGTAAAAGGCAAGCATGCTTAAAGCTTAATATCCATATGTGCTTGAACAACAAATTATTATTATTATTTCTTTTCAGAAAAATGTATATTCATTACTATTTATATTAAGGTTACTTTTCGGAATATATGTATTTATATATGTAAATCAAGCTTGTTAATTATGTTATTCAAATTGCCTATACCCTTATAGATTTTTTTTGGCCTGCTTGATTTATCAATTACTGTGACAGGTATATTAAATCATCCACTCTGATGGTACATTTGTCTATTTCTCTATGTGTTTATATCTTTTTTGTGCTGCATATTTTAATCACGAGTTTAGAATTATAATATCTTTCTGTATAAATGCTTTTGCTATTATTTGGTGCCTCTCTTTATCTATAATAATATTCTTCATATTAGTACCTTTTTTCCTGAATTTCTACAGCGTCTGCTCACAAATTTACTTCTCTGGTTCTAAGTTTCCTGTTCTTGGAAACTAGTATGAAGAAATACTGCAGATGGTTCACAAAACCCTACGCAGATATTTATTTCGTAACAACAATGACAATGTAATTAGAAAATAGAAGTTGTGATGATAGCTCCTTCATTCTTACATTTTCAGAAGTGGTAGAGTTTATAGCTCCCATGGGTAGGCAGTTCTGAAGCATTGCTCTGGCAGTCATTTCTGGATATTACACTGTATCACCCAACAATGTTAAACTTAATTTCTTCTCTTAAATTTCTTTCTTGTTAAACTATCTAGAGTAGATTCTATCTGTCATGCAACTCACATAATGCAGTAACTTACAGCACCACTCTGGTGATAGGAATCTGGAATTGATTCCTTGTTGATCTCCATGGCAGTGATTAAATTATTTTCAAATAGAGTACCAGTACCCTCTACATGCAGATTGCAAATGATTTGCTTAAATTATCATTCGCAGTCTCTCCTTGGCAGACTGAATGGATGCTGCCATACCATCACACTGGAAATGAGGAATATAACACCATAAGGATGAATGGTTGTTTTACACACTGGTGAGTTTAAAGTGGCAATAACGACAGGCTTTAAGTCTTTTTTTTATTTAAAAAAAAAAAAAAGCCATGGTAGGAAGAAAAACATTTCTATGACTACTCTAAAAAAATTCAGAGCCAGATGCTCTGGGTTGAGAAATTACAACATACATAAAATTCACAAAATCTTCTAGTATCTTATGCACTAATTATAGTATTCATTTGTAAAGAGTTGGAGACTGATACTGAGAATGATGATATTTGAAATGATTTATTTGATTTAAGTGACTCTGAAACTCCCACTCCCACGAAGCCTCACTTGCCCGCAGAGTCACGCCTTGCTTATAGACTCTGAAGGGGCATTACCTCATGTCCACCTCCACTGCCTGTCAGTGCTAACAGGGCCTCTACTAAGGTCAGATTAAGCATGCTGAGTCCCAAAGGATCAGAACATTTACACACCATAAAAAAGATTATAATATTAATACATATACGGCAAAAAAAAAATTGTGGGTAAAAGTAATTTCTGGGAACACTAGACCAAAATAGACATAACATGGTTTCAGATTGATTGAATTTATTGATAGGAATATATATATATATATATATATATATATATATATATATAAAAATATATACCAGCCATGTGGTATATATTGTGGTATATATAGTGCTGTCGGGCAAAAATATAAGAAACATACATGTATTTTAATTTTCTAGTAGCCACATAAAAAGCACAAAGAAGAAGGTAAAAGTAATTTTAATAATATATTTCATTTTTAAATATATTTAAAATATTTCAAAATAAAATCAATATAAAACTATTAATGATATATTTTCCTTTCTTTTACTGTTCTTCCAAATCCAGCATGATTTTACACTTATATTCTATCTCAATTTCAGGTGCTAACTTTTTATCAGAAATACTTAATTTATTTACATATAATAAAACAAATTGAGAAAGTAGATTCAGATCCCCAAGATTGTCTAAATATAATTAAATATTTTTCAGTAACAGAATAAAGAACGAAAATAACATTTTACATTAATATTTGCATCTAGATTGAAAAAACTCCTTTTGACATCATCAGGGAAATATGATAGGTAGTTACTTCGAGAAAACCAGAATAGTCTACTACATATTTGAAAGGAAAGAAAGGAGGAAGAATGGAAAGAGGAAAGGAAGGAAACAATAGAAGAAGAGGGGACAGGAGAAAGGGAGGGAGGAAGTGAGGAGGAGATGGAATAATGAAGGAATTAAGGAAAGAAAGTAACAAGAGTAACAAAGGGTTTCTGGAAATTAACAATATTATCAATATATAGCTAGAAAGATAAGAGAAAGAGATAAGTTTAAAGGGCCAGCTACTGACGTGAACAATAAACTGAAAACATATCCTAATATAAAGAGCCAAAGAAAAAAGAAAAAAGAAAGCAGACGTAAGAGAAGAGTTAACAAGGAGACTTACTTCCAGTTGTTTAACAATTGCCTATGGTTTAGAGCTGAGAATGTGATAGAAAAAAGATAGAAAACACAAATACTACAAACAAAATAGAAAACACAAAATCTCCGGAAAATCTCCCGAACATGGTCTTCAAAGATTTGACTGTTCACAAATTACGGAAGCAAGATAAAAGAAATAATGTATATACAAAAATATGCTACCCACAAGGGTTAGAAATCAGACTGACCTAATACAGTGCTTATAACACCAGATTCTGCAAATCTGTGTAGCGAGGTCTTGAAAGTTTTGAAAACTGTGCAAGCAAACAATTTTGAACTTCAAATTCTAAGTTAATATATTGTAGTGTAAAGCAAAATAAAAACATTTTCAGTCATAAAGTAATGAGAGTGCTCATTACCATTATCTTATATAAAACTAAATATTCTGGCCGGGTGCGGTGGCTCATGCCTGTAATCCCAGCACTTTCGGAGGCTGAGGCGAGCGGATCATGAAGTCAAGAGATCGAGACCATCCTGGCCAATATGGTGAAACTAACAATACAAAATTACAAAAAAACAAAAATCATAAAAATACAAAAATTAGCTGGGTGTGGTGGCATGCGCCTGTAGTCCCTACTACTCGGGAAACTGAGGCAGGAGAATTGCTTGAACCCGGGAGGCGGAGGTTGCAGTGAGCCAAGATGGCACCACTGCACTCCAGCCTTGGTGACAGAGTGAGACTCCGGAAAAAAAACAAAATTAAATATTCTGAAAGATTATCTTGGAAAAGAAAAAAAAAAAGTGGAAGTAGGAATATGAGAACGTTGATATGAGGCAGAAAAAATACTGACAGAATGACTTTGGGATGAAGAAAAATAAGTGAAAATACATTTTTGAAAAGTAGTTGTCCTGGATGTTTAGAAAAATGTACTTTGGCAAAGTTTAGGGACTTATGGATTATTTTCTTTTCTCAAGTTAGTCTAACTGTAATACAGGGCTCTGAAGTGATTGATATTCAACATCATAATATATTCAAGCATAATATATTCAATGTCAACCAAAAATTTAAAAAGTAGATAATGTTCTTAATATTTCAAAGCATACAGCAGAAGTTAAAAATTATAAAGTGAAAATATACATAACAAAACCAAAAAAATGTAGACAGGAGGAAAGATGGGAGGTTATATAATGAGGAGAAATTCTTTATCTCATACTGAGCATTAAACATAAATGTCCAAGTTGATTTTTTTAATTTTAAGAACATTATGTAACATTTTAATTATATGCTTATAAGAAATTTATTTTATTCTTAGACTCTTCTGTTCTAGAGATCATTTTGAATTAAAAGAAAATCATGTTGTCCTTATTCTAGTTTTTTCATTTAATATACACAGTATATTTATTAATCGGTTTTAAAAGTTCTTTTTTTCTTTTCTATTTTCTTTTTTTCTTGAAGAAATAGAAGTAAACATGAACATTTGAAATGACTAGCAAAATACCTCTATATATTCTCACAAAGCAAATGCACTTTTAAAAGCTCCCATGTGGGAAACTTCTTCTCAAATGAAAGATGGAAAAACATTGGGGTAAGAGGTAACCAAATCACCCAAAATAAAAAAGATTTTTAAGTAGAAAACTAATACTACACAGCAGAACTTCTCTATATGTTCAAAATCCTAACGTTTTTCTTAAGGAGTTGGGATGGAGTCAACAAGTCCCAAATCAGTCTTTCTGTATTAAAAAGAGACAAAAGGGAGAATCTAATGAGCTTAAACTCAGAGCCACAGAGATAATGAGAGCAAGAGACCTTGGTCTGTAAGCAGCAACTCCCTTTGTTTCACGTTGAATACCCTCATCTAGTTATTAGTTCTTCCTCCAGTAATCTGTCAAACAATGAGGGACTAGAATTTTAAAAGGTGCATCGCCACAGAAAGCAAGCTGGTGCTGAGCTACTGAAAAGGTGAGATAATGAGATTGACATTGCTGACACTGGAAATCTGGTGATATAAAGATTAGTTTACAATCAAATTACTCTCATATTCACTTATAGCCAAATAAGTAAAGAGGCCACCTGTAAAGTATTTTCCCCACGAGCAATGGTATGGAGACTGTTATAATAAACACATGTTTTAGGCAGCAAGGAATTCAGTGGAAGTTGCTAGACATGTAGGTTGTCCAAAACTAAGCAAGATTCTCCTAAATGAATGATTCATCCATAGTAACAACACTAATTCATTATTGACTTTCAGTTTATATCTGTTTTCAATTTTTCCAATCTGTTGCAGTGCAATAGAAGTGGTGGTTTGTTGTGTTGTTGTTTTAAAATGTTGTTTTAAGTACATAATTTCACTCCATTTGTGCCAGGAAAATGCCCAAACACCTTCATTAGAAATAAAGCAAATCTGTTCAACAGTACTCCGAACAGCAGGCACTGTATGCTTTATTGAACAGAAAAGCTTTAACAAGCCTTATCGTGTACACATGTTCATTGTGCCTGTGTCTGTTTATGTTCTCAAACTTCCTGAAAATGTGGGTACAACAACAAAGCAGTGTTTAGCTACCCTACTTACTTGGCCAGGTGGTTGATTATATGGTTTGGCATATTTTTTGCAGGTGGTATACAAAATCATATGTACGAGCTGTTCAGCCCACTGAACTGTTTTTTGCAACATTTTTTGCTAAATGACACAGCCCCAGCCACACATAACAACATATAATCATGCCAGAGTGATATCTTCTCTGGATTCATTTAGCTTTGCAAAGAATTCTCTAAGAAAGACATTTTCCTGCTTTCATTTCTGTTTCATGCTGGGTAATGTTGGCAAGAATTATTCACGGCACATGTGAGCAATTCAAAGAAATATTGTCAAAAAAAAAAAAAACAAGGCAGCTTTGCAGAGGTGCGCTATCTGCTTGATGACTTGGCATGCTGCCCCTGGTGCTTGGCATAGCACCCTAGCTGTTGGCACAGGGGATGTTATATATACTTGCCATTGGGCCTCTACTATGCTACCTGCTGTGCACGATCAATATCAACCAACTGCATAAAAAACCGGAGGAACCTTGTATCTGAGGGATAGCAAATGGCATTTGAATTATTTTACATAAATCTGAAAATGTAATAGCGGTTGACATTCCTATTAGTATTATATCTGAGCACGATGATCATAATTGAGTAACACTAAATTTAGTTTATTGAACAGCAGTCCATTGCCCACTTTACTGTGACTATGATCTGTGTAATGAAACCAGCAGTACAAAAAATTCTCTCAGTTGGTACAATTCCTGGAGAGCAGCCAAAGTATTTATTGCTATTTGTGCAATTAATGGCCGTATCGATTTCTTTTTTTTTTTTCTAGTAAATAGTAGATAAGTTGTGCTAAGTTTTCTTAGCTCTTCAAGGTTTGTTTCAGCTGTAATTAATGTGACTATAAGAATAATACTCAATTGTTCTCAGGAACTGGTTTTCATGTCTGCAGCATTTGCAACTTACACATTACTCTAGTTTGAAATGATTAAATTGATAAGTGACTCTATTGCCAAAATAATCCCATATGCTGAAGTATGATTTATTAATGTTCAAAAATCAGAAGGTAAAACTTCACTAGCCAAAATGCTGTGGTGGTTAATCATCTGTTCTTCCAGATAATTCCATAATCCTCAATGTGACAATCAATTCATCATGCTGAAATAGCAAATTCATATAAATCATATTTCCAAGTTCTACAAGCAGTCAATAAAATATATTGCACATTTCCCATAAATTATGTGATATAATGTTAATTTATTTTTCACATTAAAAACTCTAACTATCCTATATGTTTATATATTGTGCTTGTAAAATGATGAGCCTCATCCTGGCACATCTAGACAATTACACCATACACAGGAAAGAAGATGTGAAGCCCTCTGATTTACAAAGAATTCACAGAAATACTGGAAAGTCCACCTCCTCTAATATGATCAAATGTTCTAATGTCTTCTCCTACTTTGTTCTTACCTCTTACTGATCAGGATTCAAAGATCTTCTTTAGTGTGTTTCTCATTTGCAGGAAATGGGTAAAATGAAGAAGGTCAGTGTTGGCATCATTTCGTGCATTCTTGCTATTGAAGGAATTAGAGTAATCTACATTCCAGTTCATATGCTCCTCTTTCTTTTATTTCAGTTCCACACATCACCCTAATTTCATGGTTAGAGTGAATACTCTACAACTCCTTTCTTTCTTTTTAAACTTCTTCTCTAAAATCTATTTAGTATACACAATAAGAACTAAAATATAGGAATGTATCATTTCCAGACATTCCAATGGGTCATATGATTCATAATTCTCTAAGGAAAAGATTATAGTAAGAAGGGCTTTCTGTCTTTAGTAGATACAATCCCTGATGTTGTCCTATTAAAAGTAGGACTCTGTAATTTCTAAATATGATGTGGACATAGCACAATAAATGTCTAACTTTACTCATTTTATATGTCATATTAAATGCACTAAATTATGCAACAGATCAGAATCCCAAATACTCCCTAAAGGAGAATCTGCCTGTACATATTTAGGGCTCAGATAGTCAGCAGAAATAACACATTTAAGGAAACAGTCTGGATCCTGAGTTTATTTTCCTCCTGACTTCTGTCTGTTATTTCCCATAAATCCTTTATATCAATACTACTTTTTTATGTGGATTTTAGATCTGCTATGGTCCATCTGAAAATGGCTAATCACTTGATTTCTCTGACTGTAATTCATCCTCCACCTCAATGTCCTGGTTGTCCTTAGCTCTGACATGCAATTTTTCTTCGTATGAAGAGACTCTTGAGTCAGTTCCTGCAAGTTACTTTATGAAAAGAACAATGGAGAACTTGTCATATACAATCTGATTTTGTTGAAAATTTTGTTATAAAAAAAAATTGGCCAGGCACGGTGGCTCATGCCTGTAATCCTGGCACTTTGGGAGGCCAAGGTGTGTGGATCACCTGAGGTCAGGAGGTCGAGATCAGCCTGGCTAACATGGAGAAACCCCATCTCCACTAAAAATACAAAAATTAGCTGCGCATGGTTGCAGGCGCCTGTAATCCCAGCTACCTGTGAGGCTGAGGCAGGAGAATCGCTTGAACCTGGGGGGCCAGAGGTTGCAGTGAGCTGAGATCACACCACTTCACTCCAGTCTGGGTGAAAGAGTAAAACTCTGTCTCAAACAAAACAAAAAAACCAAAATATTATTTTGGAATTATATGTCTACCACTGAGAATGAAATTAACAATTTTTTGTAATTACTCATTGATAACACATAGCCATCCAACAAATTGTTCTTTCCTTGAAATGTAATTACTAATATTTACATAGAAGAAATGATATTTCTTCTGGAAAAGAAAATTTGTCTTAAAGACGATTTACCAGTAAGGCTAAAACCCACCATATTCAGGGTAACAAATTAATTCAGTCATTTTCTACACTGTATACAAAAGCTGGCAAAAGAAGAGGGTTCAGGGCAAGAGCCAAGATCTGGCTGACAGAACAGAGCAGTTAGCACTTGCTGCTTGGGTACCTAGGGATATGGGCACTAACCTCTGTGATGATTATATTTCAGCCAAAGATGCAGCATAAGCTGATATATGTTATCACAGACTGAGCCATAAAAGTCTATGGAACACAAGCTCCTTTTTACAAGAAGGACTAACTCTACAATGTTATATGACTTAACAATATAACAGCTGGAATAGAACCGTACTTTTTCACTCAGAAATTCTTGCTCTTCCAGCAGCATGAAATGCACCTATTAGGTAACAGGAAGTGTGTGTGTGTGTGTGTGTGTGTGTGTGTGTGTGTGGTGTGTGTTTGTGTGTGTGTGTAAGGACCTTTTCATAAATGTGGTCTCCTATGAACATGGGTGTGCAGATCTGAACTTAGCTCTCCCTTACTCAAAACACTTCCGTGGCTTCCAATTATATTTATCCTAAACAATTAATACCTGGGATTTCAATATAGCACAAAGGAGGAGAGAAGTTGAGCTACTTGGGGCCAAGGTTGGGTGTTTTACCAGAATTAAATTAAAATTCTATTGCAATCTCTAGAGCAACTACTAAGAAAAGTCAAAATTATATAGTTTAAAAAAATCACAGCTATTCGGGAGGCTGAGGCAGGAGAATCGCTTGAACCCGGGTGGCGGAGTTTGCAGTAAACCGAGATCACACCATTGCACTCCAGCCTGGGCGATGGAGTGAACTCTGCCTTAAAAAAAAAAATCAACAGAGAAATAAAACTATTTATTTAACTCAATATAAGGCAGTAAAGTAATCACAAAAGAACAACAAAGACACAAGACAAATTGAAAGCAAATATGAAAATGATAGATGTAAATTCCACAATATAAGTTAAGTAAAAAGGTAATGATCATCAAATTGGGTTAAAAAAATCAAGATTTAACTATATGGTGTTTTTGAGAGACATACCATAGATTCAAAAGCACAAATAAGTTGAAAATAAAAGAATGGCAAAAGATATACATATATCTGTCAAAAAATAACCACAGAAGAGCTGGAGTGGCTGCATTAAGATACGAGAGACTTTAAGAAAAGAGACATTATGATAAAGAGATAAAGAGTGACAAAAGGGTCCAGTGTTCATAATGATGAAAGGATAAACTCAGGGGAGGAAAATAAACGTTTATGCACCTAACAACAAAGTCCAAAATAGTTGAAGCAAAAACTGGCAGAATTGAAAGTTGAAATAGGAAATCCAACAATCATCTTCAATAAGTTATATTCCCAACTCTCAATCGTTTATTTTTAATTGTTAACTTTTAGTTTAGGTTCAGGGGTACATGTGAAGGTTTGTTACATAGGTAAACACAGGTAGCAGGAGTTTGTTGAACGTATGATTTCATCACCCTGTATAAAGCCCACTACCCAATAGTTATCTTTGCTGGTTCTCTGCCTCCTCCCACCCTCTATCCTCAAGTAGAGCCTCATGTCTGTTATATTCTTTATCTTCATTAATTCTTAACATTTAGCTCCCACTTATAAGAAAGAACATGCAGTATTTGGTTTTCTGTTCCTTTGTTAGTTTGCTAAGGATAAATAGCCTCCAGCTCCATCCATGTTCCCACAAAAGACAGGATCTCATTCTTTTATATGGCTGTGTGGTATTCCATGGTATATATGTACCATATTTTCTTTATCCAGTCATTGATGGACATTTAGGTTAATTCTATATCTTTGCTATTGTAAATAGTGTTTCAATGAACATTCACGTGCAGGTGTGTATATGGTAGAACAATTTATATGCCTCTGAGTATATACCCAGTAATGGGATTACCAGGTCCAATGGTAATTCTGCTTTTAGCTTTTGAGGAAACACCATACTGCATTCCACAATGGTTGAACTAATTAACACTCCCACCAACAGTGCCCTTTCTCCTCTACCTCACCAGCATCTGTTATTTTCTGACTTTTTAATTCTAACTAGTATGAGATGGTATCTCATTGCAGTTTTGATTTGCATTTCCCCAATGATCAGTGATATTGAGCCTTTTTTATGTGATTGTTGTATGAAGTATGTCTTCTTTTGAGAAATATTTGTTTATATCCTTTGCCCACTTTTAATGGGGTTGTTTGTTTTTCTCTTATAAATTTGATTAAGTTCCTTATGGATGGTGGATATTAGATCTTTGTCAGATGCATAGTTTGCAAAAATCTTCTCCCATTCTGTACGTTGTCTGGTTACTCTGTTGATAGTTTCTTTTGCTGTGCAGAAGCTCTTAAGTTTAATTATATTCCACTTGGCATTGCTTTTGGTGTCTTTATCATGAAATCTTTGTCCGTTACTATATTAAGGATGGTATTGCCAAGGTTGTCTTCCAGGGTTTTTATAACTTTGAGTTTTACACTTAAGTCTTTATTCCATCTTGAGTTAACTTTGTGTATGGTGTTAGGAAGGGGTTCAGCTTCAATCTTCTGCATGTGTCTAGCCAGCTAACCCAGCACCATTTATTGAATAGGGAGTCTTTTCTCCATTGCTCGTTTTTGTAAGATGGTCGTAGATGTGCAGCCTTATTTCTGGGTTTTCTATTCTGTTCCATTAGTCTATGTGCTTGTTTTCATACCAGTACCATGCTGTTTGGGTTACTGTAGCCTTGTAGTATAGTTTGAAGTTGGGTAATGTGATGCCTCCAGCTTTGTTCTGTTTGCTTAGAATTGCCTTAGCTACTCAGGTTCTTTTATAAACTCAACTAAAAATCATCAAGAATACACAAGACTTAAACAACATTATCAACTAAATTGATAAATTGTAAAAATTAAAATTTTTAACACAATCCAAAGTCTGCAGTATACAAGTTCTTTCAATTGCATATGAAATATTCTCCTGGATGGACCATGTGTTTAGCCACAAAATAAGTCTGAATAAGTTTTAAAATATTGAAATCATATAAAATATGTTTTCTGACCAGAATTAAATTAGAATTCTACAACAGAAACAAGAATCTGAAAAATACTAAACATTTGGAAAATAAACAACATTTTAAAAAAATGGCTCAAAGAATAAATTACAAAGGAAATAGATAAGATTTTGAACTGAACAAAAATTAAAACACACCTTAAAACTTATGAGATGTAGCTAAAGCAGTATCTAAATGTAAATTTATATCCTGAAATCCCTGTATCAGTAAAGAAGAAAAAAAAAAACCCTCAATCAATAGCCAAGCTCCTGCTTTAAGAAACTAGAAAAAAAGGCAAACTAAGTAAAAAGCAAGCAAAGGCAAGCAGCATAGACATAATGATCGGAGCATAAGTTAATAAAACTGAAAACAGCATCAATAAAGAAATCAATGAAACCAAAAGTTTGTTTTTTTTGAAATGTTAAACAAAACTGACAAACCTTTAGCAAGTTAGATCAAGAAAATAAGAGACAAGGCACACATTACCAGCAAAAGAATAAAAGAGAAAATGTTATTATTAACAACCAAACAGATAATAAAGGAATAATAGAGGGACACTATGAACAAATTTTTGGCAACATGTTAGTGTGGTGCCAAAGCTAGTGAGTGATAAAAATAATTTAGAAACTGGGAAAATAACCTTGATCTACTCTCCTGAGAACTAGGAATGGTCCACTACCAAGATAAATAATCTAACCATAAATGCAAAAAACTGGACAATGTTTGAGGATCATAATGGAAATTTTAAAACAAAAACTAAATCACAGTGATACATTCTGTATCACAAAGTCCAAAATAGTTGAAGCAAAAACTGGCAGAATTGAAAGTTGAAATAGAAAATCCAACAATCATCTTCAATAAGTTATATTCCCAACTCTCAATCGTTTATTTTTAATTGTTAACTTTTAGTTTAGGTTCAGGGGTACATGTGAAGGTTTGTTACATAGGTAAACACAGGTAGCAGGAGTTTGTTGTACGTATGATTTCATCACCCTGTATAAAGCCCACTACCCAATAGTTATCTTTGCTGGTTCTCTGCCTCCTCCCACCCTCTATCCTCAAGTAGACCCTCATGTCTGTTATATTCTTTATCTTCATTAATTCTTAACATTTAGCTCCTTCCTAGCTCAAAACAGCTACTAGGAAGAAGCATACTCTAACAGAAATAACTTGTACTTCAGCTGTTAAAAATCACTCTAATTTTCTTGATTCTCAGAGACTGAAGTAGGTATCTCTTTTTTTGTGCTACAGTATCCCTCTTTCATCATAGTCCCTATTATACTCCATGTTGAAATCACCTGGTGACTTATTTATATTTAACACCTGACATCAAATTTTTGAGGATAGAGACAATGTTTATTCATTGTCATATTCCTATTGCCTAGTACATGGTTGGGGCTCATCAGATATTATATTTACTTGAAAGACTGAATGAACAGACATAAGAAGAATTTTCATCCAGCTCTCAAATTAACTGGGTGACTGAGAAGTAAGCAATAAGGAGTAACTCTAGTGTCTTCATGTTGGCCTCCTGTGATGTTCTGTGAAATCAATCTGGAATGGTATCAAGATGGAATCCAGTTTATCCACCCCCTAGGTTATATCAATTGCATTCATAAGCTTTGAATTTGAGCTCCTGATCACTCCAGAAGCAGGCCTGGTGCTCACCAAATCATTACTGCTGTTCTAATGGACTAGAGCAGGAGCCAAGGTTCTGCCACTTCATAATGCTACTAACCCCCGATCAAAACAGAGGTGGAGCTACTGCTTCCCAACGAAGGCTGTAATTCAAAAACTCGATAGACCAAGGGTCAGCGCCTCTCCTCCGCAGGCTGACAGCGAGCCTCTTCAGATCTCTGAGCACTATTTGGAATACAGTGCACAGCAGTGCCACAGCTCCTCCTCCTCCTGGAGCTAATCTTTCCTGGTAAACCTGGCTCCAGCCAATGCTAGTGTGAGATCCTGCCCTTTGCCTTTGATTATATGACACTGCTTGGACAAGTCTCTCTGATAGTAAGCTTCCACATCATCTAAAAAAAAAGAAATAAAGTAAAAGTCTGTGATTCTACTTTGATTTCCCCCCCAAAATCTGTATTTGTGAGTAAATCATAAGCCAATGCACCGAAATTTCTTGTTCACATCACCTTAATGTGGTAGAGAGAAGTTAACACAGGCAGACTGGCTAGGCAAAGAGAAGCATTTTATTTATAGTAATGAGGGAAGACTCAGTGGCATAATTTTGAAATTTGAGGCTCCAAGGAATATTGTGCTAATGCTCCCTACCCAACTTTCTGCACCCGGAATTGTCCTTCATGTGCCCTTTGCTCTCTCTATATTCTGAAGAGAAAGTTGGACTATACAATAATATTTTTGACTGGAGTAACTATTAATTAATGAGATAAACTTGTCTCTGTGACTAGTGGTCAAAGTCCTCTTGACTTACATGCACAATGAACGTCATGCCAGGAACTCAAAAAATTTTTCAAGAGATCCAACATGTATCAAAAATGATTTGCAAAGTCTTTGTCTAAATATTTTTAAAAATAGATGACTAAATGAAATTAAAAATAAGAAAGCTGCTAGACTTTGAAATATTTGTATATTTTGTTATAAAAGATATATGCATATATACATACACATATATGGAAAAAGTTAATGCAGCAGTCTTGTTTTATTCTATTCTTGCCTATAGGTAATCGTGATTACATGCAAACTCTGAGAACAAAACAACTTGAATTTTTTTTTTGTAGCTACTGAGTAGTGATGTTCTTTCTATACATCCCAAGCATTCTGTACATCTATGCATCCCAAGTGCATAAAGATGGACCAGGCTGTCAGCGTGTTCAGAGTAAACATGAAGATTCATGATGTGCATCTAATGCCTGGTTTGGGGTCTGCACTGTGTTGGAGTCCAAGACTCAAGTGGGCTTTCCTGGGTGAAGATTGCTCCCACATAATCTACAATTTGCAGGTGGAGAAAATGATGCATCTATTATGTGATACCCATAAAGTGAAGGCAAGAAAGCCTGTGTTTGTGACCATTCCCTGTTGCCTATTGCGTGTCTTTTTCCTGTAATCTTTCACTATATGCTTTGCTGCAATAACTGTTAACTATTGTATATAACTTTATGTTTAGTTACATGAGTCCTTCCAGTGAATTAGTGAGCTTGTGCAGTCATTGGTCTACAAAATAGCACATTTCATAATAATTTCATGAATTGGTT
Organism: Hylobates moloch; assembly: GCF_009828535.3. Taxonomy (NCBI): domain Eukaryota; kingdom Metazoa; phylum Chordata; class Mammalia; order Primates; family Hylobatidae; genus Hylobates; species Hylobates moloch. The sequence goes on from NW_026652279.1 coordinate 132,295,000, forward strand.
TATGATAATCAGTGATGTACTCTCAAAAAAGATATACTTCATAGAATTATAATTTTCCTTCTTTTAATACAATTAAAACACTCATATGAGGTATTTAGTCTAGTCAAATTCATAGAGACAGGAAGTAGAATAATGATTGCCAGGGACTGGGGAAGGATGGAATGAGTAGCTGTGTAATGAGTACATAGTTTCAGTTTTGCAAGATGAAAAATATTCTGTGGATAGATGGTGGTGTTGGTAGCACAACTATGTGACTATACCTAATGCCACTGAACTATACACTTAAAAATGGTGAAAATGGTAAATTTCATATATATTTTCCCATAACATTTAACATAATTTATTAAAACATTAAATAATAACGTTTTACTAGCATAACGTTTAAAATCAGTTGCAGTCACTCAATAAATGTCTTTATATCTTTGTATTTCATTTTATTATCAAAGACAGACTAGTTAAAGTCCCAATTATCAACTAATACATCTGAAATTAAAACTTCCCAGGAAGCAGCAAGTCACCTTTTCCCATTCTTACTGTTCCTTTCTATTTTAGGCCTTCATCTTCTTCTTGAGAACAATCTAACTGCTCAGTATTTCCCATTCCCCTAGAAGGTCTCGGGGACCTTGTTACAGTCCATGTCCCTTTTTTGTTTAGATATTTCCCACTCTCCAGAGCTAATAAAATGTAGTCCAGTCCCCATAATCTAGTCTTGAAGACATTTTATTTTTCCCCCGAAGTCACTACCTCTCCTACTCTGCAAAATATTGTATTTTGGGTCCTGAACTTTCCACTCCCGTCCAAACATAGCATTCTCTTTTGTACTTCTAGACCACTAAATTTCTGTAGAGAATTACACCCCCGAACCTCTTAATAATGTGAGAAGGTAATATTGACAGGGTATATTTATTGTCCTTTAATTGTCACCTCCTCCGTGATGTCCTCTTCACCTCAGATTCTTCCAGAACTAACACTGATTTGCCCAGTGTCTTCCAAAAGTGCTTGGTCCACCTCTGTTTTATAGTACTATTAGAGCTGAATAGTTATTTCCAATTTTTTTCTTGCCCCTTGTGGAGTGAGAATAATACTTTACTACCACATTAATGTCAGTCTTGGCCATGTTATCTGGTCTCTCCAGTGAAATATAAGTGAAATCGGCATGTGTCCCTTCCAGATAAAAATAAAGAGTCAGAAATATTTCACAGAGAATATTTCTTTTAGCTTGAGTTCCATAGTGCATATAATATAGAGGAGAATCATAACCCAACGATGAAGACAATATCAGTTTTTGTAAACCACTGCAATTTGGGAGTCATTTGTTATGCCTGAGATTATCCTTACTAATAAGAGTTCTAACAATGTTCTGTATTACTAATTTGTCTATAGAGCTAGCTCTTCCCACTAAACTATGAGATTAATTGCATTAAAAATTGCTATTTATCTTTGTTATTTTAATGCCTAGCACTTTGCTCAGTTCAGAGATGTTTAATACATTTTTTGTATGAATAGACAAATAAATGGAAAAAAAAGGATAAAACTTTAAAGCTATTCCAGTCATTATTATGCTCAACTATGTGGAGTTATTTCTCACTGTATCAGAAATATTGCTTACTCAGTATTCATATATGTGAGTATTTTCGTCAACTGGTTTGTTGGGTTAATGATTTGGTCATTCCTTGAAGAGACAGTGATTTAACCTAATAGAGATCAAAGCTACTGATGTTGCCTGAATTTAAATTAGATAAGTATTGCACCTTTCTAGTGTATGTTTCACCATTTTGTTTATGGAGTGTGAAATATATAGCCTTGTGCTGTTTCTGCACCCTTCATCCATGCATAGCCAACAAAATACTGTACGCACCATTTCTGCTAACCTTGGCAAATTAGTAGAGGTATTTGCGTAATCAGGCAGTTGAGTGTCTGTGTAGTTTATCACTTTTTATGAAAAGGGAAATGTGTTAAGGAGGATTAAGCAGAAAAATAACTATCAGTGTCTTATATTTAGAATATTGCTGTAGTAGGATAAGAAAAAATAGAAGTGATGTCGTGTTTCATTAAAAAATATTAAGTTTCATTAATAAGGTGATATGACAAAACCAAAACTGTACAGTTCATTTTTTTCTTGTCAGTGAGAAAGTAGAGAAACATTTGTCTTCCTTTTCTTTTTTTGAGAACACTAGTCCACCTTTAATTCCATGTGACTAGCTCCCAGTATTTTTTTTTAGCTAAGATTGTAGTCCTTTGAGAACAATGTTGACAGTTTTGAGCTGACAAAGAATCATTATAATCAGTGCTGAAGATATGAAATCACAATGAGAGAATTCATGTTATAGTAGCAGGGACCACACACTGTGATGGTTTGCATTAGGAACTCAGCAGGTGCAATATGCAAAACTGAATCACAGTAGAGGATTTGAGGAACTTAGGATATAAAAAGGTCATTTTTGTTCAAGTACCTGTCTACTGTGTTAAAATAAAAAAAGATATTTCCATAAAATTTTGCAGAAGATAACATATTGTGTATATATGAACTTAAAGGTTTCCATAGTGTTAGTACAAATTATACTGTTTACCTTAATGTCAACAGCATTTGAGCGCTAGATACAGAAGTTGATTAAAAGCATTATAGATGTCATTTTATATAAGCAATAAAAAACCTCAAGAAATTACAAATGGCAGATCTTATAAATATTCAAATAAACAAAATCACTCAAACATTTTTCAATTGTTAAGGAGTGGGCTGAGCTGTAGAGATGAGGTGTGATAAAGTATTAGGGGAGTGAAACCCTATGTTTAAGTGCTGTCGATTCTCTGTAGCCACTAGGGTGCACTGAATGTAATGGCACCATTTTTATTCTACTCTTTATGCATGGAATGGGGAAGGTGGTTTTGCAAGGAAAGTTAGATTCGTTGGCCCTAAGAAAATTGTCAAGTAAATGAATTGTTATTCTTAGGACCGTCTCGTTTGTCTATGTTCTGAACCTATTTGGCATCTTAGTAATATTTCTCTTCCGTATATGTCACTCATTCGTTTTTCCAACAATGCTTTACAAAACACGTATTCTGTCTAGGCACGAGAGGATCATGGAGGTATAGAACATGATCTCTCTTTTTGAGGCATTTGCAGACTAACGGAAGACATGAACACCTAAGCATAATTACAGGAATGTCATTAGAGACATGGGAGACACAAAGGAGAAAGCGCCACACCTGCCTGAGCTTGTAAGCATTCACAAAGGTACAGGGCTATGAGTTGAGGTGTTTTCCTATGGGTATGCACTCACTGAGTAAATAAATGGGTTAGTCGAGGCAGAGAGAACATCACATAAAATGCATAAAGAAAGCAATAAGCAGCTTGCTGAGATCGACTTTCAAAGGGTTGGTGAGAAATGCCTAAACAGAAACAGGAAAGTGGGCAGAATCCTGCTGACTATATTCTGAGGAATTTGGGTTTTATCTTGTTTAATTAAGAGTCATAGAAGAATATTAACCAGGAAGGCTATATTAACAAGTTTGCCTTTTAAAGAATTTGGAAGATTTTTCTGGGGAAACTTAAAACTGCAGGTGAAAAAATGGATCACTTAAAACCTAAACTCCTCATTTTCTCTCCCCACTATTGACACTTGTAGTCTTGAAAACTAATTTAAAGACATTCATTTTAAATGTCAATTGCCTAGCAACAACTTACAAGTATTTGTATGCTTTCAATAACATATTCTGTGCAATAATGATCCAAATCACAGTAAAACTAAGTGAAATTTCTTGTACTAGGTTTTTGGGAAGCTTGATAATTTTCAGGCTATCACTGAAAAGCACCAGAAGCAGGGAGCATAGATTGTAAGATACTTCACTTTCCAGTCTTAGTGGAAAGATGCAGAGGCAGAAGGGTATGACGGCCTTGAATTTGTCCTGGACCATCCTAACCCTTCAAACCACTGTCCCTAAAATGCTACACGTAATTCTTTACTCTTAAGCACTAAGGGATCTTTTTTCCATCTTCCCGCTTGCTCTTGTTGCTTCTCATCGGTCTTTTAATTAAATTCCAACCTGTGTTAACTGTTATTATTTTTAGGTAGACTCGAAAGTCCTTGTGGACTACAAATGATATTCCCATGTGTAGTACTCATAATTTGTCTCATTACTAAATGGACTTCCTTGAGCACTTGATAGAAATCCCTAAATGTCAGTGGCCCTTGTTTAAAAATCCAAAACTATCTAAATTCCTTTTATCACATGTCGAGTGAATTATTTCTAGATATCAATGCATCTCTCTGAAAAACAAGATTTACTTTGTAAATGATCGTGTTACATTAAAATGCATTTGACAATGTTTGCCACTAGTTTGGAATATCAGAGAAGACACGATAGCAAAAATGAATTTTTAAAAATAATTTTGTATAATAGCATGGATGGGAAAGAAGTAGTTTATTTTATAATGTCAGTTTTTTTGATCAAAGAAATAATGTTACCTTGTCATAAGGTAACATTAAAATATAAATAAAATAAATTTCATTAAAATATAAACTGGGTTTTAAAACTAGGTTCCAGGTACCCAGTATTATATGCTATTCAGCAATTACTAGTATTTAGGTTAGTCCATCTAAAAATGCTCCACTGGCCAAATGATTCCTAGAAATGTTTGAAAGATCATTCTAGTGTTGTAGTAGGGGTATGATGTATGACATAATGATTACCTCTCTCTCACTCTGGTGACCCTAAGTTCTCATTCTGGCTCCATTTCTGGAATTTGCAACATTCACTTAGATACCCAACACTCACTCTCCTCAACCATATTGGATAACAAGTTATTTAGCTTTCTGGGCCAATGCTACATGCCCTTTTCAAAAATTTAACATGTACTACTTTTTCCAGATAAAGTAACTAAAGTAAAATCTCAATATTTTTACAACTTTATAGGGAAAGATTTAAGAGCAAGAAAACTATAAACACTTCTAACAGTAATAGTAGTGATAAAATTATTAGGATTTTCAGTTTTGCTAATATTGAGGAATTTAATAAAATGATTAGTGGAAATAACAAACTTGTTTTTCAAGCTACTCCTTTCTTACAGTTTTGAACTGGACACAGTTCCTTAATTGTCTCTAGACATTCACTTTGGGTTTTAAAGTACAAGCCAGGCAGAATGGTAAATGCCCGTAGTCCCAGCTACTCGGGAGGCTGAGATGAGAGGATTATTTGAGCTCATGAGTTTGATTCCAGCCTGGGCAAATAGTGATACACCTGAGATGTTGTCTCTAAAAAAAACTGTTTAACTTAAAAAAAGTACACATTAATTTTAGTTATTTGTTTTATTTTTTTATTTTTTTATTTTTTATTCATTTATTTTTTTTTTGAGACGGAATCTTGCTCTGTCGCCCAGGCTGGAGTACAGTGGCACATCTGGGCTCACTACAACCTCTGCCTCCCGTGTTCACGCCATTCTCCTGCCTCAGCCTCCCGAGTAGCTGGGACTATAGGTGCCCGCCATCACGCCCAGCTAATTTTTGTATTTTTAGTAGAGATGGGGATTCACGGTGTTAGCCAGGATGGTCTCAATCTCCTGACCTCGTGATCCACCTGCCTCAGCCTCCCAAAGTGCTGGCATTACAGGCGTGAGCCACTGCGCCTGGCCTATTTGTTTTTATTTCTAGTAATGGAAGTGAATTCAGTTTTATTAAATACAAAACGATTATCTTACATATTCAAAATTAGTTTGAAATTCTTATAAGATAACATGCATTTTCTCATATTCAAACAGATTTTTTAAAATACAGATGTTCTATGGTTTTATTAAAATATTCTATGTTCAGTAGATCTGAACTAGAAAGATGGTTCTGAATGTGAACCAATACTGCTGTTTGCTTCTATCAATATATGTGAACTTAACACATACTTTTTTCGTTTCTTTATTTCACATCCATTTGACACTTACTCATAAGTTAAACCTCATGACAGACACTTCCTGTAGAGAGTTTACTCTCAAGTGAAAGAAGATACAGATGCACACAAATAACTATGATAAAATGTTATAGGTGAATATTAGGACATTGAGCACAAACGTGGTTCTTTTCTTCCATTAAATTTCAGTAGGGAATATGGCCTTAAAAATACTAGAAAATAAATTATTACCTTTCCCATAATGCCTAAAAGGAGAAATGCAAAGTGTTAGGAAAATATTTTTAAAAATAAAATAAATAACATATTTATAACATCTTAAAATTCACAAAATATTTTTGATATTTCTCTCTTTTTTTGTTCAATTGTTGATACTACTGTCACACACTATAAGCACCTAACAGCTACTGGCTTAGGTATTTACACATATTGTCCCATCTCATTCCTACTTCAGACTGATTGCTAAGGTAGCAATTACTATCTTCATGTTACTGATGATGAAATAGAAGATGTGGTAAATTAAATAACTTGTCAAAAGTCACATAACTATTGATGTCGAAACAGAGATCCAAACCCAAACCCAAACTTATCTGACTTGAAAGCTCATAAGCTTTCCACTGTGAACAAGACAAAGATTATTCTATTTATAAATGCGAAAAAAAGAGTAATTAATTTGCCCATGGTAAATTAGAGGGTATATATTTGAATCTAGGGTTTCTGACCAAGCATTTAGAATACTTTTCATTTAAACTTGTTGACGCTGATGATTCTTTTGTGTTGTATGTTAACATTTTAAGTAAGAGATGAATAAACATTCATACTCTACTTTCTTACTAAAGTTTACCAAATGCAATTGTGAAATTTTCTAGAATGTAATGTTTGTATCACATTAAATAATTTGAAAAGTTTCACTCTAACTCTGTAGGATATATGAGCAAAACTAAAAACAACTCCCCTTAATCACTGATTAAATTAGATTAATAATCTAATTTTTATTCATAGTATTTTGCAACTGATCCCATGGTATCCTGAAACCATGTACCAGTTAGTAACTGATACATTTTCAACACTAAGTTATTGGGTTCCATAAGGAACAAGTGAAGTTTTAACTTAGTTTTAAAAATTGTGAAAATTAAGAGTCACAGCCCAGTAAAGTGAGGTGGGTATCTATGTGGGGGGTGGGGGTGGCTGGTGAGAAACATCAGAGCCCAAGAAGTAGTGAAAGTGATGTCCATAGGAAGGCATGATCTGGGGTAACCTGGTGTGGAGTCATGGAACCCAGTGGTGTGAACAGAATATCCTCATAGCCAGGTAGCCCGAGGGGGAATCCAAAAACAGTCAGGAGAATATCCACTGGAGAGACATAGAGACATCTAAATAAAAGCAATGACTGTAACCCTCGAATTAAAGAGGAAACCAGGAGCCCATACTTTAATACATAAATTAATTAACAGTCTGGTGACAGTCTGGTGACACATGTGATAACTACATAGTTCAAAGTGCTCACTCCAAAACTTTAAAGAATTACCAAAGGAAAAATAGTCACTTCACAGTTGGAGAATCCTGGCAGATAACTTATTTAAGTGGTCAGAGTGAATATCATCAGCAATGGACAGAATCAAAATCATTCTCTATCTGACAAAATACAATGAGAAGACTTGTAGTATTCTTTCTGTGGTAATCTGCCAAATGCTCATAACCTAAATCTAATAGTATGGACACTGAAACCCATATTGAAGGACATTCTAATCTGTCTACAATCTTCGAAAGTGTTAAGGTCATGAAAGTCAATGGAAGACTGAAAAAACTGCCAAATGAAATAGACTAAAGAGACATGGCAACTAAACCAGACATATGATTTGGAATTGTATTCGTTTTCTTTTGCTGTCCTAATAAATGACCACAAACCTAGTTGCTTAAAATAACTCAACTGTATTATTTTCTATAGGTCGGAATTTCAATACTAATCTCACTCCAGCTGAAGCCAAAGTTTTGGCATGGTCGCATTTCTTTCTGAAGACTCGGGGTGAGAGTGGGGGATCCATTTCCTCCCTCATTCTGGTTGTTGGCACAATTCAATTCCTTGCACACAGCCCCATACATATTAGAAGCAGCAACTGGATGTGGTCCAATCCAATCCTTCTCATGCTGCCATCTCTCTGCACACAGCTGGGATCAGTTCTCTGCTTTGAAGGAATCATGTGATTAGATTTGGTCTACCTGGGTATCAGGTTAGTTTTCTCACCTCAAGGTCTCTAAACCTAATTACACTTTGCCATGTAAGAAATCATATTCACAGGTTCTAACTAATATAAATAGTTTTGTTTTCGGAATGTAGGAAAAGTACTTCTAAAGTTACTGATATTGAGTGATTTCAGTTAAATGTACAGTCTCTTGAGGGATACACCAAGATAACGCAATCTTTGAAAGGAACTTGAGAACATCAGATATTAGTTTTGCTTTATGTCTACAGTTTTGTAGAATGGTCATAGACAGTGTGAGCTAGCTAAGCTATTTTTAACATTAGTTCCTTACTCTTTTTTTTTTTTTTTTTTTTTTTTTGAGACCAAGTTTTGCTCGTTTCACCCAGACTGGAGTGCGATGGCACAATCTTAGCTCGCTGCAACCTCTGCCTCCCAGGTTCAAGTGATTCTCCTGCCTCAGCCTCCCGAGTAGCTGAGATTTCAGGTGCCTGCCATCTTGCCCAGCTAATTTTTGTATTTTTAGTAGAGACGGGATTTCACCATGTTGGCCAGGCTGGTCTCGAACTCCTGACCTCAGGTGATCCCCCCTCGCCTTCGCCTCCCAAAGTGCTGGGATTACAGGCATGAGCCACTGAGCCCGGCCAGTTGCTTACATTTTTTTTTTTTTTTTTTTTAGGAATTTTTAGATTCATTTTATTGTTATGCAATATTTATTTTGTTCTTAAGGTAAGGTAGACATAACTATGATTGCAAATTCTTCTACATTTAGATTTCAATTAAATATCTATATCTTAATAAGCACAATTTACATGGAAAACTTGGTAAAAATATTCTACAAGAAAATATATTAAATCTGGTAAGAGGTTTTGGTGGGTTTCTTTTCCTTAATGCTGTGTCTATGTTAGAGGATGATAATTCTCTGAGGGTAGTTTTTGCTTTTGATTTACTGTTTGATTGAGCTATTTCTATTGGAAAATCATTTATAGGCAAGAACAGTTTCACTAATCCAAATTTGCACTGTTTATGACTTCTGAAATAGAAACCTGAATATCACATTGAATCAGTTTTGCTAATACAGTGCCCTGTAAACAATGCATGACTTATTTAAAGAGATCAAACCAATAGTGAATAAAGTAGAATATCATCCATTCATAGGCACATCAGTTGGTAGCTTTGTCTGTGTTTGCAGGTTTGTGTGTCTCTTGGTGTGTACGGCTGGCTGTACATCAAAAGCCTTAGAAAGACAACTGTATGCTGATAAATACTGTAATTGTCTAATTTCTGGACCTAGAGAGGCTTCCTCTTAACTTCTTCTAATCATTAACAAAAAGATATTGAATAAAACATCTAATGTTACAAAACTATTTTGCTATTTATCAGGAAAATAGATGATTAAAACCATTTGTTTTCCATATTCTAATTAGAACCTAAATTTCTGCTTATGTATAATAATATAAGAATCTTTCCTTAAAAATTTTTTTGTCTGTTTTATCTTTTAAATATTTTACAACAGATTTTATTCTGAAAATAAAAATTTTAAAAGGCACATAATTGAAGTTTTCAGAATTTCAATTCAATACTTTTTTCACTAAATCATGACATTATTAGGTAGACATAAAACCTACAACCAAGGCCGGGCGCGGTGGCTCAAGCCTGTAATCCCAGCACTTTGGGAGGCCGAGGTGGGCGGATCACGAGGTCAGGAGATCGAGACCATCCTGGCTAACAAGGTGAAGCCCCGTCTCTACTAAAGATACAAAAAATTAGCTGGGCGTGTTGGCGGGCGCCTGTAGTCCCAGCTACTCGGGAGACTGAGGCAGGAGAATGGCGTGAACCCGGGAGGCGGAGCTTGCAGTGAGCCAAGATCGCTGCAGCCTGGGCGACAGAGAAAGACTCCGCCCAAAAAAAAAAAAAAAAAAAACCTACAACCAATCTCTTGCATAAGTAGTAATTAAGCTAACTTATATATGTATTTTTTCCAAATATTTGAAGTTTCTTTGGTAATATTTTTCTAGCATAGTTCTATTGAAATTTTGACTATAGCATACTTTCATTTTTTTAATTAATTTTGCTCTTGTTTACTTTCTCTGATGAGAATCGTGAATAATGAAAAATCACATATTTTTAAGAGAAAAGAGTGAAAAATATAGTTATATTTTGCTCATATTTCATGATCTTAACATTAGTTGGTGGCACTAAGGTAATTATATTAAGAACAAAACCTCCTAGGCTGGCTTTTTATTTCCAGGCAATTCTTTCATATGTATTTATTTGTGTTGTATTTAATGACTTTCCAATTTTATATTATTTGAATGATCTTTATCATATAAGGCATTCTCTACTAGCAAACAGCAGTGTTGCTTTAATTTACTCTATTGGGACGCAGGAGCCTTAAAGACTACTACCTTAGCTCGTTGATGGATCAGGCAAATAATAAATTTGGCAAATATCTGTAAGATATAAAAGTTTAATTACCAAGAAAATAATTTTAGACTGCCCTTTTTTCCCATTTTCCCCCAGATATTTCATGATTCTAAAGAAGAATTAGAGGTGAGACTTGAGAAAATGGAGAAAAAGTTTAAGAATGTAAAGTGGCTAAAGTGATACACACACACACACACACACACACACACACACATATACACACAGAAACACACAAACACAACTCAAAATAAAGCCTGACAGTGGTAAAAGGGTGATGGAAAAGAAAATATGACTCAATATGGGAAGAAAAAATGAGCCAAATGTACGACAGAATTGGGAAGTATCAGAAGAGATTATGAGAAACATTTCTGAAGATTATGAATTTAATCCCTTTAATGTTTTTTAAATGTTGCAGATATGCTTTGGATTTTCTTGAAGATTAGAAGCTTTCTTAACTATCCACCACCTTCTTGATCAGTTATTATTCTCTCTACCTTCTGTAAAACAAACTGATGGATACTAATGGCACAATTACACTTATAGCTAATCAGTTGCATAGTTTATGCACATAGTTCTGCTACCATTGTTTAGTAATGAGTTAAAAATTTTGGCTATATTTGTCCCTGAAGCTATAATTTAATTAATCATTATGTATAGCAATAATAACAAGTAAAACAAAAAGAAGAATAATTTTTTGTTTTTATGGTAATTATGTTGGGTGATTTGGATCCTCCTAATAAAGTTGACTTCTCTAAAATAATTACACTTGAATTAGGTATACAGAAGCTAATTGTAACAAACTGAAAGTTACTGTAAATCTTCTAATCGCAGTTCTTTGCAAGTGCACTTAAGTTATTGCTCCACTTGAAATAAATGAAAACTGGAAATCTGAGGTGATGAATTATGGGTCCCTTTTATGTAAGAAAGATGACAAGGAAATCTAATCTGCTGACTTATACTAAAATAAAATACCTTGGCCTGGGATCAAATATAGGTGAAAGAATTAACATTTAAGTTTTTTAATTAAGATAAAATGTACAAGTTTTTATGTATATATTTTATGACTTCCTGATATAACAAAAAGTGTCGATAAAAGCACCCAATACTGATTCTAATGACATTCGATTAGCATTAAGGAGTTCCTATTATTATTGTTGTTGTTGTCGTTATTGTTATTTGGTGACTGGGTGAATATTAACGACCCAGTTGCAGAATAGGTGGTTGACATTCCACCACCACTGGCAATGACCGAGCCAAGTAGATACCAACATTCAGGTGGGTGTGTATATTTTTACCTTTTTTGAATGAACCCCTCCATTATTCTTAGCAGCAAAAAACATCAGACAGATTAATCTATACTAATCTTTGTGTAACCCATAGATTAGCAACATCAGCATCACCTGGAAGTTTATTAGAAATTCATCATGTCAGGTTTAAGCCAAAACTTACTGATCAGAATCTGCATTTTAAAAGACCCCAGGTGATTTGTTTTCAATTAAAGTTTGAAAAGCACTAGTCTGGAGTTTTCCTAGTGAGCATATTAATAAATAACAGTTAGCATTCCAGGTATAGAGTGACACTTTTGAAAAGATTTGAAGGTGTGATTGGGATAATGAATCTATGAGAACATAATTAATGCATATTGTATAAATTGTATGAAACGATGGTGGAGGTGCTTCTAAGGATAAACATTAATTCCAAAGCAGAAGATGATTTACTGAGCTTTTCTTTGGATTCTATATATATCATACCTTGAAGATCCTAATTGAAAGGAAGTATTGGTAAGTATATTAAATTACTGGTAATTTTCCTGCTTTGGAGAATTGAATATACAACATGGTTGCAACCTAATATGCATATTTATTTGTTAAGATAATAGAAGAACAATTACAATATTTGTGAGAACAGAAACATTAATATTTAAAGCCATTGTTTGCCTCTGTCTCCTGCTGGTAACTGTTTTCCTTAAAAGCACTACAAAAGGCATTCTGAACAGATGGTGGCTGGTTTTCTGTATCCTGCATCCCCTCACAACTGCCACGGAGCCTCACCATTCATTAATCTTCCATAGACTTCCAGTAGCACAGCAACTAAATTACACACATACACACACTGAGGCCAGCATTTCTGTCAGGCTGAAAATTAAACTGAAGAGCACTGTGCCAAGTCTTTTAACCAAACTTCACTGTAAAACAGTTAGAAAAACAAACATTGAAGGCTGACCCATGAATATCCAATCTTAAATAAAAAATGTTGGCTGGTCATTATGTCTTAGACGTTCTCTACAGAGTGTATCAGAAATCTTCAAGTGAAATGAGACTCTCTAAACATCTGGTTTGAATTCACCTTGACTCATAACTGTTTTAAAAGAGAGCTATTTCCTTGATCTTTGAAATAAGAAAAGAACAAAAATATTACAAACAACAGCGCTTTTACTAAAATTGTTATCACCTGCTGTTTAGAAGCAAGTAGAATACTAATACACATTCTCTATTGGAACGTATCTTCCAGACTACGTATTTTCTAAAAAGTAAAATGAGTTTATCTAATATTCAAATCTTTATTTTTTAAATATATACACTACACTTTCCTTATAAGGTTAAATAATGTACACTTCCCAGACTCCCTATTCTTTAAACTTTTTATTTTGATATCTCAAAATTAGGGAAAAGTTATAAAAATTGTACAAAGAGCTTCTGCCCTCTTTAGCCAGCTGCACCTAATTGCTTAGATTTTACCACAATTGCTTTGTAATTATCATTACTAGTACTAGTTCTCTATATATTTTAATATTATTTAGCTCAATTGGAAACATGGTGTCTTCCAGCCAGAAAGTCTTTTGTGTATTTCCTATGACCAAGAACATTCTCTTATATGACCAGAGTACAATTTTCAAAATTGGGAAATATAACATTAATACCATACTATAATCTGCACTCTGTATTCAAATCTAATTCATCAGTTGTCCAAATAATATCCTTTAGAACTATTCTTTTCTCCTGATTTAGCCACCGATGTAGTATCTCACATTGCATTTAGCTGTCTGGTCTCTGGTTTCATTCAGTCTGGAACGGTTCCTCAGTTGTACTTCTACTTTCATGACCCTGACACTTTCAAAGACTGCAGGCAGTTATTTTGTAGAATGTCTCTCAGTTTGGATTGTGTAATATATCCTTATAACTGGATTCAGGTAATGAATATGGGCTCAGGAATATCACATAAATGACAAAGTGTCTTTTTCAGTGTATCACATCCGGAGGCACATGACATTGATTTGTCCTTTTATTGGTAATGATAACTTCTATCACTTGGTTAAGATGGTGTCCACCAGTTTTTTTCACTGTAAAGTTATTATTTTTCTCTATGATTAAACATAGGCACCATTTGAAACACATTTAAAATAGTGGAAAAATTGCTAACATATTTATAAAACACTAACTCTCTATATTTATAATGCCTGGGGTCTAGGAGTTTTATTTTCACAAAAAGTATGCTTAATCCCATTAGAATATAAAAAAATGCTATATATGTCAACATATTTTAGATTGTGGGCTTTTTTAAAAAAGTTAAATGGCTTACACTCAATAAAAGGCTTGAAATTAAATAAAGCTTTCTCTCATAACTTCTAATATATTTTGACCACTCCTACAAAAAAAAGGAGTACTTTTGAAATAAAGTAAGAAGATCAAGGCAAATCTTCAAACAAACATATTTGTATTATTGTCCTATTCTTAGAAGAATAAAGTTTAAAACTTTATTACAGAAACTGTATTGACTAAGTTAATTATTAGCTTCAGTTGCAAATTTGAAGTTGTAATTTAGAGCCAAAGCTATTTTTTTAATTTAGTGGTGAATTAACATAAAGGATAATCTTTCTGTTCTTCGTAACGACGGAGAATTCTGCAATGGGACTTCAAAAGCTCAAGCTATTATATACAGAAATTCTTCCATCTTTTTACATACTTTGTTCAAATTAACTACAGATCTGTTAGAAAATCATATTAAATAGTTGTCTCACTGGGTTTATGACTTTAAAAATTCAAAACACTATATTCATATGAATATAAGCATAATTACTCTACTACAGTATTTAATGGTTCATAGAAAAGAGTGGGAAAATTAATACTTTTCAAGGTCTACTTTGTATCAGGCTTTGTGTTAAAGGCATTTTATGATGGCATGAGTATTTTCAAGGTTACTAATGGTAAATAAAGAATCCACTTGAAGCTAAAGCAATGGTAGTATTAGCTTGCACCTAACCTACATTTATACTTTGATTTTACACTGTAGGGCTATATTTTAGAGGACTACTGAGGTAAGCTCAAAAGAGCGCTACTAAAATGAGGAACTGGAGAGGTTGTTTTTGAGAAAAAAAAATCTTGAATTAGAGTGAAAGTGGTTGTTAGTACAGTACAATACCAGTCCAGTTATTGGATGGATTGATGGCTACGTCTTAGGTAAGAATGCTCAGAAAAGGATAGGTGAAAACCGAAAGAGCCATTACACACCAAAAACCTTTGAGACATTGAGAGTATAAATACCTGAAGAGAACTTAAATTAGCAAAATGTGGAAATGAAAGCCTTTGCATACATTTGAGCACTTCTGAAATGTGTTGTGGAAGGCCAAGGAATAGACACAGTCATCAGGGACCCTGGCGGTGCCTGAACAAAAGCTGCCTCAAGAAAATGCCTAAAGAGAATACTTAGTACACTCAGCAGTACCTGTCTTCACTCATTCAGCTGATAAATATTTTTGAGACACTACCACATGTGAAGCACTAATCTAGGCACTGAAGTGAAGCATTGAATAAAACCTCAAAGAAGAGATAATCAGGTTTTAATTATCTGTTGCAAGGTTCTGAATGAACCATGCTAAAAGTTGATTGGATATTTATTGTGTGTCAGCATGGTTTAATACCTGACGTTTGGGGCTGTAAGTGGATACAGTAGAGAGTTGACCATAACAAATGTGAATTCTGGAACTCTTAATCTAAGGTTTTTCCAGATTTTCTGAAAGCCCATATATTCACATACAGATAGAAACAGATATGAAAATTGGTTGTGTTTCATTACTACTCACGTGGCAAAAAAGTTATCTCTGAGGTTTAAAAACACGACACAAAAAATCAAAAAATATAAATTTGTCTTTCTATAAAATTTCCAAAATTGCACTAAATTTCTCTGTCTTATTTATTTATTTATTTATTTATTTATATTACATATTTATTGAGACAGAGTCTCACTCTGTCACCCAGGCTGGAGTGCAGTGACTCAATCTCAGCTCACTGAAGCCTCCATCTCCCAGATTAAAGCAATCCTCGTCCCTTAGCATCCCAAGAATCTGGGATTACAGGCGCGTTCCACAACCCCTGGCTTTTTTTTTTTTTTTTTTTTTTTTTTCCAGTAGAGATGTGGTTTTGCCATGTTGGCCAGGCTGGTCTCCAACTCCTGGCCTCAAGTGATCCACCTACCTCGGCCTCCCAAAATGCTGGGGTTACCGACGTGAGCCACCTCGCCCAGCCTAATTTCTCTGTCTTTAGCCAATGAACACATGTTCAGCAGCTATGCAACACAATACTTCAGAGCACTACTCAGGAACTTAGCTTCCTACCGCTGTAACAAATTACCACAAACGTAGTGGCTAAAACCCACGAAAATGCATTGTCTTATAGTTCTTGAGGCTGTAAGTAAGAAAAGGGTCTTATAGGGCTAAAATCAGTGTGTTGGTAGGGTTGTGCTCCTTTATGGACACACTACAGAATAATTTGTTCTGCTGTCTTTTCCAGCTTCTAGAAGCCCCCTGCATTCCTTGTCTAGTGGTGTCCTTCCATCTTCAAATTTATCAATAACTATTTTCACACTCCATCACTCTAACATGCTTCTGCTCTCTTTTCCACTTTTCGGGACAAGGTTTACATTGGAGCCCTCAGATAATCTAAAATAATCTTCCTATATTAAGATTTGGTGACCAATGAACTTCATTCGTCTGCTATCTTAATTTCCTTTACCTCAAAACCTGACCTATTAATGGGTTCTGGGGATTAGTCCATTGGGACATTGCTCTGACTACCACACATATGTTGCTTAGTTGGCATAGAGAGAGTTTTGATTTGCTAAGAGTTGTAGACAGGAAGTTTCATTCTGCCATTTAAAATACCAAATTATCTTGCTCTTATTAACTTTTAATTATTTCCTTAAATTATACTATAAAATTGTATATTGTCTGTAGAAATCCTTTCAGATATTCCTACAGAATTTTTCCTTTGGGATGGCAAGGGCTACTTATTTACAGCAGCAGAAGATATCAGTTTAATCTTCTTAATCTTAATATATCAATGAATTCAAATTAAGATGCAGATTAATCAGTGAAGTGCAAAACATACCAATTTTTTAGAAACTGGCAAGTTCTAAAATATTTATAATTCAGACTTCAGTTTCAATATCTTATCCCTTAATGCCTACACAAAATTAAATAAAATATTTACTCCAAATATTGTGGTAAGTCCACAGCTATCCTGATACTCATTCAAATTCTTAGAAGTTGGGAGATGGAGGATGAGAGGTTACCTATGATGTTTTGGTCACTGTGGCTCTTGCCTCAACCTTCCGAGGGATTGAAATTTGGAAAGTTATTTCCTCATTCTGCTATTTTTTGTGTATATGCTCATGTGCACACACATAAAAAACATGAAAGTATAGACATACATGTGTGTATATATGTATGTATATGTATATTTATGTATATGTACACAAGATTCAATAAATATACATATATGTGTTCAGATATGTACACATGCATGTGTATATGTATGTAGATATATACACACACATACATGCTTTACTGAAAATCAGAAATTGGAAAGGGAAGAATAATATATACACAATCTCTCAGATGTATATGTACATACACATATATGTATGTGTATATGTATGTACATGCATATGTATACATACACATATATACACACATATGTGGGTATATATGTATATACATAATGTGTGTGTGTATATATATACACACACACACATACAAACACACACATACACACTTTACTGAGAACTGGAAATTGGGAAGGGAAGAATAACACATACGCGATAATCCTTCAGAGCTCTTGGCTTATAGCATATGATCAATAACTACTTTTATAACGTATTACAAGTTTAAAAGACCATTAACTTGATTAATAAATTGATTTTTACTTCGGTCAGAAGGCGGTGTATTAAAATGCAGTCCTTTGAAGCAAGATACACCTGGGCTCAAATCCTAGCTTCACCTTTTTAAGGCCTCATCATGTCTCTGACTCCGCCCACTCCACTGTGTCCAGTTCCCCATCAGGAACCTCAGGCTGGGCTCAAATTACATTTATCAGCGGGTGGACACAGGGGCTTGCATGGGAGAATCAGTAAGCCACTGGAGGGCCGGGCGCGGCGGTTCACATCTGTAATCTCAGCACTTTGAGAGGCCAAGGCTGGCGGATCACCAGAGGTCAGGAGTTTGAGACCAGCCTGACCAACATTGGGAAACCCTGTGTCTACTAAAAATATAAAACTTAGTCAGGCGTGGTGGAGTGTTTGTAGTCCAAGCAACTCGGGACACTGAAGCAGGAAAATCACTTGAGCCCAGGAGGTGGAGGTTGCACTGAGCCGAGATTGCACCATCTCACTGCAGCTTCGGCGACAGAGTGAGCTTCGTCTCAAAAAAAAAAAAAAAAAAAAAAAGAAGAAAGAAAAAGAAAAGAAAAGAAAGAAAAACCGGCCGGGCGCGGTGACTCACGTCTGTAATCCCAGCGCTTTGGGAGGCCAAGGCAGGTGGATCACCTAAGGTCAGGAGCTCGAGACCAGCTTGGCCAACGTGGCAAAACACCGTCTCTACTAAAAACACACAAAAATTAGCTGGGCATGGCGGTCTGCGTCTGTAGTCCCAGCTGCGACACTGTGAGGCAGGAGAATCGCTTGAACCCCGGAGGCGGAGGTTACAGTGAGCCGAGATCGCGCCACTTCACTCTAGCCTGGGAGACAGAGACTCCATCTCAAAATAAATAAATAAATAAATAAATACATACATACATACATACATACATACATTAATAATAAAAGCCACTGAGGCCCCATCCCTGCAGGGTCTGACTGATTAATCTTTCCTCATCTGTAAAATGGGAATACCTAATTTGTAGGGGTTTTCTGAGGAATAAGTTAAATAACACATGGAAAGTTACTAACAAATATGTATTTTGTCCTCTAAAGTCTCCTTCTTCTTTGTCAAAAGTTTTTTTGTTGTTTATTCCAAATGACACCATTACAGTGTTCTTATTGTTGCCAGCCAATCAGATCTGACCTCAATGTTTTGTATCTCACCCTTAAGAGAAATTCTAGAAGTTGTCAAATCATTTTTCTACAAGTGTACTATATAAAGAGAATATTTGTAGGTAGTATGAATCATGTCTAAAATCAAACAAATTATCAGACCTGGAAGCTAAAGAGCCTGTAAATTGGTAACACTATTGTTATTGCTTGGATGTTTCTTGATATACACCTGCTATAAAACTCTTGATTTTGCCTATCTTGCCAACCTAACAGTTTGTGCCTACCTGCTTAATAAAATTTCAGGGTTCTCACAGACAGGCTGGGTACAGATGGCTCAAAAGGATTCCTATGACAAATAGGCCTTTGAGATCCACAAACAAGACAACGTACTTCTTAAAATTACAAGACTCCTTTGGTATCTTACTCAGTAAATTACCTAAAATTTTTTAAAGGCATTTGAATATGCCTCATAAGAAAACAGAACTTTCAACAAAATATTTGCCAAAACAGAGCTGGACTTTACTGTGAAAAAAATAAACTTGTATAAAATAATAGTAATCTTTTATTTTAAATGGTCTCTCTTGTTATTATCACAAGCCTATTTAGGTCAATGACCTATTTAGCATAAATGATCACGTGTGTGTGTGTGTGTGTGTGTAAAAAGAAACATTTGAATTGGTTCTTTCATGTTTTGAACAACTAAAGAAAGAGTACAATTTTTAAAACAAGTCAATTTGAATATGACTTTTGGAATGTAATTTGTAGTTCATAAAATTAACCAATAAAATGTAGCACTTTAATGTGTATACAATTCAAAATCAAACAGAGAAAAGCAATGAAAATCATACTTAGTCCTATAATTTGAACAGTTATTGGCTTATTGTAGATGCAGAGTTACATAAAGGAATATCTCAATGCTGTGGAAGAAACCTTGGAGCAATGCGATTTAGACAGAAGAATTAAGAAAGATTAGCTTGAAGATGCTATGGAAAGAATTAGTAAAGAGGTCAGCATGATTGGATCTGTTTTATGCATTGCACATGCATTGCTGCTTTAGAAACGGCTTAACAGTTCTCTCACACAGAAACTTATAGGTATTGCTTAAAAGAATCATAGACTGGGACGAGAAGATAAGTAATATAAATAAAATGTTATCTTACATAAAGCATAGCAACATTACCATTTAAGGCAAAAGGATTATATGAAAAGAGACAGCAAGAAAATTTGCATGAATAAAATTCATGAAATTTATCCCTACGTTTTACTGCCAATTAGTTTCAGTAGTCAATTGGCAGTTAGAAAAAAATCATAGGATAGAAGTTTGAAGAAAATGAAAATCACATATTACAAAATTATACTGAAAGTAATGACACCACTCAGTTGACAAAAAAATTAAAAGCAAGAGGCCAGTTGTAAAAAAGACTAAAATCTGTTTAACTGTGGAAAAATGAAGAAAATTAAAAAGGCAAGTCAGCGATGCTCACCACACCAATCGCACTCCAGGAGCCCAGTGATTATCACCACCAAGGCATTTTCAAACAGTGCACGGTAATGGAAAACATTGCAGGCAAGTCACAAACCGAGATCAAGCCTGTAAACAAATAGAAATATAACTTGAGGAAAATGTGTTAGAAAAAGATTTTAATTATTCAGAAATCTTTAGAGGTGTCTAATCAAACTTGGAAAAATTACAATGTAAAGACATTTGCCAGACAAAATGGAATAACGAGGAACTTCTTTCAGAACTTCTTGTCTAGAGCGTCAACGTTGATAAAAACAATTATACTGTAAGCAAATTTGTGTTGCAACGTATTTATTTACTAAGAATTGTTAAAATAGGACACTAGCTATGTATTCAGAATTCTGTATCTCCATTTTAAAATCTTTTTGCTTTTTGGTATAATTAAAATCTAATGGTATGAAACATTAAATATGACCACACAAAGTATGAAAGAAGGAGCTAAGGAATGTAAGAAATGGGTTGCAGGCATAGAATCACACAATCTGGTCCTGGAGGAAGAAAGGAATGAACATAGGAGAGAAAACATAACAACACAGTTCAAAATGTGTTTTGAAATAGAATAAATTTCTCGGGGGGAAACTACTATGAGAAAGTATGACTTCCCTTAAAAGTGACTGCAAATTTAAGTGAAACTATAAAGATTAGGATAGGAAAGTAGCATTGTCTAGTTTAAAATGCAAATATGGGTCTATAGTAATGTATAATTTAGAATGCAAGTAAAGATAATTTTGACTTCAAAGTATAAAAAGGTGTTTTAAGCTCAATGGAAATTACAAATCTCATCTGTATCAGAGAGGAGATAAGTTATTACCTTTCCATCTAGTTTCTTCTCTCATTCCTCCAGATATTTTAAAACAAACTTGGACTCTACTTCAAACCGGAATGAGCCCAATACCCTGTGAAGGAGGGGCACATTCTGCATCCTAATGTCTATACCCATTTGTTTCTTTCTCCTTATTTGCTTGTTTGCTGTCTCCTTGGTATACCACTGTCTACTGAATAGAAAAAATATAATTGAACTTAAGTCCTCATGTTGTAAAAAGTCAGAACTTGAGGGAACTGGAAGGCAATAAAAGAAAGAATTTATCTAAAATTTAAAGAGTTAGTTTCTGTGCATGATAGGGAATCTGAGAGTAGTAACAAAAGATCATCCATTCATTCAGGCAATTTAATTCAAGCAATATTTCTGGAATTTCTATTAAGTGCTAGGCACTGATGTAGACATGGGCAACACTTAGAACAGGATAAACAGGAGCTCTGCTTTTATGAAGATTCCATTCCAAAGAGACAAACAAATGATACAAAGGAAGTGAATAAGTAGGTAAAATATTTAGAATGGAAATACTACGAGTACAAGTGAAATAGATTGAGTCAAAATAAAGTAGGGTAATGTAAAAACTCCAACATACTAAAAATTGTTCATGCTAGCCTACATATGACTTTGGCTGTCATAACCGTCCCTCCTAACTGCCCAATGAATGGCTGCTGAGCCACAGAATAATCCCTCTGTCTTAGAGAAACATCTTTAGACAATTATTTCCCTAACTAGTGGGACTTCAGCTGACCACTCATAGTAAACCTCTGTAAGAATCCTTCCCTAATTCATCAAGCTGAAACATTCCTTTGAAGTTGTTCTCATGCTACAGTATTCCAAAGGATTATGATTAACAGTATCACACACAAGTCAACAAATTAATATAATTCTAAAACTATTTCAGTAATTCAGTTGAAGTTAGAAAATGCGAAATAGAAGATAAATCAGATGAGAAAACGGTAATAAAGTGATAGCTCTAAATCCAACTCTATAAGGATCTACATTTAATTGTATCAAGTAAATACCCTAATTAAAGGCACAGATTACCAGATTACCAAAAAGATGAAATAGGCAAGAGCAAAGCAAATGGTTATAAGGGCCACTTTAAATTAAAAGTTGAAAATAGGTGGAAAAAATAAATATGCACTTTGCAAATAATAAATTTAGGAAGGATATAGTGACTACTTAAATATTAGCAAAAATCATATTTCAAGATAAAAATTATTGCTAGAGATAAAAAGGAACATTATATAAAGTTTAAGGCTTTATTCATAAGGGAGAGCTAATAATTATAAATATGTAAGCAGAGCCTAAAAATACATGAGGCAAAAACTCATAGAATAAACAATTTCATCATTATAACAGGATATCTTAACAATTCTTTCTGGGCAACCAATGGAAGAACTAGATAAAAAAAATCAGCAAATACATAAATCATCTAAACCGTACTATTAAGCACCGTATGGAGCACTACTCAATAAGTGCAGAATAATTATTTTCAAGTAAATATGCATACATGGTTCATTCACCAAGTAAGCCATATAATGAATCTTAAAGCAAGTAATAATAAACTTAAAATTTTTGGTATCATATAGAGTATATTCTCTGACTGCAATGGAACTGAATTAGAAAACAATACAAATAAGGTATTTAAGAAACTCCTGCCCAAAAAGTAAGAAAATTTAACAACACACTTCTAAATAATTCACGAGTTAAGAAAAATAAACCAGGAAAGCAGAAAATAATGAAAACTAAATTATAATAAAATAAAAATATAAAGATTTGATAGCTGCATCTAAATTTGTGCTCAGAGGAAAATCTTAGCTTGAAATGATAATATTGAAAAGGAAGAAAGGGCTGAACTTAGTAATCCAGACATAATACCTTACGTAGGTTTCTTAAAGTCCCAGAATCAAAATAAAGCCAAAATAGACAGAAATAAAATATTTAATAGAAAAAGAGTGGAATATAGGCCGGGCGCGGTGGCTCATGCTTGTGATCCCAGCACTTTGGGAGGCCGAGGCGGGCGGATCCTGAGGTCAGGAGATCGAGACCATGGTGAAACCCCGTCTCTACTAAAAATACAAAAAATTAGCCGGGCGTGGTGTCGGGCGCCTGTAGTCCCAGCTACTCGGAGAGGCTGAGGCAGGAGAATGGCGTGAACCTGGGAGGCGGAGCTTGCAGTGAGCCGAGATTGCGCCACTGCACTCCAGCCTGGGCGACAGAGCAAGACTCTGTCTCAAAAAAAAAAAAAAAAAGAAAAAAGAAAAACAGTGGAATATAAAAAAGATAAAAATCTAGAATATGAACAAGGCCAAAAATTTGAATTTAGAAAAAATCAATAAATCCCTGTCTAGAATTACCAAGGGAAAATATAACAGAAAGTAGTTATATCAGTATTTAAAGATGCGTTACTATTACAGATCCTGAAAATTTGAAAACAGTAATAATAGAATAATGTGAATAAATATAGACCAAAAAATTTCACAACTTTGATGAAATGTATAGTTTTTTTGAGAAATAAAATATCCTAACTGACAAAGATGAAACACACTGTCTGAATATTTCAATATCAATTGAAGAAATTGAGTTCATTATCTTTCTGCATTAAAAGAAAAATTTTCTAGGACTTCATGGTTTTTCAGGCAAATTCTAATAAATATTCACAGTAAAATATTCAATCTTGGCTGGGCGCGGTGGCGCACGCTTGTAATCCCAGCACTTTGGGAGGCCGAGGTGGGTAGATCACTAGGTCAGGAGATCGAGACCACAGTGAAACCCCGTCTCTACTAAAAATGCAAAAAAATTAGCCAGGCGTGGTGGCGGGCGGCTGTAGTCCCAGCTACTCGGAGAGGCTGAGGCAGGAGAATGGCGTGAACCCGGGAGGCGGAGCTTGCAGTGAGCTGAGATTGCGCCACTGCACTCCAGCCTGGGCGACAGAGTGAGACTCCATCTCAAAAAAAAAAAAAAAAAAAAAAAAAAAAAAAATTCAGTCTTACAACTCTTTCACAAGAAAGAATGGTTGTTTACCATTTTTATATAAAAAGTTGGCATGAACCTAAAAATAAAACCCAAAAAGACATTGCAAAAAATAGCATACAGACTAACTTCCTACATAAACATAGTTATATTTCTTAACAAAATATTATCAAATTGAATATAAAATATGTAAAAATGATAATGCATCATGATTAAATAGAATTTGTTCCAGGAATGTAACATGGGTGCAATAGTCACAAATCAAATAATATAACCTAACCATATTCACAGAATCAAATGAAAAAACGGATGTTCATTTTCAAAGATGCAATAAAGAAGTTGACAAAGTTCAGTAACCATTTTGATATAGACTTTCAGACAAGATTTTTTCTTTCTGATTCAGGGCATTTATGGAAAACCTGCACTTATGCTACTTCATGGTAAAATATCATATGCTTTCCTCCTAAAATTGAAAACATGCAAGAATGGCTATTTTTATTCAGTATTCCACTAGTAGTCTTGGCTATAGCAAAATAGGCATGTAAAAGAAATAAATGACATAAGTAGCAGAAAAGAAGTAGTAAAATTGATTCTTATTGACATGATAGCTTACCTATACAATCTTAAAAATCTACAAGACAGCTATTAGAATAAATGAATTTGGCAAGTTTTCATAATACGAGTTTACTATAAAAAATAATTTGTATTTTATATGCTAGCAGGAAAAAATGAAAAACGAATTTTAAAATTCTGTCGTCTTGCCAAAAACATAAAATATTTCCAAATAAATTTTTACAAAGAAATGTGAGACATCTATTATAAAACCTACAGAACTTTACTAAAATCATTTTTAAAAGACCTAAATAATAAAAAGAGAGATTATGTTTCTGGATTCTTTAGGTGTTAATTCTTCCTAATTTGATCTACATTTAACAGATTCCTAATAAAAAGCCCAGAAGGCTTTTCTTGTGTAATTCACAAATAGTATCTAGTTTTGTAATTGTCAAATTACAATTTTGTATTGCCAGCTCACAAGAGTGGAATAAAGTAAATCATTCCTGCTGTCTTAACTCAATTTTGCAAATGACCTAAAATAGACGAAGTATTTGGAAAATTAACAGTTACATAGGTCCCTATGTAATTCAAAGGCAAAAAAGTCTTTACAACAAATGCTATTAGAACTACTAGATATTCATATGAAATAAGATAAATATGAACCCTAGACCATAGTGAAACAGGATAGTTCCCTTGACCCCTTTGTGAGATTTGCAAAGGGGTTGGCTTGTTTACTTAGCGCACTGCTCTCAACCCCTTGCAGGAGGAGGAACGTGCAAGTGAATGGGTGCAGAGGCTGGGACAAGCATATCTGGGCAATTGGCAGGAGCAGGACTCTGTGTGGGCCCACAGCAGTGTCTGGGGATTGCTCACAATCCCCAGAGTCCCAGAGGGCATGTGTTAGAGAGTGCTCTTTTAGCTTTGCCATCTATGGACAGCTTAAATGTTAAACATGCCTCTTGCAAGGGCCCACACCTGGGCCCTTGTCCAGCATCCAGGTAGAATCAGGTCACTCGAATGAATTGAAGGGTGGCGAATGTGGAAAATTTTACTGAGTGGTGGAAATGGCTCTAGCTGGATGGGGAGCTGGAAAGGGGATAGAGTGGGAAGGTGGTCTTCCTCTGGAGTTTGGGCATCTCTGGCCAAACCCTCTCTGAGGTCCCACTGTCAAGTGATCCCTCTAAAAGTCAAGCTGCTTCTCTTCAATGTCCGGCTGCTTCTTCTCTTTCCTTCTCTGATATTCTGTTGCTCCACCAGTGGGACCTGGGGATTTTACAGGTACATGATAGGGGGTGGGTTGGGCTAGGTTGGTTTCGGAAAAGGCAACATTTGGGCAGGAAAACAGGATTGCATGTTCTCACTTTGGGCCATTGGTCCAGGCTTAATGGTGTGACCCTCACCAGGGACTGCCCTTTTTTACCCAATATTTCCCTGCCTCCTGTCCATGTCAATAGTACACACAGTTTAGCAAGAAATTTATTATATATAAAAGCTAACAGTATAAGAATACTGAAAAATCAAGAGAACATCTTTGCAACCTGAGATAAGCAAATACTTTAAAATAAATATTTGTCTTAAATGTTTATTTAAGCAAATGTTTATCTTTAAAATTAAAGTGCAGAAAGCACCACACATAAAAATTAACAACTAGAAACTATTCAAAATAAAGACTTTTTCTTTTCAAAAAATATTATTAAAGAAATGAATGCCAGGTGCTGTGGCTCATGTCTGTAACCCCAGTATTTTGGAAAGCCAAGGCAGGTGGATTACCTGAGGTCAGGAGTTCAATACTACCCTGACAAACATGGTGAAATCTCATCGCTACTAAAAATACAAAAATTAGCCAGGCATGATGGTGCATGCCAATAGTCCCAGCTACTAGGGAGGCTGAGGCAGGAGAATTGCTTGAACCTGGGAGGTGGAGGTTGCAGTCAGCTGAGATTGCACCACTGTACTCCAGGCTGGGTGACAGAGTGAGACTTCATCTCAAAAAAAAAAAAAAAAAAAAAAAGGAAGATAAAAGAAATTGAAAAGGTCAGCATAAAATGGTGGGAAACATTTACAATAAAATACAAATCTATCTGATGAAAGATTTGTATCTAAAATATATAAAATCATCAAAACATTCCATTCAATTTGAAGAAATCAGCCAAGGGCAAAGACAAATATATTTTCAGAGATATGTTATGACACACTTACTAAAATAGCTAAAACAAACAGATTGATAATTTTAAGTGTCAGTGAGAATACGAGGCAACTGAAACTTACAATCACTTTGAAACACTGGGAGCCTATTCAAATTATAATATTCAGTTACCTGGCCATTCTACTTCTAGGTATTTACCCAGGAGGAATGATGAAAATATATGCCCATGCATAGATTTGTTCATGAATGTTCATACCAGCTTAATTTTCAAAACTGAAAAACCAATGTCTACACACAGGTATGTCCATACAGTAGAACGCTACTCTGAAAAAAAAAAAAAAAAAAGCCCAGAATGTTGTGTGCCAGCGCACACAACAATATTTGTAAATCTCAAAATTGGTGTGTCCGGTGAAAGAAGAAAGACCTAAGAGAATATGTATCATACCATAAAAGTGAATTAACATAAAATTCTATTAAGTCTGGGTGCGGTGGCTCATGCCTGTAATCCCAGCAGTTTTGGAGGGCAAGGCAGATGGATCGCTTGAGGTCATCAGTTCGAGACCAGACTGGCCAACATGGTGAAACCCAATCTCTACTAAAAATATAAAAATTAGGGTCATTCCAAGATGGCCAAATATGACAGCTCTGGTCTGCAGCTCCCAGCGTGATCAATGCAGAAGACAGGTGATTGATTTCTGCATTTCCAACTGAGATACCTGGTTCATCTCATTGGGACTGGTTGGACAGTGGGTGCAGCCCATGGAGGGCGAGCTGAAGAAGGGCAGAGCATCGCCTCACCCAGGAAGCACAAGGAGTCAGGGGATTTCCCTTTCCTAGCCAAGGGAAGCCATGACAGACTACCTGGAAAAACGGGACACTCCCACCCAAATACTGTGCTTTTCCCAAGGTCTTAGCAACTGGCAGACAAGGAGTTTTTCTTCCATGCCTAGCTTGGCTGGTCCCATGTCCACAGAGCCTTGCTCACTGCTAACACAGCAGTCTGAGATAGAACTGCAAGGCAGCAGCCTGGCTGGGGGAGGGGTGTCCACCATTGCTGAGGCTTGAGTAGGTAAAGAAAGCGGCTGGTAAGCTTAAACTGGGCAGAGCCCATCGCAGCTCAACAAGGCCCACTGCCTCTAGATTCCACCTCTGTGGGCAGGGCATAGCTGAACAAAAGGCAGCAGATAACTTCTGCAGACTTAAACATCCCTGTCTGACAACTCTGAAGAGAGCAATAGTTCTCCCAGCAGAGCATTTGATCTCTGAGAATGGACAGACTGCCTCCTCAAGTGGCTCCCTGATCCCCGTGTAGCCTAACTGGGAGACACCTCCCCGTAGGGGCCAACAGACACCTCATATAGGAGGCTGCCCCTCTGGGACAAAGCTTCCAGAGGAAGGATTAGGCAGCAATATTTGCTGTTCTGCAATATTTTCTGTTCTGCAGCCTCTGCTGGTGATTCTCAGGCAAACAAGGTCTGGAGTGGACATCCAGCAAACTACAACAGACCTGCAGCTGAGGGACCTTACTGTTAGCAGGAAAACTAACAAACAGAAAGGAATAGCATCAACATCAACAAAAAGGTCATAAACACCAAAACCCCATCTGTAGGTCACTAACATCAAAGACCAAATGTAGATAAAACCACAAAGATGGGGATAAACCAGAGCAGAAAAGCTGAAAATTCTAAAAATCAAAGCGCTTCTTCTTATCCAAAGGACTGCAGCTCCTCGCCAGCAACGGAACAAAACTGGATGGATAATGACTTTTATGAGTTCACAGAAGTAGGCTTCAGAAGGTCGGTAATAATAAATCATTAACAGACAAACTGAGAGCCAAATTGTGAGTGAACTCTCATTCACAATTGCTACAAAGAGAATAAAATACCTAGGAATCCAACTTACAAGGGATGTGAAGGACCTCTTCAAGGAGAACTACAAACCACTGTTCAATGAAATAAAAGAGGACACAAACAAATGGAAGAATATTCCATGCTCATGGATAGGCAGAATCAATATCATGAAAATGGCCATACTGCCCAAAGTAATTTATAGATTCAATGCCATCCCCATCAAGCTACCAATGACTTTCTTCACAGAATTGGAAAAAACTACTTTAAAGTTCATATGGATCCAAAAAAGAGCCCGCATTGCCAAGATAATCCTAAGCTAAAAGAACAAAGCGGAGACATTATACTACCTGACTTTAAACTATACTACAAGGCTACAGTAGCCAAAACAGCATGATACTGGTACCAAAACAGAGATATAGACCAATGGAATAGAACAAATGCCTCAGAAATAACACCACACATCTACAACCATCTGATCATTGAAAAATCTGACAAAAACAAGAAATGGGGAAAGGATTCCCTATTTAATAAATGGTGCTGGGAAAACCGGCTAGCCATATGTAGAAAGCTGAAACTGGATCACTTCCTTACCCCTTATACAAAAATTAATTCAAGATGGATTAAAAACTTAAATGTTAGCCCTAAAACCACAAAAACTCTAGAAGAAAACCTATGCAATACCATTCACGACATAAGCATGGACAAAGAGTTCATGACTAAAACACCAAAAGCAATGGCAACAAAAGCCAAAATTGACAAATTGGATCTAATTAAACTAAAGAGCTTCTGCACAGCAAAAGAAACTACCATCAGAGTGAACAGGCAACCTACAGAATGGGAGAAAATTTTGCAATCTACCCATCTGACAAAGGACTAATATCCAGAATTTACAAAGAACTGAGACAAATTTACAATTAAAAAAACAACCAACCCCATCAAAAAATGTGCAAAGGCTGTGAACAGACACTTCTCAAAAGAAGACATCTATGCAGCCAGCAGACACATGAAAAAATGCTCATCATCACTGGTCATTAGAGAAATGCAAATCAAAACCATAATGAGATACCATCTCATGCCAGTTAGAATGGCAATCATTAAAAAGTCAGGAAACAACAGATGCTGGAGAGGATGTGGAGAAATAGGAACTCTTTTACATTGTTGGTGGGACTGTAAACTAGTTCAACCATTGTGGAAGTCAGTGTGGCAATTTCTCAAGGATCTAGAACTAGAATTACTGTTTGACCTAGCAATCCCATTACTGAGTATATACCCAAAGGATTATAAATCATGCTACTATAAAGACACATGCACATACATGTTTATTAGGACACTATTCACAATAACAAAGACTTGGAACCAACCCAAATGTCCATCGATGATAGACTGGATTAAGAAAATGTGGCACATATACACCATGGAATACTATGCAGCCATAAAAAAAGGATGAGTTCATGTCCTTTGCAGGGGCATGGATGAAGCTGGAAACCATCATTCTCAGCAAACTAACATAGGGACAGAAAATCAAACACCGCATGTTCTCACTCATAGATGGGACTTGAACAATGAGAGCACTTGGACACAGGGCGGGGAACATCACACACCAAGGCCTGTTGGGGGGTCTGGGGATCGAGGAGGGATAGCATTAGGAGAAATAGCTAATGTAAATGATGAGTTGATGACTGCAGCAAACCAGCATGGCACATGTGTACCTATGTATCAAACCTGCACATTGTGCACATGTATCCTAGAACTTAAAAGTATAATTTTAAAAATAAATAAATAAATAAAAGGTATATATATAAATATATTTAAATATAATTATATATTATATACTAATATATAAAAGAAATGAGCAAAAGGTTTAACATTAAATGGGATTTGAATGTATTTTATTACTACATTGAGTTGAAAATATTGATTTTTGATCTACAATTTTTTTACATCTAAAATTGAAGAAAGATTTTTGCAATATCCTATAATGTCCAGAAATGTCACAGGGACTGTCTAGTTCATTTCGAGCAAAGGAGGAATTTGTAGGGATTTGGATGGCCTGTAAAGAAAACGAATGTGTTTGCTATTGATTCTCTTGAAATAGTTCTGTTTGTTTACTATTACTGTGACTAAACAGTTGTAAAAAACCAACACAATGATAATAGGCTACTAGCTTTCATAGGTCTTTTGCAGATTATATAAATAAAACCCTCTCCCCAGTTTGCTAAAAAACAAAGCAGGAAATGTACAATGAAGCAAAATTATGATAACTTTCACACTGTACCCACTAAGCAATGACTTACTGATGCAATTTCAGTATGTGTACAGCTGTCAAACAAAATTTTTAGCAAAGAGAAATAAATATAAAGTAGAGGATGAAGAAATTACAGATGAGAAAAGATGTGAAAAATCAAAGAGAGTAACTAGAGAGCAAGAGGCTTAGACTGTATTTGATTAATATAGGTGAATTTACCCTCTTTGCCCCCTCAACCTCCAATTTGCATATTTATCTATTTCTATGCTATCCCAGATCTAAGAGCAAAACACAGCACTGATAGACATGAGAAAGTAAAATATCCTAGTTCCATTCTAGCCGGGGTTTCAAACTAATTGAGGGATCTTGAAGAAATTGTTGAAGTTCAGTTTCTTTGGACCGTCTTTTGGACCAGGAAAACAATTCCACATTGATAGCCATATACACTAAGAACAATAGTCTAAATTTTAAGGAATCTGCACAATGGAATAGAGATCATATGGCAAAGCTCTCTAGATGGGACCCCAGAAAACTGGTAGGAACAGGAAGTAGATATGTATCATTCAAATCCTACCATCAAGAATTAAAATCTGAGAACTTTTTGAATTAAGCTCCAAAGTAAGCTTGTTAATTAAGGGTCTCCAAGGCTATGTTTTGTTTTGTCAGACAGTTTTAGCAATTTGAATTGGAATGTCTATAGCTGGGGCACGTGCTGTCTAGTTAACCAGTTTCTACAACTTCCTTTTATCTTATTCCAAGCTGCTTCAGGTATTTACGTATATGTCCACTCTCTGGAAGTCTGAAGCTTGAGACACTCTTCAACATAAACTGTATGTACAAAGACTGACACTCTCTTGCTTGCCACTATACTTTAAGCACAATTCTAAGAATACAAGAAGCAGTCGACTCCTTCTTGGGAAGTTGACATTTTAAAAAATGGACTAGCTGCAGTTTAAAAAACACCCTGAAGCTAGAGCTTCCATTGGAATTTGAGAGATTCTCTAAATTTTAAACCTGATAGCTTCTTCCAAATTTGTGTGCCTTATTTAGTTTAAGGAATTATTTTTGGCCTAGCACAGTGGCTCATGCCTGTAATCCCAGCATTTTGGGAGCCAAAGGCGGGCTGATCACTTGAGGTCAGGAGTTTGAGACCAGCTTGGCCAACGTAGGAAAACCTTATCCCTACTAAAAATACAAAAATTACCTGGGCGTGTTGGTGTGCACCTGTAGTCCCAGCTACTGAGGAGGCTAAGGCAGGATTGCTTAAACCCAAGGGTTTCAGTGGGCTGAGATCACGCCATGGCACTCCAGCCTGGGTGACAGAGCAAGCTTCTGTCTCAAAACAAACAAACAAACAAACAAACAAAAAAGAATTATTTCTGTAAATACTGTGTAAATACTGTCAGCTTAATGAATGAGCTTATGACCTTGGGAACAGTAAATCTAAGTAGATACCACATCTTTTTTTACCCCATCACTGCAGAGGTTATGAGACTGCTTTAGGTTTGTAATAAAGAATGAGACTCTATTTTTATATTTGACTGCTGACAGCTTTCAGGCCCCAGTGCTCCTTTGTCCACTTCTTTCCCACATCTGGACAAGCTGTGAAAGTCCAGTGCTCACTCCTTTGGCACCAGCAAGAAACTTGCACCATGCAATCCGTAGCCCTTGTAAGGAAACCATCACCTCAGTCCCAACCCCAATCATAATAAAACCCCAAGCCAGTTACCTTGTTTTTGTTCCCTCAAGCTTTTTTTTTCTTTTTTTGGGGGGTGGGGGGGGCTGCTTGAAGTCCACCCTTCTTTCACCAGAAACCTCCTCTTGGCCTGTGTGGATATATGGGTGGCATCATCATTGGTTTTACATCTAAACCAATGTTTGGGTGGAGAGTCCGTCACCCATAACAATTGGCACAGTGAGCAATTTGTCTTGGGAGACCCACTATCAGTGGAGTCCTATTCTCTTTCTTTGGTCTGTTCACTGACTCTGTTGCTGCTCTCCCGTATGCACCTTAAGCTGCTGCCTGTTGACTAGCTTGAGGATTGAAGCTCATTATAAAATATGTATTTAAG
This sequence comes from Hylobates moloch, assembly GCF_009828535.3. Lineage (NCBI taxonomy): Eukaryota > Metazoa > Chordata > Mammalia > Primates > Hylobatidae > Hylobates > Hylobates moloch. The sequence continues at coordinate 132,328,007 of NW_026652279.1, forward strand.
GAAAGGGTGATTATTCCCATTGTTTCTCTGTTTGACATTCCAAGTGGGCCTGTTTTTAAAACTGGAGAGAACAAATAGTGACTCACCCTGGATTATCCCAACTTTAATGCCATAGAACAGTCAATTAAGATCCCATATCCAATATTATTGAAATCACTGACTCTATCCAATAAGCCACTGAAAAGATATGGCTAGTATGTTCCGTTCAAGACCAATTTGAACAGTGTCTCAGCCACAGCCTGACTTCATCTTTGAAGAAACATAATATACCTTTTCCCAGCTACCCTTTTGGATTCCTCAAAGGCTCTGCCATTGCACAAAATGGCAGGCAAGAGTTGGCAGGCAAGATTATGTAGGTAAGATCGTAGCCACATCTAACTTTTCTCAAGGGTACAATTCTGAGATCACACTGATGATGAGATGAGAGAGTTCCCTGACCCCGTCATGGGACTTGTGACAGGGGTGTGACTTGTTTGCTCAGCTGCTGTATGCTTAAACCTCTTAAGGATGGGGAGCATGTAGATGGGCAGGTGCAGAAGCTGGGGCAAGTACTTTTGGGCTCCAGCCCCATGGTAACATGTAGGGGTGTGTTACAATTAATGCTTTTAGCATCTGCCATCCTCAGACAGCTAAGTGTTAAACCAGCTAGTGGAGAGTCAGTGTGGACAGCCCTTTACACACTGCCTTCTTGGTACCTAAGTCGTTGTCCAGTGTCCAAGAAGAATCAGGTCACACAGACTTGAAGGTTGGTAAATTTGGAGACTTTATTAAGTGATGGAGTTGGGATGGATAGGGAACTGGAAAGGGATGGAGTGGGAAGATGGTCTTTCTCAGGAGTTTGGCTGTCCCACATCCAGTCTCCTCTCCAACCATCTCCAGCCAAACTCCTCTCAACGTTCAGGTGCTCCTTCTCTTATCTCCTTCTCTGCCTCGCCACTCTTCTGCTTATGGAGACTGAGGTTTGGGGTTTATATGGGTACAGGATAGGGGAGTGGTATGCCCCAGTGGTCTTGGAAAAGGCAACATTTGGGCATGATAACAGGAATACCTGCTCCCATTTAGGGCCATGGGTTTCCAGGCCTGAGAGTGGGGCCTTTGCCAGGGAAATACCCTCTTCTACTCAGTATTTCCCTGCCTCATGTCAATATCAATAACATTCTTATCCAAGGAAATTCATTTTAAACTTACACAGTAGCTCAAAAAAATGGGATGGGATATTACCTTCCACATAGTACAAGACCCTTTTACCTTAATTAAATTTGTGAAAGTTACTTGGTAAGCTAAGAGCTTGCACTATTGATGCTTTCATCATCCACACTATTATTACTACAGTAGCAAACCTTTTCATACTCTCTTGGTGGCTATTTCACATCACCAATTTTAAGAGCAAAACCAAATTTTGAGCTGGGGATGAGAGGATGACCACAACAAGGATACTACTTCTGGAGGCACTATCAAGATTTGCAAAATAACCTTACAGCTTTCTTTCAGTTGTAATAGTCAATACTTCTAAATATCATGATTTCCAATAGAAGTGCCCTGTACATCTATGGCATTTTCTCTCCTATTTTCTTTTTCTCTCTCCTTCCTCCTTTGGTGTTTTCATATCGTTGATTATTTCATTCACCCTGAATGGATTAGAAACCAACATGTGCAACAATCTCCTTATCAGTATTTGCTTGGTTGTAATCTTTATATAAGTTGAAATGTTCTATAAATGCCATGTGTATACTTTGACTTTAGATAAAGTTTGCAATTTTATTATCACATTTGATTGCTTGTATTAATTCCTGATCTGAAATTGTTTTTAAAACTAAAATTATCTGAGTAATCAAAAATGTCATTATATTTATTTCTACCATAAGGATTGAATTTTAATATCTCATTCTTCTTTTCAAAAGGGGAAAAAACGCACAGTAATTTAACAGATGAGTCTACTGTGTTGTGTATGGTAGCTGTGATTTTAAGAATACAATAAATTGTCAACATTATCAAAGTAGTAATGCAAGAAGAGGAGAGTTATTAGCCTTTTAATCTTTTGACTAAAATAAAATCAACATATTCTTTCTGTCTTTGTAGGCATAAACATTATATAGTCACCAATTCTGAGTGGGTCACTTATTAGTTTACATGAAACATTTCAGATAAATAACTTCGGAATTACAGCATAGCACAAAAACACTATATATATATCTGAACCTGGATTCAGCACAAAATTCTAAAGCTAAACAATCAAGATTTTTAAATTAATTTTTAATGTAAAAATTTTCTAAATTATGTTTATGCCATCTCAAAGACATAAATTATCAAAATTTTCAGTATTCCAAATCAACAGGTGATTCAGTGTCACTATTTGTCATTTCCTGGTGTCTCTAAATCTGGGTCTTGCTGTAGTGATTACTATAGCCATAAAACCTATTGCATTGGGTTCTGGGCTTTTCATCAGTGAAATAGGTTAGCTCAAATGGGAATTTATGGCTATACCCTGAAGAGAAAGTTCTTCTGTTAAGTTATAGAACTGACAAAGCAATTCTTTTAAAACAAAACACTTTTTTGAGGTGTGATTAACATCAAAAGCCTATACATATCTAATGTATACAATTTGATTAGTTTAAAAATAAGTATGAAAGTGAGAAAACGGCTTATTTAGAGGTGATCTAATAATTTTTTGAAATAGATATTCTCGTTCTGGAAGCTAGCCTTGAAAGATGACCCTGCAGTCCTACTACAATGAGCAGTGCCGCACAATATGCATACCCTGGAACCTGGGCTGGCCTTGCTTACTCCCTTTTGATAGAATGCAGAATGATATAGTATGACACATGACTTTCAATTTTAGGTAATAAGATGACGTGCAGCTTCTGACAAAATCTCTTGAAATGCTTACTCCAGGAAAACTTAGCTACCATGCTTTGAGAAAGCTCGAGATAGCCGTGTCAGTGGCCCACGTGAAGACAGAAAAGGAGAGACCAACAGAGGGAAAGAGAGAGTGAGAGAAAGAAAGAGAGAGTTTGCCTCTACATTTTACAAGCACCTAAAACTGTCCATCATTACATGAGTAAAGTGTGAATAAGTTAAGCTACAAGCCCAGTTGAACATCCAGATGACTCCAACTCCTACCACCTCTAATTGAACTGTATAAAGAGCTCCCAATTGGCCAGCTGTGCTGTTCAAATTATAGAACTGTGAAAGCGAATCATAAGTTGTTTTAGTATTGTGTTTTTTTCTGGGCAATGGGGGTGTTTATGCAGCAATTGATAACTGAAATAGGATTTCTTACCAGGGATGTGGAGTATGTCCATTACAATAACCTCAAATACATGGCACTGTCTTTGGGATGAAATGGTGATCTTCAAACAATAAGATACCAACAAGAGATTAGTTAAAGGCTAAAGGACAGAGAGAAAATTGCCATTAGAGGCTGAATAAAAAGAGACGTGTTAAATGGTGACAAAAATTTGGCAAAACTCTGGAAAATAGAAATAAGCCTAATTTACTAGTGAAATTATCTAAAGAGATTGCCACTCGGAGTGTTTAATGTGCCAATGCATTTATTTTAGCTGTATTTAATCAAGTATGTCCAGGGAGACATGAACTAAAGAAGGAGCTGTTCAGTTTCAAGCCAGATATAGAGAAAATATTTCTGAAACAGAACCTACTGGATTCAAAACGAACTGCCCTATAATTGCATATTTCTCACCCCTAGAAAAACTCTCAGATAAGAAATAACCTCAGCCAGCAAGACTCTTTGTTAATACATCAAAATATTTATGGCAGTGCATAGCCAATCTGTTCAGTGAGACTGAAAGATTTCTAAGAATTATAAGGGCATTGCCCAACAGCACTCTGATTCTCAACCCAAGGCAGAGACAGCCCTGTCTCAAAACAGATTTCTGAGTGTGGCTTCTGTCCAAGCATGTGAATTAACATGTAACACAAAAGAGAAGAAAGAAATATTAAGGAAATTATACCAACTTGGTCTGTAAGTGACAAAGACAGCTCAAAACGAAAGGAGGGCATTTAGGTTCCAGAACTTCTCCAACAATAAAATAGAATAAGAAAGCTACTCAGCATCAAACATGGTCACTTTTTTTACAGAAAAGAAAGAATGAGTCAGAAGATAGAGACAAGAGGCACAGAGAACCAAAAATCCAGCAGTAGGAACTTGATAGGATTTGAGAACTGCTACTAGTAACAGCAGTGTGTCTTGTGTTGCCCCCTTTTTGAATAAAGGTATGTGTTGAAGTGTTCCCATCCATGTCTTATAAAATGCATGTATTTGTAGAAGCCAGATAATCTCCTTTCACAATTATCAGGTCATGAGGAGTCACACCTAAGGAATTACACATGAGAAACCATGCCAGAAGAGGCTAACCTACTCTTGGAACTATTTAGATGGTAAGTTCCCAGACTAGTTTCTGATGTCTTACAAGATGAGACTTTTGGCATCTTGGGATGGTCTGAGTGCATTTTAAAAGTAGCAAGAATATAAAATAACTTGTGGTCGGTGGTGGCTGCAAATTCTTTGCCACCCATCTTTTCCAGAGGCAGAATATGGGCTGGCTTTATGCTTTAACCAATAAAACACAGTGGAAGTGATGATGTGTCCTTTTCTGGCTGATGTCTGTAAGAAGATTTGACAACTTCTGCTCCTTCCTCTTGGAAAACAGCTGCCGTGTCCAACTACCTTGACACTTCCATACTCAGAAGACCAGCCTAGCCACACAGAAAGTGAGAGACTATGTAGAAAGAACTGAGATATCAAACGTATGAATGAAAGCTTCTTGGGCCTTCCAGCCAACCAAAGTAAGAGTAAGAACTGAGGCCCTAGAGGTATATATCCCCAATTGATCTATACTGGCTCCCCAGCTTAGTCTCCAGGCGTGGAGGAACTGAAACAAGTCATCCCTATACACCCCCCTGAATTCTTTGACAAAATTAAAAGGTTGTTCCTTCAGGTAGGTGATAAGAGTCTATTCCCCAGTTGTCTAGGAGGTAAGAGAAAGTTTTACCTGAAACAAGATAAGACTGTGGGCAGACTGGTCTCATGGAAATGGGAAATAATGGGATACATTTTGATTGGAGCTTGGTGGAAAACACTATAAAATGTTTCAAGACCAGGTACTGGTAAGAAGATGTCAAAAAGAGTATGTGGCCCTGGTTAGACAGGCCACAGGCATGTGGGATTTTGAGGAGGCATGTGCCTTAAAGGAAATTAGAGATATCCCTAAATAGACCTTTTGCCAACATCAGAATTCATTCAAAAGCTTATCCTGCTATCAGATTCATGTATTAAGTAAACAGTTTGCAAACTATCTTTTAGTTGAATATAGTAACCAAAAACTACACACTAATCTATTTCTTGAAAAGAAGGGAAATTGCAGTCATATTCCTTCTACCAATTGTATTTTATTTCAGAATTTCTTGATTTTTATTTAAGGCAACAAATGGTCTCAATTAAAAATAATCCTTCCTAACCACTTTTAAAAAATATGTTTAACAAGGTCTGTTCTAGATTCATTACCATATCTGGCTCCTAGGTTTCCCTTAATCATTACAAACATATTAAACTTTTTTTCCTATTACAATTGCTTATAAATACTGGTCATTCTCAAGCAATGTTGGATGGAAAAGCATCACAATCATTTCTAACATGTTTCATGTTTCTTAAGTATGTGTGGAGTTCTTGGCACTGTACAAGTTGTTTTAATTAGGCATGTTTTCTCATGGGATGACATGATAAATGCAAAATACTCATGGAGTACGTAAAGAGTATGATGTTTAAATATAAGAAAGGGTTACAAAAGACCAAAGGGATTTCTTAGTAATTGGTTTTTTATTAATAAGAGAGGGAATTCTAAAAAAAAATTATAAATGGTGTTACAAAAGAATGAAGAAGGATGCTTTTCCAGTCATGGGAAGCCATTAAATTCTGGAGAATAACCACAGCTATTTGGAACCTGTCCATTTGTGCTGCTATAACAAAATTCTTGAGACTAGTAATTTATAAAGAACAAAAATTTATTTTCTCACAGTTCTTGAGTCTGGCAAAACCAAGGTCAAGGTGTTGGCAGGTGTGGTTATCTGGTGAATGCTGCTTTCTCCTTCCAAGATGGTTACTTCCTCCCAGGGGAGGAATGCTGTGTTCTCATGTGGCAGTAGGGGGAAGGCTTAAGGGAACCCTGTGAAGCTTCTTTTATAAGGACCTTAATTGCATTCATGAGAGAGGGAAATTCATGGCCTAATCACCTCTTGAAGATCCTGCTTCTTAGTACTATTGCATTGGCAACACCTAAATTTTGGAAAGGACACATTCAAACTATAACAATCCCACAGTGGAATTTCAAATAAATGTTGGTGACTGTCAGGATGCTGGTTTGTAATATAATAGTATTTGATGTCAATTTGGTTTTTTTTGCTGAAAACATACTTTCTTCCTGCCAAAATTTTTCCATCTCCTGCAATTCCTCAAACTAGATTGCACAAAAATTGTCAAAACTATCTTTAACAAAAATTAATTAATGCACAATTTAAAAATTAAACTAAGTATATTTTATTAAAATGAAATTTTATTAAAATGAAATTAAGTCAAGTTAAATATCATTTGGGGAGGAATACAAATCTTTTTGTATTTAAAATTCTATTACATTTTTTCCCTGCATGATTATTCCTCCTTACATCTTAATGGGATGTAAAAGTATGTACCAAGGGGCAAATAAGATCTTTTATACTAGTTGCCAGAGAGATTTCATTTGTGATTTTGAAAATTCATTCACACTCCAAAGATATTATATTCAAAGAATTCACTTAAGAAGTCTTCAACATGAAATCTTAAAAAGAAAAATATAATTTGATAACAGGACAAATAATCTTTTAGTTATGTAAGACAGTTATGTAAATATGTATAATTCTTTTGTAATAAGTTACAGAAGAAACTTATTACAAAATGAACTCATATGGAAGATATGTATAGGTATGATATATTTGCATCTGTATCTGTCCTGAGAAGCAATTTTGATTCACCTATCTCTTGAAATAAGTAGAAAGTTAGATAATTTCTACTGTTTTAAAGAAATAACACAACTGCTGTATTTTTTTATGATGTGCATTTAAATTTGATTCAGATAAAAAAGAATTATTATGCCATTCAGTTTTATAAAAAGCTACAACAGACGGATTTCTTTTTTAAACCTACCAACTTTACTAGCATTTAATAGGTTATTTTATATCTTCATAATTAATAATTGTATGCAATGCTTACAAATTATATTATTTAAAAATAGGACAAAATATCAACAAATTCAAGTATATGTGCCATCTTTATCCTTTGACTATTCTTGCTTTCATTTGCTTTCTTTAAATATATCTGATTTTATCACTTGTGCCTGATGACTTTTTTCAGATAATGAACAATGGTATTTTTAATTGTCTGGAGAAGAGAAGATTTCTTCCACTCTATAGTTTTGATCCCTCTAGTAAATAGTATATAAACAGAAGAGAAAAAAACCTATTGAGTAGGCTAGAGTAAGCTATAAAAATCCAATTATTTCTCAGTTATATTCTCACAAAAATATATATGGATGGAAATGGCCTGAGAAGAAAAATTAAAGCCAACATTACTTTTACGTGGACTTTCTTCTCTCAGAGAAATGTAGAATCTGAGATTTGTAAGGCCCATAGTGTCAGAAAGCTGGGCTACATTAATTGTGCTTAGCTCTCCTTTTTCGTCGTCTATTTTAAAAACACTGGCTTATTCTGGCTATGCAGAGATAGCTCACCAAACAGGGAACTCGTCAGTATCTGGCCCTCAACTTACAAAGGAGAGTGTATTATTTTGAAGACCCAGGTTAATAATGTCAATGGGAATTTCTTTGTGTTAAAATTAAATGGATAGGGAAATTATACCTCATTATTTGTGTATCATATTTAGCAATTTATAAATTTATTTTCTGAGGGGAGGATATTATCCAATGATGTTTTAAATAATTATATCATATTTTAATTTTTGCATGGGATCTTACAACTGGTCTTCAATTCTATTCTTTAGCGATATTCCTCACAAAGCATCTTTGTAAAGGATCGATTGGAGTCATTGCTTCCCATGACAAACCATTTAAATGTCACACATTTATCTTCAAGGGTTATTTTTTACACAAAGTAAATGTTTGTTTTCCTATGGCTTCTATCCATCTCTTCTTCCTGGAATAAAAGGGAGTAAGATTTAAGTCTTCTTCCATGTTATAAATACTTAGATATTTGAAGAAAATTGTAACATCCATCCTTCCAGGCTTAGCATACTGATTTACTTTTATCATTTCTCAAGTGATATTTTTTTGGTTCCCTATACCACTGCCATGCACAAATGTGAAGCCAAAAAATACTTGTCGAACAAAGTAGAAAATAAACCCCTATGTGTATGGGAAAAGACAGGAATTAAAAGAAAATTAGAAAGATAGGAAAGTAAAAACATTTCCTAAAGTCTTTAGCCTTGAAGGGGACAGAGAATTAATGAAAATTCAGATCTTCTTAGCATATTATTCTAGCTCCCCTTAACCTGTAAATATAAGGCTGGGGATGTTAAATATTATTAATATAAGAAGATAGGGAATGTGTTCATTAGGAGGCTACTGAAGCATAGCAGTGACAACTTCTTTCTTTGCCCATGAAGCTATTTATTTAATAGTAATTTAGATTTTATATGCATTTTATTCATATACTATTTCATTCATAGCAGAAAGATTCTAGAGCATTGAATTTTGGTTTGAAGTCTTACTTTTAAAGTGTATACAGATGTGTATGTCTCTAGACCAGCATGCATGTAATGTACTAACAAAAAACATATTCACACTTTTTCAACAACCATGTGAAAATCGCATGTATTAAAATCCAGATGGTAGTTTAGAGAGTTATCTGTTACTGTAAGTGATCTCGTTTTTAGGCACTTTTTAAAAAAGAAGGCATTGAAGCAAGACATTCTCCTTTTCTGCCTGTGCTTTCTTTATGGGATATGTACTCCAGGAGGGCTTAACAGAGCAGTGGCTTCACAAGGGAATAGGGAGTTTAATGAATCATACATACTTTATTTGAAAAATATCAATAACTATTCACTGGTCTATTCTTGCATAAACTGAATAAAAATCCCTATATAAATGATCCTTAGCTTTTTTTATGAATCATGCTCTATTTTTTAGTATAATGCTAAATCTTCTTAAAAACGTGTAGTTTTACCTGCCAAGCCTAAGATGAATTTCCATCAGTGATTAAAGACTAGTTCCATTCCCTATAATCCTTGTCAATTATATGAATAGGCAGTAATGGAACACTTTATTTTCTCTGGTTATTAAAACACAAAATAGTAATGCAAATGCACTGTACAATGTCTCCTTACTAGATTGGCAGTGTAATTTATTTAATCAAATTCAGAAGTCAAAGACAGAGAAGCAGGAGTCAGTCTCCTAAAGTCTATGTGGGACAAAAACATGTTGAGCTGTGATATATGCACAAAAAATCAGAATACAAATTTTAAATCTTCCGGAGTTCTCTCTTACCATCACACTCACACATAATATTTAGTAAAGAACATTTCAATTTCATTTATAAAGCTACAATGTTTAAATTGTATCTTCAATGTGGACATTCACATTCACTCTGAAGGAAGAGAGTTGATCCTTAAAGGCTATGGTTGTGATGACCATTCATTTTTAAATTTTTAAGTCACAAAGGATAGAACTGAGTCAGATTTGGATTTATCAAAAAGGTTAAATGAAAAGCAAATAGCAGCGTCAGAAACAGAAGATATGTGGCCCCCTCCTTATTGGACAAGGCTATGAAGAAGCAGTTGGGGGAATCAGGTTTAGATTTTTAAAAAGTGTAATGTTGCTGGCATTATCTCCATGATACTCGTGACCACTGCTTTGAGTGAAAATTTAATAAAATTAACACTACTTTCTTGATTTATTTTTTTCTTTTCTTCTTAATCTTCCCTTCAAGATTAAACTCATCAGCACTTGACAAAAACTGCAAATAACAGCCAGATGCAGGAGTTGGTTTTATCTTTTTATGCAAGTATGTGGTGCTAATTAGTGCAAATTGATTAAACTTTAATTGCCTGATCCATGGCTAATTAATATTTATAAGATGAATGAGCAGGAAAACCAGACATTTATTAAAACACTTTAATGATTTTTCATATGTTTTGACAAAGCAAAGCAAATAGATGTTATGAGTATGGATGTGCTAGACTAGGGGAGTGTATCTGTTGCCTTCTTCTACCTGTGAATGCCCTAAAAGTCTACATTAACTTTTAAACACATAAATTGTAAACTTATTTTTCTTTGGGTCCCTTTTCAAATTATTTTCAAATATTTTTGCTATTAAGCCACCCTGTTATTTATGACATAATTATAGCAGTGATAGATATTAAAATTAACACATGCACAAGATTATTTATTTTACTATTATTTATAATATGTATTCATGTATTACAATAGCCATGTGTTAGTATGGTGTAAAATGTGTATTTTTAAGCAATAAAATGTATACCAGTATTTTTATTTATTTAAGATTTTAAATTTTTAAAAAAATAATAATTAGACTATCAAGATCATTAATCATTGGAATATTTAAATTACATAGATCTGATATGTTTCCATTTAATTATCTTGGTGCCTAAAGTTATAATCCAGGATTCATTCTTAGCTGTAAAACTAATTTGACACATTGCAAGTAGTATATGTTAGGTGTACATTGTTCAAAGGTAAGATACATTTATTTCTAAAAAATGCCATTTTGCACATAATCAGTAAAATAATTGTTACATATAATTATTCACAATAATATCAGCTTATTTAGAATGGTAAATGTCTTTGTTCATTATCCTGATATTTCATAATTAATTCACACAGTCAGTAAGTTTTCAGTAAAAAGTTTTTTCAATGAAAACCTTTTTGTAAACTTGATAAAATTCTGTATCTTTATTTTTTATATCCTACATTTAACTTTTATGTTTAATTCTCTAGCATAGCAAAGCAGATCCTAGTTCATACTTTCCTGTATATATATCTCTACACATGTCACTATTTTAAGTGATTATTGTGATCTTGATATTTGGTAAATTTTTTTTTACCCAAAATCATTTTGTAGTCTTAACAAAAATGATTTTAAATGATTTTCTAAATTAAGTAGGTTAAAATATCTAAATAATCACCTACATAATTATTACTTACTTTAAATTAATGCGTAATAAATTCTAAAGTGAAAAGTCAGCCCCCTTCCCTTTTCTCAATTCTTCCATTTGAAAATGTTGCAAATTGTATTAAACTTATATCAGCAATTGTGATGGTCTTTTGATGGGTCAACATGGCTAGGCTACAGTTGACAGTTATTTAATCAAACACTGATCTAGATGTTACTATGAAGGTATTTTGTAGATATGAATGAAGTTCAAAATCAGTTGATAACTGGTAGTGATAATCATAATCATAAACAAGATTACCCTAGGTAATCTAGGTGGACTTGATTCAGTCAGCTGCTAATCTAAAGAGCAGAGCCTAGGCTTCCAGGATAAAGAACAAATTTCACCCGTGAACAGCAACTTCTGCCTGTGCCTCAGAGTTCCAGCCTGTATTTTTTGATAGTCAGCCATATAAATTTTAGGTTGGCTAAGCCGGTTCCCACAACCATGTAAGATAATTCCTTGCAATAAGTGTCTTAAGATATATTTTCTACTGGTTCTACTTCTCTGTTGGAAATCTTACTGAAACAGAAATCAAAATGCTTAATAACTTCCATAAGAAATCATGTGAACAGATATGCACACAATCACAAAATAATGAGATGAGTATTAAGAAGGTATGGACAATTTCATGCAAGGAGATATAGAATGGAAGATCTAAATGGGAAAAGAGGTAGTGTAAGGCGGGGTAGAATGGGTGGTGGAGGAGTAGAGTGGAGCAGAACATTTCTAGCAAAGGTTAAAAAAATTACCAATGCAACCAACCCAAATGTCCAAAAATGATAGACTGGATTAAGAAAATGTGGCACATATACACCATGGACTACTATGCAGCCATAAAAAACGATGAGCTCATGTCCTTTGTAGGGACATGGATGAAGCTGGAAACCATCATTCTCAGCAAACTATCGCAAGGACAAAAAACCAAACACTGCATGTTCTCACTCATAGGTGGGAATTGAACAATGAGAACACTTGGACAGAGGAAGGGGAACATCACACCCCGGGGCCTGTTGTGGGGTGGGGGGAGGAGGGAGGGATAGCATTAGGAGATATAACTAATGTAAATGATGAGTTAATGGGTGCAGCACACCAACATGGCACATGTATATGCATGTAACAAACCTGCACGTTGTGCACATGTACCCTAAAACTTAAAGTATAATAAAAAAAATTACCAATGCACGAGGCATGTGAAGATCATTGTTCCTATAGTGCCGTTATGTGTATTTCTAGGGGAAAATGGCATTGGATGGAGTCTGCAACTTGTTATCCAAGACAGATGACAAACTGTCTTGGATAACAAGAAAGGTTAGTGGATTTATTGAAGGGGTATGCTGATTAAATACATTTAGAAGGGGATAGTCACAATCAGATTTAGGTTTAGGAAGTCTGGAAAAACTAGAGAGGGAGAACTGACTACATAAAGAAAGATGAGTTAAGTGGGTTTTTTTTGTATGTTATTTGTTTTTGTTTGTATGCATTTTGTTTTTGTTTTTAATCTATAGAGATAATGAAGTTTCAAACCAAGATAATGGCCATGGGAATAGATAGTAGAAAATGAACTTGAAAGATGTCAGGTATTATTAGGGTGAATTAAATGTGGGCAATGATGGAGGCGGAAACTCAGAACCCTAGTTTTCCGATTTGGGCAAGTATGTAGAAAAGAATGTTGGGCACAATGTTCAGAAATAAAACAACATAATAGAAATAAGTACATTTCTGGAAGTTTCTAATTTTACTTGCCAGGATATTTTCAACTGAAGATTTCTACCAGAAAGTTTAGGAGTTCAAAAATAAGAATTATATTAGAAATACCAAGTTGTGGCTGAAGATATGTGGATGCCTATGACTTCCAAGGAAGCAAGTATATGTTAGGTAAATAAGCAGACAGAAGAATTTATTTTGTCTTTAAGCTAATTTCATGTTAAATAAAATGTCATGTGTATTGCATTGCTTTCAGGCTATGTCTAGAGATTAAAAACAGTTTTATTACATTTTTACATTTAAAACAAATTACTTGTGTTTCTTTTAAATAGAATATTTTAAATACCTGACCAGATAATTCTCTTTTGTAATCTATTCCATAATTCATCCACTAACTTATAAGTTTACTCATTCATTTGCTCAAGCTAATATTTAGCATCTAACATGTTCTAAGCTGTGTGCTATGTACCATAAAATGGAGAGAAAAGCCTTCACATGTAATGTCTATGTCTTGCCCATATATTTAAAGATCAACTTCTGACTGAAGAGAATAGGAAGACATTTAAATTGTAAATAATATTTTTAACATTAAGGTATTTTCTATAATGTATATAAGTCTCTTCATATCTAGTGGAAAATTGTAGAATAAAACATAAACTTCAGTCAAAGCCTTTACAACATTTAACCTCTGTGAAGCCAGGAGATAGCAGAGGGCCTCAAAGAAGGAAGATTCTAATTTTAAGAAAGACCATTAGAATGGACAGAAACAAACTTCGACCCTGGAATTCAAACTCAGTGAAAGCATAATACCCAAGACAAATAAATGTTCTGTTCTCATTTGACAACAAAGTGCGATGACAGCATAATGAAGAGAAAAAGGAAGAGGAAGAAGAGTAATGGTAGGAGCAATAAATTGAAGACCTCCAAGGATCAGTACCCCAAAAGGCAAGTGCAAAGCTATATCTACCAAGAGAAGTATGAATATACTGAAAAGGCTTGAGCTTGCTCACAGAAATTGACTCAGAGGGCTTCCAAGTGGAGAACATTTCATTACTCATATAGGTGATCAGAAGCTCTTTAACCACTTGTCAGGTTTGCTTCTGAGATACAACTGATAAAGTATCTGATGAGTATCTGACCTCCTATCTCTAGTCCATTACAACTAACAGTGTGGCCCAGTGACCAGCAGCATAGGTGTCACTTATGAGCTTGTTAGACAGTCAGAACCTCACGCTCCACCCAATGTCTACTAAATCAGAACACTCTTGTTTAAAAATTCAGAAGTTGATTTGTATATACATCAAATTTTGAGAAGCACTGCTTAAGCAAATCTCACTTATACCTAGCCCAACGTCTCTGCATAAGGCCAACGATGTCACACGATATAACTTGTTTGATTTTTTTCCCCTAGCCAGATGCCTTGCTGTAACTCCACTTACAGTGAGAAAGCTAAGTATTTAAAGTACTATACATTAGAAAACTCAGGTTATACCTCATTAAATAAAATTATGACTTGCTCCATTCCTCAAATAGGTTTAAAATACCCAATTGTGTCAACACATCTCTCTTAAATTGAGGGAGATCACACAAGATCAATAAAACTATAAATTAATCATTCATTCTTTATAATTATTGTAAATGTCAATGTGATTTTAGGCTCTATATTTTTTAAGTAATGTCTAGCCTAGTAGAGATTAAACATACCCTCCAAACACACACACACAAGTAAAAAGAGAAGGAAATCATACTTACTAGCAATTAAGAAAAATAATAAAAAGACAAGTATCATAGCATAAAACAAAATGAATATCAAGCAAAAGATCTGAATTTCGTTTTTTGCACTACTGCTTTAGTAATCATACAAGGATTTAACATCCCTGTGTCCCAACTTTCCTTCTTTAACCTAGATTATCTCTGAAATTACCTGTACATCTCTTCATTACACCTTAAGAAATTGTAAATACCTAAAGAGAAATCTTTTATTTTGACAATGATTTTATGTATTTGTACTTACAAATTCAAAAATTCTGAAAACCTATCATTGATTTGACAATTTCATTATTGGATGAAGCCTTCTCTTTCCTTAACTTTATTTTGTAGCATTTAATGGCATTTTATGCTATGCATGCTTTAAGTTTGTGTGACATTATTTTATTTTCTCCATAAAATACAGACACTTTCATACTTTGTGTGTTATTACACATGTGGAGATAAACAGTGGACTTCACAACTACCCTAATCCTAAGAATCTTTCACTGATTTTCACAGAAAGGTTGACTGTAGAAAGAGAGAGGTGGTCTGCTGTGGTTATTTAATGCTGTATAACTAATTGCTCCAAAGCATAGTTGCTTAAAACAACACCAACATTTATTTTGCTCATGAGTCTGCAATTTGGGCAAGGCTTTGTGGAGAGTTCAACTATGTTTCAATTGGCAGCAAGTGAGGTGGCTCCAAAGCTAAGTTACATAATCATGTGAAGAAATATAAGTGTATTGACTTATATTTCTGGTGTTTGTTACTACATGTTGGCTGGGCTGAACGCTGGTCAGGACCTTAGCTAGGTAGTTGGTTGGAACTTCTATATATGGCCTCTCCAGGTGGCTGAGGCTTCCTCACAGCATGGTGCCCTAGGTTTCATTGGTGAGAGGAGAGAGAAAGAGAGAAATACTCTGCCACCTTTTAAGACCTAATCTTAAAAGTCACATACATCACTTCATTGCATTTTATCCATGAGACAATCACAAAATCCAGTCCAATTTTAAGGGGAGACTACTCCATTTGGTCAGATAGTAGTAGAAAAGTTCTGAAAGAATATGTGGACACAGAACTATTGCTGTGTTCGTCTTAAAAACTTCATAGGGTCAATTTTTCATTTCATTCTCTAAGGAGAAGTAAAGCCTTTTGCAAAAGGGCTTAACTGTTGCTATGCTTTGGCTGTGTCCCCACCCAGGTCTCAACTTGAGTTGTAGTTTCCATAATCCCCACATGTCTTGAGAGGGACCCAGTGGGAGGTAACTGAATCATGGTGGTGGGTTTTTCCCTTGCTGTTCTAGTGACAGTGAATAAGTCTCACAAGAATTGATGGTTTTATAAAAGGGCAGTTCCCCTGGACACACTCTCTTGCCTGCTGCCATGTAAGACGTGTCTTTGCTCCTTTTTCGCCTTCTGCAATGATTGTGAGGTTTCCACAGCCATGTGAAACTGTGTGTCTAATAAACCTTTTATCTTTATAAATTACCCAGTCTCGGTATGTCTTTATTAGCAGCATGAGAACAGGCTAATGCAACTTTCTTCCTCTGTATGTTAGCCTCAGATAATCTATACGCACACAAACCCTCCCTTATCCTCAAAGATAGTCTTCGTTAAAGAAACTAAACTTGTAGCACTGACTCAGAAGTTCTCATAATCAGTAATGACATGTTTTTGGTAGACTGTTACATTATCGGTTTTCATGTCTAGTCCTTACCCACATTGATTCTGAGCCGGAGCATAAGACTTGTTTCAATCAATGAGCTATTACAGTTGTGGTACAAGCAGAGACTTAAAGTACCTGTGCATTTCGCCTTGCTTTCTCTTGCTTTTGGGAACCCTTTTGTTTTGGTGTGGAAAATTAAAAAACAAACAAACAAAGAAAAACAAACAACAAAACAACCAGGGCTAGTATATTAAAGGGTAACAAAGGATATGGAGAGAGAGGTCCCAGACGTCTCCTCTATTCTAGCTGAGGTCCAAATGTATGATTGAGCACAGTGAAACTCAGCCTAAATGGCTGATGCACAGAATCATGAGAATATAAATGATTGTTTCAAGCTGCTAAGTTAAACACTACATTAAACTAGAGTAGATCGGACCAAACACTATGTGATAGAAGCAATATGTGATACACACAAGAGGATTTCTTTTTCATTCACCCAATATTTTAGGGTGTTTATACTTTGTGGGGTGCCAGGAAATAGTAGTGAAAAATAGTTTGCAGTCGTGAGACTAAAAAACTTCAGATTTCCTTGATCAGTCTATAGAGATATTGATTTAAGACATTGCTAAATGAGAAGTCAATTATGGCTTTCCTGCTCCTCAGATATTTTGTTAGCTTTGGTGACCCCCCAAGATGTACATCTTAGGAGAAGCCACAGTCCTCTACACCATTTTGAAAATTGCATATAGTTCATATTTTTTCTTCATTCTTTCCTGCCTTGAGGACCACCCCATTGCCCGTTGTGCCAACTTAGCTTGACTCTATCTAAATGCAAAAAGCAGTCCCTTATTTTTCTCCTGCACAAGTTCACATATTACAGTCATTTCTTGATTTTTAATAAGTATAGTAAAGATCTGGGGTAGTTGGGAAGGATTATATTTAGGAGCATAGTGTCTTTAAGCAGTTAGGTTGGTTCCAATGCCCCATTGAACTTTTCTCTTTCTTCCCATTCTTCCCCTCTTTCTTCCTGGTAAATGTCAAATATCTTTTACTCTAATCCCCAACATCTGACTTTTCATTGACAAGCACATATACTATTACCTTATACAAGAAATTGATGATTGTTATTGTAGAACATTTTCTCACTTGTTTCATAAGCCCATATACTAGTTTGAAACTATTCTTATCACCCAAGGTAGAAATAGCTTTAGCTAGAGCAAGTTATTTACAAAACAAAATAAATAGACAGACTAGAGTTGAAGTAAGGGCAAGAATCCCAAGGGCCAAAGTCATAGCTACTCAAAGTAAGAAAAATGGGAATAATGGCAAGATACGTGTTTTTCTCCCTCTGAGACAGGAGCCGATTAAGTGCATTGGCAGTGGGTTTTTGTTAGAGAGGAATAATTTAAAATTTGGCCTACTTGGGAGTCTTTTTTTTTTTTTTTTTTTTTGATGGAGTCTCGCTCTGTCGCCAGACTGGAGTGCAGTGGCGTGATCTCTGTTCACTGCAACCTCCACCTCCCAGGTTCAAGCGATTCTCCTGCCTCAGCCCCACGAGTAGCTGAGACTACAGACGTGTGCCACCACGCCCAGGTAATTTTTGTATTTTTAGTAGAGATGGCGTTTCACCATGTTGATCAGGATGGTCTCGATCTCTTGACCTCGTGATCTGCCTGCTTCGGCCTCCCAAAGTGCTGGGATTACAGGCAGGAGTCTTTTATAAAGTCTATTCTTCTGATTCATTTGTGACAATCCTTAATTATTCTATGTGTTTTCATTGGGACAATTAGTAAAAGCATGGAAAACAATGGGTCACAGGGGTAGACAAAGGGTCCAGGTTGAGCCAATAAGAACTCTCCCTGGGATAAGTTGCTCATGTTGAACCAATCAGAGATCTCCCTGGAGCTTTTCTCTAAAGCTAGGTAGCAAGACTGTTCACTATTTTTGGAATGTAGACCTACATGTGTTAGCTTGAGGCTCAGCAGCCATCTTTCACATTACATTGAGATAGCCTTATTTCGTCAGGGAAGAAGGAGGCCAGCATGTAAAAAGACGTAGAGTTAAGAAAACTGTGAAAGCTGTTATTTGGGAGGCAAGCGTGATCAGGATCATTATTTGAGTCTAGATGCCATTTGGATGTCCCCAGCATGTGATTTGATGAAACTTCAGCTTTGTAAAAGCTAGAATGAATAGGTTCGGTAATTTACTAATAAAAGAGTACTGGCTTGTAGCCATAGATAGTTTATATTTATTGAATTGAATCAAGGAAAAAAAAAGTCTATGGACAAAGAAATAAAAAACACGAGGGATGCCTATTGTATCAAGTACCTAAGAAGAGGGTTCAAAGTATGTATACCAATCACTCCAAGGCTAGACAACGTGACCTGACTGCTTGTGCAACCCTAGTAGTTTGTAAACTGAAATCCACCTCAGGTCAAAGTTTACATAACTTGGTATTGCTTCCAATTCACACATTATTGGGCAGGCTCACTTCCAATTAGAATTACAGAGTTTGCCATCATATTCTCAAAGAATGAATTTAGGAAAGAAAACTTCAAGATCAGGCTTCAGTTAATACATATTTGAGTGAAGACCAAGAGCAACAATTTCTGACAATTTTTAAAATTATGTCTCTATCTATTGATCCCCATTCCCAACTCATTATTTGCTATTTCATTAAAAAATATATATTTTTTGTATGTATCAATGGTTATCATTTACAGAAATAGTAGCATGCATTAGTCACCATTTGCTGCACCAATGAACAAGTCCAAGTTCTCAGTGGCTTGTAACTGCAAACTTTGGTTTCTGGCTGATGTCACATTACAGCTGTACCCTTTTAGGAGCTTGGCTGGCTGCTGTTGAATTTAGCTGGGCTCTATTAGGCTTGACTAGGCTTGGCTAAATTTACCTGTGCTCAGTTGAGTTCTGCTCTTGGTTTGGCTCCATGTCTGCTCACATTTCATTAGTCAAAGCAAGTCAGATGACTATGCCCAAAACCAGTAGAGTAGGCCAGCATTTTCTGCCTAGAGGTAAGGTACTACAAAGTTCCATGGCAAAGGTGAGGATATATAAACCACTTATGCAGAAAATAAAAAATGATGGAAACAATAATCCAACCTACAACAGAATTGAAATTTGGGAGGGTGACACATTAGATCCACATTTACAGAGTCAAGGAACATCAAGTATTAGCAGCTAGATTTCTAACCAACTTTTTTCTACCTATAGATAGAAAGAGCAAGTGAATAGGGAGTTACCCAGGAAATGAAGTCTCCACATTTCCACTAAAAGATGTCACATGTTCTCCAAAGCTATTTCCCAGGATAGTCCAAGTTAGTCACAGGAAGGAGATCTTTAACTGCATTAATCTGTTCATGTTTATAATCTTACACATGCTCACAATCTGTCTTTTCTCTTACATTATTCAATCTCTTAAACAAATCATTCTGCACGCCTGCTATTCACTAACACTACTGTCAATTTCAGTGTAGCAACAGACAACGAGTAGAGTAAAATAAGTTTTTGGAAGAGTAGGCATTTTGAAGTAGACAAGCAGACCCCTGTGGAATCAGAGCAGCCATTTCTTGCTTCCTTGATGATTTAAAAAATGTGTGTTAAAATTATTTAGAAGAAACATCGAAATATTCCAAGATTTTTATTTTGAAAGTACAGTTTCCTTCTAGGGATTTGAATAGTTTTGGGTCTTATACAAAGAGTTTTATTCACTGAATTTTATTTTTCAATCTGAACTGAGATTTACCTGTAGGAAAATGTCATAATAGCCTTCAAAAGTTAACTCAGGTGAAAAAAATAGAAGCTTCCTTTCTCTCCTGATCTCATATCCCAGCCCTACTTTATTCTTCTCCTTTTCCATCAGTCACTCAGACTTCAATGGAAAAGTCATTGAGGATCAAATAATCCAGCTGTTGTTTTCAGCTTTCTCTATTTTAATGTTTATTTTCCAAATCATTTCCTATTTTTCTACTAAAAATATCCTGCCAAATCATTATTTTTTCTGGAGCAAATCTAATGCTTTCTGTTGCTAGATATCTGATCCAAATCCAATATTTTTCTTGGCAGTTGGTGAACATAATAATAAGTAGGGATTTTTTTTTCTTTCCACACTTAGAGCTGAGGGAAAAGAAAGACACAATTCACAATTAAAAACGTTTAAATATTGAGGTTAGTTCTCACTTTAGCATACATTCACAAATATTTCTTAAAGTGAGAACATGTTAAAAGAAGTTTCTATGCTTTTAATGTATATTTGCACATAGGTTTCTAGTTCTTAACGCACATTATTTTGAATACACATTGGGAGTGTGATTTAGTTAATGCCATCCTTTACAAAGCTTATTTTTTTCTATTTACTTTTAAAATCTTTGTCAAAATGATAGTATGCACATAGGAAACAAAAAGTTCAGAACCTGTATTAGTCTGCTCTTGCACTGCTATAAAGAAATACCTGAGACTGGGTAATTTATAAAGAAAAGAGATTTAATTGGCTCACAGTTCTGCAGGCTGTACAGGAGGCATGGTTGGTGGTGGCGGAGGCTTAGGAAACTTACAATCATGGTGGAAGGAGAAGGGGAAGCAGGCACATCTTACAGGACCCAAGCAGGAGGAAGAGAGAGTTCAGGGCGGTGCTATATACTTAACAACCAGATCTTGCCACAACTCACTCACTATCACAAGAATAGCACTAAAGGAGAAATATTCCCCCATGACCCATTCACCTCCCTCCAGGCTTCACCTCCAACATTGGGGATTACAATTTGACATGAGACTTGGTCAGGGACACAGAACCAAACCATATCAGAAGCAATAACGATAAAATCACTTCATCTCACTGCTATTTCAATTATGTAACCCATTTTTAAATGATTTCTGATTTTATTTATTGATTTTCTTCATCATATTATACAACAGTCTTATATATTTATTCATAGATTTACTAATGTTAGATCATATTGTGGCCAAATAAAGGAAGATTTAGATAACTCGGACTATCACTGCCTCCTTCTCCTAATTTCTAATAGATCTATTGTTTTGCTTTTGTGAAATTTTGGTTTTTCAAGACTTCCAGAAATGTTCTTCTTCTTCCATAATAAATAAAATGTCTTGATTCTTTCAAGTTATCTTTCTTGAGGATGTTTATCTGTTTACTCTTCCCTTAACCATTTATTTCTTCTTCTATTTCCCAATTTCTATCCACTAGCCACTTATATCTACATTATCAAGAAAGTGAACTTTTTCCTTTTAGCTCTGATTAATTATCAAGTTTTGTTTATAACAGTATGTCATAAAGTCAGGAAACATAGCATAGTAGTCATCTTTGTTATAAGAGCTACTGTCCCAAATGGCAATGTAGAATAATCTTATTTTTAAAGAGTGTATCAGTTCCATTTTCAAATAATGTGCCCAAAATGCTTTTACTCTACACTTAGGCATATTTTTTGGTAAAGTACCTCTGCATTTAAAGCAATGGTCCCATCATTAATTACTTAAACCTCAAAATGTTGGGAAACACAGGGAAGTATTTTTGTATAAAATTTTATTTTCAGGTTAACAATGCTGTCTCTTTTTCACATTAGCAATAATGCTGTTTTTATCACCATGGCTTTACATTTAGAGAAATTCACCTGAAAAAAATTTAGATGAATTTGTTATTTTGGAGCCCAGCACTTAATATTAGATGCCTTAAGTCACTTTACAACTATTACTAAAATAGTTTTAGAAAAAACCTCAAAAAAAAAAAAAGAACACACTGACATAACATAAAACCATGTTGCAAAATTATTGGTTAATTAAAATAAATTGGAAATAATTAATTTTTAGTAGACAGTCTACACAAATCTGGAGAGAAATAGTTTATTAGATGCCAAAATATAATTTTCTGCTTAATTCAAAAGTTTATATTTTGTTCCAACCCAAATATAACTTGATTCTCCATGTCAAAATATGTTTATGACAGAGAACACAAATGTAAGTTCAAATAAAAGTATTAGAGAGAAATAAATTATTCCTAGGTTAATATATAAATTTTAGTATGCATTTATTTGGTACATAACAGAGAACAAATCTCCAAAGAAATTAAAAAAGACATCAATTAAAATTAAATGTGAAGTTATTTTTTAGCCACAAGTATAAGTTATCTACAAAAAAGCTCTTAAACTGATTTCAATCATTTAGTCTTTCAGGAAATATTTACCACAAAGAAAAAATGTACAGAAATCTCTGCCTACATGTACTTTATATTTTAGAGATCTGAGACAAATAATTGTAAGTAAATAAAAATATAGTATGTCAGATGGTGATAAATGTGAGGAAAATATATATTAGGAGAGTGGATATTGAGACACAGAGAAAGGGGTACACTGAAATGTGGTGAGAGAAGGTATTGTATAGTCCTCATTACCCACAGTTTCACTTTCCATAGTTTCAGTTACCGTAGTCAACCACAGTCCCAAAATATTAAAAGAAAAATTTCCAAAATAAACAATTTATAAGTTTTAAATCGTGCACCATTCTGAGTAGTGTGATGAAATCTCAAACCATCTCAAGCCATCCTGCCTGAGACAGGAGTGAGTCCTCCCTTTGTCCAGCACATGACACTGTGTACACTACCTACTTGTCAGTCATCTAGTAGCCACCTTTCTTATAAGATTACCTGTCCCATATGGCAGTGCTTGTGTTTGAGGTCAATCGCAGCCTACTGTATTCCACAATGCCTACATCATTGACTTCACTTTATCTTATCACACAGGCATTGTATAATCTCATATGATAACAAGAAAAAAAGCGTGAATAGATTATGATAAGATATTTTGAGAGAAAGAGAAAAATTACATTTGCATAACTTTCAATACTGTATATTGCTGTAATTTTTCCACTTTATTGTTATCTCTTACTATGCTAAATTTATAAATTGAACTTTATCATAGGTGAGCATATATAGGAATAAAAACATACGGCTCAGTATTATCTGTCGTTTCAGGCATCCACTGGGGTCTTGGAATATGTCCCCCTTGTATACATATCACTGTATTTGAGAAGAGACATTTGAAAAAATTCCTGAAGAAAATGACGAAGTGAGTTAAAGTGGGTGAGGGAGAAGGAACAGAGAGTGTGAAGGCCCTGAGGCAGACTCCTGTCCAACTTGTTTAAAGAAAGGTAAGATCAGGGTAGCTGGAAGAAAGTGAAGAGGAGAAGCCAAATGCACATTGTGGCAGCTTGGGTTTTCCCCTCATTAAATATTTCTCACCTCATTAATGTAGGCTATGTACAGTATTATCAAGAGTAACTTGTAGGGCATTGTGAGGACTTCACTTTCCCTCTAAGTAAGATAAAACCCACTGGCAGTTCTGAGCAGAGGAGGGAAGTGGTTTGCCTTTCATATTAAAAGGTTTGCTCCGGCTGCTCTGTTACAAATAGGTTCTTAAAAGTAGAAGATGAATTCTGAGGCCAATTAGAAGATCACTGCAGTAGACAAAATGAGAGATGCTGATAACTTGCGTCAGAGTGGCTGCATCTGAGATGGTGATAAATGGTTGGATTCTGCATGTATTTTGAAGGTAGAGCTAGCATGATTTCCTGATAGATTAAATTGAGGCAGAGAAAGAAGATTCCATAATGACTTAAATTTATTGGCATGAACAGCTAGAATAACAGAATGGCCATTTTCTTAGATGAGAGAGATTGTGAAAGAGTCCCCTAACACCCAATCTGGACAGATAGATCAGATCTTAAGTTTTTGTTGTGTTAATATGGAGATGTCTTCTATCAAAATGGAATAATGTTGGCAAATAGACAATTAGATATATAATTCTAAAGTTCAGAGGAGTAGTCCAGGCTGGGAGCATCAGTTCATGAATACTTAAAACCACAAGAAATAATGAGAGCACCAAGGAGATGCATCTAAGTAAAGGAGAGAAAAGCTGTGGATCACTGCAAATGTTCAAGGTCAGGGAGGAGGCTAGTGAGGAAAAGGGAAGTAGCAGTATGTGGTGTCTGGAAAAACAATTGTGGAAAATGTTTAATGAGGAAGGAGCAATCAACTGGGTCAAGCACAGTTTAATTGATGGTCAGTAATAGGAATTCAAGCTTTGGGTTTAGTAAGATGTAGGCCACCCGTTACTTTGACAAGGGTATTTTCAGTAAAGTAGTTAGGATAATAACTTTATTAGAATTAGTTTAAAAAGAAAATAGGGCAAAGCCAACTGGCTTATAGAAATTATAAATGACTTTTTTTTTTTTTTTTGAGATGGAGTTTCGCTCTTTTTGCCCAAGCTGGAGTGCAATGGCGTGAATCTCAGCTCACTGCAACCTCCGCCTCCCTGGTTCAAGTGATTCTCCTGCCTCAGCCTCCCAAGTAGCTGGGATTACAGGCGCCTGCTACCACGCCCGGGTAATTTTTTGTATTTTTTAGTAGAGACAGGGTTTCACCATGTTAGCCAGGATGGTCTCGATCTCTTGACCTTGTGATCCGCCTGCCTCAGCCTCCCAAAGTGCCGGATTACAGGCGTGAGCCACTGCGCCTGGCCAGAAATTGTAAATGACTTTTTATTAGGAACTTTGCTGTAAAGAAAAGCAAAGAAGTAGTATAGTAGCTGGAGGAGGGTGGAAGGTCAAGAGAGATTTGGGGCTTTGGGCTGAAATTTCAGTACGTTTTAATTCCGATAGAAATAATCCAATAAAGAGGGAAAATATACAAGATTATACGGAATAGAGATGGGAAGACTGTTGAAGCAATGCTCCTGGAGAAGTCAAAAGGAGATAGGATATACTGCATCAGGGACATCTTCATATGAAGAAATATTATGAAATATAAGGATAAAGAGCAGTAGAGTCTGAAATATGAATGATCCAGGCAGGAGCAGATTAGAGAGTCAGGTGAATCTTCAGTTCACCATAATGGTTTAGATTTGCTGCTTTGTAGTAGATAGTAGATATGTATCCACACCCATTTTGTTATATTATTTCTAGTTGAATTTCTTGTGGTGAAGTTAATATCCTGGGATATATTATATATACACTATACATACGCATATATATGTATAGTGTGTGTGTGTGTGTGTATGTATATATATATATATATATCCCCTTAGATACATACCACTGAAATTTAGAGGAGACATTTATATATACATATATATATACATATATATGTATATATAAAATTGTCAATGTGGAATTTTGCTGCAATTCTTCTTAACTGGGCATCTTTTCAATTCATGCAACTCAATTTATAAATGGCTCTTTAAATATTCTCTTTTATATAGAGTTAAATATTGCTATGGACTGAATGTTGGTGTCCCTCCAGAATGCATATGTTGAAGCCCTACTCCCCAGCGTGACAGTATTTGGAAGTGAGGTCTTTGGGAGGTGATTAAATTTAGATGAGGGTGTCAGGGTAGAACCTTCACGATGGGATTAGTGCCCTTATAAGAAGATAAATGGACCAGAGCTCTATCTCTCTCTCTCCTATGTGAGGACACAGCAAGAAAGCAGTCATTTGTGAACCAGGAAGAGGGCTCTCATCAAGAACCCAGTCATACTGGCACCCTGATATCAGACTTCCAGCTTCTAGAACTGTCAGAAATAAATGTTTGTTGTTTAAATCACCATATGGTATTTTGTTACAGCAACTCCAACTGACTGATGAAAATGTCTCATGAAATATAATGAAGGGTCTTAACCTGTGACACTGTGGAACGTCATTATGATGACATGATGTGCCACGCTGTTGTCATGTTGAGCAAGTAGCCTCCCATCCACTGATAGTCTATGTTATTGAATATTGGACAAAGGTTCAGGACAAGCAACTCAGGGACTGAATTTTCAAAGTGTGTGTGTGCGTGTGTGTGTGTGTGTATGCTATTCTATATATTAATGTACAGAAGGTGAAAGATTCTCGCTCCTCACTTTCCTCATCTGTCTTGTGCGTTAAGGAGCTTTTCTATAGATTGGAGTTTTCACAGAATCCTCAGAAGAATGAGCTAAGTTTCATATCCACTCTCTGTCATTAACTAAATAGAGAATCTAAAGTCAGGAAAATAGAGGTTTTCTATGAGAGTGAATAAATTTGATTGAATACAGACAGCAAACAAACTTCCTGAAATGGCAGAAGTTAGGGAAATCTTAAATTAGTAAATTTTTCGGCATTCTGAATGAATGCTGAACGATACTTGGAATATAATTATTGTCTACATTAGGAAGACTCCAGGAAATTTTTCTCACTAGGGTAACAAGAGAAAAAAAATCTAGTGAGGCAATTTAAGCAGGAAGTCCCCACAATTTTTCCAAGTTGCAGTAATTACACAATTTGTTTTTCTTCTTTTTTGGATAATAGGATAAATATTTCATCAAACACATATGAAGCCCTTATTCTGTGTCAGACCCCAGAGATTCACAAATGAAAAGTGGCCACTATCCTCAAATAGTCTCCATTTTGGTGAGGAAAGAATGTAAAAAGATTCTCTCCCTCCTGTTTAACAAAGAAGAGCAGAGTTGGGCAAAGTGGGTGCTTAGAGCCAAGAGGGACGAGGAGTATGAAAGGTGCAATCTCTGAAAAACTTAAGATCAGTCTGAAGATACAAGCTCGTTTTAAGAGATGGTCTCAATCCTTCCCTCACCTCCTGCAAAAGCAAGGATGTGCATAACCAGGTATTATGGCAAGGATGTGCATAACCAGGTATTATGGCAATAACCAGGTATTATGGCAAGGATGTGCATAACCAGGTATTATGGCAGCGAACACTTTGCTTACTCAAAGTAGGCCAGATCAATTGGGGAGCATCTGGCAATGGTTCTCCATTTCTCTCACAGGATAAAAGCCAAAGTCCCTACAGTGGCTTACAAGGTCCTTTAGAATCTGGCATCAGTTACACTCTGACCTAAACTCCTCCTAGCTCCATTCACTCTGTGCCAGCCACCCTGGCTTCCTGCTGCCAAGTCTCCCACGGACACTCCTGGGTTAGGGCCTGTGCAATCTGCTCCTTCCTGGAAGGCTCTTGCCCCAGATTATCTAAGAGGCTCCCTCGCTCACCTGCCACAAGGCTTTGCTCAAGTACCTTTGCCATGAGACCAGACATTTTTCAATTGCAGCAACTCTCCCTGTCCCACTCCAGAACCTCCTATGCTGCTCTATTCACGTTTTAACCTACTGCATCATCTGTAATCTCTTAAAATGATTCAACTTACTATCATAATTTAAATTATGATTGTTTATATGTGCCTCATTTCATTAGGTTGTAAACTACACAAAGATAGCAGTTTCTGTTGAGTTTATTTGTTGGTGTCCCCCAGCGCTTAGTGCAATGTCAAGCACATGATGGGACTCAGTAAATGTGTTGAATGAATGAATGCTGTAAAACCTTTTCTTCTGCAATCTGATGTTGGTTGGCAAGAAACTCATGCTCCTGCTTGGCATGTGACCAACGCCACCAGGTGTTGCTGATGTTGTTTAATCATGATGCATTTAAAAGTGTAGGTCATGCGATACCCAGAGGTGCAGGACCAACGCCAAAACCTTATCATACTGCTATGGGAAATGTGTAGTGATAACTAACATGTACTTGTTACAGCAGTCAGTGAATACAAAAGTACATTTATCATGTTTACTACAAGTATTTTTTCTCACTGCATTAATTTATAACTGATAGGAAAGAAAAGTCAGATGGAATACACAATATAATTCATACATACATTCAGCAGATTTTTAAATACCAAGTAGGCATCAAGCCTTGTTTTGGCATACGGAAGAGAATGGTGAGTAGTACTTATAAAGATCATGTTATCATGGCATTTACCTTCTAGTGGGTCCTATGTTCTCTTTTGCTCTTGATATTGTGAAAGACATTGTCGTGCCAATTGTCGAGGACAGGTTCTGAGATCATGCATTCAGAAAACCATATAAAAGACAATGAGTAGCAAAAACCTCAAGGGGTGTGAGTAATAAGCAAGACGGTGTTTGGTAAAAATTAAACAATGTTGTGAGCTGCTCAGGATTTCCTTCCATACCTGCTATTCACATCAGTCCTGATCTCAGAACAGGACTTCAGCCTATAAGACAAAGGAAAGTAGAGACACCTGCTGGAGTGACAGGGTGAGGAAGCAGGAAGGAGACTATGACAAAGACTGGCATTTCTTCTAAGGTCACGCAGAGAAAACCATCAGAAATGTGAATAGACAAGAAAGTTATGCCTGCTAATCAAGTGCTTTAATAATTGGATATCTCTAGTCCTTTTATTATGAAATATAAAAGGGTAATAAAGAACAATTTAATATTTGGAGTATTTAATTCAAAATTATTAAGTGTTAATTGAAAATCTATTATTTTTAGCTACCAATAATTAAAGCAATTATAGGAGAGTTCAGTCTCCATTACAACATATTTTTGGGGTGAAATATCCTAAAAAGGCATTCTCTTTTTTCAAGAAATTAAGCCTCCTATGTATATTTGAAAACAAATAATCAGGCTTCAAGAATTGCTATCATTTTGGATAGACTGGATTTATTTATTTTCCAGGAGATGTAACAATTAGATAGATCTATGAGGAATGGAGGATGAGGCCCCCGAGGTCACGGTGGACGTGTTTTCTCAGTTTGCCCATGCTGTGCTAAAAAGCTGTTGTCTAAGGCAAAACAGCGAAAGAAAATGCATTTAAAAGGAGGAGAGGGGGGTGCTTCTCTGAATTTATGAGAAGTGCATCACAAAGACAAATATTTCAGCCATGCAATTCCATTCGGCCTTTTCAGCTGTGTGTCCATAGCAAGTCAACGGCTAAATTGAAAAATCAATTCCAATTTAAATTATTGGAATAAAGAACACCAGGAGTCAGAGATAAAATGGCTTTGTTCTCCGAGATCCTTTTTAATTGGAAAGTTATTTCTTCAGGGTATTCTAATGGTTCTGAGGGAAGATTGCAAAATAAAGTTGATCGGCTGGGGGAAGGTTAATAGCTAATGTGCTTTCCTTGCTGCACAGCAGTCTCCTGTCTTTATGACATCCCCCATCATATCTGGAAGGACTGAAGATTCTAAATCATTTGATACATGCAAGGACTGTATTTTTCCTTAGTCTTTCAGAAATCATCCTGAGGCTGAAACCTTGGCAGAGCGTTGCTGCTGTTGCAGCCTTTCCAACTGGACTCACTTTTGCTTACAAATATCACATGACCCTTTTCTTTCTTTCCTTCTTCTTTTTTAAAGAAAATTCTTACGGGAATGTTCACCTACAGATAAAGTAGTAATTAATGAAAATAAAAGAGCCCTGAAGAGGATGCTAGTAAGAGCTGTATTCCTTAATGATGGAAAATAAAGAAAGAAAAATGCTGGCTTGTATTAAACAGAGAAAAAAAGACACTAGTAGTTACAGACTTAGTAGAAGGTGAACAAAGGTACAAAGGTAGCAGAGAGGAAAATCATGGTATATATAGAAAATGTTAATAAATATTGTTATCAAAAGGTTAATACTACGATAAGAAACCAAGTCATGTTGAGACAGCTTCAAACCAAAGTTTAAAAAATAAAGCTTAATTAAACATATAATAACCTTTGGTCTGCCAGTAGAAAATTGTTTGGGGCAGTTGTAGATTAGAAACCCTAAATGAGCATTTAATTTGAAATTAATAAAACAGCTATGGTATGTGTTAGAAAAAGTTACTGAGGTTTGCTTAGTATATTTAATTACTGTAAAAGAGATAAATCTTGTTGCCATGTAATGAACTCAGAAGTGCAGATACAGTAAATATGTACTTACGTTCTTGTTATTAATGCATTAAATTTGTAAGAATATTCAAGAATTTAATTAGCATTTAATAAGATAGCTATAGCAAATTACAGTAGTTGGACATTAAATGTAAATTAATATTTTTAGTATTTAATTGATATTAACTAATTAATTACTATTTATTACATGGTAGCTAGATTTATCCTTTATGGAGTTATTAAATCTCAATTAAAATGCTCTTTTAAGAGGGCACATTCAATTAAAAATAATATTCTGTAAGAATTTCACAACTCCTTTCTCCCAGGATTTGGGGTATGTAAGTGCACAAATCAAATAAGCAGGACAGGACAGAAGGTAAACCGAAAGGAACTCAACTGGGCCTATGCCTGGGTGTCTCAAACAATTCTAGACACACCCCAAGAAAGAAGGGCTTATTTATGGAAAGTCATGTTTTTTTCTGCTAAAGTTATAAACTATACAGGCCTTGGAAAGACTCTCACTCAAAATACCTCTCCGCAGTTAATGCTAAGACTTTGAGGGTTTATTTCTCTGAGGAAAGCAACTATGGGCTACTAAAATAAAAATGCTACTTATTATTAGTCATTTCTTCCTAGATGTGACTTGGTGTGACTTAATATTCTCTTAATGAAAGAAAATAAAACATGTAACTTGAGACTTGATTTTTCCATCAGAGTCTATGTTCCTCCCATCAATTCTTGAATGTATTATGTGCTCAATAAATATAATAGAAATGGAATGCATTGAATCTCCCACATCTGGTACCAAATAATTCCTGCAGCTACTTTATACTTACTGTGAAATTGAATCTGAGACAGTATAGGGTAACGGTTAGTTATCCCCACACTGAGTAGGCCTGCCTAGTTTTAAATTATGCATCTACATTGTTCAAGGTGTGAGGCATCTTTAAGAAGTCATATTACTATTAATATGTATTACTATGTTGTGCCTCAGTGTTCTCTGCAATTGCAGATGATAGTGCCCATCTTTTAGGATTGTCATGAGGACTAAAGGAGTTAATAAATGTAAGGCACTTTAGAACAATATCTACCACATAATAAAAGCTCAGTGCATGCTTGCTGTTATTATGATTTCTAATCTTAAAAAATGTTCTTCACAATTTGGGGCTGGAGAAGATACATGATGTTCTAGCACACTAAAAGCAATTGAAAAACAAATTAGCTTATTTTTATCTAGCTTCATCCTTTTAAATAATTAATCACAATCGTTGTAAATATTTATTGTTCCCCACAAGTCATTCTTGGCAAAGCTATAAATACTATGTGATTTTAATCTTTTTCTCATGAATCGATCTTTGAAGATCCTTTGTCATTTTTGTTACTACAGTTTTGAAGCATAATGACGATATTAAATAAAACCTATCTTACATTGATTTTTGCATCACCCTACTAGGTATCTAACACCTCAGCTCAATAAATAGCCATTTATCATTTTTTTTAGTCAGTCTTGGGTCTTGTCACATTCTTACCTAGGCTAAGAGAAATTAATTTTCAGTTAATATTGCCTGAAATCATTTTTAGAACTCAAGCAAGCATTCCAGTCTTTATAAGTCTAACTCATTGTTTACCTCCTATCTGTGAAATTTGTTTGTAAAATTTGACTCAAAGATTACTTTGTTAATGTAATAATTTAATATCTAAAATATATATTATATATAATGTATATTAATATATATAATATATATTATATATATATTATATATAATATATATTTTATATATATAATATATATTATATATATATATATATATTATATATTATATGTAATAATATATATATATTATATATATAGATATATTATATATTATATGTAGATATATTATATATATTATATATTATATATTATATATTATATATTATATATTATATATTATATAAATTATATAATATATAAATATATTATATATATTATATATTATATGTATATATTATATATATTATATATTATATGTATATATTATATATTATGTATAATAAATATATATTATATATTATATATTATGTATAATATATATTATATATTATATATTATGTATAATAATATATATTACATATATTATATATAATGTATTATAGTATATATATAATATATATATTATTTCTGTTGTTAATTTTGTGTTGTTAATTTTCTGAAGCAATGAGTTTAAAGTCAGGAGAAACAGATTCTCATACCAGCCACTTAGATATAGCGTTTATCTGTCTTAGCTTTCTTTTACTCTTCTGTAGAAGAAAGGCTTTGAAGAGAATAATCTTTTAAAAAGAAAAAACTTGTCAAATCCAGCATGCTATTAAATTGTACTCAACCAAACAACAAAATTTTTCCTCATTACTTGTGTATGGTTTAGCATTTTTATTTTGCTTGGCACTTTTTAAATGTTGGAGTTTTTCTTTTTTGTCCCTCTGAAATGAACATGTAAAAGAAACAAACTTTTTAATATAAGCCGTTAAACAACAACAAAAAAAACAATTAAGTGGATGATGCTAACTTCTTCTGTTCCATGAGTAATAGCAATGGGAAGATTAATAGACTTATGATTAAAAGAATAAAAATTGGCTGGGCGCAGCGGCTCAAGCCTGTAATCCCAGCACTTTGGGAGGCTGAGGTGGGCAGATCACAAGGTCAGGAGATCGAGACCATCCTGGCTAACACAGTGAAACCCCATCTCTACTAAAAATACAAAAAATTAGCCGGGCGAGGTGCCAGGCGCCTGTAATCCCAGCTACTCGGGAGCCTGAGGCAGGAGAATGGCATGAACCCGGGAGGCAGAGCTTGCAGTGAGCCCAGATCGTGCCACTGCACTCCAGCCTGGAAGACAGAGCGAGACTCCGTCTCAAAAAATAAAAAATAAAATAAAAAATTTTAAAAAGTAGTAAAATAATAGATGGAAAAGACAAGTCCATGAAGGTGTGGTCTCTTATTTCTTTGATTCCTCATCAGTCTCTGCTGACTCAACCTTGGTCGTTAGATGTGTAAGACTAAGCTCTGTGGCAGTAAAGAACTAAAGGAGAAAAGACAGAGCATTTGACAGATGTGCAGGAAAAAGATGATTTACTCAGGAGTAAAAAGAATAAATATGCAAAGGGGAAAAAAGAAACATTTGATCAGAGAAGTTACTAAGAAAAAAAAAAGAGAGAAAAATGGATATGGGCTATAAGAATATTTTGAATGATGGAACCTGGGTTTGAAATTGACTGAAAGACACAAGGGAAAAAATTGAATTTTATCACTGATATTTCGAATGGATCCAATAAGAGTTTGACAAAGAGAAGAAAATTAGAACCCAAAACACTGAGAATCACCTGAAACAATCTGCAAGGAGAAGAGTTCAGTTAAAAAGGAGAAACTGAAGTCGCCTGTAAAGACCAAAATGTCTGAAAGGGGACACAATTTAGTGTCTAACTTAGCATGGCTTCTTTGACAATATGGTCTATTTCCACAGGACAGAAGGTAAACAGGTGCTCCAGTCTCTGCTTCAGCTAACAGAATAAATCCTCTATCACATTTGTGGATGTAATCCCGAAATCTGTTCTCATTCTGTGCTTGCTTTTGGTAGGTACTTGTTCACCTACTTCTCTCCTTGTTCTGCCTTTTAGGTTTCAATGCATGACATTGCTGTAACTGTTTCAACCTCAAATTTCCCCAATCTTACGGTGCTTCACTTCACCTCTGGTGGTTTGGTGCCACTCAAATGATCTTCTCCTCCATTTTATCCAATTTTTGGACATGTCTCATGCTAGCACATCTAAGAGGGGATATAAAACACTCTGTTGTTGTTTTTTTTTTAATGCCTTGATTTGCCAGCTGTATTAGTTTGTTTTCACACTACTATAAAGAACTACCTGAGACTGGGTAATTTATGAAGAAAAGAGGTTTAGTTAACTCACATTTTTACAGGCTTAAGAGGAAGCATGACTGGGAGGCCTCGGGAAACTTACAATCATGGCAGAAGGTGAAGGGGAAGCAAGGACCTTCTTTACATGGTGGCATGAGAGAGAGAGCCAGGAAATCCATGGTATTATTCAGTCAATGCCTACCACACAGTAACATGCAATATTATATTCATCACTGGAGATTAAGTCTTGAGTGGGCTGTCAGAGATATATTTCAGGAGGACCCTGCAAATAGTGCCCTTTCAAACATACGTGAAAACAACCACCGGCTTGTAGCTCTGCCAGTGCTGTTTGCCTGTCACAGGTTCATGCCTCTTACCAGTTCTGTATGACTAGCATGCAACATTTATTATTGGTGCCAAATTCGCAGGTGGTGCACATGCAGTCTCCTCTAGGCCCCATTCTAAGAACACTGGCATGAGCCTGGTTGAGGTAAAATCAGTCATTTAGGTCAGCAAAGATCATGGGTTTGTTATATAAATGTCTTAATGTATATATGCAGTATCCACAAAAACAATATCTTTTTTTTCAATTTGTATTTGAATGGGGTTCCTACTTACTTACTCACTGTTGTTTTGAGACTACAATAAGAGGATCAAGGAATTCAAAAGAGACAGAATTAGCCAGTGTAATGTGCAGTTGAAGTATACAATTTGGAAGAATACACATCAGTTGGCTGTAGCAGTGGCTGAGTATACCACAAAACTATGGGGAAAAAAAGACCATGACAAGTGGATAAAATAATGGAGCTGCATCTCCGAGACTGAGTTTGCTGTGAGGTTTTATAATAGGCACATGATATCTGACTGCTGGAACAGATCTCTGTATCTGATGATGGACCAATTCAGTGCACCAGGGAAGTCCAGAAATAAATTTCAGGCTATGAAAACTGTGCACTTCATACATAATATCTTTCTAAGCATTTGGAGACACTGAAGAAGTTTATCATACCTTAAACTTAATACCCATGACAGTCTCAATAGATCATTCTACAAAGGATGACAATATGGAAAACTAAGAGACTAGCAGGAAGCAGAAAATGAGAAATCAGGTAAGGAAACTTTAACTTAGAACCACATTAGGTCTTAAGTATCTATTTACCTAATTTAAGAAAAGAGTACATTTTTATCAAATTCACTCACTTTCGGGTTATGCAGTCTGTCACTGTGCAAAGGCACTGGACAACAGAGTGTAGGGGATGAAGTTCGGTTATATTTCCTCACCAAGACTTGAAGCCTAGCCCGGAAGAATATATAAAGCGTAGTGAAGTGTAGTAGCGGTGTTTCCTTGGGTGTTCCCTCATATTCTAAATCCTAATGACCACTGATTATAGAATGCATAATTGAGCTGAAAACAGGTTGGACAGAGGAAGAAAATAAATATTACTGTACTAAATATGTGTGTAAATTGTGAAAAAGAAAAGGCGTTTCTTTGAATTCAAGAAGTACAAAATTATGTCAAATGGATGTCAAAAGATTTATTGTAAAGCCCTAGACAGGCACAGAACTAGGATTGGAGAGACCGTCTTTCCTTTGCCTTTTAAAGAAGTTCTACAGAATGTTCCAATACACATCAAACTTCAAAATCATTGAATTGCAAGAAAATTGCTGTAAAAATAATAGAAAAAACACTGAAATATAACATTTACTTCTGTTTATTTTTGTTTATAAGAAAATATGCTTCCAACCCAACATTTGTAGACCACCATGCATCTCGGCAGAATGATCAATTTTGCCTGGAAACCAAATCTTCAGTCTCTAAGTCAATGAATATATGTAAAGTGTTTGCTTCAATTTTGAAATACTGGCTAACACGAAGCCTCATATTGACTATAACTGGAATAGTTATATAATTTTAAAATGCCTTTGTCAAATTATAAACATCTTTAGTTGTAATTAGTTACAATCATTTATATATTAAAATCTGCTAAGGCATTTCACCTTTTAATCCTCTTTTAAAAAAAGTAACAATAAATCTTTCTTTATCTAATATTCTTTTTAGGTTTATTTCTACGCTTGACACTAATGTGTAATTTTCCCATTAATATATGTGGAAATAAAATTTCTGTGCATTCATTGATAGGAGAATAAAACTCTTCATATTATATTTTCATATATAGTATGGAACCTTCTAAGGATATATTTGATCATGGCAGAAAGTTAGCCTGATATGTAACGTTTTGATTGATAAGACATTGTAATTCGTAATTGATATAATCTTAGATCTGCCAGTGCAACAAAAGGTCACTTTGAAATTTGATGGGGGCTAAAGCATGAAATAAGTTGGAAATAATATTGTATCATGTAAAAAAGGAAGATACTGACACAAATCTACCAATTCATATTAAATTAAAAATATCTTGGAAAGCATAGTAATTAACAGCTAGTTCTCAGAACTTGACATTCCACACAAATGTCACTCCCCAGGGTATTACACAGGAATTAGAGTGTCCTTTCACTGTCAGACTGATAGATAATTCTGAAGAAGTGAAGGAGAAGAAACCTGATTCTTGGCAACATTTAAGATTCAAATAGAAACTTATCACATTTATTTGTGTTTCTGACTTAGGAAAAATAATTACAAATCTTACTCCCTTTTATATATCTGTAAGATATTATGTCTTCATAAATATTTCTTTGCATTAAAATATCAAAATATAGGAGGATAGATAAAAATGTTTTTTTAGCACTCTCAGGGGGATGGGGATAGGGTTAGGTTAAAGTGATATATTTATTCTATTTGATCATAGAATTTCACCCTCTAAGAGAAAGCAGTTTCCCCATGAGTAGCACCTATATTATTCTAACATGCCGTCCATCTTTTTTCAATCTAAGACTACCTCTAATTGTATATAGAGAGAAAGAGCATCACATTCACCAGACACCCCCAATCATCACTTCAAAAATTAACATATAGAATGAAGACTGGTTCTATTACAATTAGGCATTAATACCTAAATTTCTTATTATTATTATCAGTGTTTATCATTCTCAATAATACTTTTTCTTGCACATTCATACTATTAGTGAAAAACTTGACTACACAAAAACAAAGCAAAACAAAACCTCCTGTCTCTGAAACAAACACACAGATAGAGAAGCTGTTGTTCTAAGACTTTATCCCCACTGAATCCACTGAACCTCAACACGTTTACACTAGTCGTTGCCAAAACAAAGGCCTCATGTCAGAATGAACTCGTAATCCTTCATCCCATAATATTTTGGGCATCTGTTGCATTGACCCAACCCTTCCACACTTACCCTCCTCTCACACTCTCCTATTGTATCCCCTGAAGTCTTGATTTGTAGCATTCAGACTTTTCTGCAGTTTAATACACTCTCTGAACTCTACCATGTCTTTAGTGGGAATAAGCCTTGCTTCCTTGTGGTCTTCTTAAATGGGAACTTTCTTCTTTGCGTTTAGTCTGAAAGCAATATTGGTGTCATCTTTTCTATTTGTTGTCCCGGGCCATTAAGTCTTCTTTATTTTAATGAAAATTTGAGCTCCACTCTATCAGGCTTTTTCCAGTTTCCACCTCCTCATTGCTGTCATCTAGGGAATATGTAACTTACACCTTGCTCATTGAAGATAATGGTGATTATCTCTCCATCACAGCTCTTGTCATCATTATGAAGGGCTTCCAAGGCCATGGTAAACACACATGGTTCAACTGATCTCTAAGTTCCTTGCCCTTATTCTCTCTAGGCACCTTCAGTTTGTTTAACTTATTTACTGCTAAGGCCAATGCTGGATTCAGTCAGCATTATGATTCTATTTAATATGGTCTATATTCTTTTTAAACAACCAGTTCCTATCCTTTTCCCCACTGAATCCCTTTGTAAGCTAAGAAGACTTCAGATGGCAACTTACTTATTTTCCCTCCAATAATCTACAATAATCCACCTGCAGTTGCACTGGGTTTCGGGGCTTTCCTTATTTTTTACCCCGACTGTATTTTCTTATTTTTTACCCCAAATGTAATAACTATCTCTCTGCCTAATAAAGGCAAGATCATTAATATTTGTTCTGGATTCCTGAACCTGCCATCTCTTTGAGGTACTTTATTCATCTTATCCTTTCACATTTCTCCATTTTTAACATCTCATTTTTATGAATTACTCCTACCAGCCCTTATATATCATTTTGTGTATCCCATATAAAGCTGTTGCTACAGCTCTACCTCTTCTATAAAATTCAAACAGTTCTTATCTATATAGTCCATCTTCTCTTCCTCATCTCTCATTCTTTCTTCAACAGACTCTTATTTTTATTTGATTTCTAACATATCACTATAACCTCTTGTGGCCAAAGTCCCTATAGACCATTTTATGCTATTTATTTGTTTGTTTATTTATTTATTTTGAGACAGAGTCTCACTATGTCACCCAGGCTGGAATGCAGTGGCACAACCTCGGTTCACCGCAACCTCTGCCCCATTGCTCAGGCAATTCTTGTGCTTCAGCCTCCTGAGTAGCTGGGACTACAGGTGCATGCCACCATGCCCTACAAATTTTTGTATTTTTAGTAGAGAGAGAGTTTCACCATGTTGGCCAGGCTGGTTTGGAACTCCTGGCCTCAAGATCTGCCAGCCTCCTCATCCTTGAGTGCTGGGATTACAGATATGAGCCACCACACCTGGCAATGCTAAAATCTTTAGACAATATTTTTAATATCTTATTTGACCTGACCATTCAGCAACATTCTATATAATTAACATTCCATTTTTCTTGAAAATATTATTGACTCCCATGGCACATTCAGGTAGTTTCTAATCCACCACTTGCCGTACCTTTACCAATCTCTTTTATTATTTATTTTTCTCTATGCATTGTCTTAGTATTACTATTATTTCAATAATCTCCTAGGTGAACTCATTGCTCCCCACATTTGAATATTAACTATAGACCAATAATTCCTAATATGTTATTCCCAGACAAAACTTCTCTTTTTAACTTTGAACTCAAATATATTGTCAACTGACTACTTGACACCTTTTTACTTTCTCATGCATCTCAATTTATCATAGATAAAAATAAATTCTTGCTTTTTCCTTCAAAATTAGCTACTCCTCCATATATTTTTATAGTCTCAGAAAATAGCAGTGTCATGTCTTATGGCATATAAAAAACCATGAGCTGTAATCCCAGCAGTTTGGGAGGCCAAGGCAGGGGGATCACGAGGTCAGGAGTTCGAGACCAGCCTGACCAACATGGTGAAACCCTGTCTCTACCAAAAATACAAAAATTAACCAGGCGTGGTGGCGCATGCTTGTAATCCTAGCTACTCAGTAGGCTGAAGCAGGAGAATTGCTTGAACCTGGGAGGTGGAGGTTGCAGTGAGCCGAGATCGTGCCACTGCACTCCAGCCTGGGCGACACAGTGAGATTCTAACTCAAAAAAAAAAAAAAAAAAAAAAGACAGAGATAATTGAGACAATACTAATTCTTCCCAGTTCAACTTACCAAGCCCTATGAACTTTACTTTCAATATACAGTGCGTCATTCACTTTCTTTTATCCCCTTTACTATCATTTTTAGCCAATCTGAAATTATTTATTTCTTAATTATCTTAAGAGCCTTTCAACTTTAATCCATGTCTCTCTCGCTTCTTCTAATCCATGCATCTATTCTAATTAAACATAAGGTTATATCTATGTATATACACACCACATTATTTATACGTGTAGAACAGTAAAAATATAATTGCACCAATTTATGAATTTTCACACACTAAACATGGTCATGGAATGAGCAACGATATCAAAAAGCAGAATATTACCAGTGCTTGGGAAGCACCATTTGCTCTAACTTTTAGTCACTACCATTCTTTCTGGCTTTTAACAACAGCTAATAGCTGTGTTAATAGTTCTGTCTTATATATTACCATATTTTATATATCTCAAAAATGTAGTTTCAACACCAAAGGCTTTTGATTTCTGAAATATAAAGCAAGGATATAACTTCCAGATTCTCTCTACAATCACACATAATAGCCTAATGAATTAGCTGTGTGTGAAACCCAGAAAGAGTGAAAAAGAAACAAAATTAAAACAAGAAAATATTTCAATATTTGAAAACTTTTCTTGGATTTGCGACTATACTTTAAGTCTCTTAGAACCTTATTTGCTTCTTGTTTTGTCATTTATTTATATTAAAATCTTAAAGCAGAAAGTAAAAATGAGTTTATTTCAGACTTACTATGGCATTAATATCAGTATCATTTTAACTTTATCTTACAAAAATGTTTCAGGTTTCTTTTTTAACTACAGTGACAATTAACAAAAAGCTATACATAAAATAGCTCTAAAAAGGACAATTTGAATAAAAGCCACTATCGAAACATTTCTGGATCAGTGATAAGAGCAAAAATGTGGGCAAAGCCTACGTAGAAAACTGATATGGGCCACTATACATTTCCTGTTCATTTCCTTACATCCTTATGCATTTATAGTTACTACTTAAAGTCCGTCTTCTATTACAATGGCTTAACACACACCCAAGTGTGGGATCAACTTAGTCTATGCTTAAAACCTAGAGTATAGTATATTAGTTCATTCTCACACTGCCATAAGGACATACCTGAGACTGGGTAATTTATAAAGAAAAAGAGGTTTA
Source organism: Hylobates moloch (assembly GCF_009828535.3). Classification (NCBI taxonomy): domain Eukaryota; kingdom Metazoa; phylum Chordata; class Mammalia; order Primates; family Hylobatidae; genus Hylobates; species Hylobates moloch. The sequence goes on from NW_026652279.1 coordinate 132,368,639, forward strand.
ATGAACTCACTGTTCCACATGACTGGAGAGGCCTCACAATCATGGCGAAAGGCAAAGGAGCAGCAAAGGAGCAGCAAAGGTACATCTTACATAGTGTCAGGCAAGAGAGTGTGTGCAGGGGAACTGCCCTTTGTAAAACCATCAGATCTCATGACACTTACTATAGTGAGAACTGCATGGGAAAAGCTTGCTCCCATGACTCAATTACCTCCCACTGGGTCTCTCCCATGACACATGGGGATTATGGGAGCTACAATTCAAGATGTGATTTGGGTGGGGAAACAGCCAAACCGTATCATATAGTATAAATATCTATTTACATAATTGGGGGGCCAATGAGAGATTTTAATTTATACCAAACTCATTCATTTTATGGTAAAATCACTTTATTAAGCCTTCACTAAAGAAATGGTTTTGCAGTTTGGCACAGGAAGAGGGCACTGGACAAAAAGGAGTGTCAGAGTTGAAATCCAGCTAGCACATAATTCACCAACTCAAACTCTAGGCTAAAATGTATTTACAAATTTGCCTGCCAAAAGGAGCAGCTGAAAAATTAAATGAAACAGGCAGTTTCAGTTGCTGCCTACTACAATGAAAACAGTGTGGATAATGGGTTCACATCAGTTAAGTGCCTGTTGTTACAAAAGTCAAAACTTCACATAGAAAAATTAAAGAAACCAAATTCTCTACAGTATATTATTTCTAGTGTCCAAAATATATTTTTAAATATACAGAAGATTTAAATAAATGGGAAAATGTGATCCAAAGACAAAAAACAAAATACAGTTAAGAGGAAATAACTCTGAGATGACTCAGGTATTAGATTTTGTAGATAAAGATGTTAAATTATTATTAACAATATATCAAAACATAAAGGAAAATTTGACATAATAAATGAATGCACAGAAACCTAGTATAACATTGGAAATACTATCAATAAACAAAATAGGAATTCTGAACAAAAGATGTCTGAAATGAAACATTAATTAATGGGTTTAACATAATAAAGAAAATGGGAACGGAAGGGCCAATGATTTAAAAGATAAAAGTCTTAGTTCAGGTTGCTATAACAATGTACCACCCAATGGGTAGCTAATAATCAATGGAAATGTATATTTCACTGTTCTGGAAAGTGAAAGCCAGGTAACCAGCGTGATCTCATGGTTGGGTGAGAGCTCTTTTTCAGCTTGAAGACTGCTGAACTCTTATACCTTCACATGGTGGAAAAAGTGAGAGAGGATTCTTTTATAACAGCACTAATCCCACAACAAGGACTCCACCCTTATGACCTAATGACACACAAAAGCCTGACCTTTAATACCATCTCATTGGGGATTAAGATTTCAACATATGCCCAGGTGTGGTGGCTCATACCTGTAATCACAGCACCTTTGAGAGGCTGAGGCAAGAAGATTACTTGAGGCCAGGAGTTTGAGACCAACCCAGTCAACATAGTGAGACCTTGTCTCTACAAAATATATTTTTTTAATTAACTGGATGTGGTAGTGTGCACAGTAGTCCTAGCTACTCAAGAGACTGAGGTGGAATGATCACTTAAGCCCAAGAGTTCAAGGTTACAGTAAATTATGATTGTATCAATCACTCCAGCCTGGGTGACAGAGAGATACTCTGTCTCTATTAAAAAAATGTCAACATACAAATTTTTGGGAAACATAAACACTCAGTTCATAACAATACAGTAATGGAAATCATCTAATCTGAAATACATAGAGGAAACGTGTTTAGAAAAAAATGAGCAGGGCTTCATGAGGGCAACATCAAGCAGCTTATAGTAGGTATGGAATCAAAATCACATGAGAACAAGAGAGAGAAATGAGAATAAAAAAGATTGAAAAAATATAGCCAAAAGTACCTAAAATTTATTAAATTTTAAGTTAATGGAGTCCAGTGAATACCAAGCAGAGTAAGTATAAAGAGAACTATAACTAGCATATCCTACTAAAATTTATTGATATTTTTATTTTCATAGTTGGGGGAACAGGTGGTGTTTGGCTGCATGGAAAATTCCTTGAAACCAATGATAACCAGGAATTCTTTAAAGCAGTGATTGATAAAAACAAAATATTATATAATGAGGAAAAACATATGTTGATAGCTGATATGGTAAATTAAGTAAATAGAGTTGGTTTTCAAACATTTTCATAAAGAAATCTCCAGGAGTAAATGGTTGCATTTGTGAATTATAACAAATATTTGAGGAGAAATACCAATATGTATAAATATATATATATATATTTATACAAAGCAAAAATACTTAACAATATATGAAATTTAATCCAGAAAAATAAAAAGGATAATACTTGATGTCAAGTGGTCCAACAATGCAATATTGTATTCACCTTTGAAATTAAATCACATAAATCATCCCATTAATAAATCAGAAAACCCATATGATTATTTTAACAGATATGGAAAAAGCATTTTGATTAAATGTGTTTGTGATATAAACTCAGCAATCTAAGATTATAAAGAAACTTCATAAATCTGATAAAGTTTGTCTACATATTCTGGGGTAAATGTCATGCTTAATTATGCAATGTTGCATGTTTTTGCCCAAAACTACTTTAAAAATTCATAATTTTTACTCTCAGCTTTCATTTCAACACTGTAATGAAGGATTTAGCCATTGCAGTAGGTCAGGAGAAGGAAGTAAAAAGCATAAAGTTTAGAAAAGATGTCAAACTTTCTAACTGGAATAACATGAGTTCTTACCTAGAAAATCCTAGGAAATCTGTAAAAGAATTGTTAATAAAATAAGCAAATTTAGCAAAGTTTTAATACTCAAGGTAACAAAATCCAGTTGTTTTCCTATATAGTACCATCAAAATATTCAAAAAAGCACAATTTTTTAAAAGTTTATTTACATTTGTATTCAAAAACATGAAAAAATTAGAAACAAATTTAACAAAAGATATGCAAGAATTCTACATTAAAACTACAATACTTTGCTGCAAGTAATTAAAGTAAAACTAAATATATGTAAATATATACTCAGTTTATGAATTAAAAGGCTTTATGTTGTAAAAAATCAGTTCTCCACAGACTGATGTATTGATTTCATTTTATCTCAACCATAATCAGACCAGACATTTTTGGAGAAATTGACCAGCTGATTCTAAAAATTATATGGAATTCAAAAAGTATACAATAGAGCAATATTTAATGAAAGAATAAAGTTGAAATGTCATATTACCTGTTTTGTTAGGATGCTATAGTAATCAAGACAATATAATGTGGGAATTAAAATTAACGAGTAAAACATTGAAATGATATTGACAGACCAAAAGTAGATTCATATTTGATTACTGACAAAAAAACCAAGGTCATCCCAAAGGGCAAGAAAAGTCTTTTCCAAAAGTGGGTCTGGAAAAATTGGAATATAGGGAAGGAGAAGGAGGAGAAAGAAGAGGAGGAGGAAGAAAAACCTTGATTCTTACTTCACACAGGACATAAACATTAATTTGAGATGAATTCTAGGCCTAACTTTGAAAGGAAAACAATAAAAGGCTTAAAGAAAGTGTAAGAAAAGAATTTTACTTTCTTGGGGCACTCTAATAATTTTTAGAAAAGAAACAGAACACAATGATCATTACTGAAAATTAAAAATTCAGCTTTATCCAAATTAAAGGCTTCTAACCACAATAGTTAAAAGGTGGAAGCAACCCAAGTGTCCATCAGCAGATTTTGTTCACAAACAAAATATGATATATACACACAATGGAATATTACTCAGCCATAAAAATGTGGTGCTGATACATGCTACTGGATGAAACTTGAAAACACTTTGCTAAGCGAAAGAAGTCAGAGACAAAACGGCAACTATTTTGCTTGTTACATTTATATTAAGTATCTAGAATAGGTTAAGTCTTTTTTTTTTTTTAACCTTTAAGTTCAGGAGTACATGTGCAGATTTATTATATGGGTAAACTTGTGTCATGGGGGTTTGTTGTACAGATTGTCACCGAGGTATTAAGCTTAGTATGCATTAGTTATTTTTCCCGATCCTTTCTCTTTTCCCACCCTCCAGCCTTCAACAGGCCCCGTGTCTGTCGTTATTCTCTATGTGCTCATGAGTTCTCATCATTTAGCTTATACATTTAAATGAGATCATGCAGTATTTGGTTTTCTGTTGCTGCGTTGGTTTGCTAAGGATAATGGCCTCCAGCTCCATCCACGTTCCCGCGAAGGACACCATCTCGTTCTTTTTTATGCCTGCATAGTTAGAATAGGTAAGTCTTCAGAGATTAAAAAAAAGATGAATGGTTGCCAGTGGCTGAAGAGAAATGGGAATAGGTAATAAGTGCTTAATAGGAAACGGATTTTTTTGTTGTTGTTGTTTTAGGCTATAGGAATTAAATAAAAGTGGTCACTGTGCAACATTCTGAATGTACTGAATGCCGCTGGATGCAAACGAATTTTCCATTTTAAATGTGTAATTTTATTATGTAAGTTTCACCCCAGTTTCTTTTTAAATGGAAAAATATTTAAAGCTCTGCACACTAAAACAACATCATTCAGAAAATCAAGACAAAATTCATAGTCTGGGAAAAAAGATATTTGCAAGATAGGTATCTAACTAAGGATTCCTATCTTGGATATATAAAGAATTTATATACTTAGAAATAAGAAGATAGATGACCCATTTTTTAAAATATCTGGCCAAAATAACTGCGTGTGCACTGCACAAAATAAAAAGTACAATAGCTAGTAATTGCATAAAAAGTAGTCAAATAATTAGCCATCAGCGAATTGCAAATTCTAATATCCATGAGTTACCACAACACACCAATCAGAATAGCTAAAATTAAAAGATTGTCAACACTAACATTTGGCAAGAACATAGAGTAATACAAAATTTCATACTTTACTGACAGGAGTAAAGAGGTACTAGCACTATGTAAAATGTCTGGAAGTGCTTTTTTGAAAGGTAAATCTGTATATACCCTATGATCCAACAACTTCACATCTAGGTCTCTAAGAAAAAATTAATGCAACATACATTAGAAACAAAAGACTTGACCAAGAATGTTAACAGTAACTTTATTCCTAATGCTCCAGAACTAAGAAGAGCCCTGTTGCCACACAAGAGGAGAGTGGATAATCAAATATTTGTATATGCATACAATGGAATACTATCTGTCAATAAAAATCACCAAACTTCTAATACACACAATATTTGGATGAATCTCCAAATGACTGATTATTCCAGGTAAAAGAAAGAAAAATATCTTTGCCTAAAATAATATATACTGTAGAATTTCTCTTATATAAATTTCTAAAGAAGGAACAGCTAATCTACAGTGAAGAAAATTCGTATTAGTGGATGCTTCTGTTGAGGTGGAACTAAACATCAACTGGGAAACGGCATGAGGAAACTTTCTGGAATGAAGACAAGATTTCTAGATTTCTAGATTTCAAAATCTAGACATTGAGTTACACAGGTTTATGCATTTGTCAAAACTTTGATCTCAGGAACTCATATTGCTAGTAAGGATGAAAATTGTCACAACTACTTTAAAATCTGTGCTTTATTCCAATATTAAAGAACTACGTATGCTGAGATGTCCTAATTAATTGCACTCTCAAATATGTAACCGAGATAAATACATCTTACAGGTTCTAGGATACATCTATAAGAATAGTTAAAGAAACAATTGCCTGAAACTGGAAAAAACTTAAATGGCTATCAACAGAGGAATAAATAACTAAATGGAGGTACATATACAACAATGTAAAATGATCAGCTAGAGCTATATCAAATAATATTGATGAATCTTACAAACATAACTTCAAAAGGGAAAACAAGAAACAAGAAGTAATTAAATTGTGACTCTTTTTTTTACAGATTCTGAAAATAGGCAAAAATTAAACCACATTATTTATAGATACATTTTAAAATGCAAAAAGCATTTTCTAAAAAAAGCAAAAAAAATGTAGAAATCAGCACGTGGGTGGGAGGAGACAGATTAAGACAAAAATAGAGACATGGGCAAGGCTACCAATCAGTAGGTAATGTCTTAATTTTTTACCTTCCTTCATATTTACTTAAATTGTTGCTTATGTATGTGTGTAAAATTTTAATCTATAAATCTTATTTTAAAGTGGAGAACCTTAGTAACATCTCTTATTATACCCTTTTGTTACTTCTACAAATTTGTATTAACTTACTGCTTTATGGAAATTGAATGGGTGCAGGTTAGCATGTTTATTTTAAAGCACAGTAAATTAAAAGCAATAAATGGCATGCATACACACACACACACACACATGCAGTCATTAGAAAACATACACATATAAAATCAAATGCTTAAAACAATGTCATAGAAACTATTAAAAATAATACTTAAATATATTAAAAAATCAAATAGTCTACTGTTCAGTGGTTTAATCTATGAGCCTTTTGCGAATGAGATGAAAGGTAGTTACAGTTGCTATTTCAGCAAATTTGTTTTCTCAAGTTATACAGTAATACCTTGTTCAAAGTTGGCTGATAATTTTTAACATGTCTTTTTTATGTTTCTGTATGGAAGCTCCTTTAATTCAGCTGGGTTACAAAACATATGTGTCAGATAAGTATTTTAAAATGATAAATGGAAGAAATCCAATATACATTCGAGTGCTTGGTATTTCTGACTTCAACATCAATGCCAACACTTCAAAGCGGGTGGGCTTGGGAGTCTTCCACTGTTGTTCTCTTCTCACAAAGAGAGGATCTGCAAATAAAGTACTTTCATATCTACTAGTTTGGCAACTTGATTCTATTCTTGAACTGATGGCTGTTTGACATTCTATGATGAATGGTATGTGGTCAGCTATTTCAGATTTTTCCGTTACTAGAATTACATTTCTAATGTAAGGATGGGTTATCATTAGCTAAAGCTTTTATTTCCTGGGATTAGGTAAAATGAAAAGGGTTATTTCTGTTGATACACCCCATTTCACATTGCAATGCAACTATTCAACTGTAAAACATACTTAGATTTCTATTTGAATGGTCAAGGAATGGCTGATTATGTGTTATTGCCCTTTAAAGGGCCAGTGTCGCTAATAGTCAAAACAAAGTTATTCATTCAATAATTTCATGGTCTTAAGGGCTATTTAAATTTTCTTTCTGAAAATTTTTGTGCGATAGTATGGAAAGACTTTAAGACATTTGGAAAATATTAAAACAGAAACACTATATTACCTTTAAATAATGTCAAATGAAGTTTTAGACTCATATCTAAAAATAATACTTGCTTACAACAATGGCTAGATATATTTTTATTAATCAATTAGCAATCATCTATACTTAGTAATATTTATAACATTTGCTATTACTGGGCTTCACTACCTCATATTCTATAGCATGTTGCTTTTCACTGTTTGAGAAAGGATACAGCTCATTTAGGGAACACCTGGAAATTTTTTCACAGGAATAAAAATGTAGCACTGTAGGGCGGGGCGCGGTGTCTCACCCCTGTAGTCCCCGCACTTTCGGAGGCCGAGGCGGGCGGATCACGAGGTCAGGAGATCAAGACCATCCTGGCCAACACGGTGAAACCCCGTCTCTACTAAAAATACAAAAAATTAGCCGGGCGCGGTGGCGGGTGCCTGTAGTCCCTGCTACTCGAGAGGCTGAGGCAGGAGAATGGCGTGAACCCCGGAGGTGGAGCTTGCAGTGAGCCGAGATCGCGCCACTGCACTCTGGCCTGGGCGACAGAGCGAGACTCCGTCTCAAAAAATAAAAATAAAATAAAATAAAAATGTAGCACTGTAGTTTATCAGGCAGGTTTTTTGTATGTTTGTTTTGTTTTGTTTTGTTTTGTTTTTAATGACAAGAAGAGTTACTCCTCTGTGGGTGAACAGAGTTTTGGTTCTGTTGCTGCCATATTTAACATAGATAATTGAGCCTGCAAAATACCAATGTTATTAAAGATCGTCATATGCCTACTGTTGTAAATAGTACTTATAAGAAATGAAATGTACATTTCTGAAAAAATAAGAAATGCTACATTTCTCGTATTACAATAATATAGATATATAGAAATCACTACTAAATCTAGCACTTCTAAAGGAAGTAGTTGTATTATTGAATAAAATGATAGCCTTGAAAAACACTTAGACAACAGGTTAAAATATTAAACGTGAAGAGTATAATCATAGTCGTGTAAGTAGTTACTTTGAAGGTATGCCATGTTCTTATACTTGCAATTCAAGTACTATTTTTTAAAAGTTGGGAAAAGCATATTAATATAGTTAATAATCTAATATCAAGAAATTATTGAACAATTCTAAATTTTCTGACAATGACAATTAAGAAAATTAATCAATAGTAGCTAATCTGTATGTATAACAAATATAGACTAAAGCTCACTTGCTGCATTACTTCTCATATTCGAAATCATTAAAAATTAAATCAGGAAATACACATTGATAATAAAGTTTAATATGATGATAAAATGCTAATTTTTTTAACCTCATACAAAGTATAGGAGAAAGTGAGAAACCCAAGACTTCATACGCATATGTAGCATCAATGATTCTTTTTTAACGCCAACCTGCCCTCTGAAAAGGAGAGTTTGGCATAAACACAGGATAGAGAAGTCTTCTCACAGGTGCAGTAACAATTATTTTTCTAATGTGCTTATCTAGTGCATTATGTATTTTCCTGCTCGTGTATACACCAGAACACATTCCACTTTCATGTAGCTTTTTTGCAGATATGCCCTTTTAGTCCATGTAGATAGAGAAAAAAAAATCCCTTTTTAAGGAGTGCCCACACCCCAGTCACCTGAGTCTTTCTAAGTGATAAGGAAACTGCTTTGTTTCCTTTCTCAATTTCTCCATATGAGAATCACCACCTCAGAAATCTGTGGAAGGTTTAGATCTTAGCTAATCCACGGCAGGCCAGCGAGTGCTGGTTTCCTCTTCCGAAAATATTTCTATTTTTTCCCCCTCCCTCCTCTACCTTTCCTCTCTCTCTCTATCTTCTTTTTTAATAAACATTTGTTGGCCCCAAATTTTAAATAATGATCATTTTCACAATATGAATACTATGTTTCCTGTTTTTTTTAATGACATGCTAATTGGAGGCCTCCATGTTACTTTGAATGAGAGGCTACATCTTTAATCCTGATCTTGTTCTTCTAATCTCTTCTTCAATTGAAACTGATCCAAAACAAACAAACAAAAAAACCTACATAGAGGCAGAGGTGGATTGGGAAATGGAATTTCTCCTTTCTTTACATAGTGTTTACTTATTCATAGATTTGGTCAAATGGTCCACCATTCAATAAGCGTGTATACTCCACTGTTTGAACCCTATTTGATAGTCCTAAGGGCTGATGGAGCTCCCACTTTCCTAAAAGAATACTAAGAACACCATCTTACTTCCCTTAACAATGACATAGAAACAAAGCTGGGTAATTCCTTTCTACATGCTTTTTCAGAACAAAGGTTAAGGTTTTCAGGAATGAAAAACAATTAGATGGGTGTTGAGGGTTGCAGATGGAGTGATTCTGCTTTTATGTCTGTCTCTTTTTTCTTACTTTTTAAATGAGAAGTTGTGAATATCCATAAATGGACATAGATTATGTGCCTAATGGGCCTTTTTCTTGCTGACTATACTCCCAGAGACAGTAGACCATTACCTATCACTTTGCCTCAAGTACTGTATGAGAGGTTGTTCCCCCTATAATTATTGTCCATAACTTTATGGAATCAAATTAAAAGAATCTAATAAATTAATTATTATAAATTAAAACACAATGCATTGTTTCAAACTATGTTCAATGTTGTTTTAGCTATTTTTATTACATATTATTCTTTTGAGGCTGACACTCTCCTCCTTACAGCTACTTTAGAAATGGAAGAGCAATTTAAATGCAAAATGCCTTTTTTTTCAAAGAGGGTGTAAGTCTCCAAATGCATCATTGTGCAGGTGGATGAACATTTCATAAGAATGGATAATGAGTAATGAGGTGCATCTTTTTCTCCAATAAAATTACTTACGAAATTCTGTGGCAGGCACATTCTTCTATGATTAATTCCCAACAGTTCTCCACCATTTTCTTTTTAAATTTACACTTGGGTTTTATTTGCTAATGTTTTTACCCTGGATTTCATAAAGGTCAGTATTCCTCTTACCCTCTTATCTCTCCTACAATAATGTAAAATGTTTCTCTTGTCACTTTTTATTATTTACTTCAATAAATAACTAATTTGGTGGGTCATGATGTCCAAATACACTTTCTCTATTTTGAGAGATGTATAAACATTGAATTTTACTATCCCTACCACGAAACAAATTTTTCATTTGAGATAACAATATTTTTAAATGCATATATATTATACCTAACACTTTGATATTTATTTATCTATAATTATACTCAAAAAGTTCATGGGGACATTCTTCACTTTTGAGGCATAGACTGAGCATGGGTATAGCTGTGTCCACTAGGGAGAGCTGCCTTACAGCACACCACAGCTATCAGCATTACCACATTTGATAATTCTCTATCACCAGTAACAGTAATGGAGAAAACAACAGTAGCTTTTCCAAAACAGATGAATTTGATAATAATATCTTCCTAAATCCAATATAATTGTGTGATTTTATATGTGATTCGCAGGTAAATAGAACTGCATAAATCATCAATTTACACTTTGCTACCACTTTAATATGAAATGAACCATGTTGCAAACCATTCTTACACTCTAATTCATCACTTCTCCTCGGGTGAGTAAAAGTAGTTTATGATAATATCTCTGATTATAAGAAAAAAAAAACAAGTCACTACATGCACTACATTAAACATTGTAAAAAGTTGAGTTATTTAAGAAAAAAATATACAAAGAAGAGAAAACTTACCAGGACAAAGCACTGCTTTCAAACATTAAAAAATCACTCATGGGAAAACAACTACAAAACTGAATAGCTTTAATTATGATGCAAGGTCAATAAACTTCATCACAATTTTTTAAAAGGAGACTATATATTTAAAAGTTTATAACGTTATGTCATCCATATAATTAAGCACTTTTAATCACTGATGTTCAGGAAGAGAGAAAGTTCCTATTGGATTTTGTTTTTGTTTTAGAGTCATTTAAAGCACAGCTAATTTCACTTTAAAGGGGGAAGAAATAAGAAATCATTCAGATTGGCTAGCAAAAAAAAAAAAAAAAAAAACCTCTACCTAATATGTTTATTTATACCTAGCTGTTAAAACTATAAGTGCTTAAAAAGATACCTTCACTGACTGTATAATATCAAATCTTCTAAACTATAAGTGTTTTAAAAATCACCACGATTTATGACTTGAAACTACTTTTGCTGAATATATGTATATTATCAACCTCAATTACACATGCCTGTTGATTTGTGTACATCATTTACTAGTTCTTCTTTCCTTTTTCTTTACTTTTGTTGTATTTTGTTTGCACATCATTTAGCTTTGGTTCTAGACTAACAATTATTCTAGTTTGTAATTGAGTTTAAAGGAATATGTTATTAAATCAGGGAATTCCATAAATATTGGTTAAAAGTTATAAATAGGTTGTCTTTGGTATTTGTCAACATAGAGTTCTTTCAATTAAAATATTTCCTGGCTACCACAGCGTGGAAGCTGCGGAAATTGGCTCCACATCCAGCTGGCTGATTCAGTAAGAAATCAGCTGGCCTCAATTTAGATTTCTTTTCTTTTAAAGCAGTGCCAAATTGAGGATTAGTACATTGTGGAGAGGGAGGCGGGCAGCTCCACCCCTGATCGGCCATTCTTCATTCCCTAGAATGGGCTTGCCCTCCCAGACCCAGCTGTGCACTGAATTAATCTACACAGGGAGCTTCTCTATCTACAACATTTTCAACATGCTCTTCAAGGTCTTACACCACTTCTGACAAAAGTAAAATGTGGCTCTGGTGACTCTGGACTTGGGCACTTCACTGAGGCCTTAAATATAAACATTCACACACACATTAAACACACACACACGTATATGGGGGGTGGGTGGCGGTGTGGAGAGAGGAGAAGAGAGACAGTGCTTAAATTGAAAATTGTGGAGACAGTCAACAGTAAATACTGAATCTTAGAAAAAATTGAATAAGAGAATAACAGACAATAACAGCATTTATTCAGAAAACAGATCCATCTCAGAGAATTGGTGTGATTTTACTTCTCCAGAGATTGTCCTTCCAAACTAACGGTGTGAGAATAATTTAGTCATCAACTAGAAAAGGGTAAGTGAGAAGGGACACTTACCCTTTTCATGACCTAGCGCAAATATTTATTATTACCCTACCAGGGAACGTCTTCTTCCGTTCAAATTATCCAGGCTTACGTCTACCACACCAACATTTTCATGTTCTGCCTTGTACCTTCTCGAAGCTCATGGGCCAATTATGAACTAATCCTGCTTTTATACCAACAAAGAAGGTCATATATATACAATTTTATTGTAGGTTATTGTTCCTATAAACTGTGACCATTTGTAAAGAATGCTCAGCCCTTATATTAGAAGTATTACTGATGATATTACCTAAGAAAATTGTTCAGGGTTATGACCTCACTCAAACTGTGATCCAGCTAACCATATTTGTTTGAATTTAGTCTTGTTTTTTATAATCATCTATCTGACCATGAAAGGAATTTGCTTGTCTGCATTTTCATAAGTATCTGCAAAAGATATTATATTTATCATGAATTTAAATATTTCTAAGACTAAAGAGAGAATACAAAAAGTATTTTAGCAGACAGTATGTTTTATTTACTTCAGCTAATTTTCCTGATAGCTTGGAGTTTACATTATATAATTTGGATGAGTAGAAAGAAAATACACATCTAAAGGAACTCTTCATTAGCTGTGCTATGAGGCTGTAAAGAGATCATACTAGCAGAATTTACATCCTGACAAAAAACTTATCACAGCAAAGACATTAACACTGAGAAATGTGACCAGTGTATTTCAGGCCATGGTCATCTGTGCCTTTACCTATAAATAGATTTCATACATCTCCTTAATTTATTTTTTCTAACAACCACTGGTTCTTTAGCATGATCTAGGTCCAAGGTCAACAGCTACTGCTCGCTACCAGTGCAGCTAAGTCACTGAGAGTTATTTTACCTTTTGGGCTTTCCTTGTGATTTTTCACAAGTTTGTAATACTAGTCCATGAAGCTATCAAATCTTCATCTATAAAAATGTATTCTGAAGCAGTTGAAAAAAACCCGAGACTGCTGTTTAAAATATCAGGTTCTGTGTATTGACTTAAAATAAAAATTACACGGAAAAACAAAAAGTGTGATGTTGGTAATATTGTTTAGGTCATATTGTGGGTTTCTGCTTATCATTTCTGGCTGAAATAGAAAACCTATATGAGAGAATTGACTTGTAAATGTAAACGTTAGCCCAGTTTATACAAAAAGCATATTTGCGTGCCCTCTCTTCAGAGGTGAATTTTAAAATCCGTATTACTTTTGTGTTTTCAGAGAAAAACTAAAACAATAGCAAGAAAAAAAAACAGGAAAATAAATGTATCTATGGATCAAAAAGCAATTTAGATTGCAATTGCTTCTGTAGAAATGAAATTGTTTTTGGTGCCAGATTAACAGTAGGAAAAAGTCATTTGGATCCTTGGCCACTATTGTGGTATAAGAATGCTATGGGATCCCGTAGGAAAACAAAGGGAAGTGCTTTTCATTTTTGGCCACAGTGCCTGAAAATATACAAGGAATAAGATGGAAAACAGGGTGACATCAATGGTCATAAAAATGTGACCTTCATCTTGATAGAATAAGACAAATAAAAGTTTTCCCTAGCACCTGGCATTTAAACATTAAAGGAAGTTGTAAGGACAACATATTCTTTTACAATGGACCTAAGTGTTTTCAAATATTCATGATATTCATACTTTTGAAACACTAAAAACATAGTATGCTACCTTAGGAAAAAATAGAAACTCTCAGAAGCTATTCTGAACATGTATTGTTTTTACCACATTGAATTGTGGTAAAAGCATTGAGTATGTTTTGGAGAAGTACCCTTCTTGCATAGGTTTCAGTCAAATCCAAGTAGCTACCCCCACCAGAGAGTGGTGCTCAATAAATCATTGACATTTTTCTGGCCAGAATGGAACTTCTACATGGGATTATAAAGCAGGACGCCCTGGAAATGGTTTACTCTTAACTACTCCTCAGCTCCTTCTTCCATGAACTTGGGAATCCTGTAGTGGCCCCAATTTCACCTCTTTCGAAACCTTCCTCCTCCTCTTTTCCTTAGCTCATGCTCATAGCTTTCTCATAAATTTTTGTTTTTCTCAGTTATCCAAAGTTAACTTCTCCTAAAAACCAAAGAACCAGAAGTGACATGAAATGGTTAAGTTTGTGTGCATTGATAAAATTAGAGTGACAATTTCATTCAGAAATAGAATAATGTGTTTACTATAAATTGAATGTATTCATTCTATTCACAATGTAGCACTCTCTTCAGCACATTTTGAAAATAATAATAAAATAAGACTAGTATGTCCTTTTGTCTGTGATTCCACTTTTAATCAACACTTACCTACCAATGTTTTCCTGACTTCCCAGACTGTCAGAAAAGGGTTTTGCTGGAGAAATCAAGAACTGGTGGCTACTGAGGTGAGTTTCCTTTATCAGCACATGAGATAGCCCCTAGATATTTTTTTATTAGAAAGAGATTCCATTATAATTCTTTCATTATATTTGAAGCAAAAGAAAATATAAAATTTTGCTGGCTTTTGCCTATGGAGAAACAAAAGCCATGAAACACAAAAATATACATGTATGCATACATATGTACATACCATTTTTTAAACAAAATTTCTATAAGTTTAGGATTGAGTCATTGGGAAGGGTCTGTAGAGCCTGTTAATTATGTACAAAGTAAACATTCACTCTTCCTTCTTTGACGGTATACTTTTTTGTGAGAAGCAAATGGCAATGTGCTCACCTGAAAGATTTTTATGTGACACAAAACATTATATAAGGAGTGGCCATGTGACTAACTTCTTTCTTGTATAACATCGGTAGAATTTTTAGTTGGGGTTTCCAAGATCACTCCTCATCAAAGAATCTGACTCAATTGGCAGAAAGCTTTAGTCCATCTATTTCTTTTTTGTTTTAATCCTTCTTCTTGCCTGGGGACATGGATGTAATTGCTTGGGTTTAGCAGCCATCTTGCAACCACAGTTTGAGTATGAAAGCCAGGCTTCAAGCATGAGGGAGAAAAAAGACTGAAGGATCTCAGAATATTTATGAAGCTCATCCACAAGAGCCTCCATATCAGTTCTAGACTGTCTACCTCTGGACTTATTTTATTAAAGAAAAAATAGAGCCCTATCTTGTTTCAGCCACTATTTTTCAGATCTTGTATTTACAGTTAAATTCAATTTCTAGGAGACAGAATTACCAATATGTTTTGTTTATTTTTAATACTTTATAATTTAATTTCTGCTTAAATATCTTTGGTAATGCTATTGTTAAAAATTTCCTTGTTTTTAGATTTGTTTTTCAAAGCAATTACTTTAGAGTTCTTGTTGAGTTGGATTTTACACCAGACACCACAGGCTCACATCCTAATAAATTTGACATGACATAACACACATTTTAAAATATTGCAAATCTCAGTATCTTCTTTTGTAAACCGGAAAAAGTAATCATGATACCTACAGCAGAGTGTTCTTCTGAGAATAAAAAGTGCTTTGTACCATGTCTGACACAGTGAGTACTCAATAGATGATAGTTATAACAATAATTATGAAAATGATAGGACTATCCCACAATCAGCAGGAGATGAACCCTCAGCTTTTCAGAAATGGTCGTTAAACTGTATTTGTCCAAACATGCTCCATGTTCTGGTCACTTTAACAATATTTACAACATTTTAGACCGTTAAATGGGAATGATCAATGGCTAACCAGAAAAAATAAATTTAAATCAAATGATTTTGGTTTTCATAATGTTATACTCTAATCATGTGAAAGAAAACATAAATATATACCATCAAAATCATAGAGATCAAGAATTGTATCTCTTGCAGACTTCAATATACCTGTCTGTCCCATCTCTTAACCATATTTTATCTACAAAAATGAAGAATATTATAATTTTCAAATCAAGCAATAGGAAATTATCATTTAGTTCTAAGAAAATACTTATGTATTTCCATGAGTTATATGCATAAATATCAATTCCTCTCAGCTATGTATTTTCTATTTCAGCTTTTGTCTTAAATTAACTCCTAATATACCCTGACACCTACATTTCAGTGGCAAATAAAACCTTTAAAAACAACTTTCAAGCCTTTTTTCAATGCCATTGAATTCTTTTAGATATTTCAATCCCTTGCTTTGATGGAACCAATGATACCTTTCTATTTTGGATATTATGGTTGTTCTCACAATTATGACCAGCATCACTTAATATCTTTTTGTGATAAGGTCTTTAGAAAACAAGATTTTCTAACTGAATTTCTGACAGCCACATATAGAGACTATGACTTCAGCACCTTTTCCTGTGTATCTATCACTTATATAAAATCAAGAATTTATTGATATTACTAGGGTGGCAAAGTATTGCTAGTTGTTTGATTGGAGAAATCTATATATTTTATTGTATCTAGAATGATTTAGAGCTACCCTTTCAATAATTTTTCAGACCTCTGACCTGGGTAGCTAGTAAAATTAATTTTCTTAGTTAAACTATTGAGTTTCAAGTATTCCATTTTTCTTTTGCTCTAAGACTTTGTAAGAAAAGAGTACTACTAAGAAGTCCAATAGTACCAGTGAAATTCCTGCTCCACTTTTTAAACAGACATCTATAACAGAAGTTAAAGAAAAAATATCACCAACAGAGGATCAAGCTCTGCAGTTTATTCACATGTGAACCTTGCTAAGGCGGAAGTATTCTAACAGGGCCCAAAGTAAACAAAAATTGAGATTGAGATAGGAAAATAAATGAAAATTTTCCTCTGGGGCAGGCTAAGGAAAAGAAGATTTAGTGCACAATATTACCATGAGGTTTGTTTATTTAAATAGCTTATTATATTTGCATTTTGATGACTCTTATTTCTACACTCTGCTTTCCTAACACTTTTCTACAAATAAGAAAGTGTGTTTTTCTGCACCTCTACACTAATGATTCCTCACTCAGCAAGGCTTGCACTTATTAAAGCTTTTTATTGCCACTTTGCTTAAAGAGGTGTTTGAACTCTAGCAGGTAGACAATTCCAGAGGGGAAATTCATTTGAAAGTATTCATAACGCAATACAGAGATTAAAAACTATTGCCATGAACTACATTTTTCTGGTCTCTGCAGATATATGAGATTTCTGCACTTTGACTTAAAAATATGAAGAAGATCTTCTCTTGGGTTTAAATATCTAACAGTCTAAGAAATTCTTTCTCATTCATCATTGTGTGAATACAGAAATTAAATTGGTATTAGTATATGACTTATTGAAGATATAACAACATAGGCTCATTATTTCTTTCTCAAGAAGAAAGCATTTTGAGAAGAATCCATGGGAGCAGTACAAATCAATTCTATAATTTTCCAACACATGTTTTAAACCATCTTCACTAATACTATTTCTCTGTAATTATTTTCTATTGAAAATTTTGTTCTTTTTATTTTCAACTGTTCTTTTAATGAAACTTAGAGGAATAACAGAAATAACAGTGGACAGACTTACATTTTGCTGAATGTCTTCCTGTTAAAACATATTTACCCTTCCCAGCCTAAATTGCCCACATAGAAACTTAGGGCAAAGACACTTAGTCTTCATAGAAATAATGACAACTGGCCAGGCGCGGTGGCTTACGCCTGTAATCCCAGCACTTTGGGAGGCCGAGGTGGGTGGATTTCGAGGTCAGGAGTTCAAGGCCATCCTGGCCAAGATGGTGAAACCCCGTTTCTACTAAAAACATGAGAATTAGCTGGGCATGGTGGCGGGCACCTGTAATCACAACTACTCAGGAGGCTGAGGCAGAGAATTGCTTGAACCTGGGAGGTGGAATTTGCGGTGAGCTGAGTTTGTGCCACTGCGCTCTAGCCTGGGTGACAGAGCAAGATTCTCTCAAAAAATGAAAAAAAAAAAAAAAAGAAAGAAAGGAATAATGACAATTCTAAACTTTTATTTTAAGATAAGTCATGAGTGTTCCACATCCTTAGAATTATCTGGGCAGTAGGAGTCTTAAGCCTCAAAATTTCTTTCATGGCATGGCTTCTTTAGTTTTCAACATTCAACCAGAATTTTTTCTCATGCCTATTTAAATGATAAAATGTGCCAGCACTCTAAAATTAATTCAGCATGGTTGAAAGACTGAAGAACTATAGAAAACCCTAACTTGAGCACTAAGTAACAGAGTTACATTTGTAAAAATGTGAAGAATAAGGTACAGAGATAGAGTTTCTAGTTTGAGAGAAGATATGAAGAAAGTCCACCAGGGGATTTGAAGAAAGTCCACGTTTTCAGGATGAGTAGGGAGCAGACAAAGAGTATTCAGTGCATGAATTTGCAGGAAGATATGGTTCAAATTGCATTGTTTGTTCAGGAAGTCATGAGCTTTCTTTTTAGTAATGAGGTAAGTCACCAGGCAACAAGAAGGCATAATGGGAAAATGAGAGCAGTTTAGGAACAGATTGTAAGATTTTCCATGTCACTTCTGCAAAGTTTCTGCATTTTAATTTAATTTTGTATCTTAATCAATGTACTTTATAGTTAAGACCAATTCAAGTGGAATTGTAAAACCAATTTATTATTTTAAGAGGGAGATTCTGTTTCTTTTTGTTTTACCTAAGCATGCAATTGAATACTTTCCATTCAAATAGGCTGTCATCTGCTTCTTGCATCGTATCAAATATGGCAATTCTCCTCTAGGTTGGGAAGTTATTAATTCAGGAGATTTGAATGCCTGAAACTTTGGAAAAGTTGGAGTGATATTCAGCCTTTGGCTAAATATCTCAGATCCTTACAGGATTTTAAATATCAATCTTATATAAGTAGTTGTTCAAATTTATATCATACATGTAGAATTGGCTAGAAAGGACATATTAATACAACCTAACTTTTTTTTCTGAGTTGGCACACCAAATGGGTATCCAGATGCTTTGGATCTTTGAGTTCAAGATGACCCATTCGTAATTTCTGCTATTTTAGTCCTTCCAGGGCCACGTAAGAAATGAGAGTTGTCTTTGCCTTACAGAGTAAAATATATTTACTGCTTTTACTTCCACTCTGCTTGCTTGTACTTCAGTCTCAGTGAATAATTTGCAGAAACCATAAAAGAAAAAAACTAAAATTTTTTTCTTTATCAAAGAGATACATTTTATTTCATCTCTATCCATGCCCACCTTCCCTGTGGCCTTAAATCTGACTGATCTCAGGTATCAGAATGGTGAGCCTTCAAACTATTTCTTGAATTCTAGGCTTCAGGTCTTACTATATTTTCTTACACTCTTCTGAGCATTGCTCCATGTATCTTAGGTCTCTGGTAGCCCCTGGGTGATACTAATCAGAATTCCAGTTCTCTCATGTAGCAGTAAGCATTTGCTCTACATTGCCTTCTCCAAACATTCTCAATTGTTCGATCCCCCTGTAGCTACAAGGTACATTTCAGATGCTAACACTAACAAGGATACTTTCTTACCTCAGAGGGCAAGGCTTTCCATTATTTGAATTTCATTTAGATCTTTGTTATTTTGTGGAAACATCATATGCAACATTGAATCATTTGTACCCATGTAGTCTTCTTTATAATGGAGAGTATGCTTATTTAAATCTGTATTCCCAATACTCCAGCACAATGCCAAGCACATAGCAAATGCCCAAAAGTTGTTTGCTGATTTAGAGAAAGGAAAAAAGGAAGGAAAAAAGGGAAGGGAGGAGAAAAAGGGAGAGTGTTGGGGGTGGGGAGAGAGAGAGAGAGAGAGAGAGAAGAAAAGAAAGGCAGGTGTTACCCTACTAAAATTTTAGTTTGTAAAGGATAGATACTCTGTTGATACTATGACCTCTACTCAACATATTTTTAATAGATAAATTACTATTCAACCTAGAAACATAAAACATAATCTATATGTTTGATAAAATATATTTTTAAACATCTTCAGAAGTGATATTGTATATATATTCCATTCCATGGACTTCACCTAAGTTTTTCTAAAGCAAAGATAACTAACCTCTACAATTTTTATAAATTCTGACAGTATTTCAATTTTAAATTATTTTCTTATTATATTCTAAAACTTGGAAAATAAAATATCAGAAAATAAAATTTTCTCTTATAAAATGAAAAAAAGTGAAAAATCATTAAGCACCTTTTCCTATATTTAATTAGTAAGTATAATTTAGATCACTTGACTTCTCATTTGAAGATGCTTCTGCAGACAGAGTTATTATTTTTGTAGAGAGAAGCTACAGAATTCAGTGCATGAACTGCAGTTCTTTCCACATTATTACACTGGACATGCCTGTTAGTCTCTGGAAGGCTTGTCACTCTTATGACTATTTAGAAATATTTTGTTTGAGTTAGAAGAAGACGATTGCATTTTGATGATTTGTTTTGCCTCCTGTATCTGACTCTTTATTCTTAAAATATATTCTTTCCAACAATGCCATCATCAAAAAGGGGCATTTTTGTGATGACAGTAAGAATACGTCTGACGAAATAGCTACTGGATTCATCATATTTATAAAGACAGTAATTATAACTTTGGCATTAATTGTGGCCATTGGGTTTTTTTATTCTTGCCCTTGCCAGTAGGCCCTAAATCCAGGCTTCGATTTCTTTTGCATTAACTCTGCTCAGATATAATGATTACCATTTAACTCAGTGGTTACATAATCCTAGTGAAATTTTAATGTGGACATCTTGCATTAACTTTTTTCCCTTTAATGACAACAAAAAAGGAAAAGGTGGCCCCTAAATAAAAGAAACTCAATTTCACGGCACATTATCTCTTTCAATTCTTTCCTCACAGCTTTCATTTTCATTAAAATCACAGACAACCATAAATTAATAATTACTTCAGGTTGACTAAATGCAGGCCGTACTATTTAGCTCTTGCTTTCCTACAGTGGCCCTTCTTGTTCATGCTGGAAAAATGTTAATTTAGATAATGTGGCTTGCCCCTTGTCTTATAATTCTGTTTTGCAGTTTCACTGATCTATAATGGTCTGTTCTTATTAAATAGTATTAACTTTATCTTTTGTTCAATCAAGCTTTACACTTTGCTTGGAAGATAACTGTTGCAAACTCTCAGTTGAAATGTGTCATTATCTATATATCTATTATATTTCAATTGGTCTCACAAAGCTTTGTGTTTTTTACTAACTTGCTTGTGATTCCATGCACTCTTAAATGTATTGTCCATTAGCTAAAAGTGTGTGTTAGAAGCGCTTACATGGAGAATCAAGATATAGGAACAAAATTCTAAACCTTAATAATTATGAGAAATTCACATAAGCTATATTTTAAAAGATTTAGGTATTTTTGTCTGATTCACTTAAAGAAGCAGTGACTAAAAATTCAATCCAACTGCTTTTGTTGTTTCTCTGATATTTGAAAACTCTGATTAGCCTCAAGACAAGTTACTGTATTGTTTACTTAAAACCCTACTTCCTTAGACAATGTTTTAAGATATGCATCTATTTTTATAGAGCTTCCAGAAGGAAAGCAGTTACACAATCATAGACTAGAACACTGAGAACAATAAAATAGAAGATTTGCCAGCTAACATAGAAGTTAACAGTTTAGTCTCTGGCAATACGACTTTTGAGAATGCTTTCACTTTCTTAAGTTTAGGTAAATCTAGTGGTTGATTTGAACCAAATACAACTCCCTCAGTACTTTAGAATCCATGCTACAGTGAATAATGGTTTCATTTAAGTCAAATCAGTTTAAATTAGACTATAGCAAAAAAAAGAATGGTTAAAAACCTGTCTATATATCCAAGTTTATCTCAAGCTTTTGGGAAATCAAGCAGTTTAATTAAAGATATGATAGAGAGATCTTACCTTTTCCCCAAAGTATAAAGCACACATCATCCAACACAATAGTGCTCTCAAAGAAATCCGTAAATATTCCCACCTTCTGTCCAGTGGAGCAAACATTCCTTGTTACAGTATTTCCCCTTTTACTTTGGATTGCTATAAATCAATTCTGTTCCTATTATTCATATTGTATAGAAACCATATACTGTATGATTGGAAGATGTCATATTCCTTTCTGCTCAGTTATTAAATAATATGCTGTATACAAATAAATTATTTTTGAAGAAATATATTGCCACAACTTATTTGGAGAATGAACTCATTTCAATAAGTAGATTGTTGACTCCTTCAACCAATTTATAGCAATTTTTAAAATAATACTGTGGACTGACTTTCTTCACTTTTAATCCATGTAGGTAATTGCCTCCAAATTCTCTAATTTGTATTGATATTACTAAGTGGTAGAGAAACGTGACATTTTCATTATTTAATTTTCCAATGACTATTTTTCCTAACCATGATAAATCACTTAAGTCATGTTTACTAATGATTATATCCTAAAAATTTCCATGTGTATTGAAACCATAATTGCCCTGAACCCCACAATCTGAAATGTCCCAAAGGAAGCATTTGAAATGAACTCAAACAATACAATAGTTTGGAATTGATCTGGGAATCTCATTTCCCTCTTCATATCAAAGATTAACTTTGCTTGCTATAAATATTATGATACTATTTTGCACGTATTATCACTCAATGTTTTAGCCAAAACATAACTTGCCTAATAATACAAATTAATTTTACAGGCATTGTACTTTTAACCCTTATATGCTGATATTTTTTAGTATATACCAGAAAAAAATGGAAGAATCTTAATGTGTTATAATATTTAAAACTTTTTATTCTTTCTGTTTTTCAATTTAAAAGAAAAAATGAATTAAATATATTAGAGCATCATCACTGAAGGCAACTAGATTAAGGGAATGATGTGTTGAAATATTAACAGATTTTTTTCATATTAGTCTTAAGCTAAAGATTTCTGTGCACATTTTTACCTTTCCCACAATGTAGAAATATCACCTTCTCTAATCATTTTTTAATCTGCTTTATAGTCATGTATTTTTATATTAGAATATATGACATTCTTGTAAATCTTAGAAAGAAGAGATATATTTTACTCAAAGTATTTGTTTATTAATCTGTTGACATGAAATTGAATGAATAGACTTTGTTCATCCAACAGAATTTATATCCCAGATGTATCATGTATTATTTCTTGATTTTTTTTAAGCTACTTCTGTTCTTGGAACCTCAACTTTTTTTTTTTTTTTTTTGTAAAATGAAAATACACTTACTTTATACAGTTATTTTGAAGGTTAAATAATAAAATGTTTTAAAATATTTTCAGAATGCAACTGTTAAATAATACAAGCTACTCCTTTTCTTTTGCCTTTAAAAACTACTAAATAGAATTTGATTCTTTTAGATAAAATAACAGTTAAAAACCAGAAAAAAATAAGTAGTTATATTGCTCTTTACCGATTATTTAGAAAATAGCATACCTTGTTACAATATGAAAGGGTTTATTGTATTTTTTTTTTTAGGATTACCATAAGAGAGAAAATGTTATGCTGTAATGTAGAGTTGTGAGAAACATGACCTAATGCCTGTCAAGCTGTGGTTAATATTAATAAATTTCAAGCAGCTATATTAATGCTAATAAAGAAGCACTACAAGGGTGAATGACAGGGGAGTGATTTGAGAAAGTGTTTGACACCTTGTGTCCAGAGAGTCAGAAGGAAGTGGTTTGTTTCTCAGATAAAAGAGATCGACTCTCCTAGGAATGTCATTGGAATCCTGATGCCCATGACTGAGCACCCAGGAAATATGAGGAAGCTCCTATAGCCATAGGTACACCACCACTAGAGGCAATAGACCATAGAAACCTAGCCATAGAGGGGCGGGTACAGTGGCTCATGCCTGTAATCCCAGCACTTTGGGAGGCTATGGCGGGAGGATCACTTGAGACCAGGAGTTCAAGACCAGACTGGCCAACATGGCAAAACCCCGTCTCTACTAAAAATACAAAAAGAAATTAGCCGAGCATGGTGGTGTGTTGCCTGTAATCTCAGCTACTCAGGAAGCTGAGGCACGAGAATCACTTGAGCCTGGGAGGCAGAGGTTGCAGTGAGTAGAGATCACACCACTGCACTCCAGCCTGGGTAATGGAGTGAGACTCTGTCTTAAAAAAGAAAAAGGAAAGAAAAGAAAGAAACCTAGGCGTAGAGGATGACTAGAACATCAAAAGTGAAAAACTTTTAGGACACTTCCAACAATACACTGGTATTCATTTGAGGAAGTCAAAATTTTCCTTCCAACCCCAAATCCCATTGAAATAACAAAAGGCATACTTTAAAAGACAGTAAGCTCACTGTGGCTCTGAAAAAGTCACTCAATGCACTATCAGTAGTTTGTAAATATTGAATAAATCTGAAGGTTAGAAAATATATGGATGCAAATACATAGAGAAACAAAACAAGAATATCTGAGCCCTAAAACATGTAGGATGAAATACGACAGAAGTAGAAACATTGCAGCAGGCTCATGCCCAGAGTCAGTTAGTGGCGTCAGTGGGCTTTTGGGGGTGATAAAATGAAGAAACACATTTGCAAAAACTACATGATCCAGACTCTCCTTCCCCTGATTGTCCTAAGCACCAATAAAAGTGGAATATACATTTTCTTAAAGCAGTCCTGCATGTTGTGCACATGTACCCTAGAACTTAAAGCATAATAATAATAAAAAAAGAGTAAAATATACAATATACTGTCAAACTACAGCAGTGATCTGGTGCTTGTGTAAAAAAGGATGAGGTCATACCCTAGGTAGCTACTAATCCCAAGAAAGGATAATTTATACATATACATTAGGGACTATTAGACAATAACAAGAATACTAAAAATTTCAGGAAAATCAATATTCAATACAATACTCTATTGTTACTGTATCTTTCTATATATACTTACCATTTTGTTGTAATGGCCTTCAATTTTCAGTACAGTAACATGTTGTACAGGTTTATAGCCTAGAAGCAATAGGTTACACCACATAGCCTAGGTATGTAGTGGACTATCCCATCTAGGTTTGCATATGTACATTTTATGATGTTTGGACAATGATGAAATCACCTAAATATGCATTTTTCAGAACATATCCTCATTGTTAAGCAACACATGACTGGAATTATATGCTAAAGGATTGAAAATAATGACAAGGAGTCTAGAAATATAAAACCACTAGAAGAAAAATAAAAGGAAGAAAGCAATGAAAATACAAAACAGTAAAAGAAGATATGAAGAAATAATAATACAGTATTTGAATGAGCCTTAATTCTTTTTTTTTTTTTTTTTGCTGTTATAGCAGAATACCAAAGAATGAATAATCTAATGAGAATAGAAATATCTTTTCACAGTTTTAGAAAATGGGAAGTTTAAGATCAACATGCTGATATATGGTGCGGGCTTTCTTCTTGTGTGCTCACATGGCAGAAGGCAGAAAAGCGAGAGAGAGAGAGACAAAGAGAGTGGAAGAGATGAGAGACAGAGAGAGAGAGGCCACTCCCTCAAGCCCTTTTATAAGGGCATTAGTTCATTCATAACATGGAAGCCTTCATGACAGAAACACCTTGCAAAAGGCCCCACTTCCCAACACTATTGCATTATAGATTAAGTTTCCAACACATGAATTTTGGGGGACACATTCAGATAATAACAGATCCTAACAAATAAGATTTGGTTAATGCCTTTATTAAAAGGCAGAGAATGTTAAAGACAACATTATTAAAAGAAAACTTTTTGTATTCTATATATGAGAAATAAAGCTAAACCAAAATTATACACAACATGGCAGCATTTTAATGTAAGTGATTTGATAAATATATATTAAGAAATGTTTACAAATAGAAAGCAATTTTAACACTAATAGTTTCAGGCAAAATAGGATTAAGGTACAAATTAGAGAGATTGGGTTATTTCATTTTACTAAAATTTATAGTTCAGCAATATATATTTTGAAATATAAACAGAAAAAAATGTGGGAAAGGAACAAGTGACAAATGCAGAATATACATTGTGAGAGGTAGAACACACTGTCCTCTGTAATTGATATATGAATAAACCAACTACTATGGCAAAACTAAATAGAGATAAGAGATAACTAAGACATCAAAAACATAATTAACTGTTTTGTACTAATATAATTCACTGAAAGTTTTGAATGTATCGAACGGGAATATATCCATTCACAACACAGGAAACGATCACAAAAATTGACTTTTGGGTGTAAAAGTAAACCTCAATAATTTTTTTTTTTTTTTTTTTTGAGACGGAGTCTCGCTCTGTCGCCCAGGCTGGAGTGCAGTGGCTCAATCTCCACTCACTGCAAGCTCCGCCTCCTGGGTTCACGCCATTCTCCTGAGTCAGCCTCCCCAGTAGCTGGGGCTACAGGCGTCCGCCACCGAGGCCAGCTAAGTTTTTGTATTTTTAGTAGAGATGGGGTTTCACTGTGTTGGCCAGGATGGTCTCAATCTCCTGACCTCGTGATCCGTGTGCCTTGGCCTCCCAAAGAGCTGGGATTACAGGCATGAGCCACCGTGCCCGGCCCTCAATAAATATTTTTTAAGTAGTATTTCATAGGCTACATGTCACATGATAATACATGAAAATTAGACGTGATAAAGGATAATCTTCTCTCACCACCCCTCAATGTACCCATATTGGCAGTGTTGGTTTTTAAGGACTTATTAAATACCTAGTGGGTAGTGATAAAATTAAAATTGAAATTACTAAATATTTTAAAGGTATGCCACCAAGAGTGTATTCTAATAAAAATCCTGTAGGATGTAGCCAAAATAGTACTTGTAATATGTTAAAGTATAAGTATATTAATTTGAAATTAAAATAGACTTGATATAAAGAAATTCACTATACATCCGAAGCTTTAAATAATAACAAAAAGAGTAAAAAAAAAAAAAAGATAGAAACAAAACAGACTCTAAAAAATTAGTTAAAGACACAATAATAATAGTGCAGAAAATGATAAAGAAATTGATTTTAAGGATATAATGAAAACTAATTTTTTGGAGATCAATAAAATATCCAAACATTTGCAAAGAGGAGAATGTGATAAGAAATGTATTAGAAAGGGTATATAACAGAAGAGATGAAAGCTTTAAGGTTATACACTTTCATGGTGGAAATAATGGAATATTATACACAGGCATATGTATAAGTGAGCCCCTCTTTAAACAAAATATTTCTAACTATTCAAATTTTATTATCAAGGGAAGTGAATAATTATTGAATACATCCCATAAACTAAGCATTACTCAAGCACTTTATATGAATAATGTAATTCAACTTTTACACACGCAAAAATATGAGATAGGTTAAAATTTTCTATCATTAGACAGTTGTAGTGAGTGCCCACGCCAATATACAAGCTTAAGTTGTCTGTCTCCAGAGTCCACATTTAACCTTTATGCTATTCTCCCTTCAATTAATGAAGGTACAAACCTGCTTTTAGCTGTGTGACTTATACATGAGAATTCCATAATCTTCTTTGGGTCTGACTGAAAACAAACTTCACTATCAGACCATAAAGGAGATATTTAAAATTTACTGAATCTTACATAAAGATAACAGAAAAAGGGGTTTATGATGTAGAAAACACCGCATTATTTTAGAGAAACATCCAAGTAGCTCTTCTGAGTTTATTGCTCCTAGGAAGTGGCCGGTATGCTGTTATTGAATCCCTAAGCCACCTTCTTGAATCCCTCTCTGTATGTAGCAATGAGCATTGTGGTTTTCTTCGCCATTGTGTCAATACATAGAAACCTCAGTCTACCAATGAATGTTTTAAAGCATGACAAAGGCCATCATGCCCAGGATAAAAATTTTATTTGCAGTCAGAGAAACAATTGCTTGTCAGGAGGATTCACTCTCTGTTGAAGGCTGTGTGTGTGTCTGATAACAGCTCACATATCATTTTTAAAAAGTGAGGTACCATTATTTTCCTGCTTCTTGAATCCATCCTGTTTAGATGTATTCGTGTGTATTAAAGTTTTTTACTTTCTTTTGTGTTGACTTTGTTATTTTATTTCTGGAATTCTGATTTTAAGATGCTTTTTACAGTTTTTTCCCCTGCTACCTCCTCACTTATTTCATGGGTGATTCCATTCACTTTAGGAGTTTCCGTGATAATTTTTCCACAGATGCCTCCCATATTGGCATGCTTTGGCTCTGCCTAGATCTTGAGCCAAACCCAAAAAGGTCTCCACTGTTTTACTAGATAAGTGCGCAGAGGTACTACAGCCTCACCTGAAATCGAATGTACCCAATACTAAAAACATGACATTCTCAAAGCCACTTACCTTCTTTCCCCTTTTTCTCTCAGGGTGCTTCTGTTCATCAACTACAAAACCCAAATTTTACTATTTAATGAACATCTTCTTCTACCCATTCTATGAAATATAGTTAACTAGTTATAAAATCCCATAGATTCTGTTCTCAAATATTCTTCACATTTGTCTGTTTATTAATATTATCTTGCCTGAATTCTAATAGTAGTATTCTACCTAGATTTGTCCCATCACTCTTTCTTTCCCATGTCATTCTACCTAATGCATTATGATTTATCTTGATATCTTGATAAAGCTCCCGAGTAGCTGGGACTACAGGCATGCACCACAATGCCCAGCTAATTTTTGTATTTTTAGTAGATGTGGGGTTTCACCATGTTGGCCAGGATGGTCCGGATCTCTTGACCTTGTGATCCACCCACCACTCCCAAAGTGCTGGGCTTACAGGCTTGAGCCACCACGCCCGGTCAACAAATCTTTAACTTCTCAATTTCTGGGTTCAACTTAGAAAGTTGAAGATGAGCTAGATATAATCCCCTTTCCTCCACTCTCAAAAGAACTCCTACAATAAGTCTCATGTACCAACACTTCCACAGACTACTTGTGATCAAACAAGGAGCACTCTTGCCCTTTTCTCAATTCTATGTCATTTTGTTTGCAACTCTTATGGTAAGTATCCCAAAATATTGTTAGAAGCTACATAGTGCTTCTCAGGCTTCAAATTGGAATTTGAATATGGAATCTATTTTGGAAAATATTAAACTTTTCTGAGTCTGCATTTTTATTTCTATTATGGTGAAAATGTTACATACCTCACATTAATAGAAGATCTTTGAAGTCTAGAAATCAGAACCAGGCATAGAGTAAACTTTCAATAAATATTAATTTTCATATGCAACCGCTATTCATTAAATTACACTCTTGTTTTTTATACTCCTACAAAATTATAACTTTCTTGAGCACAAGTATTTTCATTTTGACACGGCTATGTAACTGTCTTCTTTTGTTGCGCCTATACAGATCCTTACACTGAGTAGGCATTTAATAAAATGTATTAAATTAAAACTTTTTGTTTACTAATTGACATAATTTTAAAGTTATAAATTTAGGTTATTTCTTAAACATTTGTCTGGTTTTCTCACCGGAAGTTTATTGAACTTAGTTCAATCTGTGATTTTAAGCAGTATCAATGACATGAGAGGGCAGGAATGCCTGACCTGTAAATTCTGAGGTTAACATTGTACATGAGAACTACTGCTGATGGAAAAATGCATGATTTTTCTTGAAAACAATTCCAGGAAATATACTGCTATATAGATTGGGTTATATCCATCCAGCATAGTATTGAATGTCTGCTATGTCCATTGCTTGTCCAAATTTAGATTATGAGTAACAGAGTCATACAAAGTTTACTAACAGGAAAAAGTAATTGTTTAGACAATGTTCCTCCTCATTGTATCAAAATGTTTCACACATAGTTACAATGTAGAGAAGGAATAAAGAAAGGTTAGCTTTGAAAGTATCCTTCAAAATGCAAAAATGCACAAGAATTTTACAATAGGACTTTAACTTACTATTTTAAAACTTTTACAAGTTGTCCACTTTGCATTATTCTATTTTTCTATTGTCTATTTTGCATGGCGCTATGCACTTTTTGTGCTAGGTAGCATAATGATATTTTAAAGAAATATCAAGAGGTTACATAAATGTGAAGTAAGTGCAGAAGTGCTGTTTGGTAAATATTTTATTAAACGGCAGAACCAATTTAATTTATTTTTATCATTGCGTATTTCTTCTATGAAGGTATAAAGTAAGTCACCTCTAGAAAACAGTATGAGAAGTCAATATTGAGGAAATATTATCCATATCAACTCAGGGTTAAATTAAATTAATAAATAATTTGAGATATAGGCAAAATGCCACCATTTTATGAATCATAAGCAGATACCACAAATTAGTGAAACCCTAGTAATTGATAGCATATTTCACACATGGTCCCTATAAAATGGGTATAAAGCAAGTTAAGTATAGAGTTAGGTCTACAGTATGTATGATCTATATTAGATTTCCTCATTTTTTTTCCCTCTACTGCTCAAATATGTCAAATCTCCTTCTCCTCACTGTAGCCAAGAAATATACTTGGCAGGCTATCTGCTAGAAATGCAAACCAAAAAAAATGTAGCACGGTGAATAAATTATTAAAGATAAAATATCAAGAATTAGTAAGAGACCTCCATTGATAACTAAGATAAAATAAGCTCATTATAACCCATCTTTCTTAGTGATTGCAACAAAATCTCTGGACAGAATACAAGAAGAAATTCCATTAGGACTCTGTAAAATAAATAATAGCAGATGTATCGGGAAGGGAAACCAAACTTGTAGGAGAAAGGAAAGCAGTAACTTTACTTTTTTGGGTTTTTTTCCGCCCTCCCTTTATCTCTTGGTTTTTAGGTAAGAGTGAACAGTAGAGGTGTACAGTAAAAATTAGAAGGAAAACTCTGCTTTTCAAGGCAGAAGTCCAGGATAAAAGAACCTCTACAGGCCAAAGAGTGGTTTGTTGGAGAGGAGAAAATCTTCTTTTTTCTTTTTCTTTTCTATTTCATCGTTGTCCTGAGGCAGCCCCAGTCATGAAACTACCCTGCTCTCCTTATACAGTATCTAAAAGTTCAAGAAAAAGTCTACCTCTTTATCCAGAGAAATAGAAAATGGAACCCCAGTGGTCCAAAGAGTGTGGAGATTATCATTATGTTGTTTTTCCTTTCCATCTTAGTTCTGTCTGGAAGTGGCCATAATATTGCAGAACTGTACCATGGCAGAAGGAGCTAAAAGTGAGAGAAACTTTAGTTTACAAGGTAAAAGACTGGGAAAAGGAAACTCAGAGAACCATAGAATGGCTAGAAAATCTGGAGAGGTGAGAAGAGAAACTATCCAAATTCTGTACCTGAGTTGACAAAACCTCTAGTCTCATCCTCACCTGTGTATTGAGAAAATAGACACCAATAAGCATGATGAAAGCGTTGAGAACTGTAGTATGAAGACAAATTATTGAGTACACATGCACAAGGAAATTCAAACAGCATAGTATAGACTGAACTGAAGTTAGAAGCACTTTTCATAGACGGCAAATCAAAACTTTTGATCTCAGACTACATATGTCAATTGTCTGTTAAAACAAAAAAAAAAGTACAATAATCTTCTGAGGATTTTGACAGAATTAAATTTTCAAATATGATATTGAAAATGTCCAAGATATAACCCAAAATCACTTGACATAGAAAGAAATAGGAAAATCTAGCTAATTTTAGGACAAAAATAATTTTAAAATGCCAACCTCAATATTATACAGGTGTTGAAATTATCAGGCGAAGACAAGCAGTTATTACCACGCTTTATGGAATAAAGTTGATCACTTTTAAATGAATGCAAAGATAGAAGTTCTAAGCAGAGAAATAGAAACGATGTAATTGAACTAGATGTCAAATTGAAATAAATATAAGACTCACTGCATGGGCTCAGCAGCTGACACAGGAATGAAAACGGAAAGATTCAATGAACTTAAGATAGATCAGTAGAAATTTTTCCAATCTAAAGAACAGGAAAAAGTAAAAAGAGTGAACAAAAACAACAAAAAAAGCAGAGTGCAGGCACCTGTGAGACAATATTACAAGGTCTTATAATTAGAGTTCTATAAAGGAAAGCCAAAGGGGTTGGTACTGATTGAGCAAATAGCTTAAGGGATAATGGTCTGAAAACTATCTCCCAAACCTTAACAGAGTTTGCTTCTTTTCTTCATTTAAATTGGTAAAAGCCTGTTTGTCTCCCATAGTCCATTCTTTCATTATTTCCTTAATGATGGAACCCCAGGATTTTAACTGGCCAAAATGAAGACACCTTTTCTCAGCTTACTTGCAGCAGTGAATGTGACTCTTTGCTGGCTATGGTGTACATAGTCATCATTTCGTTACTTCCAGGGGATCCCCTTGAAGTGGTATCTATGTCCTTCTTCTCCACCTGGAATGTAAAATCTTTCTAAAGTTATTTTTAGTGAACACACAATAATTGTACATGTTTCTGGCGTATAGCATAATATTTCAGTATATGCATACACTATGTAATGATTAAATCAGGGTAATTAGCATACCCATCACCTCAGACATTTATCATTTCTTATGTTGGGGACATTAAGAAATCTGTCTTCTAGTTATTTGAAAATATATAATAAATTACTGTTAACTATACAATGTGAATCACTTAGATCTAATATTGAATGCTATTGATGTGAAGATGAAGACAATATTCTGGGTGGGGAAGAGGGCGAGTGGAGGTAGACAGAGAAGAACCAGAAGATTGAAGAAAAGTGAGCCTCAACAACATGGATAGCTAATGAAAAGGCTGGTGCATGGCAGTGAAAATTGGGTTTAAGCTACTATCACTCAGTTGTGACTTTGTTACAGGAGATGTATATTTATTCTAAGTAATCCAGGATCTTAGCTCAATTACAATCCAGGCATTCTGTTAGAATACCATCAAAAATAACCTACCCCAGAATCTTTCTATCACTTGATTTTACTTTATTGCCATCATAGCACCAATCACCATCTGAATTACCTTTTTAATGTATTTACCTGCAGATTATTTTCTCTTATATAGTAGTTGGATGTTTCCAATGATGTATTCATGAATTTCTTTAATTTTAAGGTAGTAAAGAGAAAACACATCCATTTTTTTAAGGTTTTCCTTCCATGGGTTAATTTATTGGCTTGCTAAAATCTCAAACACTATAAAACAATTAAGAATATCTGAAATTGAATATTATTTGGTAATTTGACTTATTAATAACTAGCAATTCATTTTAGAAATTAAAATGCAATGCCTAATTTAAATGTTGAAATTTGTTCAAAATAAACACATGAGCTAAAAAGTAAAAAGACACAATATTTATCACTGAAAGGAATGGGCAAAATGTTTGCATTTGCCATTTCTACAAAGCATAATGGACAACAGCTCATATTTTATTTAGTTCTCCAACAGATGGAAGAAAACTAATGTCACTAAGTGAGAGCTAGGAGACATTCCAAAATTAACAACAGCAAATATAAACAGTTTACTCCATCTCTTTCTTGAACATTAAAAAAAAACTTGTACTTTATGAAACAGTAGGTTATTAAATGAGTATAGCCTGGTATACAGTAGCAATTTGAAGAGTCATTTTGCATGTAAAAACTGACTGAGCTACTAGTTTTTTGTGTTTTATTTTAAGATTAGTTTTTATCTATCTTTTATATTTCATATTGCATTTAAAATTCAATTAGGACAGTGGTTTAAACTGTTTTTGTTATTACTGCTGCATGCTTATTTGTTTCACTTTATAGTCTGTTTCTTCAAAGAGACAAATAGGCATTAGTTACCTGAATTATTGGCTTTACATGAGTAAATTACTTGCTAACTCAAAACTCATTTCCTTATCTACTACTCCCAAAAGCATAGGAAATTTGTAAGTTCATTAGAGAAATATTTTACAAATAACCTTGAATTCTTCCTACTCTACAAAATTATTCTTCAAAACTTGGCTGTTTTAATTATTACCAATAGCAAAATAATAATAAATTAAC
Organism: Hylobates moloch; assembly: GCF_009828535.3. NCBI lineage: Eukaryota > Metazoa > Chordata > Mammalia > Primates > Hylobatidae > Hylobates > Hylobates moloch. The sequence goes on from NW_026652279.1 coordinate 132,402,682, forward strand.
TCTCTGGAGGAATATATATGAATCCCAAGTTTCTGCAATATATCATATCCAGAATACAATTCACAATTCTGTGACCTTTGAGGAAATAAATAAGATTTAAAAAAAAAATAAATGGAGACCAATCATGGGATGACTCAGATGTTGAAATTAGCAGACAAGGATTTTTGAATATTGTTATAATTATGCTCAAGAATGTAAAAGAATATACAAACTGTAATGAAAGAAAGGATTTTAAAAAATCTCAGCAGAGAAGTAGAAACTATATTTTGAAAATGTAAATACTTAAATGGAAAAATAAAATTTTTTAATTGTACAGTGGTACTGATAACTGTCTAGGAAATGCTTACATATAATATCAGAAATAATAAATGAAAACTATTGCTGTTTCCTACCAACATGCTGGGAAAAACATAAAATGTAGCCATATTCTGATGAGGTGGCTTAGATTTCAATCAATTAGTAGCTGCTGCTATTGCTTCTTCTGTTTCTCTACCTCCTCCTCCTTCTCCTCCTCCTCCTCCTCCTCCTCCTTGTCCTCCTCCTCCTTCTCCTCCTCCTCCTTCTCCTCTTCCTCCTTCTCCTCCTCCTCCTTCTCCTCTTCCTCCTCCTCTTCCTTCTTCTCCTCCTCCTCCTTCTTCTTCTTCCTTCTTTTTTTTTTTAACAAATAGTATATGTCTGAAAAAATAGAAAATACATTGATTTCTCCTACAAAAGTAGTTTACAATGTAGTGATTGAAGGGAGAAATATTGTTTTATGGGAGCAATAGTATTAATATCTATACATATGAATGTCATTTATTAATTTTTATTATTAGAAATTAAAATCTTATAAAATAATTTGACAAAAGGCATAACCAAATTGTTTTCAAAACCTTAGTGAACAATTGTGTTTTTATGATAAATGGCATGTTCTTATTATCATTACTATTTAATCTTTCATTTTCAAATGTCTTCTTACTGTGTATCCCTAATATAGTTTCTCTCAATTTCCTGCTGTTATACTTATGAAACCAAAGAAGGCAAAAACACATAACAAAGTTAACAGTGGCAGTCAATCTATTACCAAAATATATCAGAAAGTAACATTATCTATGAGGCCCTTCTAATTGTGTTTATTGCCTGGAGTCTGGGAATGAAAGAAATAAACCTTGCTGTCCTGAAAATAAGGAGAAAAAACACACTACAGAAAACAGCATAAGTACCAGTGAAATATTAATAGCTGTCTATTGGTGTTCAGAAATAATATAAAAATAGCTACTATCAATACTTCTAACAGTGTGCTAAAGGTTCTAATCAATACAATGGGTAAAGAAAAATAAATCAAATATTTAAGGGCTTGAAAGCAAGACATGAAATTGCTTTTTTCACAGATGACGTGATTGTATAAGTAGACACTCAAAGGGATATATAAATGGTTAAAATTAATAAATTAATTTAGTTATGTCACAGAATATGATGTCAATATATGTAATAGTATATATATGTTCTGCATATATATGTATATTTTCTGCAACAAACAAATTGAAAATAGTGTAAAAAGTAATACTATTTACAATAGCTTATAAACATTGAGCACGTATGAATAAATATAATAAAAAGATGTTCAAGCCCTATATATTGAAAACTATATCTGAAATTAAAGAAGACCTAAAGAAATGGAAGTTTATATTACGTTGACATGTTAGAAGGAACATACTTGTTCTCTTCTATATTCAATTCAATCCCCAATAAAAATCCAATAAGTTTTATAAAAATCTAATTCTAAAACTTCTTTTGAAATTCAAAATTTCAAGAAGAGTCAAAACATTTTGAAAAAGATCAAATCATAAAATTCCACTACCAGATAAAAAGGCTTATTTTAAAGTGATAGCAATCAAGACAGTTTGTTACTATACCAGAAAAATTCAAAAAGACCAGTAGAGTAAATAGTGTAGAAATAGACCACGTATTTATGGTCGCTTGATTTAAGACAGATGTTAAAACACAGTATTTTGAAAAAATAATGGACTTTTAAATAAATGGATTCTGTCAATTGGATATTTATACAGAAAGAAAATGAATCTTGACCTCATGCCACACATAAAAGTTAATTCTATGTGGTTTGCAGATTGGAACAGAAAAGTTAACCTAACACAACATTTAGAAAAAAAAATAGAATATCTCTATATCCTTAAATTTTAAAAAGTGATTTTTAAAATTATATGCAAAATAGAGTCATTATAAAGGAACAAAAAGTTGACAGAATTAGTTTCACTAATGTTGAAAATTTTGTTTAACAAAAGACACTACTAACATAATTTAAAAATCAATCTTTAGAGTAGGAAAATACTTGTATTACATATATCAGATAAAGCACTTAGTATACGTAAATAAATAGTATAAATCAATAAGAAAAGAAGCCACCACTAAAGAAAGTGGACAGAAGACTTGAACACATTCCTCAGAAACTGGTTTTCTAAATTGCTATTAAATGAATAAAAAGGTCCTTTAATTTCTCTATCATAGAGGAATTGAAAATTCAAACCGAAAATAAAATCACTGCACAACTCCCACAATAGCTGAAATGAAAAGGACTGAAAATATACCAAGTATTGGCAAGAATATGTACCAACTGTAACTTCCATACTTTACTGGTGGGAGTTTAAATTGAAAAACCCACGTTGAAAACCATTTTCTAGGATCTATGAAAGCTGAGCAAATGCATACCTTATGACCCAGCAATTGCACTCATAGGTATAAAGCGGACAGAAATGTATCCATATGTTCAGTAAAAGAAAGATACCTAATGATCACAGCAGCACTATTTGTAATAGCCAGAAACTGGAAACAATCCAATGTTCTTTAGCAGTTAAATGGATAAAGGGTGGTATTTTCATAAACTGAATATTATATAGTATGAAGACTGAATGAATTTGTGATAAATATAACAGCATAAAGAGCCAGACCAAGCACAAGCACACATGCTGAAAGACACCATCTATAAAGTTCAAAACAAAAGGAGGTGGTGGGGGGTGCAAAACTAATCAGTGGTATTAAAAATCATGACAGTGGTTAACATTTTGGGGATATTGCCTAAGAAGGGTCATGAGAAGAACATCTGTTCTGTTTCTTGATCCAGGTTCCGGACACATGAGTGTACTCGTGATTTTTGCAAATTCAACAAGCTGAAAATTTATAGTTTGTGCACTTTTCTTTATGTATGCTATACTATTATGAAAAGTTTTAAAATCTACACAAATTTGGTGACTACCTTCTCATAAAAATATTTTAACATCATAAGTTGATAAAAAAATAAGTTTATCATCACATGCCTTCCTCCCACACTTTAATATTCCAAACCCCAAAAGCAATCATTTAAAAAGTATAGTATGAAGAGATGATTATCTTCATGTATATAAGTGTATGTAGGGGTCTCTGTAATGGTGATATTTTTATAAATATACCGAATTTATTTTAGCATCTACATAGATTTCTAGGATGTGGTTACAATTACCTGTTTCCACTTACAGATATTTAATTTGTTTCCTATTCTGCTATTTTACACAATGAATTACCTGTATATTTAAGCATATGCTTATGTACATATGTACAGATATTTTTGTAAAAAAGATTTTCTAGATTTGGAATGGTTAATACAATAAATGAGTAATTCTACCTATTAAAACATGCTACCCTTTTACCTATGTAACAAGCCTGCACATCCTGCACATGCACCCTGGAACTTAAAATAAAAGTTGAATAAATAAATAAAATTAAAGTTATTTGAAATAAAAAAAGCCACCAAATTGCTACCCTATATGTATAAAGCATATATGTTTTATAGTATTAATTTAGATAAAATTTAATTATACATTTTTTACTATATAAAATTATCACATTAATGAGGGATAAAAATTAAAACGATGCTTACCTTGTAGAAGTAACCCATATATGAACACTGCAGTTAACCTATGAAAATAAAAATTTACTTCATCTAAAAATGCCAGAGAAAAAAGTTTGAGGCATAAAACTTGTAATCTGTTGTGCAATATACAGGGTTGATTGCAAGGGCTTTCCAAAATAAACTATGGTGTTTCCTAGAAAAAAAAAAAAAAAAAAAAAACTAGTAAGAATGAAATTGTAATTGACAGTTAATAAAAGTTACTGTAAGTTATTAATTTTCATCAGAGTCATTGCAACAATGGATACGTTCAACACTCTTCCCTGAGATAGAAGTTCTCATGTTTTTATGGAGAGAGCAAGTCTGCCAGTTTCCACAATCCTCCTCATGGATATTTTCTACTTAGACAGAACATATCAAAGGAATCAACCTATAGTCTGAAATATTTTGTTAAAAGGCTACGTCCAACAGACACTGTAGAGACTAACAAAACCATTATCTCTCGAGTGGAGTTACCCTGATGACAAAGAGAGTTAGCCAACCAGTAACAACCACAGAAACCAATACACATTGAGATTAATTAAGAAAGAGAGTCACTGGGTTCCTGTAACAATAGAGGACTAACTACGGAACCAAGTGGGACTGCTTTCTGAAGGAACCACTACGCCTTCTCCAGTTCAGTCACCTAAGGTGCTGTCAAAGTCTTGAGATAAAGATACTGAACAATGTTCTAAACCAGTGGTCCCCAACCTTTTTGCCACCAGAGACCAGTTTTGTGGAAGACAATTTTTCCATGGATGGGGGGGGTGGGCGTGGAGGACATGGTTTCAGGGTGATTCAAGCACATTACACTTATTGTGCACTTTATTTCTATATTATTACATTATAATATACAATGAAATATTTATACAGCTCACCATAATGTACAATCAGTGAGAGCCCTGAGCTTATTTTCCCGCAACTAGATGGTCCCTTTTGGGAGTTATGGGAGACAGTAACAGATCAACAGGCATTATATTCTCACAGGAGCGCACAACCTAGACCCCACACTTGTTCAGTTCAAAATAGGGTTTGGGATCCCATGAAAATCTAATGCCACCGCTGATCTGACAGAAGGTGAAGCTCAGGAAGTAACATGAGTAATGGGGAACGGCTGTAAATGCAGATGAAGCTTCCCTTGCTTGCCCACCACTCAACTCCTGCTGTGGGCCGAGTTCCTAACAGGCCACGGACAGGCCTCCTGTTCTAAACCACCCTGTGCTTGGCTGAGGTGACTGTCTTCATTACTTCTACTTGTAGTCTTATGTAAAACCTCCATTTAACAAGGCTGTAAAGCAATATAAAGGATGAGTTCAGGAAACCGTATCTCATAATAGAAATATACTGTTGTTGATTAAAGAGTTTCTAGAACGACCGAAATGTAATTATGGTGATGAGACTGTTACTCCAGAGAAGAATAATTGGAAAGAGTTTTCGACTAAAAAGCTTAACCCTAATAAATTAAGTTATATTCCCTGATGAAGATGACAATAGAAAGCTAACAACCTGTATGACATCTATAAAATGGAACCCAGTGCTAGCCTTTCTCTAATACTTTCTAGAGGACAGATCGTTTGGTGCATTTAGTAAAGATACCAGCTTGTGGATTCCTTAGTTTGAAGACAAACTAAACCTCTCAGTGATGTACAAAATAGATTGAAGGGACAAGAAACTCGTCAATTAATGTCATAATACCAAACTATTTTAATTGATGTAACTTTAACATATATTTTAATAAATAGAAGATTAATTGTATATTAAAATTCTCACGATTATTCCCTAATGTTTATTTTACACACACTTTGTAAATTGATTATCTATTTTACAAGAGATGCTGTTATTTGAAATTGATTCTATGTTAATTAGAGAGATTGATAGCTTCACAGTATTGAGTGTTTCCATGAATAGGATACATATCTTAAAATCTAGATTAAAGACCCTCAGTAGCATAAAAGTTTTATTTGTTTAGCACTTCCATAGTTCTTATTTTCCCCTAAGATATTTTACATATATGTCTTGTTCCTGTGAGTAGAAACTCTTCTTCAGTTACATTTTTAACTGATTTTTGGCTTATAAATGACTGCTTTTTAAGTAGCCACTGTGCATATTTCTGTTTCTATTTTTTCAAATAATTGCATTTTGTCAGAAATATAAAATATTATTGGCAAAAGGATTTTGCCTTCTTCTTTAAAAGTGTCGTATTTCTCAATACTCTGTATAGATTAATTGCATTGGTTTGTTTGAATAATAGTGATAATAGTGGGCCTGCTTCTCAAGGTCGTGACGTCAGTAGAAAAGTTTTAAGATGATTTTTTGTCTGGCATATTTTCTGTCATGTTGTAGAGACAATCTGGATGTTTATTTTCAAGATTCACTTTTTAATCATGTGTTAATGTTTAGCTTTATCAAATGCCTTATCAGCATCCATAGAAAGTATCCTTTTATTGCCTTGACATTTTGTCATGTTGACATACCTTAGTAAATTTTCTAATTTTGAACTAAACTTCTATTTCTGATATAAATCCCATTTGTTCACATTAATGTTCTCTATAGTCTATTCACAGATATACTTTTTGAAATTCTTTTTTATATATGTATATCTCATTTATAAGTCTAATTCTGTGTGTTACTCTAATTGTAAGCTTTGGATATAAACAGAATGCTGCATTTGTAAAAAGTGATTGTAGGTTTCTTTTGTCCTTCATTCACTGTGCTCTTAAAAATTTCAAATAAGGTCAGGCATGGTGGCTCATGACTGTAATCCTAGTGCTTTGGGAGGCTTAGGCAGGAGGATCACTTGAGGCCAGCAGTTTGGGACAATCTGGGAACATAGTAAGTTATCTCCACACACATACAAACTTATTTTTATTAGCCAGGCTTGGTGGCACACAACTGTAATTCCAGCTACTTGGGAGGCTGAAGTGGGAGGATCGCTTCAGCCTAGGATGTCAAGGTTACAGTGAGCTATGATTGTGCCACTGCACTCCAGCTCGGGTGACAGGGTGAGAACTTGTCTCAAAAGAAAAAGTTTCAAATAGCATGAGGATCTGTTCTTTATATTTTTTATAAAATTAATCTACAGAGATGTTTTGTTCTATTGGGCTTTTTAGTTAGCTATTGTATAACTCATCCATTTGTTTTTGAGTAATTAATTTGGTTTTATTTTATTTTTTATTTTCTTAAGCTCAGTGGCAATAAACGAATTTGTTTAGTTTCTTTTTCCATCTCTTTTAGACCAACTGTAAAAATTGTATTTTTCCAAGTAAATCATGTGTTTATATACCTCTTTATATTATTTACTTGAACTTAAGCAAGATGATCTCTTGAATCAATTGATCTCTTGAATCAATTAACACCTATTGTATTTATTATTTTGCCTCTTAGTCAATCAACTATTAAGTGCCGTCTGGATTTTTTGACTTTTAGTAATTTCTTTTGTTTTTCTAAAATTACAGAAGTATTATGATCTTATTCAAGAACTTAGAACTCTTATAAGAGAACTTCTAATAATTGGAAGGGGACAACTAATTCAATAGACTTACACTGAAAAAACAACCTTGTTAATCTGAATGTGTAGGTGATTTATTAAGAATGGTGTAATTGTTTAAGTTAGAGCCTTAGATCCTTGTCCTGTGTTTCCTCTACAGAGCAAAAATAGTAAGACCCATTATGAGAGTTATACCTTAGAAAAATGTATTGGATTCCTATCCTAGTATTTACCGATTCAGTGACCCAGGCCCACTCTAGTTCATATATTTTCACCTTTAAAAATAAAGTTAAGAATGTATTATGTGCCTTGTAGTGTTATTGTGAGGGTTAAACGATGCATGTAATATGCCTTAAAAAGTATTGACAAAAAGTCTACGCAAAATATTTTTGGTTAAAAAAAAGAACTACAAACAAGAGATTAAAAACTGCTTTGTATTTCAGCTAATTTTATTTTATATGTTTAAATCGTATTGTGCTTGAGTTGACTTTTATAGCAAAATCCTCATTTGGACTTAAAGCTTGAAATAAGACTTTAAAATCTAATCTGAAATATCAAGTATAAGACAAATAATTGCATATTTTATATATATAACCACATATATTACATTTATCACTTTGTTTTTGAAATTAGGCCTATATTTTGAGACTGTCAATAAAATGCACTTTTTCTTTTAGCTCTAAAGATCTTGTTTAAAAACAATAATAAATCTCTTGATTTTTCCCAGAATCTTTTCCTTCGAACAAACATTTTATCTTTGTCCCAGTCCAGTGTTCATTAATACATCAATAAGACTGTTCAGTTTATTTTCCATCTTAATATGATTAGTGGACCACTGTTTATATATTTTTCTGTTGCTTTTACTAACTATTCTTCTTGCCAATTGTCCTCTGTTTAAAGTATACATATCCTCCATCTGTTGTAACATTTTGTATCAATGTCCCAGCTGTACTAATTCTATTAATTGCATAGAATTTATTGGACTGTATTACTCAGAATTAATCCTATGTGCTAGAGAAACCTGAACTACTTATGAATAAAATTGTTCTAAGTTCAATTTGTTTTAGTTAGAGTTAATTTCTAAAATCAAACATTTATGCTTTCAGTTTCCTTTGGATTATGTTATTTACATGAATCTATTATTTATCCAGTCATCTTGCCAGAAATTAGCCTTTTTGTGTGAGAAAAAAAGAAGCTAACCTTTTCTTCCGTTTGAAAACAGGGCATTGATGACCATTTTGAAATGAAGTGTATAGATTCTGGCAAAAACACGACTGAGAGTATATAGATAAGGGCTTTAGTTTACAATCTGCCTCTTGTTAGATTAAATGGCATTGGAACTGTCGTTAAACATGAGTCTTAATTTTCTACTTCGTAAATTTTTAAATTGGCATTTGAAAAATCTTTTGCATGCCTTAGATAATGATAATTTAAATGAATTAACATGCATCAAAGTTCTTCCACAGTGCCTGAAACTGGTTTTTTTTTTTTTTTTTTTTTTTTTTGATAGAATAGAGATATTAGGCTAGCTGGCATTAGGTCTCTTTCTCTTGTATTCCTGTCTGATTCTGGTATAAACTTTACATGTAATAACATGGCTATATTGATACCTTTTTCCTGTCTATACACTATTCTCGTTTCCCAAATAACTGTTTTTCCAGAGTTCCTCTATACAGCCGTTTCCACACTTATAATCACAACCCCTCGAAGCATAATGAATATTGAGGGTAAATCTTTGGACCTAAAGAGACAGAATATAGAATATTTCTGATCCAGTTATATATAGTTAAGCTCTCTCTTAACCTACTAGGAAATGATTAATCTCTTAGAACACAGAGCTTTGGTGTGGATTTGAATCTTGGGTCCACTTCTACCTATTATTTGAGCACCCTTGAAGCTGCAGCTTGGGGGCTGGTGCTGAGTATCAATACATGACTGCAACAGTTTGGGGGTTTAAATACAAGTGCAGGAATTTGCCTCATCTAACTTAAGCGAAAACTCAACAACAGATCTTAATTTATTGAAAGCATGCGCTGCTGCTCACATAATTAACAACAACAACAATAAATGGAGAACAGGGTTTTAAAAACGCTCAGGAAAAGAAGGCCAGAAAACAAAAATCAGAGCAAGCACCCTTAAATTCTACTGATTCCACACAAATTACTATAATAAATATGGCAGCTCACCATTCTCTTTTTTGCCTGTCACTCAGTAAAGATTCAAATTCACAGGAAATAGAGTTTGATAGACTGAATCTAAATCATGTAAGTGGCCACACGTGCCAGGAGAGAGTGAAGATCTGACTTCTCTACCTTTCTTAATGAGTGTGACCACTGCCTCCAACCACGACTACACACAATCAGGTATTGCCTAGAAGGGAGACAAATTTGCTAATGAAAGGAGCCAACAAGGACAGATGTCCACCACACCGACCTAAACCTGAATCTCTCACAGTGCAATTCAAGCATGCTTATTCTAGACAAAGTTATTTAAGCATTTTCTTAAAATTGTGATCAGGGAGTTCACAAACGCAATAGAGTCAATGGTCTAAAACACAGCGAGGCAGGATTATATTTCACTAATACCATGGACAGGAAGATACGCAAACCAGCTACATAACTGCAGAAGATGGTGTTCAGTCCCTTGTATATCATGATGGACATTCTTATTAACGTTCAGCTGTAGGGCAGCATAAGTGATTTGAATCACCTGTTGGGTGAAATTTTTCCTGTTCATAGCTTCCTATCAGGAAACAAAATGCCATCTGATAGTTACCCATTTAAGAGCTATGACAGACACTGTTATCTGTTTACCCAAAAGCAATTCACAGCTCACTTTGCTGTGAGATCTTACCTCTTCTTATAGAAACTGAAAGTGTTAAAATGCTTATATTTTCTGCCTTCCCCTTTTCATCTAAGGGATGGACAAATGACTCAACTATTGCCAATGAAATTTCACAGACAGCGACTTAGGTGGCTTGCTGGGAAGCCTTTCTAATTTAAAAAAAGAAAATGTGGTCCAAGGGAAAATATATTTCCTCAAATTCTGTTTTGATATTGTAATCTGAAGCCGTGCTGCTTAGATTTGCTCTGACCATTCAAATTCATTAAGAGGGAAGAAAAGTTAATATTAGAGAGGTTAACTCAGACTTGTGGCACCTCTCTCTGGAATGCTTATTAGGTGAGAAAAAGCTATTCCAATCTGAAGCCATTTTAGATATGTCTTCCGTTACTTACAACTAAAAACATGATAACTGATAAATAATCTGGAAAAGGGAAGTGGGTTGGCACAATTAAGATATCCAAAAATAAGGAATTTGTGAGTAGCTGATTTAGATTTGAGAGATTAAGTATCCTAGGCTGCAGAGTTAGTAGACTTTATGAGGCAGTAAACACTTGAGTAAACAGTCTTCTGATATACTTTGAAGTATTAAATAGCTCTTGAATCTGTAGTATTATGAAAAATAGTAGGAAAACTAAAAATATTGGTATTTGTTGTCTATTTACTGGAACTTTTGCTAGGTCATACAAAAGAGATACACTTAGCTGGCTGGGCATAGTGGCTGATGCCTGTAATCCCAGCACTTTGGGAGGCTGAAGAGGGAGGATCACCTGAGGTCAGGAGTTCGAGACCAGCCTGACCAATATGGAGAAATCCCATCTCTACTAAAAATACAAAATTAGTCGAGTGTGGTGACGGGCGCCTGTAATCACAGCTACTCAGGAGGCTGAGGCGTGAGAATTGCTTGAGCTCGGGAGGCGGAAGTTGCCGTGAGCTGAGATCATGCCATTGCACTCCAGCCTGGGCAACAAGAGTGAAACTCTGTCAAAAAAAGAAAAAAGAGTGAAAGAGAGAGAGAGATACACTTAGCCTAAAGTTAACTAGTCTAAAAGAAAGCCAAGAAAGAAAAGAGTAGAGATACTTTCTGTCTCTTACCTTAACTTCCACTGTGCTAGTGAGTCTGAACTTATTTAATATATTGGGATATGGGCCAATCTCAACATGGCAATTGTGTCCCACTTACTTTCTGGCTTACAACTGGTCCCACTGGTGTTTAAAGCAATGTTGTCTTCCAACCTCTTGTCATAGTAGAGAAACACTCATGCTAGCCTTTTAGAAAAGATTCCTCAAAATATCTACGTATTTTTAAACTGAATTGACACCTGTATTTAAGCTTAAAAATGGGTTTCTTAGGAATTAACTAAAATTTGGACTTTAAGCTCTGTCCATTACAATCCAGAAGCTAGAAACACAAAACTCAAAGTATGCTTTTAATGAAATTGTAACAAGTGGATCTTTTAGCTTCTTGTTCTCCCAAACTCCAGCCTCTCTTTTTCTCACTCTGACTGATACAGCAATAAATGTAGACATTACTGTGGCAGAAACCAGAAGGCCACTCTGGAAAACATTTTCCTGTCCTCACTTACCATTGGTTAGGGCCATATAATTGGGTTCCGGCTAATGGAATGTAAGCAGAACTGATGTATACGCTCTAGGCCTACTCATTAAAGGTTACGTATCCTCTAGTATTTTGATCTGTCATTCATATAAGCGAAATATCAGGATGCTGAGGTCGCAGAGACACCACCTCACGGAAGGACTTAAGGGTCTTTGAGTCACTGATGACCAAAAAAGCCACCCCCAAAAGCCTCCCAACCCAGTTTGAACTGTGGTGAAATTTTAAAAATGGACTTTTATTGTATTGAGCCACTAAAATGTGGAGTTATCTGTTACAACAGCTGACAAACATTATTTTGGTTGACATCATACTTTACAGAGGTTTTGATTAAGGGCATAATCATTTTTCATCTGTAAATAAAATTGATTATTATTTATCTCATTTCTGATACGACTTCATTTACAAAATGTTTGTGGGTTTCCAAATACATGTGCTCTTATTTTCACTTCTTGCTCTATTTTCTAGTTTTGCTAAATTTGATCAAATTTGTATTTGCCTTTAGAAGATACATTATCTTCTTTTTATACCATATCAACTCAGTTACGAAAGACAGTTTTTCTTTAATGATTTGAGAATATTGTTCACACAACCTTTACAGAATGTGTGAGATGATGAGGGAACTACATGGGCATTGAGTAAACATATATATATATATATATTTTTTTTTTTTTTTTTTTTTTTTTTTGAGACGGAGTCTTGTTCTGTCGCCCAGGCTGGAGTGCAAGTGGCGCAATCTCGGCTCATTGCAAAGCTCCGCCTCCCGGGTTCACGCCATTCTCCTGCCTCAGCCCCTCTCCGAGTAGCTGGGACTACAGGCGCCTGCCACCACGCCCAGCTAATTTTTTTTGTATTTTTAGTAGAGACGGGGTTTCACTGTGGTCTCGATCTCCTGACCTCGTGATCTGCCTGCCTTGGCCTCCCAAAGTGCTGGGATTACAAGAGTGAGCCACCGCGCCCGGCCACAAATATATTATAAGCATTAGGTATACTTTTCTGAAGTCTTTTGGCCCCTCTCGTCTACAGGAGTTTTTCACTCACTGACATACGCCCCGCCTGTTTCCACCTATTTCCAGAGTTCCCCTTCTTTCACTTCCATTCTCTGCTGTCCTCAAGAAATTCCTTTTAACTTCTGCAGAAGTGTTCCCTTTGCCTAGCTTTACTTCACTCAAGATGACTGATCATCTTCATCATGAAACACATTTGTTAGGATGTGGTTATAAAAAAGGGTTACTCGCTTGACAAAAATTCTATAAATACTACTAAAATGCTATCTCTTTCTTCCTGTCACATCTTCAAAGCCTTCCCTCCATCCAAAGAGATATACACTTTTTTCCATATATAGGTAAGAAACTTATGGGTTGTATAACTCCAAGGGGCCCAGGCTTTGGAATTTCTAATAACTATGTCACCCTTCTCTGAGGCACTCACATAGGAAATATCATGTTACCATTGTTTCCAACACACCTCATATATTCTCTTGACACTGTAATACCACTTAATTCTTGAACCTATGCTTATTAAGATCAAACTCTGTCATTGAAATTTTTTTTGAAGTGGCCAAATCTGATCCTGACTAACAATGGAAAACATATTTTGATCAAGATGAAGGTAGGGAGCATTCCAGTTTACTCTTGAATTATACAAAATTTGTGAGCTCTATCTATTAGAAACAAAAAGAGAGACAGAGAGAGAGAGGGAGAGAGAGACAGAGAGAGAGAGGGAGAGAGAGACAGAGAGAGAGAGGGAGAGAAAGAGAGAGAAAGAGAAAGTAAATTAGAGAAGAGACAATAGAAAAAAATTAGACAGAATGATGATTTTTGCCGCTAAGTTTTACAAAACAAAAAGAAAGTTGAATCAAAATAAACCCGTCAGAACTTTTCTCCTGCATGTGTTAGAATACAGTGGGTAGGGGCATGTGTAAGATGTCCTGACAGAGCCATACTACAGTTCTCTATTGGATTCTTATGCAGGCTGGCATAAAGTTACCGTTAATTGCTTGAGGGCTATATAAGCCTTTTTATTGAGTTTATTGAAAAGAGTGTTTGAGAAATGCCTATCCAACTCTGATGAGCTGAGTAGGTTAAATAAAGCTTAAACAAAGCTTTTTCCATCTTAAGCATCCAAGTTACTCGGCAGTTTTGGGATCACAGTGAGACCCCAGAGAGAAGAGTCAACAAAACCAGGCCATAAAATCAGGAAGGCATTGAATGTTTGGATTCAGGATTAGATACAGAGAAAATGGAAAGAATGACTTTAAAATGCACACTCTCTGCAACAATGTAAAACCAATTTACAAACATTTTGTTGAGATTGCAGAAGAGAGACATTGTGAAATATTTTTAGCAAGCAAAATATTCTTTGAAGTATACTTAGTAAAGTTATTTATATTTTTGTTTAGTCTAATGGCTTTATTATTTTTAAGAAACCCAATATATTTGCAAGGTTTTTACATGCTCACTTGTTATTTTTGTCTCTCTATACCTGTTTCTGAAACAAATGCAGGTTTGGTGGGCCTAAATCTTACAAAATACTGAATTCTTCTTTAATCATGTGGCCAACTGAAAACATGACTAGGACCCTTCCCCAAATCTTGCTAAATATTATTGACTTTCTGCAAATTTTGGTCTCTCCATTCCTTATAAATTTTCATTTTATTGACCAAGAATTCTGTTACCAGAAAGTTTATAACAAATTAAATGTAAATTTGAGGCAAGCATATGACATTGTTCTATTTTCAGAAACTTATCATAAATATTTTGTGCTCTATCATTTCAGAATTCACCTTATATTTGGGTGCATATTTAACTTATATAGATCCTATTTTATATTTACTCTAGATATAACTTTATACATATCAATTCCTGGAATTATTGATCTGAAATATTTCATGCAAGTTTTCCCTTTTTCTCCAGCTCTAATGTCCTGTTTTCTTCTTATTTTGGAGTACAATATTATATAAATATTATATAACTTGCATTTCTCCTTTCAATATTGTTTTTTCTGATCTCTATAGCCAAGTTGTTACTTTGTCAATATTGACAGATAGTAAATATTTGTTTAAAAAGCAAAATCAGGGCCGGGCACAGTGGCTCACGCCTGCAATCCCAGCACTTTGGGAGGCTGAGGCGGGCAGATCACAAGGTCAGGGGATCGAGACCATCCTGGCTAACACAGTGAAACCCCGTCTCTACTAAAAATACAAAAAATTATCTGGGCGTGGTGGCAGGCGCCCGTAGTCCTAGCTACTTGGGAGGCTGAGGCAGGAGAATGGTGTGAACTCAGGAGGCGGAGCTTGAAGTGAGCTGAGATCGCGCGACAGCACTCCAGCCTGGGTGACAGAGTGAGACTCCGTCTCAAAAAAAAAAAAAGCAAAATCAGTAGTCACATGTACACCAACATTTTTATTATTTTAAAAGTATATGCTACTAAATTGTATGATGACTGTCATTTTCCCCATATTTCTGTTTCCTTCCTTTCTTCTCATTTCATATGTACTTAGAAGTACAGAGCATTTTCTTATCAATGTATAAAATGAGTCTAGAATGGTGATTTATTTTAACAGGCAAAGTCAAAAACAACAGAAAATGCAAGCAAGCATATATTCACATAAAATGGATTTATTCTTTTAAAGTCACTTAATTTTAATAATTTTACAAATCAAATTATTTAGTTTTTCTGGGTACATGGTAGGTGTATGTATTTATGGAGTACATGAGATATTTTAATAGAGGCATACAATGCATAATAATCATATCAGAGTAAATGGGATATGCTTCACCTCAAGCATTTATCCTTTTTTTGGTTACACACTATCCAATTACACTATTTTAGTTATGTAAAAATGTACAATAAATTATTTACTCTAGTCACCCTGTTGTGCTATCAAATACTAGATCGTGTTCATTCTAACTATATTTTTGTACCCATTAACTATCCCCACTCCCCCAACCCCACTGCACTTCCAGAGTCTGGTAACCATCATTCTGCTCCCTATCTCTATAAGTCCAGTTGTTTTAATTTTTAGCTCCCACAAATAAATGAGAACATGTGAAGTTTGTTATTCTGTGCTTGGCTTATTTCACTTAACATAATGACATCCAGTTCCATTTATATTGTTGCAAATGACAGATCTCACTCATTTTTATGGCTGAATAGTACTTTATTGTGTATGTGTACTCTGTTTTCTTTATCCATTTATCTGTTAATGGATGCTTAGGTTGCTTCCAAATCTTGGCTATTGTGAATAATGCTGCTTTAGGCGTGGGAGATATCTCTTTGATATACTGATTTCCTTTTTGGGGGTATATACCTAGCAGTAGGATCCCTAGATCATATGGTAGAAGTATTTGCTGTCTTTTGAGACACTCCAAGCTGTTATTCATAGTGATTGTACTAATTTACATTCCCATCAACAGTGTACAAGTTACTCCACATCCTTGTCAGCATTCATTATTGCCTGTCTTTTAGACAAAAGCCATTTTAGGGTGAGATGATGTCTCATTGTAGTTTTGATTTGCATTTCTCTGATAATGGATGATGTTGAGCACCTTTTCATATACCTGTTTGCCACTTGTATGTCTCCTTTTGAGAAATGTCTGTACAGATCACTTGCCCATTTTTAATCAGATTATTAGAATTTTTCCTATAGAGTTGTTCGAGCTTCTTATATATTCTCATTATTAAGGCCTTGTCAGACCCATAGTTTGCAAATATTTTCTCCTATTTTGTGGATTGTCGCTTCACTTTGATGATTATTTCCTTTGCTGTACAGAAGCTTTTTAACTCTATGTGATCTAATTCGTCCATTTTTGCTTTGGTTGCCTGTAATTGTGTGGTATTACTCAAAAAATCGTTGCCCGATCCAGTGTCCTGGAGAGTGTCCACAATGTGTTCTTTTGGTAGTTTCATAGTTTAAGGTCTTAGATTTAAGTCTTCATTCCACCCTGATTTGATTTTTGTGTATGGTTAGAGATAGGAAACTGGTTTCATTCTTCTGCATATGGATATCCAGCTTTCCCAGCACCATTTATTGAAGAGACTATTCTTTCCCCAATGTATGTTCTTGGCAACTTTGTCAAAAATGAGTTAGCTGTAGATGTATGGATTTGTTTCTGGTTTCTCTCTTCTGTTCCATTCATCTCTATATCTGTTTCTATGCCAGTATCGTGCTCTTTTGATTACTATAGCTCTGTAGTATAATTCAAACGTACGTAATGTGATTCCTGCATTTTTGTTCTTTTTGCTCAGGATAGCTTTGGCTATTTTGTGTCTTTTGTGGTTCCATATAAATTTTAGGATTTTTCTATTTCTGCAAAGAATGTCATTGGTATTTTGATAGGGATTGCACTGAATCTGCAGATTGCTTTGGGTAGTATGGACATATTAGCAATATTTATTCTTCCAATCCATGAACATGGAATATCTTTCTATTTTTTATGTGCTCTTCAATTTCCTTCATCATTGCTTTATAGTGTCCATTGCAGAAATCTTTTACTTCTTTGGTTAAGTTAATTCCTAGGTATTTAATTTTATTTTTAGCTATTGTAAATGGGATTACTTTCTTGATTTTTTTTTCATATTGTTTGCTGTTGACACATGGAGATGCTACTGATTTTTTTGTATGTTGATTTTTTATCCTGCAACTTTACTGAATTTGTTGGTCTGTTCTAATAGGTTTTGGTAGAGTCTTCAGGTTCTTGTAAATATGAGATCATATATATCATCTACAAAGAAGGATAGTTTGACTTTTTCCTTCCCAATTTGGATGACTTCTTTCTCTTGTTTGATTGCTGTAGCTAGGACTTCCAGTACTATGTTGAATAACAGTGGTGAAAATGGGTATCCTTGTCTTGTTCCAGATTTTAAAGGAGGGGGTTTCCATTTCTCTCCATTCAGTATGATACTAGTTGTGGGTCTCTCATATATTATTTTTATTGTATTGAGGTATGTTCCTTCTAAATATAATATATCACCTGTGAAATGGACAATTAGATTTCCTCCTTTCAATTTGGATGCCTCTTATTTCTTTCTCTTGCCTGATTGCTGGCTAGAATTTCCAGTAAGGGGCTCGATAGGAGTGGTGAAAGTGAGCATCCTTGTCTTGCTCCAGTTCTTGGGGGAGGAGGGATATTTTAAACATTTCTCTATTCAGTATGATATTGCCTGTGGGTTTGTCACATATGGCCTTTATTAAGTTGAGGTATGTTTCTTCTATGCTTAGTTTGTTGAGAATGTTTATCGAGAAGAGATGCTGAATTTTATTGAATACTTTTTCTGCATCTATTGCAATGATCAGATAATTTTTATCCTTCATTCTGTTGATGTGAAATATCATATTTATTGATTTGCATCTGCTAAACCAATCTTGCATCCCTGGTATAAATCCCACCTGATCATTGCATAGTATCTTTTTGATGTGCTGTTGGATTAAATTTGCTAGTATTTTGTGGAGGATTTTCACATCAATGTTCATCAGGGATATTGGCCTGTAGTTTTATTTTTTGACGTGCCTTTGTCCGATTTTTGTATCAGGGTAATACTGACACTGTAGAATGAGTTTGGAACTATTCTCTCCTCCTCTATTTTTCAGAATAGTTTGAATAACATTGGCATTAATTCTTTAAATTTTTGGTAAAATTCATCAATGAAGCCATCAGATACTGGGCTTTTCTTTAGTGGGAGACTTTATTATGGCTTCAATCTGGTTACTTGTTATTTGTCTGTTCAGGATTTAGAGTTCCTCATGGTTCGATCTTGGTGGTTGCATATGTCTAGGAATTTAACCATTTCATCTAGGTTTTTCCAATTTATTGGCATATACTTGTTCATAGAGGCCTCTAATGAATCTTTGAATTTCTGTGGTAACAATTGTAATTTCTCCTTTTCATCTCTGGTTTTATTTATTTGTGTCTTCTCTCTCTCTTTTTGGTTAGTCTGGCTAAGAGTTTGTTGATTTTGTTTATTTCTGCTCTGGTCTTTATCATTACTTTTCTTCTATTAATTTTGGGTTTAGTTTGCTCTTGCTTTTCTAGTTCTTTAAGATGCATCATTGCATTGTTTCTTGGAAATTTTCCTACTCTTTTGATGTAGGTGCTTATAGCTATAAACTTTTATCTTAGTATAGCTTTCACTGTATCCCATAGGTTTGGTATCTTTTATTCCTGTTATCATTTGCTTCAAGAAATTTTTACATTTTCTTTTTAATTTCTTCACTGGCCCACTGGTCCCTCAGAGACATATTGTTTAATTTCCATGTATTTTTATTGTTTCTAAAGTTCTTCTTGTTATTGATTTCTAGTTTTATTCCACTGTGGTCAGAGAAAATGCTTGATATATTTGCAAGTTTTTGAATTTTTTAAGATTTGCTTTGTGGCCTAACAGATAGTCTTCCTTGAGAATGATTCATATGCTGAGGAGAAGAATGTGTATCCTGCAGCTATTTGATTAAATGTTCTGTAAATATCTATAAGGTTCATTTGGTTTATGGTGCAGGTTAAGTCTGATGTTTCTTTTTTGATTTTCTGTCTGAATAATCTGTCTAATGCTGAAAGCTGAAGTCTCCAACTATTACTGCATTGGGGTCTATCTCTCTTTTTAGATCTAGTAATATTGGCTTTATATATCTTGGTGCTCCAGTGTTGGGTGCATGTATCTTTACAATTATTATATCTTTTATGCTGGATTGACCCCTTTATCATTATATAATGAGCTTCTTTGTTTCTTTTCATAGTTTTTGTCTTGGAATCGATTTTGTCTGATGTAAGTATAGCTACTACTGCTCTTTTTTGTTTTCTATTGGTATGAAACATCTTTGTCCATCCCTTTATTTTCAAGCTATGTGTGTCTTTATAGGTGAAGTGTGTTTCTTGTAGGCAACGGATTTGGGGTCTTTTTTTCATAAATAAGCTAAATAGCAAAGAGAAAAATAAATAAAATCTCTACACTTTAACTTCATCCTCCCACTTGTGAATTTTTTGCTGTTTCTATTTATATCTTATTTTACTGTCTGAGTCTTTAAAAATTGTCATACGTATTATCTTTTATCA
Organism: Hylobates moloch; assembly: GCF_009828535.3. Taxonomy (NCBI): domain Eukaryota; kingdom Metazoa; phylum Chordata; class Mammalia; order Primates; family Hylobatidae; genus Hylobates; species Hylobates moloch. The sequence goes on from NW_026652279.1 coordinate 132,422,592, forward strand.
GTTTATTTTCCGTCATGCTACTTAAGATATGTGTCATTTACACACCACACTTACAGTGTTATAGTCATCTGTTTTTCTTTATATTTACTATTGCCAGTGAGTTTTGTACATTCAGATAATTTCTTATTGCTCATTAATGTCCTTTTTTTCAGATTGAATAACTCCCTTTAGCATTTCTTGTAGGACAGGTTTGATGTTGATGAAATCCCTCAGCTTTTGTTTCTTTTTCTGGGAAAGTATTTCTCCTCCATGTTTGAAGAAAATTTTTTACTGAATATACTTCTCTAAGGTAAAAGTTTTTGTATTTCTTCAGCACTTTAGATATATCATGCCACTCTTTCAGAGTCTGTAAGATTTCCACTGAAAAATCTGCTGCCAGACACCTTGGACTGCATTGTATGTTACTTCTTTCTTTTCTCTTGCTGCTTTTAGGGTACTTTCTTTATCCTTGACCTTTGGAAGCTTGATTATTAAATGTCTTGATGTAGTCTTAATTGGGTTAAATCTGTTTGGTGTTCCATAACTTTATTGTACTTAAATATTGATATGTTTGTATGGTTCAGGATGTTCCCTATTAATATCCTTTTGAATAAACTTCTACCCTGATCTCTCTCTATTTTCCCTTTAAGGCCAATAACTCTTAGATTTTCCCTGTTGAGAATATTTTCTAGATCTTTTAGGTTTGCTTCATTTTTTTTTCTTTTTTCTTTTGTCTCCTCTGACCATGTAATTTAAAATATACAGTCTTCAAGCTCAATATTCATTCTTCTGATTGATCACTTCTGCTGTGAAGAGATTCTAATGCATTCTTCAGTATGTCAATTGCATTTCCCATCTACAGAATTTTTCCTTGACTCTAATTATTTGAATATATTTGTTAAATTTATTTGATGGGATTCTGAATTCTTTTCTTGTGTTACCTTGAATTTCATTGAGTTTCATCAAAAGAGGTGTTTTTGAATTTTCTGTCTGAAAGTTCACATATTGCTGTCTCTCCAGGGTTGGTTGCTGGTTCCTTATCTAGTTCATTTGGTGAGCTCATATTTTCATGGCTGTTTTTCATGCTTGTGGATGTTCACTGGTGTCTGCGTATTGAAGAGTTAGGTATTTATTGTAGTCTTCACAGTCTGGGCTTGTTTGTACTCATCCTTCTTGGGAAGGCTTTTCACATATTCAAAAGGACTTGGGTGTTGTGGTCTAAGTTTTTGATAACTGCAACCATATCTGCATTAGGGGGCACCCCAAGCCCAGTAATGCTCTGGCTTTTGTAGCATTGTAGAGGTATCACCTTGGTGTTCTTTGATAAGATCTAGAACAATTCTCTGGATTACCTGGCAGAGACTTGTTCTCTTGTTTTACTTTCTTCCAAACCAATGGATTCTCTGTCTTTCTTTTTTTCTTTTTCTGAGCTGCCTGGAACTGGGAAAGGAATGACCCAAGCAACCCTCTGGCCACCACCACTGGAACTGCACTGGGTAAGACCTGAAGCCAGCAAAGTACTGAGTCTTATCCAAGGTCCAAATAGCAACTGCCTGGCTACTGCCTATGTTCGCTCAAAGCTCTAAAACTCTACAGTCAGGAAGTGGCAAAGCTAGCCAGGATTGTATCCTTCCCTTCAGGTCAGTGAGTTTCCCCTGGTCCCTAGCAGGTCCAGAGTTGCTATCTGGAAACCAGAGCTTGGAGTAGAAAACCTCAGGAATCTACCTGGTGTTCTATTTTTCCATAGCTGAGCTGGCACCCAAGCCACAAGACCAAGTCCTTCTCATTCTTTCCTCCCCTTTCCACAAGCAGGGGAATCCCTTCTTATGGCCACCACTTCCCTAGGCTTGTGGCAGTACTGTCTGACTATGGTTGACGTTCATTTAAGGCCCAAGGGCTCTTCAATATCTTGTGGCAGATGCTCCCTTGAGTGCAGTGGGCTCCCCTATGGTCCAGAAATGCCATCCAAGAGTCAATGCCTGGAACTGAGGACTCCACAAGCTTACTTGGTGCTCTACCCCACTGTGGCTGAGCTGGTTCCTAAGCTGCAAGACAAAATCCTCCTTACTTTTCCCTGTCCTATTCTCAAATAGAAGGAATCCCTTCCCATAGCCACATAGCTAGGAATGTGCTCAGTTACACCTGAAGCCAGCATGTCCCTGAGTCTCACGCAAGGCCCATGGTGAGTACTGCGTGGGTACCACTGCTGACTATTCAGGGCCAAAACCCTCTTTAATCAGTAGGTATGATGCCTGTCAGGACTGGGTCTTTCCCTTCAAGGTAGCAGGTTCCCTTCTGGCCTAGGGTGTGTATACAATTGACATCCAGGAGATAGGACCTGGAATAGGGGCCCCAAGATTTGCATGGTGTTTTATCCTACTGTGGATGAGCTGGTATCCAAGTTGCAAGACAAAGTTTTCTTTACTCTTTCCTCTCCTCTCCTCAAGTAGAAGGAAGGTGGCTTTCCAAGAGCTGTAAGCTGTGCTGCCTGGGATTGGAGGAGGGGTCAAAAAAGCACTTTCTTGGCTGCTCAGGCTGGTGCCTCACTGGGTGATGTGACCCCAAGCCCACAGCGTCCAAGCTCAGTGCCGCACCAGAACTTGTCCAAGAATTGCAGTTCTTGTGGCTTAGACTGCCTTTCAAGTTTATTTATGATCCCAAAGCACTTTAGCCCATAGTAGCAAGGCTTACTGGAACTCAGGCTCCAACCACTGCAATCTGCAATTTCCTTCTGGTTATGGCTGGTCTAAAAGCTACCTTTGTGCCAGCTGCATTCTTGCTTCATGTTGCTTTCTGCTGTGACACAGCAGCACTGAGTTGCAAAGCATGGTCCCACAGTTGCTGCACTTTCTCTTCCACAAGGTGCACACATTCTCTTTGCACCATGTGGCCAGTGCCACAGGATGAGGGAGGGGTTGTGTCCGCAATTCAAGACTGTCTTTCCTACCCTCTTCAGTGCCTCTTTCAGTAATACAAAGTTAAAACCAGGCATTGTAATTGCTCATCTGGTTTTTGGTTCTCATGAAGTTGCTTTTCTGTGTGGATAGTTGTTCAGTTTGGTTTTCCTGAGGGGAGATGATCAGTGGAGGCTTCTATCTGGCCATCTTTCTCTGCCACCTCCCCAAATCAAATTCTTAAAAATTTTATGCTGTGACTCTGTAGATTTCCTCCTAGAAATTTTTAACTTTTAGCTTTCATCTTTGGTTCTATGATCAACTTTGAATTTTTTTGTGTATACTATAAGTTAAAGTTTCCATTTTTAAGTGACTATTCCATTTTTTAAGCACCGTATCACTTCAACAACATCCTTTCCATTTTGCATAACATTAGTAACTTTGTTAAAAATCCATTGAACATTTACATGTTTGTCTATTTCCATACTATTTGTCTGTTGTTTTCATATTGTGTCAGTTTAGATGATTTGTACATCTCTAGGAATCTGGCCATTTCGTCAAGTTATCTAATTTGTTCTTGTACAATTGTTGATGCTCTTTTTTAAAAATACTTTTTACTTTTAAGGTAAGTAGTAATGTCCTCACTTTCATTTCTGATTTTAGTTATTTTTGTTGTTTTTCTTAATCAATGTAGCTAAAGGTTTGTCAATTCTCTTTTATCTTTTAGAAAAACCAGCATTTTGTTTCATTGATTTTGTCTTTTTTTTTCTATTCCCTCTTTTATAATCATGCTATTTTTAAAGTTTCCTTTCTTCTGCCATCTTTGGATTTAATTTGTTCCTCTTTTTCTTCCTCTTAAGGTGTAAAGTTAGGTTATTGATTTGAAAATATTCAATGTGGTGCTCACACTTATAAATTTTCCTCTGAACATTACTTTTTTGCATCCCAAAGTTTTAGTATGGTATGTTTTCATTTTCATTTTCATTTATCTCTACGTATTTTCTCATTTCTTTTGTGAGTTTTTCTTTGACCTGTTGGTTGAGAGTGTGTTGTTTAATTTCCATATATTGGTGAATTTTTCAGTTTTCCTTTCATTATTGATAAACTCCCTGAGTTTTCCTGCTTAGAGTTCATTGAACTTCTTGGATGTATAGTGTCATATCTTTCATCAATTTCAGGGAGCTTTAACAATTTTTCTTCAAATATCCTTTCTACCCCTTTCTCTGTCTCCTCTCTTCCTGCTATTCCCACAATATGTATGTTATTCCATCTGATGATCTCCAACAAGCCTGTTTGGCATTGTTCACCTGTCTTCATTCTTTTTTCTTTTTTTTCTGCTCTTGAATCAATAATTTCAATGGCCTTATTCTCAAGACTTCTTTCATTCTTATTCATTGAATCTTTCTTCTACTGGCTCAAATTTTCTGTTGAACCCCTATAGTAAAATTTTTATTTCAGTTATTATACCTTTCATCCTCGGAATTCCTGTTTGGCTTTTCTTTATAATTTCTCTTTATTGAGATTCTGATTCTGTAAATATATTGTTTTTCTGATTTTCTTCATTGTCTTACGCATGTCTTTCTTTAGCTCTTTGAGCACACTTAAAATAGTTGTTTTAAATTTTTGGCCTAGTAAGTCTAATGACTGGACTTCTATAGGGATGAATTCTGTAAATTTACTTCATTCCTTAGAATAAGGCATATACTCCCATTTCTTTGTATGCCTTGTGATTTATTTTGTTGAAAACTGAGCACTTAAATATTTCAATGTAGCAACTCTGGAACTCAGATTTTCCCTCCTCCCCAGGGTCTGCTACCTGAAAAGTGACCTACCCAAACTATTCCTGTAAAAACTTCATTTCTGATCATGTAAAGTGTTGAAATCTCTTCTGCACAGCTTGTCAGCTAGTGCTTTCACAGAGATTTCTTTGAAGGCAAGGAGCCAACAGGAAGAAAGGAAGGAAGGAGAAAGACAGAAAGAAAAAAACAATGAACAAGGAAAGAATGAATGAAAACAAAGAAAGAGAAGGGAAGGGAAAGGAAGGGACAGAAAAAAAAAAGAAAAGGAAAGACAGACCTCTGCCATTCTTTGCATATTATCTCCATGCTAGTGTGTCCAGAATTGGTTCCTTCCAGTGGGTTCTTGGTCTCACTGACTTTAAGAATGAAGCCACAGACCCTCTTGGTAAGTGTTACAATTCTTAAAGATGGTGTGTCCAGAGTTTGTTCCTTCCGATGTTCAGATGTGTCTGGAGTTTCTTCCTTCTGGTGAGTTTGTGGTCTCGCTGACTTCAGGAATGAAGCTGCAGACCTTCGCAGTTAGTGTTACAGCTCTTAAAGGTGGCGCAGACCCAAAGGGTGAGCAGCAGCAAGATTTATCATGAAGAGCAAAAGAACAAAGCTTTCACAGTGTGGAGTGTGGAAGCAGACCCCAGCGGGTTGCTGCTGCTGGCGTGGGTGGCCAGCTTTTATTCCCTTATTTGGCCCCACCCATGCCCTGCTGATTGGTCCATTTTACAGAGTACTGATTGGTCCATTTTTACAGAGTACTGATTGGTGCATTTACAAACCTTTAGCTAGACACAGTGTGCTGATTTGTCCGTTTTTACAGAGTGCTGATTGGCGTGTTTACAAACCTTTAGCTAGACACAGAGTGCTGATTGGTGTGTTTACGATCCTTTAGCTAGACAGAAAAGTTCTCCAAGTCCCCACCCAACCCAGAAGCCCAGCTGGCTTCACCTCTCACTGGGACACTCCTTCAACAGTTAGCCTAGCTTGCACTGAGCCTAAATATCAGCCCAACCTGAAAGCTTAAGGTGTTTCCTGAACATCTCAGGTGTTTTCTGAACATGCATCTTGGCTTTCTAAATTCCCAAGTGTGCCTATTGCTTTTGAGAGTTCTAGTTTCTAAAACAAACAAACAACATTTCTTAGCTTTTTCCCACAGGTCTTAGGTGGTCTATTTTTTTTTTACTGTACTTTTCTGCCCCAGGCAACAAGCGATTGTTAGTTTTGCTTACAGTATGTTTGAGCAATGACCACTACTGGAGATAAAATCCTGACTTTGCCTTTCACTACTCTGAATTTGAGCAATTAGTTTAACTATTGTGTTGAATAAACTTATTTCTAAAACTTTTATTTTTGTTGTTGTTGTTGTTTTCATTTGTTTTCAAAATGTTTCAACAGTTTGGGGAAGACAGCAAACAAGATATCTGCAAACATGTTTGGTCTACTAATACTGGTATTACTATTATTACTATTATTACTATTATTCCTGTTAAGATGAGAAGTCTTCTCCCGATCGAAGGTTTTTTTCTCGATCAAATGGTTCGTGATCTCACGGGCTTCAAGGAATGAAGCCATGGACCTCAGCAGCGAGTGTTATAGCTCAACTGGAGAAATGCACAGACCCAAAGAGTGTGTGGTGGCAAGATTTATTAAAGTGAAAGTAAAGTGAAAGCAAAAGTAAAGCTTCCACGAGATGGAAGGAGACCCGGACAGGTTGCCATTTTTGGCTGGGGTGTCTTATGCTTATATCCCCTTATGACCCCTCCTCTTTTCCTTTTTCTGTCCTATAGTATTAACTTATTTTCAATCTGCTTGTGGGTTGGCGGGCCTGATTGGTTAAAAACATCAGGCTGCAACTATAGCTTAAACTCCCTATATGATTGGTTGAAGTTTCAATCCCTTAGCTTGCAGCTGTGACTCATTTTGGCTTAGGAGAAAGTCTCTTTTGATTGGTTGAAGTTTCAATCTCTTAGCTTGCAGCTATGACTTATTTTTGGCTTAGGGGAAAGTCCCCTTAGGGAAGTCCCTATTGACCCAGGAAGTCCAGCCAACTTAGCCACTTAGTCCCTCACTGTTACCAAAACACAGACATTAGTCTTAGGTTACTGAGAAGGTAAATGACAGGAGCTAGTGAGGTTTCTCATAACTAGGATAGCAGTGCTTATATATCTTGATTTTCCCAGGAGGATCTTAGTTTATATTTATTGTTCCAGCACATAAATAGTGTCCCTTTTCAAATGTTAAAGTATTGTAATTTACATAGATAGTGTCCCTAGCTGTGATTCTGTGGACATCACACCATACTACATTGACCTTTCAGAAAGGGAGTGGTTTAGCCAGACAATAAAAGAAGACATCTAGCTCTCATTTTACTCTGTCTTCTACCTCAACTATCTCTCTCTTCTTCTTCCTTAATAGCAGAAACTCAGTTTTTGGTTGGACATATTGCTACCTAGAATAAAAGAAAACAGTTCCTAATCTCTCTTGGAACTTTGCCAACCAAAGGACTAAATTCTGAACAATGGTATGTGAGTGTTGGGTGGGACTGTTACGGGTGAGAAATATCTGAGTCTCACAGCACCAAATGTGTTACCAGTGCAAGTAGTTGAGTCTTAAGGCACCAAATATGTTACTGATAGTAGGCAACAGGTCACTAGCAGCAAATCCATATTCCGCAGCAATCTCAATTCTTGCCGCCCCAGAAGAAAGATTTTTACTGAGGGGCATAAGGCAGAAAAAGAGACCAAGGCAAGTTTCAGAACAGGAGTGGAAGTTTATTTTAAAAGGCTTTACACTAGAAAAGAAAGAAAAGTACGCTTGGACGAAACACAAACAGGCATGTGAAAGTCAGGTGTAATGTTTCACCTTGATCCTAGGACTTGATAGGCTGGTCCCTTTCCCATAATTCTTCCCTTATGGTGGGCTGTCCACATGTACAGTGTCCTTATGCTTGGGAGGTGAGTACACACAGTGTTTAGGAAGTTGTATGCATGCCCATCTGCGGCTTTCTTCCCTTTTCTGGTGGTGTGTCCCTGGAAGGTCCAACTTTGCCATTTTGTCTCTTAATGCACATGCCCAGGAAGTTGCCTCTCCCTGGAATCTGCATTCATTTAACACTTTAGTGCAACAGGTGTGGACCATCAGGAAATGGTCTCTCCCTGGTGCCAGCTGCCAATTTATCACTTTTAGAGAGGCGATGTGATAACTGCTGAACCAGCACCCAACATTCATTGTGGGTTGGGGAGAGCTCTCTCCTGCCCAGCTTATGCCTGTCTAACTACGTGTAACAGGACAACTGGGAAGGTTATTAAGCAAGATGATTCAACTTAAGACAAATGAGGATTTTTAAAATGAGTTCCCTCCCAGTGGAGCCACCTTTATTTATTTATTTATATTTTTATTTTTATTTTTCGAGACGGAGTCTAGCTCTATCGCCCAGGCTGGAGTGTAGTGGCTCGATCTTGGCTCACTGCAAGCTCTGCCTCCTGGATTCAAGCCATTCTCCAGCCTCAGCCTCCTGAGTAGCTGGGACTACAGGTTCCTGCCACCACGCCCAGTTAATTTTGTTTTTGTATTTTTAGTAGAGACAGGGTTTCACCGTGTTAGCCTGGATGGTCTCGATCTTCTGACCTTGCAATCTGCCTGCCTCAGCCTCCCAAGTCACCATATTTAATAGCTTCGTTCTTGTGGTTTGCCATATGGACATAATGATCAGAACTGCAGCAGCTCCACTGGCCTTCCAAGTGAACTTAGCCATATATGCAGAATAAAGATAAAGATGTAAGTTTTTGATGGCATTGGAGTCTTTGCTATCAGCCATGAACTATTTGGCATCTCAAAGCGAAAAATAAATCTACATATTTTTTAAGAAACTACTTTCTAAATCTCTGTTATTCCCAGACTATCACAATCCTAATACACATAGAATCTGTTACATGGGCATACAACAATACAATATTGGAGCCTAAAATGTGTTACCAGTATTTTAGGCTGAGAACCTGGCAATACGTACTTCATTGGTAAAAGATTTGGCCAAAATGCTGTCTGCCACACTTTGGAAAGCAGACAAAAGGCTGTCAGGAAAGCAGACCAAATACCCTTAAGGGAAAGTGTTACAAAATAAAATAAAATGTTGTCTGTGCTAGCTATTTCTTGTTGCTTTCAACAGAGTTCTAGGAGAGATGAGCTCAACTTTGATCCAGGTTATCTGCAGGCAGAGATGTTAGGGAGGAATTCTGTCTCTCTCTCATCTGCAATCTAAATGCATTAAATTTGGAGCCTTTCAGAATTAAAAAAAAAAAAAGACAAGTGCTCTGTGTTCCAAACTGAAACACTTGTAAGTTTACTCCAAAGAAACAGCCTTAGCAGGAGATTAATCACTGGTATTAAAGTTTTTAAAAGACCTTCCATGAATAGTTCTTTGTCAGACAATGGGAAGCAAGCTAGGAGCAAATATCAGATTAAGTACCTTGTCTTCCCACCCAAGTCTATCCTTTTAAGTGGTCTCAAGGTACAATCAGGCTTAAAAACTACAAGATCTGAAAGCCAAAAGAAACCACAAGCTTGGCCTGCAACTGCCTATTGCTGTTGAAATTTTAGTAGTACCTGAAACTGCGCTGAAAAGAAATGGGCTGTAGGATATTTGCAGGCTTCATTAAAGGATGCCTTCTATTGCCCACGTTAGAAATAGCCATGGAGAGCTCAGGAAAAGGAAGAACCTACCCAAAAGGGTGGAACAAGAGATAAGGGCAGACAGTGGAGGCAGAACTTCTCTAGAGAGCAGAAGTAGGAACAGGTAATGTAACCAGGGACTCTATTATATTACTAGGTTAGGGGGCTTAACTATTTATGCCCAGCAGAATCTTATTATGATGATGAGCTAATGAGCACAATTTCTTATTTTACATCTGTTCCTGCTGCTCCTTCTCTTCTGCATGTGTTTCGGACAGATAAGTTTTCATTTAGTTTAGTAGGTCCCCAAACAATAAAGAGCTACAGGTAGACCTAATAGAATGGTCAGCAAACATCCGGTGACCTTACATATTGAGCTATATGCATACTGGACAAACTTCCTTGCAGCTAGCTATAACCATGTGACTAAGTTCCAGGCAGTAAGTTATATATAGAAGAACAGAGCACTTTAGGAAAAATAAAAACACATGGTCACTTTTTCCTTTTCTTAGTTCATTCTAATAACTAAAATGCAATTGGGATGGTGGAAGCTCCATTGGCCACCTTAGATCAGTGAGATCCAAAGCTAATGGTGGCCAAGCAAAGAGCTAGAAGACAGCAAGGGGCTGCCGTGTCAGCTGTGGACTACTTTTATTAGACTTCCTTTACTAGAAAAAATGATCTTCTTTTCAGTTAAGTCATTATTATTTACGGCATATCATGTGCATGTGTTTGTGTATGTGTGTGTGTGTGGGTGTGTGTGTAATGTGGTCAAATCAATCCAATGAATATATTATCTTATGTGAATAAAAAGGAGAATGGTTTTGAGGATAATTTTTGGAGCCACACCCCAAGATTAAAACAAAAAGGGAATGGAGAGACTCAAATTTACCTTGAGAAGCTGCCAAGGTATCAAGAAGCTATCAAGTGCTTTTAGTACAATGGCCTTAATTAGGGAAGATTGCCTTGATTATTTCCACATGCCTCTTATTTTTCTAAAGGCATTTAGTTTACTTAATTGCAAAATATATAGTTGTTGGGTATATTCAAATAAGTTTTCCATTTATCTTTTAAATTTTCAAAGTTTAAAAAGGATAGCTACACTACTTTCTTGAAACGCATATTTTCCTATGTCAACTGTTTCCTTAGTCTCTTAGAAATTTCTGTAGACAAAACTGCAACAAAGTTTTTATATTGCTGTATGTTATGGCAAACCATGGGTAGTGAATGCTATATGCTTCTGCTCAGATTTCTCACCTCCACCAGCACCAAGGTGCTCTTTTTCCCCACAGCCAGGTCCTTTAGGGAAGTTGGCTAGGGCACAGTGGAAAGGTCTGGTGAGGGCCTTCTTGGAGTCTGCTCAGCAACATTAAGCAAAAAGAATCAGCTTATTTTTTTTCCCAATTCTTTCCCTCCTTCCAATGTTGTTATGTAGGGATAGGATTTTAGACAGAGCAGCTGTAAGAGCCACAGAATTCAGATGAATTCTGGGCTTTGGGGATGGAAGTCAGTGGTCTATATACCTGGTTGTACCCATTCATATATCTGTTCATCCATTTTCTTTCTTCATTTACCAATCGCTCATTCACTTCTAATCTATGCTGGGCCCTTTGGTGGCTTCTGGATACATCTGAGTAAATTCCAAGGGCAGGCCCACTCTATTAGTCCATTCTCACAGTGCTATAAAGACATACCTGAGACTGGGTAAATTATAAAGAAAATAGGTTTAATCAGCTCACTGTTCTGTAGATTGTATAGGCTTCTGCTTCCTGGGGAGGCCTCAGGAAACTTACAATCATAGTGGAAAGCAAAAGGGAAGCAAGCATGTATTCACATGGCTGGCAGGGGAGAGAGAGAGAGCAAACAGAGAGGTGCTACACACTTTTCAACAACAAGATCTTGTGAAAACTCTATCATGAGCCAGCACTCAGGGGATGGTGCTACACCATTAGAAACCACCCCCATGATCCAGTCACCTCCCACTAGGCCCCACCTCCAACATTAGGAATTATAATCAACATGAGATGTGGGTGAGGACACAGAGCTAAACTGTATCATCCGCCCTTTTGGAATTTAGTCTACTGAGATACCATGAAGCTGATGCTAGTCTTGGAATCTAGAAAGAAACCCAAGAAAGCAACATGGTGCACCATGGCCCAACATGAAGATGACACTATAACTGGATTGGCCAAAGGTGTTTATATTTCCCCCCCAATTGTTGAAGCCAAGAAAAAGAAGGTCTTCATTGTTGAGGGACCAAATCAGATGGGAGTGTTTCAGATTTACGCCCTATAAATCTGATATCTGGGTGTTTGGAGGCACTGGCTAATCCAAATTTTCTACAAGTCCTGAATTCTGAAAGCAGGAGCTGGGCCATGCCTGAGATGATCAGCCTCTACTCCCACTGTCACTCCCATCCTGCCCCAAAACACTTCACATATTATCAGAAGCCACTGGAAACCCCCTGTATGTTTTTGGTGAAGAGTGAAGAACCTAGCCCCTTGAGCATGGAAGCTACTTGTGTTTGACATAAACAATGACCCATTATCAACCAAAGACCTATAGATAACCATCTTTTCCTGGGATGACCACATGATGATGGCAGCAGGGACAAAGCTCTTCATTCATAGAGGGTCATCAAGTGAAAAATTCTATGATAAACTGCATTTCGTTGACATAAGTGGCATAAAGTTGTAGCAGCTGAGTCCCACTGGGTCCATTCCCACAGGTTGTGCCACACATTTAGTTGTGGTTGTGAAGAAACGTGTGTATATCATTAGAAGAAATGGCTTTCACAGGAGCACTAGGCTGAATACTAACATTACATAGAAAAGCAGAATTGGACCCTGCTTAAATTTGGCATCTCCTTCCCCATCTGCACTATACAATTGACCATCTAATGCATATAATTCCAAGACTGGTAATATCTACATCAGAGAAAGAAGAGTCAATTTCTGTCACTATAAGCTGTGAAACTAAGAAAGAGGACTTTGCTGACAATGCAAGGCTGTGATCCACCTGAAGAAAGCCAGACTGATACACTGTTCTGTTTTGTGTTTGATGGAATGGATACAGAATTAGGAAACCTATAATGAGCATAACAGTAGTTGACTAGTAAAATTCATATTTTATTAAAGAAAAAAATATGCCTCAGTAAAAAGAGCTGCATGACCCAAGGTTACAACCTCTCTCTGATAAAACCAAGATTTATCTTCCATGAGGCAAAAGCAGTTTCATCCAATGACTAGTCAAAGCTATAGTACAAAGGGTTGGCCCTCTTATTTAAACTTGGAATAATTCTGAAGGGCCCTCACAGCTCCGGAGCTCCATGTGTGATCTGCTGAAAGTCCTGCATCAACTAAATCAACTATATTGTGGTTTAATTTCTCCCAATGTCTAATCTTACTTTCCTTACTCCCCTACATATATTAATCTCAAGAATACTTTTCAACAAACTTCCTGAATGTTAATATCTGTCTCCAGGTCTGTTTCCCAGGGAACACTAAATAAGACATCATTTATCCATCAATTCTTTTCCCTGTCACTGACTTGAAGCTCATTTTTGTCAAATTTGTAAATATGGTGTGTATTTCTGGTAATAAGAAATGGGATTCAAGTATATTAGCTTAGTTTTATATAAGTTTTCAGTCACTGTCATGAATTCTGAAGACAAGCTCATAGAAAAGAACCAGAGATGATTAAAGTACCAGTTGTATCAGTATATACTGCTGTGTAACAAAACACCCTAAATGTATTGATTTAAAAGAGCAACCACTTTTTTATTATGATTCCATGGATTGGCTGGGTGGTTCTTCTCCTGGGCTCACATGGGCTTATTTATGTGACTGTATTTAGTTGGTGGCCAACTGGGCTCTGGCTGGGATGGCTGGACTTCTCTCTCCATTTGGCTTGGAGTGGGGTAGACTAGATTTCTTTACATAGTGGTCTCAGAAAAGCATTCCAAGAGGGCAACAAACCCCATGCCAAAGCACTAATCAAAACTAGGCTTGTTTCACATTCGTTGATGCTCCATTGGCCAAAGCAAGTCACAGCCCAGTGTCAATGTGGGATAGGAACACACAAAGCCATGGATGTAGGGAAGTGTAGTTGTGTGCTCTCTCTCTCTCTCTTACTCTCTTCCTCCATATCTATGGATTTACATGCATATATGTTAACCTTTGTATAGTACTTATTATATGACAGATGCTTTTTAAGAGTATATAAATGTATATTTCCTTATGTATAAATATATATGTGTATACATATAAGTATATATATATATATATGTAAACACTCATTTATTAGCAAAAAATAAATAAAATAACCTAAAAAGTAAAAATAAAGTTAGAATTATTATCATCTCCAATTTGGTAATGAAGAAAGTGAAGCATGGTGTCGAGGGAACCTGCCCCCAGTATTTCAACGTAGGTTCTTTCTATTTTCTCTAAGTGTCGGCCAGCTGAGAAATAAAGAGAAAGAGTACAAAGAGAGGAATTTTACAGCTGGGCCTCTGGAGGTGACATCAAATATCGGTAGGACCGTGATGCCCACCTGAACTGCAAAACCAGCAGGTTTTTATTAAGGACTTTAAAAAGGGAGGGGATGTATGAACAGGGAGTAGGTCACAAAGATCACATGCTTCAAAGGGCAAAAAGGAGAACAAAGATCACATGCTTCTGAGGCCAATAAAGATCACAAGGCAAAGGGCAAAGCAAAGATCACAAGGCAAAGGGCAAAATCAAAAACTCCTGATAAGGGTCTGTGTTCAGCTGTGCATGTATTGTCTTGATAAACATCTTAAACAACAGAAAACAGGGTTCGAGAGCAGAGAATCAGTCTGACCTCAAATTAACCAGGGTGGATTTTTTTTCCCCACCCTAATAAGCCTGAGGCTACTGCAGGAGACCAGGGCGTATTTCACTCCTTACCTCAACTGCATAAGACAGAAACTCCCAGGGCGGTTGTTTGTAGACCTCCCCCCGAGGAATGCATTCCTTTCCCAGGGTCTTAATTATTAATATTCCTTGCTAGGAAAAGAATTCAGGGATATCTTCCCTACTTGCACGTCTGTTTATAGGCTGTCTGCAAGAAGAAAAATATGGCTCTATTCTGCCCAACCCCGCAGGCAGTCAGACCTTATGGTTGTCCCCCCTTGTTCCCTGAAAATCGCTGTTATTCTGTTCTTTTTCAAGGTGCACTGATTTCATATTGTTCCAACACACATGTTTTACAATCAATTTGTACAGTTTAACAAAATAGTGGTTCTGAGGTGACATATATTCTCAGCTTATGAAGATAACAGATTAAGAGATTAAAGACAGGCATAAGAAATTATAAAAGTATTAATTTTGGGAACTGATAAATGTCCATAGTAAAATGAAATCTTCCCAATTTATGTTCAGAGACTGCAGTAAAGACAGGCATAAGAAATTATAAAAGTATTAATTTGGGGAACTGATGTATGCCCATATTAAAATGAAATCTTCACAAATTATGTTCCTCTGCCACGGCTCCAACTGGTCCTTCCATTCGGGGTCCCTGACTTCCTGCAACAGCATGGAGAAGTAACTAACTTCCTTAAGGTTGTAGAGCCAGGAAGTGGAGAAAATGGGATTTTAAGCCTGATGTTAATAACTCCATCATCATGTATTCTTCTTTTCTCCCTCCCTTCCACATCAGTTTCTGGGGAGGAGGCAGAGTGTGTGTGATGGGTGGTAAAGCACAGGCAAGTTGAAACATAGAAAGGATTTTAGGAATTATCTAGCACTTTGATTTCTAGATGATGATTTCAGGGCCTATACGTATGAAATAATTTCCCCCTCAAAATGCAACTTATTGAAAGTTGTTTCCATTATGTGCCACGGCCTTTGTTTCTATGTCAGAACACTGTGAAAAGTTAGGAATATTAAGTTTTATAAAATTACAGATGAGACTGTGTGTATTCAGACTCTACCAAATTTTGAAGTATAAAGATGGATTCCTTTCACCAAATTAAAGAGCACCAGGACTACAGGATGCCCATTGCAGCATAAAAGATAAAAGGGATTTATGCTTTGTACTTCACTGCTTTACACAGTTGGTAGTAAACATAGGCAAGTCATTACCCCAGAAGGTTATATAGTCTGAAAATATAAATAGGTTCAGGAAAGGCTTAGATAAATTCATGGATGAAGTTTATAATGGGTTACCAAAAGGAAATTAGGGATCACAGACTCCCCAAGGTCTGGGTGTGGAGGGCAACTAGCATGCTTTCCTGAAAAACATCAAAGAAGCTACATTGGGTCTCTAGAGTTCATGCGACTCAGTATGACAGTTATATTATCATATTCTTTATATAAGATTCTTCTTGTAGGGCAGGCCTAGTGGTGACAACATGATTAGATTTCATTCATTCATTTTACAAAACATTCTTTAAAAATTACTCCTTTTTGTCTCCATCAATAAATGAATTTGACTCCACTCCATCAATAAACTAACAATTTCTTTTATGGATTATTTATGATACTATTTAAGTTTACTTTCTCTTCTGTTTTCCTTCTTCTCTCTGCTATCCCATTTTTTATATCAAACTTTCTTTCCCCTCTCACCTATTTGAGCTCTCTTAAAAAAACTTTCCTTCTACCTTTCTTTTCTCTTTATTTTTCTCCTCTTTCCTACTACCTTTAATCTCTTTCTAACCCTTTATCTTCAATCTCTCTTTAAACTCTCTTTAAAGTTTATGTTATGATATAGGAGATATGTGTATGCAATTTTTGACTGACTCTCATCTCTTACTATTATTAAATAAGAACATGACTCAGTCTAATCTTAAAGTGAATAAAAATAACTTTAGAAAAATCTGTAAATATTACAATAAAATCAATACAAGAGAATAGAAGCAACACATATGCCAATCCCCATTAATGTAAGCAGTTTCCATTGAGATAATATAAAATACGCTCTAAAACCAGTAGTTCT
Organism: Hylobates moloch; assembly: GCF_009828535.3. Taxonomy (NCBI): domain Eukaryota; kingdom Metazoa; phylum Chordata; class Mammalia; order Primates; family Hylobatidae; genus Hylobates; species Hylobates moloch. The sequence goes on from NW_026652279.1 coordinate 132,438,880, forward strand.
GAAGTGTAAGTAATATTAACTAATGTTTAAAGTATATCCTTGAAGAAAATATTGGTTCCATTTATTTAGAAAGAGACATGACATAATAAAGTTGATCTAACACTATCTTTTCTATGAATAAGTAAATCAGTGGGAAGCATTCTGCTTGTGCATGGAAACTGCTGCTCCAAGGACACTTTATTTTTGTTACCAACATACATTAGTAATTTAAAGTATGTATTAGACTAAAGTCACTTATTATAACTTTAAAAACAAATTTCATAATAATTTCTGATATATTAATTTCTAAAATGTATACGCAGAGTTCTGTTTTCTTCCTGGAGTATGCTATGTAACATATGTTTGATACAATTGTAAGTACTCTAAAATGCAGAGAAAACCAAACATTTGAAAAAGATGTTGATTCAAAGTTTTTTTTTTAAATACCACTTTACCATTTTGCTGGAATTATGAAAATTCTAATAAATGGCTATCAATAAACCTAATTTGTCATTCATTATCCATTGCCACTATAATTGCTATGATGCATGTTGAAGACCTATACAAAACTCCTCCAAATTTTAGTTTAAATGTAGGAATAATCATTCTTAATAAAGAATGCTTCATTCAGGTTATTTTTATTATACATATTTACCATATTTCATAGGCTTTAATGTTCTTTAACTATTCTACAAACATTTACTTAGTGCCTAATATATTATAAATACTTGCCCTTAACTGCAATGACATCAATTAAATATTAAATTCTAATAACATAAAAATTGATCTCAACATCCTATTTCATTAGCACTCTCAGTTTTGTATAAGTCTTATTCAGTTCCATCATAGTGGACATTTTGATTTTCCCACCTTATTGTGCCATGCTTTGCTAAATTACAAAAGTAAAAACTCTCTTGCAGCTCAGACACAGGCATAATACCTAGAATCTGTTCATTAGATTCACCTACAAGAAACATCAATTCAGATGCACGTTGAAAAAAACAGGTCTCCCTGGAACCCATTTTTTCGATAATGCTAGCAGAAGAATCCGGGTTTCCACAGCAAAGGACAGGATCTTATAGAGTAATGCATAGTGCCTAGCATCAGCAATTCTTTCTGCAGGGTCTATGACAAAACCCAGGCCACAGGGATTCTGCTGAGCCCATTCTTCAACATATTTCGGGTCTTTCTAGCAGGGGTAGCATTCAAGTTTGGTTTTCTATCCTTGAAAGAGTTTCTTCTAAACTTTGATATAGTACCCCCTGCTTACAGTAGCTAAAATAGGTTTCAAACTTTTCAGGTAATAATTTATTCTAATAAATTGGTCAATACCTTAAGTTCTTTAGGGGTGATATGAGTTTTTTCCAGAAATTCTTTCTCCTCAATTATTGTAGTCTGTCAATTATCCTTCTCCATTGTTTCATACATACCCTTGTACTCAGTATGTAAAACTCAAACCATGAACCAATTCCAGCATCTAATTTCTCTACTTCTATGCCTGGGTAAAAATGAGCATGGTTGAAGAAACTCATTCAATCATATGTAATTGTATGTATTTAACAAGAAGAAAGTGGAGCTAAAATATTCAATTTATGTTGTTGTGTGAACCAAGCAAGTTGCTGCAAGTGTAGATAGCTAGATAGATGGGTGGATGGATAATAGATTACCTCTCTCAACACTCACTTCTCCCTCCTCAGAAGATACTACTGAGGCTGAAATGTACATTCTCAGACTTTCATCCTATTGGGTTCTAGATGTGATTGAATTTCCACAATCAGATACATTTACTCAAAACGGTAAATTCAAAGGAAAAGGTAATTTGAGGAAAATAATTATTTTTCTGTTGTAGATTGTTGCAGAGGCTTCCTAATTTGGTGGTTTCCTAAATCAGAGGAAAGAACTTCTCAATCACAGCAGACGCAGTGAGACTGCAGGTAGTTGGAGCTATATGTAGTAGTCTATTCTTCTAAAATCCTGACAATAAATGCATTTATGCTTAAACTAAATAAAGTAGTTCTTGTTGTTTGAAAGTGAATCCTTTCAGAGATACAGAAACTACCAGTTAGGCAATGAAATGCAGTGTGTTTCACATTGCAGAATATTGAAAGGCCCAAGTGATGGAGACAGTATATACTTGTGATGGTAGAGATTAAGGATTGAGGCAAACACAAAAGGGTGGATCACAAATCTGGGAGCAAACCTCCACCAGGTGTCCTCCCTTACCCAACATAGCAAGGTGACCACCTAGCAAAATTAATCTTGGGATAATTAAATCAGGCCAATTCAAGAAATAAGAAAATCAGGCACATTTGAGGATGAGAGGCTGGGCAGAGTGGCTCACACCTGTAATCCCAGCACTTTTTCCTGAGGCCAGAAGTTCAAGTCCAGCCTGGCCAACATGGCGAAACCCCGTCTCTACTACAAATACAAAAAAAAAAAAAAATTAGCCTGGTGTGGTGGCGAGTGCCTATAATCTCAGCTACTCAGGAGGCTGAGGCAGGAGAATCACTTAAACCCAGGAGGCAGAGGCTACACGGAGATCACGCCATTGCACTACAGCCTGGGCAACAAGAGTGACACTCCATCTCGAAAATAAATAAATAAATAAAGACAAGAGTGAGGTATGATGTTGAAAACAAAGGCACTAAGGGAAATTATTTGCACCAAACAGTGAGATCCCTGCCTCCTTTGCCAAATCAATCCCCAGAAAGCTGGAAGCTGGAAGCTTACATCATGTGGGAGGGAGACTAAGGATTACACTCAGGGAAGCTGCCAAGTCCCAGAGAAAAGACTGACAAATATGTCATGAGGTATTCCCCAGTGATATGTCCCACTTCTTTTTTCCTGTGGTGAACCCCACCATTCAACAATCCCCACACTTGCATAATTTGGCAAACATCTGTTTAGTTCTGTACTCTTGATTATGAATTGTCACTAAAGACTCAATAGATAGTTGAAGAAAATCTCTAACATGAAAGACGAAGAATAAAACAAACAAAAACAGGACTTAGAAATAAGTTTAATGCAGGACCAATAAAACATCCTTACCAATTGAAAATCTTGGGAAAGATCAGAGATGTTGTTAAGTGTAAAGAAGAAGTGGGTACTACAAAAAGAAAAAAGAAAAGGAACCCCTGGTAATTACAGAATATAATCATAATAGTACATTGAAAAAAATTCAATAGAAATTTTTTAAAAATTTGTAGCAGTTTCCCCAAAAGAATTTTTAAATGATAAAATAATAGAAAACCAAAGAAAAAAAGGAAAACTAAAAGATAAATATGTAATTTCCATTATCTGACCAAAAGGAATAACAGAGAAAACTGAGAAATTAGATAGAGGAATGTTGTCAAGAATTAATGCAATTTTTTTTTCTAAAGCACCAGATTTCTAAATTATAAGGACTCTGATTTTCCAGGAAAATTAATGGAAAAAAGTCGTATTGAGGCAGAGCACTGAGAAATATTAGAGTAATGCTAACAAAGAGAAGAATCAAATATCTTCTATGATTGAGGAATAAAGTGGGAGTAACAACAAAAATACCACAAACTCTCAGTAATCAAATTAGCCTTAAACTCATAATGGCAACACAGGCAGCTAGAAGACAATGAAGAATGCCTTTGAAATACCTAGAGAGAATTACCACTAATAATAGAAAAAACTGTCCTTCAAATATGATCTTAAAAAATAGTTTCAAACATTCAAGAATTCAAAACATATTTTCAAATATGCAAGATCTAAAATTTCCAGCACAGGTTTTTTTTCAAGAAGTTTCCTGAAGATATGTTTCTCTAAAAAGACAAACAAAGCAAGGAGAAGCAAAGAATCTAATCAAGAGAGAGCCAAAGAGATTTTCTATTGAAAGAGACTCCCTGATAAGAACCTGCCAGCATGCTTGGGGAACAATGGGTACAAGACAAACATCACATATGGACGGACAGACACACAAGGAAGTGATAAATACCTTATGTGTTTGACTTTATAAATGGAACATTTACAGTTCTTTAATACCGTAGAGAGATGAATTATTAACAGGTCTTAAAATATTATCAAATTATGCAGTGCAGGACTTACTGACTCCAGGTAACACAAGTTTGGTGTATAGACATTAATGTACTTATTTTATATGCCATGGTTCACTTGCAGACAACACTATGAAATCATTCAACAAAAGCACTGAATGTTGATTTACCTAAAATGCATAACCGTACAGTACAGCTGAGCGAGGGAAAATTATTTCTTCCATGTCTGAAATTATATAATTTAGTTAAAATCATTATAAAATAGCATTATAAAGTCATTATTGGAAAAATATATAGCATAATACTGAAGAAACAAGTGAAAATGCTGAAAGTGATTTAGTCAGGGAACTAGAGATGGGAAGGTCTGGCTGTTAGATTGCTGTTTTTTGCAGCATTCCTTTTAATTTTATATGTATTTGCTAAAATAAAAACTTTATACGTAGACAATGAAATACCATGATAATGCCATTAGTTAGATCTTATTATCCCCGTTTTGCATAGAGAGCCCCGGAGAGGTCAAAGCCATAGCTAAATATTTGGCAAAGGCAGGATTTTTACATTCAGGTTTTCCTGAGTCGAGAGCCATGTACTTTGTACCACATTACACATACTCCTTCACAATTGCAATTATTCCTTTCCGCATTTCCATTTACAGCTTTGAGTGCCAAGCTGAAAGCACATTTGCTTGGTATTTTCTCAGGAACACGGCCACAAGTCACTTATGCCTCAGTTCTGTTCCCGTGAAACGTCCCAGAAGGGGCTAAGAGGAGAAGTGAGGAAAACTAGAACCACAGTGTGAAGAAAGGCTCTGTGGAATGGTAAGGCCGCCTGGATGAAGCATGAGAGAGAGAAAATGAAAATATTTCACTTATATTGCTTTATTTTTCAATTACTAAAGCATCTAAATATGCTCATGGAAAACTGGTAAAGGTGATCATTCCTGACCTAAATGTTTACACAGTGTTTACGCCGATGCTTAAGTAGAACAAATACTATTACATGTTTCTTGTTGTTATACTGGGGAAAGAGCAACATGCTGAAGTATTTTCTCTTCTAACACTTAAGGAAATTCTCACTGAAGAATCTGACATGGACAAACTTCTTTAAACCCAAGTACCTAAGTAACTGAAGTAACAAAGTATAATGAGAACAGAATCATAGAAAATTGTAATATCTCCATTTTCTGTCACAAACACAAAGAGCTTCTGTAATTTAGACACCTACTTTTAAAAGCTAGTTTGTTTGTAATACAAAACAATTAAATATGCATTATTCTCCATTATATAATTATTAAAGAGAAATTATCTATAAAACATGTGTGCTTATATCGGTGTCCACAAGAAATCAAAAATAAGCAGGTACACATAGACTGCAGTAACACATAGGCAACACTATCATTTCTTTATCAGTGCACACAGGAAAATGTTTTTGATTAAAAGATTTGATGGGCTTGCCATGGGTTTTAAAAAATTTTTAATTATTATGGGTGCATAATAGATGTATATATTTATGGGGTTTTGATTATTACAGATTGTATGCCTGTATCAAAACATCACATGTACCCCAGGGTTTTTGTTTGTTTGTTTTGCTTTTTATTTTTAATCTTTAGAAACAAGTAAAGCATCCCCAGTTACCAAAGTTGTGGAATTCTCTTTGGCTCCTGTTTCTATTCGCAAGTGCAAAGAACCCATCTTTTATTCACTGGTATGAGTCTTCTCTGTAGCTCCTGACATCCTTTTAATGCATTTTCTCAGGGACAATAAGAATGACATTCCTCTTCGAATCTTTGTCATTGTTCTTTAAAGTCTCAGCTTTTGCCATAGCCTTTTGTAGAAAGAAGAGTCCCTATCCCACAGCTACATTCCTTCAGTTCTGCTTATTATCACTTGGAGGCACCCTCAGTTCCTTAGTATATTCATCTTTCTTTGGTCCGGATCAATAGATCATTTTAAATCAGTGCGAAGACTGAAAAAACCACCTTTTATTGCAGGCTGGTAGTCCAGTTGTAAGAGAGTGAATGATTTCTTGGAGTTTGTGTCCATAATTTTATTAACCTTGGTCCCACACCAAGCTATTTGAAACTTCTCACACCTCATTACTAGTCAATGCATCCTTCTCTGTATAAGAATTGCATTGTTTGACTTTGAAAGACATGTTATTAAAATCCCTTTACAGGTTGGCGATGTTTCTTTAGAAGAGTGGAACAAATTTCATGGTCAAAGTCAAAATTTCAGCACCCTTTTTATAACGAGGATATCCAACCCTGTGAATCCCAGAACAGCCGGTATTGTCACAAGTGAGTTAGAGAAAACGAAAGAAGCAAATTGTTTTAACCGTTACCATATTAATAATGTGCTTTACATTTTAGAAAGTAATTCCAATATATATTTGTGTTTGGCATTTTCTAAATAAAAGATATCACCTTAAATTATATAAATCAAGCTAGTAAACATAATAAATAATTTATGTTTTTTAACTACTTTGCGACCAAAGGCCTTAATCCTGCCTTGAGTTTAAAAAGACCAATCGTCTTGGGAGGGGAAAGAACGTTTACTAATGTGAAAGAAATTGTTCTTTCTGGTATATTTTCTTTAGATTGTACTGAACATCTTTGAAATAAATGAAGGAGTTAAGAATCTATCCTAATAAAAATCTCGTTAAACAAACCAAACTACATTATATGTATTTTACTAAACCCTAGTGAAGTAATCAGCTTTTCCAGAGTTTTAAAAATAATCTAGATGGGAGATTACATGTTTGATTTCTTCTGAATGATTAAAAGGCCTAAAGCCTAAATGTTCTATTTGCTCCAAGAGGAAAGCTGGGAGACAAAAGAGGAACTATGTAAAATCCCAACTGTTCCTTTTTACTAGAAAACAGTCAAACAAAGACTTGATGAGCAAAAAGGCAGTTGTTTGTCAGGGGTATCACCCAGAGAATTAGTTTAAAATATAGTGCATTCACTCAGCTTATGAAAGAGAGAATTTTGCTCTTCTACTAGATGGGGTTAATGATTCATCGTTGGAAGAAAAATGACAAATTAATGCCAACAAAGCCAAATTAATGGTATGACCAGTTAGAACTCACATAGTTTGAAATTTCAATTCATGAACTATCCTGAACATGTAAAAGGTAATCAATATATTTTCCAAAACTTGGGAAAAAGAATACGAGTCTAATTAAACAAATTAATCATCTACTAACTCAACATTTCACTAATTATAATCATCTCTCAGATATGCAGTTTTCCTAAGTAGTACAAACCAATCATTAGAAAAAATATTTTGGGACATAAATGCCTCTAACAAAATAAAGCTCATCTTAAATCATCACTAAGATAGGTTTTCTAATACACGTAATTTTCTAGTTAACTCAAGTATTATTTGTGTTTTAATTTTTATTGCATTAAAAAATCACTGTAAAGTGTACTGGGCCAATTTCATTCCCAAATAAGCATAGTATAATGATACATATTTGTAAGCATCTTGTAGGCCTTGGGGTCATGATAATAAACATAATTTTCCAAACTACATCCCTACAAATTTAAAACATAGATATCTTTTAGCATATATTTTAGGCCAAAGAAAGGCTCACTTCTATTATCACCAATATCAATTTGCAACCAGATTTAATATTTTAAGTATCACTGTTCAATTCCGAATTGAATTTAGGGAATCTTTCCTTTCATAGATATCTTATGAAGTTCAGAGTTATTATACATAAAATTATACTGAAATTGTCCTATTGAAGCTATTTTCATTTGTTTCTGTATTTAAATATTTTCTTAAGTGGTATAGATGGGTTTGATTGGCAGTATAACTGAGATGTCTACATTAGTACAAATACCTGCTCCCTGGCCCTTTCACTTGTTCATACTGTTGATGGTGTTGTCTCAGAGAACTGGCTTTTATTTTTTATTTGCTTATGTCTACTGTAAAATTTTCTAGCATCCATAATATTATATTTTCTAATCTCTGTTGGGGTCAAATGATGTTTATACGTGTTGAGAATTTTGATAGAGTCAGTATTGCTTCAAGTAAAATAATACCTTAATTCAGTCACTTGCAAAGTAGCATAAAGCACAGTGATTTGCCATGTAATGGTAAAACAGCCTAGTACTCACACAAAATACAGTAAACATTTTAAAAAATGAATAGATACTTTTAGCATAGCTTCCTTTTTTGTTTTTTGTTTGTTTGTTTTTTCTTTTGAGACAGAGTCTCGCTCTGCCACCCAGGCTAGAGTGCAGTGGCATGATCTTGGCTCACTGCAACCTCCGCCTCCTGGGTTCAAGAGATTCTCCGCTTCAGCTTCCCGAGTAGCTGAGACTACAGGCACCCACCACCACGTCCAGCTATTTTGTTGTTGTTGTTGTTGTATTTTTTAGTAGAGATAGGGTTTCACCATGTTGGCCAGGCTGGTCTCAAACTCCTGACCTCAGGTGATGCGCCCACCTCAGCCTCCCAAAGTTCTGGGATTACAGGTGTGAGCCACCGTGCCTGGCCTCAGCACAGTTTTCTGCAACACTTGTTTATTATAAAGAGCTATGTGTAAATTTTTCATTATATGCCTGTAGCACTTAGAAAATAAAAGAACAATAGTTACGTGTTTACTCAGCTGCCCAATTAGCCAATACTGTATATACTTTTTGAAGTATTATCTATTACCTAATGGTTCACACTAGTCATGTTTTTGGGTTTAGCAAATAATTAATTTCAAGGACATTTAGGGGGTACTCCGCTTTATTTTTCTTTACACCAGTGGGAATTACAATGATTCTGATGTGATTGCTTCAATGCCCCTTCACCCTCAGCTAAAGCAGAGGGCTGCGGAATGAGCACTTTATGTGGAGTCAAGGCAGCTGGCCTGTATTCCAGTCTCACTCTCTGCCTTCGAGTGTAAACATAAACTAAAGTCACTCAATACCCTGAGAACCCCCAACAAAAGTGAAATGTTAAGCTGCACGAACTCCCAGGTCTTTACTTTCATTTTCAGAGGAATAACATATTAAATATATTTGCACACAATTGAACAAAAATTTAATTTTGTAAAAAGTAAGTCACTGTCTTACTTTTAATAATTCCCTCTCTTTCTCTGAGAAAAGCATTTGTTTATTAAGTAAAATAAGCTTTTAATTCATAACTTTCAATGTGTAGGAATTGCAGGTTTTTATACTTTTATCATTTACTTTTTCCTCCAAATTACCATTTCTCCTGCTTTGAAGGAAACTTCACTTCCATGACTCCTGAAGTGATTCTCTTTCTCATTTTGAGGCCTTATGTTATGCCAATTCATTGGAAGGAGGTATTGGCTATATAGGTCCAACGAAATTACCACTGAGATATGTTTTGTTAATTTCATGGAAAAGTATACATAAAATAGAGAAAGAAGAAAACAAACTAATACAAGTAACAAAGCACTAGTATTGCATTGATGTCAAAATTAAAGAGTAAGTGAAAAATAAAAATAATATGATAATGTCATTTGAAATACAGATGTAAATACACAAAAATACTAATTCAGTGAACCTAACCATACATTTTTAATTGACAAATGTAAAAATTGCTTGTCTTTAATATCATAAATATATTATTAATCAATTATTATCAAATTAATAATTAAAGAAAATTACTTCAAATATTAAAAGTATTCAAAAAATTTAAAACACCTGTGTATGTGTGGTATTAGTAATCAAAGCAACATTTCTCTAGCCAGAAAATGGTACCTACCAAACTGTAAATAGCATTTTTCATAGTGAAGCTTTAGATTTATTTTCTTTAATATCAGAATGAATGTCTACTAGCACCGTTTCTTAGTCAACATTGTATCTGAAATCCTAGGCAATGCAATAAAGCAAGAAAATATGATATATAAGAATTAGAAAAAAGGTAACAAATTTCATGATATATTACCCATATTATTTCCAGAGAAACTATCCAAAAGTTGTTTAGTCAATCTACTGAAATTAGTAAAATTTCAAATGAAATTTTGAAAAATCTCAATATATAAAACTAGCGATATCCCTTATTCCTTCAAAAAAAATTGAATATGTCATTAAAAAGTATTTAAATTCCAATAGCCAAAAAACAAAAACATTTGGAAGGTATGTTGGGATAAATTTCATGACACATATGAATGATTACAAAAGCAAAAACTCTGTAAATCTTTGAAAACATGAAAATGTTTTAGTAACTGCACAGATATTTTATGTTCTTAAATAGGAAGATTTATTTTTTAATTAATTTTTCCCAATTTAATGTTAGAAAAATATCAAGAATATTTAATAACTTAAGCTGATTGCCAAATTTATATGGATGAGGAATGCAGCAATAAAGGCCAAGATAATTTTGAGGAAGGAGAGCCAAGAAGGAGATAGTGGAGAAGGAGTGAAAAAAAGAAAGTGGAGAAAAGGGTGAAGGAAGGAAGAGAATAAGAAAGAAGAAATGAAAAGAGAAAAGAGGAAGAGAAAAAGTAATATATAGGAAGAGGAAAAAAGGAAGAGTGCAAAAAGTGGTAATAGTAATATTGAACATCTGCTACTAATTGTCCATACAATTTATAGTACTACCACAAATTAAGGAACATATTGATACAGGGAGAAACAAATAAAATAATAGAAATTATTGGAATATCCTTATATACAGTTGTTTATTTATATATAGATAGTTGTTTATATATGTATAGTTGTTACATGCCAAAGTGGTATTACAACTAAGTAATGAAAGGGTGTATTGTTTAATAAGTTGGAATGGGACAATTGATAATTCATTTATTTTTTAAAAATCTATCAAATAATACTCTTAGAAAAAAACACAGATAACTATAACTTCCGGATAGGAGACATAAAGCACATAAAGAAATTTAAAAAGAAAAAATATTATTAGAATATGTAGAAAAATCAATTTCACAAACAGCATATGTAAAATTTTATAGCAAGATATTTTAGCAATATCTAGTATTAAAATGCAAATATCTAGTATTAAAATGCAAAATAAATTTAGCAATTGCATTATGCCTTATATGTCCTAGAGAAAGCTAACAAAGGCACAAGGATAGTTGAGAAAGAGAGTTGACTGTAGCAATTTTTTAGCAAAAGAAAAAAAGGTGAACAATTTAAAATGCCACTCAAAAGGAGAATGAATGAGTAAATTGTACAATCATTGAAACATTGAGCAAGAAATGTAAGATACTAGTTGTACAAAAATTAATATGACAAATCTATATTTTTATGTGAGAAAACAAGGGAGAAGGGATATAGTAAGATATTATTTCTATAAATTAAAGATATAAAATTGATGTTTTATAGCGATATGTGATTTTATGGTAATACTTTAGTAATATTAAAGAGAAGAATGAACATCTAATGTGAGATATTTGTTTTCCCTTAAGAATGGATGATGGAGAATAAGATCAAAAGGATGACTTCAGGTGTGTCTCTAAAATTTGTTTCTCAAAAACCTAAATTCCGAAACAAATATGACAAATTATTAATGTATAGAGAGGGTACCGAGGTGCTTCTGTACTTCTATATATATTTGATATATTACCTAATGAGAATATTTAAAATGATTTATGTTCCCACGTGTATCAAGAATATTAAACAAGCTTTTCAAAGAGTTTTCAAGAATTATTAGACCATGAAAGTTATATTTGGTTCTTCAAATGTTCATTGACCCAAATTAAATTACAAATGCCATTGCTTCAGCTTTCCATTCAACCATACTCTTTTAGTGTTCTAGTAATCAGCAGGTTAAAAGAAGACAACCTTCTTCCTGCAACAAGTATTCTCAGAGTTCCAACAAAATGTAACTTGTTATAAAACCCAAACTGACAGGAAATGTGAACAGAGTGCACCAGATTTATTTTAGGCACTGAGCATATGGGTCAATGCTTATTTGCATGACTGTCAACAAAACAGTTCTTTGTTGCTACTTATAACTTTCATGTATTCATTGTCTTTTAATCAAATTGAATCTACCCGTAGTCATTCACCTTTCTTCTTTATCATTATCAATTAATATTTTTGAGCTCTTTGAACTGTTTCACTTTGTATTGAATTTTTTGATAATAAGTAACAAATTAAGTCCTGAGTATTCCTTTTAAAACTTGATATTCACATTCTCATTTGTCTTCAAGGGCCGTCCAAATCTTGTCAGTCTGCCTGTTTTTTTCAAAATTAATTCAAAACTTGTCCATGCATAAGTTGTTCTACAGCTGATCTGAGGACGTGAGCTGTCATTATAGATCAGTTTAATACCTGTCTTTAAGTTTACCTTGGTTTAAAGATATTTTTTGCCACTGCAAGTAGGCAAACAATGAGAAGAGAGGGGAGTTTAGAGGCTGATCATTGGAACATGCGTGGGGAATTTCATGGAAAATGAGGTCTATGGATAATTTTGTAAACACTATTTTCTGCATGTAATCTTAAATGTCTGTGGAAAATTTTCTTTAGTATATCCTTTCTTGCATCCCAAAGAAGACTATTGCCCACCTGTCAAACATACACTCAGCCACGATATAACGGCAGAAATCATATATTTCCTTCCTCCTGTAGGAGGAAGGAATTTTCAGAGCTCTGATTCTTGAGCACAAATTCTGAATGCTAGTTTTTGGCTCCATTTTTGCACCTATATATTTAGCAGAATGCCAAAGTATACAAATAGATCCCATCTTTAGAGACAATAATCTAAAGTGTGGTTATATTTGCTTTTGGAAAAGTGCCTAGTACATAGTAAGCACTTAATGCAGGTAAGTTGCGGCTGTCGTTGCTATTCAGTGATTAGTCAATCTCGAGCACATCATAAGACCCTGACTTGTCTATTATAAGTAATTTCTAATTATAGTTTTAAGGAAATTGATATATAAATGGTTTATTATGTGTTGCATTTTTAAAAAATTCAAAACCACATTTACTCCCTATAATGAATGATTCAAGAATAAAAGTAATGATATTCACAAGTGAGTCTTCATGCTTTCTCTGCTAAACCAAACCCAAGAATATTCCATCATAGATCTCTGTGAAGAGGAACGCTATGATTGTGGCACAAAGAATATTCCTTTAGCCTGACCTGAGAAGTCCTTATATAGAAATGCAAAGAAATCTAGAACCCCCTTAAATATGGCCTAAAAGTGAGGACCAGTCAAGGCTCGCCCCAAGAAATAAGAGCTAGACATTTTATTTGAGTTATCTCCAATAATGTTCTGTGAACTATGAATACGAGTAATTTGTAAGCTCTCCTGAGCCTTGTACATACTTCCATTTAAAGTGTTACCTATTTTACTATTGAAATTAAAGTTAAAAGCTTTAAGACAAAAAAAGGTGTACAGATATGCTTTTAAGATAGCAAGAACAAAGTTGTTGAGAAAGCTGTGTGGCTAGTCTTCCAGGAAAACAACATCAAGGAGATGAGAGCGGTTCCCAGAGAGAGAAAAGCAGGCTGATTATCTGGGGTGGTGGTAAAGAAAGGAAAAAAATAGTCAGTTGTTCTAATTTGTACCTAATCTGGAATAGCCCCAATATGTTGCATTTATGTTGTATCTAAAATTAGTTGATATGCTCCCAGTGGGTAGATGGTGTGTATTGTTTGGATTCCATGAATGCCCCATATTTCTTAGGTATTTTTACATATTTATGTATATAATTCTTATGTAAAAAATAAAACTAATGCTATAGTGCACATGCTATTTTAATACTTTACTTTTATTTAACTTTATTTTGTCTATCATTGAAACAGCATTTAATGCCTATATTAATAATATGTAGATAAAGCTTAATTTATTAAAGCTGTTTATTATTAAATAAGCATTTAAGTTAAGGTTGGCAGAGCACAGGATGTCAGTTTAATTCGAATTTCAGATGATCAAGGAATAATATTTTTAATATAAGTATGTGCCAAATATCACGTTGAACATACTCATGACAAACTTGTGACAATATATTGTGTGGAACTCTGAAAATTTGTCTTAAATCTTTGGAAAACATCTATAAAAATTATTTCCTTTTTTTTTTTCACAATTTCTTTCATTACTGCCAAAACGTAAGTAAAATGATGGCAAGATTTCTGTCTGCTTTCTTCACTGCTGTATCCCACTGCCTGTCACAGAGGAGACACGCATGAATATTTGTTGTCTGAATGACATGAATTGGGTTGAATTGTTTTTAGGTGCTTCACATTTATTTGTATTGTTTTCTTTAAACTGTCTCAAACACCTTGAACACATTCTTCCATCAAAAAAATTAAATTAAAATATTCAATATTTATTCACGACCAGGGAATCAAAAAATGGCCAAGGCAAGTCTCAAATAGTAGAGAGCTTTACCATGTGTTTTTAGGGAAGTAATCATTAATAATTACTAAAGAAGGCCACAATAACCATCTCAAAGAGTTATAAGAAACGTGATGTAGAAATTTAGAAGAAAGAACATCTAATTCTGGTTGGAGAATGGCAGAGGTTTCACAAGTCTGGATTTTTAAGTGGATCTTGAAACAATGACAAATTCACACGTTAAAGAATTTCCCAACAGGTTAAAGAAAGGCATAAACTCCTGACAGGGCAAGGTCTATTCAGGGAATAGAGTGAGACCCAACTTACCTGAGATGTAAGGTAAAATGACAGAGTTATTGAAAGATGAGGCTGGAAGGAAAGATGAGACTAGACTAAGGAAATGTATTACTAGTGTGAAGATAATCACGTCAAAAAATAACATCGGCAGAAGGAATGAAATTCTCTCTATATTCATAAGCCATTAATACCTTGATAGGCAAACTGGAAACCATTAGGAAAATTTGCTTTTACTAAGGAGGAACATCTTCCATTGGGGTGCTCCATTTTTTAATCATGTCCCCAAATTCCATAGTAATGATATCCCTACCATGATGCTTCAATGCCTGTATTTTAGTGGAAGCCACTTGGAAAATGTTTCCCTCAGCAACATAAGCTTAGGAAAAGTATAAGGATTGATGTATTTAATTTGCATTCCACTTGTAACACAATATGGCCCTCTGCTTTTAAAGAAGCACTGACAATGTGAAACATAATATTACTTTGTGTTATAGGGGCTAGTGATGGAGTAGGGCACTTTTAACTCAGAATTCCAGAGCTTTTGTTAAAACATGGTTCATACTTCACCTCATTTTGATATACAGGATGGAAATAAAATTATATGTCAGTATTAGAGTTTTGCATTAAATTGTATATATTTTTTGCCCCCATCATATCTTTCTGCAAGGGGGATAGATTTGTAGAGGACAGCATTTTTCTCATTTGTGGCATATCTGCACAAACACAATATATAATTTTCAGCAAGAATATTATTCCATGTGAGGAAAAAAAATAATGCCCTGGGTTATTATTTCAACTCGCAAGTCTGGATGCTGTACTTTGATATTATTTATTTGAAGTTTATGTAGCATATATTACTTGAAATTTGAAAGCGGCTTTATTAATTCTAACAGTCAAAGCATTCTAAGCTAAGAAAAGCTGTCCTTACACTTAGTTGAATGCTCAAGCACAAAATTATTAAAAAAACATCATGTGCACAAAATGCAGCGGTAAGCTGATTTGTGTGCACAAGAGGGCTGTTTGTCCTCAAAAGTACATTCTTAAATAAGATGAGAGTTGGAAAGAAAAGGCAAACAGCACCTTGAAGTAAAAGAACAGGAGCAGATGTCCTTTAGCTGTGTGTTTTATTGATTTATAAACACTCAGTCAGGGTCCCTCATCTCTGCAGAGTAATTTAGATATGGGAAAATATCTGTGAAATATATTGATTGTGTTATTGATTGAAAAGCCAATTGCTGTTGCACTCCTGTTTTACCATTTAAGTCCTGACACATTTTGACATATGAGCCAGCTGTGACTACTGCCTCGATTCTGCAATAAGATAATGTGAAAGCTGTCATAACCACTTCTCTGTCAGCCTTGAGTATTTACAGCCTGGTGGTGCTGCTATTTAGCTTGCTCTTTAACTACCTGAATAATGAGGATTTGTTAAAGCTCTTACTTTAGCATTGTGTGTGTTTGCATCGGGTGTGTCTTTACGTACACACAAACCCTTGCTAGTTTTTGTTTCATCTTATAATCTGCTACTTGATGACATTTAAAAAAATACACAAGGATCCACCTTCTTAGTATCTTCATATTTAATCTATGTACACAGGAATGAATGAATCTGAGGAAATAATTTTCTCTTTTTCCATGGGAAATTTTGATTTTGAAACATTTCTCAGGGTAATTTGTGCTTGTTTAGGAGATTATTTTCTACCCAGTAGCAATACAGAAAGAATGAGGAAAATCCACTTATTTTAATTTACCAATTTGTTATTTGGGATACTTGGTAAGGGAAAAGGAAGATAATTTACATGAAAATTTTCAATATCCTTGACTTAAAAAAAAAACTAGTTCCTGAACCTTATCTATAAAAGCTCATAAAAATTCATATAAACACATCTCCAAAAAGTATGCTTTAAAAGATCTACATTTATAACAGAACTCATTAGATGATTGAAACAACAAATACTGTTTCCTGCTTCTAGTCACATTATCATATTGTGCAAGAAAAACTCCTCTAAATCACCCTTTCGATGTTTATAGTCAATATGGATCTTTTCCAAATCAGGCTGTTTAAATGTATACTATACATTATTAAAGTTGATGTCCATAATATTCCTCTTATATTCCAATGCATCTTCTCATTGTCACACAATCTCTGATTAATCACAAGCAGCATGTTGATATGTTCTTTCCCAGTTTATTTAAAAGCATCCCTCAATTTATGTAAACCAATGAAACGGGTCCATTGTAAGGGAGCAGTGCTGATGGAAATAGCCTGGGAACAATGCTCCATATGATAAGGATGGACAGCAGATCACTCCTCTGGGAAATGAAAATGTTCATTTAACAGTATGAATGGCACAGCATTCTGGCAAATGACTGACATATCAGCAGTGTTAAGCCTTAGACTTGAGATTGATTTGGATCTAACTTCAAGAAATTCAACATTTCTTTTCAATGTAGAGCCTTGCTGTAATGTGAAATCCTTCAGAAGTATATTTTTCAGTCTCAGTATCACACTCTAAAGTAAATTCCATCTTCATATAAAATTACGGGCAAGCTTTTATGTAAGTTAAAAAATGAATAAATAATTCTGAAAAGGTAAAATCTTTAGTCCAAAGGTGCAAGAGACTGCTTTACAATCTGGCACCAGTTAAAACAAGGTGAGAGACAGACAAACTGGCTGTCATGGCAGGGTTGCACATTACCTGCAGTGTGGAACACCAAACTGTGATGCTAGAGTAGCCATTCCTGCTGAGACCTTATTTCTGTAACTACATGCTTTCTTTCCATCTTGTAGATAGGATTAGCATGAGACCCATTGAGGAGACTCTGTGTTGTATAAGTTGTTCCTGAACCTTAGTGTGCAATGTAATTACCCGGAAATGGGTTAAATATGCACATTCCTGGCCTAACCCCAAGTGATTTTGGTTTAATAGGTCTAGAATAGGCACCAGAATAGGGTCTTATTAAAAATAAACTTTTAAATTTGAACTTACTTTACACTTGTAGGAAATTCATAAAATCGTACTGAGTCCTTTTATTTCCCTCACTTTACTTCCCCTAGTACTAACATTTTGCATAAACTTGGTACAATTTTTGATATTAGAAAATTGTCAGTGGTACAATATTACTAATCTACAGAGTTTATATGAATTTCACCAATTTTTCTATTTATGCCTTTTTCTGTGCCAGGCTTCGACATTGCATTTAGACATTTCTCTTTTCTCCAATCTGCAACAGTTTCTTGGTAATCTTCTCTTAATTAACCATTTTAGGTTTATATGATATCAGCTGATTTGCAATAAAGTTGGAGAAGATTGAATTAGAGGATCTTTGTCTATCATATGCAGAATTCCAGGGAAAATTCCCTGGAATTCCTCTGAATTATTATAGATACTATTATTTCTATGGATTGGTTACAGTTGTCTTGGATACATATAACTTCTCCCTTTTCCTTTTGCTTATCTTTTGGTATAAATCCTACAATATGCTTTTATTTGAACAGGATTTGTACTCCACAGGTACAGCTTTACTGAGTGGGCTGTCATTATGCCGGACTGTAATCCATTGATGTTACATTTCTGAATTGCAGATATATGTGATGCACTACTCTGCCATTTCATGAGTTGGCTTATTCAGGTGGTTCATATAAAACTGATTTTATAGAAAACATTTTTGTGCACTTTGCCTGTGTCTCACTGCTCTAGACCTGTGTTCATGTCTCAAATGTATCACTCAGTTTTTGAATAAGCTTGGATAAATATCTATCCTTTCTGCTTCTTATTTCCTAACTATAAAATGGAGACCCTGCAGTGGGATCACACCTGTGAACAGCCGTTGCACTCCAGCCTGGGCAACACAGCAAGACCCCATCTTGAAAAAAATATAGGGAGCCTAACATTGCCATGGAATGGTAGCTCTCAAGGAGACCTTAGATAGCGTTGAGTGCAAAGCACCAATTTAACATGTAAAAAAATTGAGACATAGTAAGGGTATGAACATACTAAGGTCAGCCATCCATTATTGAGAACAAAAAAAGTTAAACCCCAGGTCTCCCTACAGATTTGAACTTTTTCCGTAATCCCGATGCTCTAATGTACTGCACCATTATTACTCTTTCAACATTCTCTCAGAGGAAAGGGATCCCTCTTTCCAACGTTTGTCTCTGCCTCTACAAGAGATGCTCATTCCTCCTACTTTGATCTCTTTATGCCTTCTTCCCTATCTCCAAGTTTGTCAAGTTTTGTTGTTTTCCTTTAGCAAATGACAACAATAGTAATAAAATAATAATAAAAAAGAAATATTTCCTACTATTAATTATTCATACCATTGCATTTTCCATTTGTCCCCAAATCTCTTGAATATCTCTGCTTACTTAAAATTTAATTACTCCTTATTCCATCTTATTCTGTCTTCTTCCTTAAACTATTTACTGAAACATCACTTATTCATACCACTGGTGACCTACACATTTAAACATTCGAAGGCTTTTTTTTTTTTTTTTTTTTTTTTTTTTTGCTCTTCATCTTTCTTCACCTCTCCAAAGGAATTAAACTGTTAACCACATACTACTTCTTGAAACTATGGTCTCTCGGCTTTTCTAGTACTCCTCTCTCCCTGGTTATCTGTTCTTTCCAGCTGTCTTTCACACTGGTTTATTGTTCTTCACCGTTTTTTAAATATCATCATCCATCTGGCTACATTATTTTATAGTCACTGGTAATACACTCACTAGGTGTTTGTCTTGGTTTGTGTGCCAGAAATTCAGATCCTTCACCCTTTTTTGTCTGCTCAGTGAAAATAGATTTGAGCCTTTTAAATATTTTAATATCATACCAATTGTGGTATGATATTAAGCCGTGTCAATAGAGGGCACTGGAGTGACATTTCAGAAGAAAAGGGTTTTTCTTACTGGCTCAGTGCTTATGGAGAAGGCTCCTGCAACCAAGTTGGCTTCTCCAGTGTCCAGCTGCTGTGGTGTCCTCAACTTTCCCATGGCCCAGGGCGTAGGTGTGGGGGTTGTTTTTTGGCAACAGGCTCCTGCAGTCCACGCAGATTCTTCAGCACCCAGCACCCACAGCACTGACTTCTTTGGTATCCAGTTCCTGTGGTGAACAGTGGCCAGCAATATCCATCAGTCAGCAATGTCCCCTAGCAACTCACTAGGGTGATTTTGTAGTGGGATACCTCTAATAAGACACCTCCCTGTGAACAGCTTTTCCCAGAACTCTAGATGGCTGACTTTCCTGCCATTCATTGAGCCAGAGTTGTACCCTCCTTAACAAGGTCTTGATCTCAGCCTGCAGAACTTCTGCTTGAGTGCTGTAACTAAGCCCTATGGGTAGCGACTCCTTATACCTATTCCTAGAAATTTTACATTTCATTGTACTTCTTCCTTATCAATTCTTTATTACTCTAAGCTCCTATTATAATTGATAATTCTTTACATTAAATGTTTTCTCTTCAAAGTACTGAGTGGTTTCTCTCTCCCATTTGCACTCAGTATGATACAGCTTTTCCATTGTCATACAATCTGGTTTTCCCAGAGAGCACTGCCGTAGACAATGTTTTAAGTGCTACTACTTCTATTAGGAAGTAGAATTCTAAGGAAATAACAGTGAGGGGAAGGGGAAGTGAAATAAAGAAGGAGAAAGAAGATGG
The DNA here is from genome assembly GCF_009828535.3 of Hylobates moloch. Taxonomy (NCBI): domain Eukaryota; kingdom Metazoa; phylum Chordata; class Mammalia; order Primates; family Hylobatidae; genus Hylobates; species Hylobates moloch. The sequence continues at coordinate 132,459,099 of NW_026652279.1, forward strand.
ATTTGTAATTAAGCTGGAGGTAGCCATTGTTAACACATGTGCCTTTGATGGGTTAGTAGATTAGTTTGGACCATGTTTTGAAAGTCTGTGTGAACTAATGGAAGTCTATTTGGAGAAAGAAGAGAAAATAATTTATTTGCTGGCTCTTGACTTTCGCTGATCACTGTTTTCCTTCACAGTGCATTAGGTTCCTTGTACTAACTGTTTGTATGTGCAAGGGTGCCAAGCAAATCCCTCCTGTTGTCTCACATGCAGTGCCAAAAGGGATGTCTTGAAGCAAGAGGGTAAAGATACAAGGTGTGGGCACAAGGAGCAGGGCCTGCATAAGGATGCTCAGTGCCCCTGCAGCCCTTATGATTTTAGTGGTGACTTGGATGAAACAAGTAGCCAGGGTCCCAGAAACAAATAAGAATAAAAGTATGTGAGGAGGCACATATAATCCAGTGTACTTCACATAGAGTTTTATTAATGTCTGTGACTTGAACTACATTCTACAAGTAGATAAATCTCAAGTCTCTATCCTACCTGCACTTTCCCTCCTGAGAACCAGGCTATGCCTGTTCTTACAAATGCTTAAACAACAAACATGTGTGAATGCCTCACGAGTGCTATCTTACAAATGCTGTAGCTTGGGCATGTGTAAAACTGAATTCAGGCCCAGGGCGGTGGCTCACACCTGTAATCTTAGCACTTTGGGAGTCCAAGGCGGGAGGATTGTCTGAGCTCAGGAGTTCAAGACCAGCCTGGGCAACATGGTGAAACCCCATCTTGACTAAAATACAAAAAAATTAGCCAGGGGTTGCGGTGTGCACCTGTAGTCCCAGCTACTCGGGAAGCTGAGGCAGGAGAATTGCTTGAACCTGGGAGGTGGAGATTGCAGTGAGCCGAGATCGCGCCACTGCACTCCAGCCTGGGCAACAGAGCGAGACTCCATCTCCCCCCCACCAAAAAAAAAAAAACTGAATTCAATTTAATATTTTCAAAACATACTGTGCCTAATATCTTCACTCTTAGTCAACAGGGTCACCATCCATTTTTTTCTTCTTCAAAGATGGAAGCTTTGATTTTCCTTGGGATATCACTCACTGCCTTACTGATTCAAATTTAATTGCTCACTAAATCTTTTTTCATTTTCCTTTAGAAATGTCTCTCAAACTAGCTTCTACTTTTATTGTCACTGCCATGATCTTATCCCAGGTTTACTCTCACAACTCTCTCAAATTACTGCAGCAATGTCTACAACAGCCCCTCTCTAACCCCTTCAATATGATTATTATCTTTAAAAAAATAACTCTGTTACTTCTGTACTTTAAAACCCACCTTGGCTGCCCATTGGCTACAGACCAAAATCCAAATTCTTGGCATGCAAGGTCATTCATTGTACACCCCCAATTCATTGTACATCCTAAAGCCACGATTTCTTCTTACACTCACTCTCCTCTCCACCCAGCTTCTTTTCCTATATGGTGTTTTCATGCTTCTGCCTTACTGAACTTTCCAACATATGATGAATATTCCCACATTTTCAAGTTTCAGGACTTATGCAAATGTTTTTCCCATTGCTTAGAATAGGAAAAGAATCTCTACTTCTCATAAAACACAGGCTAAATGGCACCTCTGCAGTAACTTTCTTACAAGTTAAGTGTTCTCTTCTCTGAGCTCCCACAGCACATTTCTTTATCATTCTAAAAGGATTTTCATATTTTATGGTAATTTATTTGTTTTTACACCTGTATTACCTACTATATTGTGATATTCTCAAAGGCAGTGGCCACGTATTATTCATTCTTGTATATCTAGCACTCAGCATAACACTTGTGCATAAACCTCCCAATAAATATGTGTTGAATTGAATTTAAAAGAAATCATAGATGTAAAAGTATGTATGGATAGTATTATCAGCAAAGCAGCATTTCACTATGGCATGATATACATCTAATTTTGTACTTGCAAGATTCAGTGTTGATGCCATAGACACTTTGTCAACCATCCAAAAAGCAGCAGAGCTTTTTGCCAATGAGCAACAGCAGTGTATGTTGACAGTTTATTTCAGTACATTATATGGCACTCAACCAAAATTGAACAGCAAGAAAAGATGGAAAGAAAATGACTATTTTCTAGGCCTCCATCACTGCAGGTAGGACTAAATGGATTTCATGATGTTCATGTGCCTTGGTTTGCATCAACCCTTATGTGTAAATCAAATTGATCGTCCTAAGTTGTTTGGCCTGGGACTGTCATTCTAAGGCCCACAGTCATACAATGCTATATTACACTCTATTATTGTATACTACATCACAGCACACTGTATCTATTACAGTCATCTCATGTGGAATTACCTCTTTCAAAGGGATGAAACACACCCTAAATTATAATGGCCTCATCACTTGTACTAGCTTTAGTAGAAGAAGCCCTTTTAGCAACCATGTTATTACCTCTGGTATGATTAGTGGTAAGGTAGTATTTCATTCCAAGACTAAAATGTGTTTCAAGAAAAAATACAGATATTTTAAGTTATGTAAGATTAGCTTTAAAATTTATAGAACCATGTTCAGAAGTGGTTTTTTCTCCCTTGGAATTATATGATTATATATATGATGCTAAAGTTGAAGTTAACTTTCAGGCTAATTTGTAGGAAAAAGAGACATGATTTTTCAGATCTTTGCACTATAGATAAGGACACAAAACTTTCTATTTTTATAGAAATTTTGTATTTTCCAGGCCCAAATATGACAGTCAAAATCTGCCCAATTATTTGGACCTTTTGTCAAACAAATTGTAGAAGTTTATCACTGGCCTATCAGAAATAATTGTGTTTCCTCATCCATTGTCAAATTGTTAACTTATGGGTTATGTAAACACCAAAAATGCTCATTTTTCTTTCCTTGCTTTGGCTGGACGAAGCCTAGAGCAAAAAATTGTGGCCTGTATTTAGCAAGTACATAAGTCTTTATACATCGAATATTTCATATGAAGCTTCATCTCAAATTCACCTTAATTTCTTACTGTTTTTTATTATTCTCTCTCCACCTTCATTTATTTTAATCGATTTTAAGATGCCAAAATACCCATCTTTTATAAACTGGATTGATCTAATTTTAGGAACAAGATGAAACATAATAAATACATGCAAGAATAAAACTACTTCCTCTAATGAACTGTGTAATTTTTGCTCTTTGTCTCTGGTTATTTGCTTGGCTTAATGTAGCAGCAGAACCACATGAAAGAAACATCAAATATTCTACTGCAGTGGCTTTTAATGTATCAGCATAACCTGGGAAAATATCTTTTTAAGTTTTAAAGTAATCGTTCCTTTATGTGCCGCCCCTGGGAATTTTGACTCAAGTCTAGTATGGGACCCAGTTATTTATACCTTTTGGACAACTTCATAGATGAATCTAACAGATAGATAGATAGATAGATAGATAGATAAATAGATAGATAGATAGACAGATAGATAGATTCCAATTTTCAAAACCGAGTATTTGAGGAAAACAGGGTGAATCACCATTTGAAAATTAAAAAGAAGGTATAAACTTATATATATATGTATATTTATGATAGATAGGTGGTATAGATGATGATAATGAAGATGGATGGATGGAAAGTCAATTATTAAAATAAGGAAAAGTAAAAAGGAAACAACAGAAGATAGAATAAATATATTAATTTAAATTGATAAAGGACTAGCAAAAGTTATTGTATGTTGGAAACACATTAGGTATGTATAATAGTTTGAAAGATTTCTGAAAAACAATCACTCCTCCCTTCTATTTACAGACCATCAGGATAGGTTGGTAAATGCTATATTGGAGCACTTAGCAGGTGCTAAGGACTGTAAGAAGTATTTTATAACTTGTACCTGATTTCATGCTAGGATTACCCTTTGAGATAAGTATGATCATCATCACTTTTTGGATTAGCAAATTGAGAACTTTGAACATCTGTTCATAGTTACACATAAGTAGGAGTTGAAGACCCTGAATGTAGGTCCACATCTCTCACTCCCAAACCTGCAGGCCTGGTTACCATGGTCACAGTGCTCCTTCGATATATCTGTTTTTCACCTGATAGAATTCTGAATAATTCCAAATGAGCCCCTTTATGTTTTCTTAACTTCAAATATGGCAGGAGCCATCAGTTAGAAATATGTAAGAATTTACAATTACTGTTTCTTGAAGTTGGGAAAATCTAGGTAAACACTCGACTACTAATGAGGTCAGTGACTATTAAGGTTTTTAAGTTTTAAATATTCTAACATGTTATTTGAATAAATGGCACGGTAGCTTTTTTAAGATTAATGGAGCATATGCCCAGATTCCTTTGATCCTAGATTCATTAACCCATGCCTCACTGATTTTTACTCAGCATTTCTATCCAGACAGAATTATACCTTTAAAAGCAATGATGCATGTAAGTTGATATTCCATAGAGTAAAAAGGCTACACTTGAATATGTTGTTGTTTTTGTTGTTCCCCAATGTTCTTTCCACCTGAATTATGGTATGCATTTGGTCTCACATATTTTTGTAATATTAGAGTTGGTTTATGATATTTTTAAAATATTTAACCAGGAATAAAAATGTATCTAAAGCATTCAATATTTTATGTATTTGGTAAAAATGGTTCGTAGTACTTTTAATTCTATGGCTAGCATATATGTCTATTGTTAGAAATGCAGTAGTTAGTTTTGTTTACTATTGGTGATAATTTAATATAATTATTTACTATATTTACTTTGCTAATTTTGAACTGAGTTATATATAATTTGATAATGTATACCTTTTAAGTATTGTCCTTAAACTGAAAAAATTTAGCTTGTAAAATAAAATCTTAAATGTTAAAGCTAAAACTGTGTGTACATCGTGCACCTGAATTGAATAGGTCCCAGATTTTTTATTCAGCCAGCATTCCTTGAACATGTGGGGCAATTTTATTGTCAACTTTGGGCTGCTTGAATGTATTCACTTTAAATAGGAAATCAACTGAGTTTTGAATTTCATAATACACGATGGGTCTCTGAATATTCTACTTATGTTGGAAAGATCCCCATAAAAGCAGAGCACGGTAACTACATTCAATGGGAATTACAAAAAAGGCAGAGCTGTCATTATGGGGAACCAAAACAAGTAGCTAATACCAGATACTCTTTGTATTTCCAAATACTTCCTATTAAATGTAAATATGCTAAAGGAGTTTGAAAGAATACTTTGGCTAGTACTCGTTAATGCATTAGGAGGGAATCTTTTATCAATTTTACTGACTTTAGATGTGTCCTGTTGTCCAAATATCTCTGTGAATCTCCGTTCTCTACTCTTAGTACCAGTAGAAAAAAATGAGTACAATTAGTTTGAGTACTCACCTGTGCTAAACATTGTGCTTCAAATTCTTAGCATACATTATACTATATAATTTCCATAACTATCTTATGAGATAAGTGTCCTTTCCCCGTTACAATAATGAAGAACCTGAGGCTTAAAGAGGTAAATCTAAGTACCCTAGGTTAAAGAGCTGGTAAATGACAGAATCGTGGATTTGAACCAAGGATTCAGATTCCAAAGTCCGTGCCCTTCATCACTCCTGCAATATTTATCTCCTTCTCCTTCACAAACAGAATTCCTCCATTGCCAATGGATTTATTAGAAGCCAGCACACTTATATTTCTGCATTCTTCTATTTATTTTATTGATGAAACATTATTTTAAGAATATCAACTATTGCAGATAAATCTCTTCTGGAGTTTAGAACTAGTTCATCAATTCTTGCTTATTCCATTAGCTAAAAAGTAGGCTTGTTTTGTGGTCCTGTGTTAAGATTACCTCGAAATATGAAAGATCTCTATGTCTCACACTGGTGTAGAAATTTGTGGAAAGGCAGTAATGTCATTTTGGCAGTATATCATCCTGAATCAGAAACTAAAGCATGCAAACTGAAATTGATTTGTAACAGGTACCTTATTAGAAGCACAAACATCAAGAAAACTAGAATCAATGTTGAAACAAAAATTTGTCTTGTAAGCAATCCTGAGTGAAATGTGTTGACACAGCATCACATTCTGTAGCCCCATTTTTGCATGCTTTTCAAAGCACAGCTATCTCAGGCTGAGGGAGATGAATAATTGACTGATCACTGCATAATTCAACATAGTGTTGTAAAAATTCAAGGTCTGGCAAATTTGAAGCTTTTCTTTTTTATTGAGACTGAGGTTAAAGTTTCAATCAACCTTGAAGAAACATTTAAATAGCACAAGGATATATGATTTATTAAAGTGCATATTATTCTTTCTTATATTCCCTCCTTCTTCATTAAGCTTCCTCACATAACGCATATATAAAGTTAAAAGAGTATCTATAAGGTTTAGTGGAGCTCCGCCTGTACTGACTTCAAAAGCACTAATATCATCAATGTCTGAGCACACTTATCAAGCAAAGAAACTCAAATAAATTGCTTTCTATATGTCCCATTATATTTTTATTTGTGAAATATGCTGAGTTTTATCTAGTATATTCTAAAATTTCTGCTAAAACATCATCATCAACAACAATGCATGGAGTTATTTTTCATCCAATCCATTTTCCTAGGAATTGTTATTATTACAACCCAGGTACTCTCTTCAAACCCAGAATATAAGTTGAAAAACATAAAAACAGAGGCCTTGCCAAAAAAGGAGAAAGCAATCAACTTTGACAGGGAAGTACCAAAAGAGGAAAAAGCTGCTTCTGTTTAATTAAGTGGAAGAGATCTTAAGAATTATTGGGGATTACTTTAAATTGGATTATATTTATTTTCAAATAAAGATTACATTTTTAATTTTCAAGATTATTAAAATTCTACCTATTTAATTTATCTTAAAAAATTCTGAAAAAATCCTTTATATTATGCTTCGTATTAACACTTAATAATTATTTCATTACCTGAATTGACAATTTTATAGGTATCCTAAGAAACATTTAGAAATTATTTACCTTTGGATATTTCTAAGAGATACATAAATTAAAAATCTGTTTTTGTACAAAAATTTGGTTTGGGTACAATAAGATTTTTCTGATATGTGAAAGATGCATTTTATTAATTTACATATATTAAGAAAGTTTTTAAAATTATATTCAATGTAAATTGGAGAAAACAGGATGAATGGCAAGTTTTCTGTGAACAGAAGCAATTGATTTTTGCATCACAAGTAGCCTTCATCATAAAATAACCAACTTTAAACTGAAGTATTTGAGAACATTTAGTTCAATCCTGCATACTTAAATAGGATAAAAAGTTTAGCATAATTATACTAGCTTGTAACCAGACTGTAATAATTGTGCAATGTATAACCAAGATATGACATAAAATAAGCAGAAAACAGGCATGTTATTTTAGAAAATCTGACAGTCTCACTGGGGAGCAAAATGTTAGTATATAAAGCAATTAACTAACAAGCATAATGATTTTCTATTTCTCCTTTTGAAATAGTTTTTCCAAACCCTAAACAAACACTGTTATGGCATAGTGTCAAAGAAGAATTATAAAATAAAGTGAACAACAGAGCTTAATAAATTTTCATGTTTCAGAAAGTGATTTAGGAGATAAGACACTGTCATTAAGAATTATGAATCTCTTTTAAATATCATCATGAAGTTAGATACAAAACTGAAACAGTCTTCTTTTTCTAGTGTAACTTAAGTGCTGAAATCAGTTGAACATATAAGGTCTAAATCAGGAAGTCACATACCCCAGATACTGTTTTTCAACTTCTTCAGTCATATAGATTGCCCTGAATTGCATAAAACATTTTTCTCTTGCAACTTACTTAGCAGTTCCTTGGGCTGTCTAATGAACTAAAAGATTATCATTATTGTTAGGTGCACAGGAGTGTAGGCTGCATGGCACACACTGTTGATTTGATACCCTCTATGATGACAGTATATGGTTCACCGACTTGGTTAAACAGCACATCAGCAGCAGTGATGGGTGATCAATCTCATTCCCCATAGCATTGCTCCCCAAAGAGTCATTATTGAGAACAAAATGAGAAAAGGATATCAGAGGGAATCATTGGGTCTATGGCTTAAAAACAAAAAAAAAAAAACCTAAGAAAATAAATGAATAAGAAGAGTCTTGGGAAAATGCATTTTTTAAAAACTTGTTATAAAGAGAGGCAAAGAGACTGATTAATATCGTGGAAAATGGCAACTTTATTTTCACACTTACCACAAGTACGCATCATTGTCAAGGACTCAATAGCAGCTTATTATGCTAGCATATTTAAATGGAACTTCCCTTTCATTACTATATTCATTTAAAAAAATAAATTAAAAGATGCACACAAGGTATCAGAATCTCAACTACCAATGGCCAATACCTAGTACAAATGGAAAACTAAGTTTAATTTTCTAAATTTAAGATTAACATTCTTAATATTAACATCATATGAATTTTCGTTTTGCTGTTCTATATCAAAGGATGAAAAATCAACAGTGTAACTAGAATAAAAAGCCAATTCTAAAATAGAAACTTATTTCTAAAGTGATTTAGTTGAAAAAATCTAATTCTTATTTCTTCCTTTACAACTATACAGGTTGAGAATGTTAATAAGCATTCCTAGTAAGGTACAATAACTGGAACTAATATTTTTCCCATGTGAATTTCCCTTATAGGAACTTGATTATCTTGTAAGGCAGAGAAAAATTGTTAGGGAATGTTGTAATCCAGAAAATGAAAATGTTCATTATAATAACTCACATTTATTGAGTTCTTATGATATCTCAGTTACTTGCTAAGAATTTTACATACATTCTCTCATTTAATCCTCATAGTATCTCTGAGGTAGTTTCTATTAGTTATCTGTTTTACACATGAGGAAACTGAGGCCTAGAAAAGGATTAAATAGCTTGTTTAAGGTTATAACATTTGTGAGAGTTGGAATAACAAGTTGAAACAAGAGAGTTTGACTTTAAATTCTACCTTATTAAATACCGTGCATTTTTACTTATCTTGAAAGTTTGCTTCAAATTTGCAGAGAACATTGCTTTTACGTCTAGGAACCAAATTTTCTGAATCTTATAGTAGGAAATATCGTTTGGTAAATGAAAGACATAACTTTAAAAAATATTTAAGTTTTACTCACCCTGCCCACTTTTGGTTTTGTTTTGTTTTTGTTTTTGTTTCTGTTTTTCTATCAAGTTAGTTACTCTCGGTACTGTTACAGAAAACCCTTATCAAAATGTCTTACAATGGGAAATGTTAGTGTTTTACATAAAAACAATTAACAAAGCTAGTTCCAGGGCTAGGTGAATTTAACAGCTTCATGACTTAACCAGGAGCTCAGGTACTTTCTTTATTATCCCTTTTATTTATTTATTTATTTATTTATTTGAGGCAGAATCTCTCACTCTGTTGCCCAGGGTGGAGTGCAGTGGTACAATCATAGCTCACTGCAGTCTTGAACGTCTAGGCTCAAGCAGTCCTCCCTCCTCAGCCTCCCAAGTTGCTGGGACTACAGGTGTGAGCCATGCCAACCTTCTTCTTTATTATCTATCTTCCCATTCTCCCCAAAGTGACCTTCTTAGATTCACAAGATGGCTCCAGAAGTTCCAGATATCATATCCAGACATGATAGTGTGCAGCAAAAAAAAAAAAAAAAAAAAAAGGAAACACCTTTCAAAGAGTCTCCTGGAACTTCTCTCATGTCTCTTTGAGCAAAATTTTGTTGTATGTCTGTGTCTATACCAGTTCTAAAAGAAGAGAATGGAACCACCATAATCAGTTAGCCCTGTATGATTCAGCTCTTGCTAGGAATGGATGAGACCTCTTCTTCCAAAGGATAAGGACAGCTTATGACAGGTGGATTCCAGAACTAAATTAGGCCACTTTACAAAGAAGAAAGGGCAAAAAGAATGTAAATAGTTGTAGTGTCCAATGAAAAATGGCATATAGATTAAGAGCATGGATGGATTTAAACAGGTTGGATTCATATTATTGTGCCATAATTTGTAAGTTATGAAGTTATGTGGCCTTTTGAAAATTTCTTAGTCTCTCTGTGCCTTTCTCCTCTCTTGTAAAGTAAAATCCATAATAGTGACTATTTCCTAGAGTAGTTTTAAGGTTGAAATGTGTTAAAATGTGTATAGAACTGAGAACAGTGCCTAGCCCATATGACAGCATCTATGTCTGAAATTTCCAAACGTATTTTAAAGCTCACATTATAGGAGTTTCTCGTTTCTGGTCCAGCATGTTAGTAGCTTGGAAGACACTGCTCCATTCTCACAACAAGTAAAAAGCTGAACAAACCAAAAAATCAACAACTCTTCTTAGATCCATCAGAGAAGTGAAGTTGCAGGGCAATCTGATGCTCCCCAAATTGAAGAGGCAGACAGACTGATATTGAGAATCACAACTTACCAGAGCTGAAACCCATAAGCAGAAACTTCTGTGGTAACCAGTGCAAGGTAGGAAAATCTGAATCCTAATTCATGAATTGATGAAGGCTCAGCATAGACAAATCTGATCATTTAAAACTCTAGGGGACCCAGTCATGGGGTTGGGTTGGGGGGGGGGCTCACATTTTTGTTACTATACTACATTTCTAATGCAATGTAATATAAGGACTTATTCTGAGGACTTTTAGGGGATAATATGAATGAAGATTCAATCATCCAGAAAGCTATTGTGTGCTATAATCAGATTTATTATCCTTTATAAATTTCATTATAACTTTAGAAAAGATCATTTGAGTTACTAGATTTGGTTGCATAACAAATGTATTGAAAATTCTTATGACATTTGCTTTAAATTATATAGTTTCTACTTGTTTTCACTGTCTTAAAACACTGCAGTGGTGAATGAAACAGATCTAATACCTGCCTATAAAAATTATGTAATAGCAAGGTGACAGACTATAAATAACTAATTATTATACACAATTGATTACTGGCTTGTCATTGTGTGAATTACTATGAGGAAATATAAGATGTAATTGGAACTTATAGCTGAGGAACCAGGTCTAGTTTTAAGAAGTCAGGGTCCTGATAACTGGGTAAAGCTATGAAGAGTTAGGAATAATATATTAGGTGAAAGTACATTGGAAAATCATTTAGAGGTCAGCATGTGTGAGGCCACTCAGTGGAGATTAATAAAACCAACATCTGGGAAAGTCGAACTTTCACAACAAAAGAAAGAGTGTCAAAAGATGAGACTGGCAAGTCAGAATAAATGACATATGAAGAGTCTTGTCAAGCATGGTGAGAAATGTAGTTATTATTCTACAAGCAACAGCAATGTATTACAGCTTTTTTTTTAACACTGGTAGGATGTATTCTTCAGTGGACACTCACTATTATGGGAAGACAATACTTTCCATACTATATGGAAGTACTGTATATCATCCGACATGGACTTGGATGACTTCAATCTAGTCTTCGCATACTAGGTGAGGGATAGTATTTTGGACTAGGGTTTTAAGAGAAGACATAAAAACATACCTGAAAGTACAGTCAAGAGGATTTGTTGATTAAATGTCTATGGAATATAGATATATAGTACAAAAAAACTCTCTCTTTTACTATCTTTATTAACAAAAATTAGGCCCTTATTGATGTTTGAAGAGATGGTGGGCTGCCCCTTACATGGCTATGACACTTTTGTGAAGCAGCTTTAAACCTCCCCTTGCAGCTGAAGCAACATAATCATTTCACATCGCTGTCAAGAAGAATGCACCAATACAATATGCACTTAGAGTTTATGGAAATGAGGAGAAGGAAGTCTTTTCAAATTTTGGCTGAACTAAAAACCTCAACATTTGTAAGACATATGGATAAGTAAATAGATAGCTATATATTGTCAGCATATTTGGTAAAAATCCCACATCTGCCTAATTTAAAATTAATACTTTCATCCCATTGTATAGTATCAGTTGTATTAATCTGAAAAATTCTGAGAACAATGGTATAATTTCAAATAAATTAAAAGGAAATAATAAAAGTAATAGAAGAAAACAAAATAACCCCAAAGATAAATTATTGAGGATTAAACAGGCCAAAAGTTTGTTTTTTGAAAAGTCTAATGAAATAGATAAACTTCTGGAAACATTGATCGAGATAGTAAAAAGAGCCAAGAAACAATATCATCAGAGTAATAATAAAAGCAGAGATATTACTATAGATGCAAGTGGGATTAAACAATGCTTCTCAATATTTAATGTGCTTATAAATGACTTGATGATTGTATTCGTTTGCTAGGGCTGCTATAACAAAAAGAGATTGGGTGACTTATAGAAATAAATTTATTTACTTAAGGAGGCTAGAAGTTCAAGATCAAAGTGTCAACAGAGTTGGTTTCCACATAAGGCCCCTTTCCTTGCCTTGTAGATGGCTTTCATCTGTGTCCTTAAATGGCCTCTCCTCAGTACTCTCACACATTCCTGGTGTCTCCTCTTCTTCCTATTTTTTCTTTTATTTTTAGTTGGCACATAACAATTGTACATATTTATGGGATGCAAAGTGATATTTCAATACATGTATACAATGTGTAATAATCAAATCAGGGTAATTAGCATATCCATCACCCCAAGCATGTACCATTTCTTGGTGGTGTGAACATTCAAAATCCTCTCTTCCAGTTTTTTGAATATACACCTTAAATTATTGTTAACCATATTCAGCCTATAGTGCTGCAGAACACCAGCACACATCTCTCCTATCTCATTGTAATTTTGTATCTGTTAACCAACCTCTTTCTACCATGCCCTTCCTTCAGTACCTCCAAGCCTCTCTTACCTGCATTTCTACTCTCTACTTCCTCTTTTTATAAGGTCACCAGCCATATTGAATTTGGACCTACCCATAAGACCGTATTTAATCTTAATTACCTATATAAAGGTCCTATCTCCAAATACAAGTCAAATTCTGACTAATTGGGAGTTAGGACTTCAACATAGAGCCTTGAAGAAGACACACTTCAATCCATCACAGGGACTTCCTTCAGTAGCTCTGAGATGGGACTCAAGGTTGAGCATTTTTTAAAAGCTCCCAAACGATGCCAGTGCTGCCTAACTGCAGAACACACCTTGAGTTGCAAGGAATAAAATGGATTAACAGAAAATATTTCAATAACTATAAGATGTTATAATGAAAAACTTAGATTAAAAGGAGAAATTCCTAGTAAAATGTAGATTAATAAAATTGATTCAAGAAAATAATGAGCTTTACATGGTCTCATAATTATAAAAAATTTACATCAATATTTTGAAAGTAAAAAAAAATGTGGCAGAGAAATAAACCAAGACAGCCTTAGAAATGTGTACTTTCAACATTCACAGGGAGAAATTTTGAGTCCTATAAAAACATTTCATGGGAAGTAAGAGGTAACATTTCCCGACCAGTTTTATGAGGCTAGTATAAACTTGACACTCTATCCAGACAAAGGCAGTACAAGAACAAAAACTAAAAATCTAATTTCACATGATGCTTAGTCAAATGCCAAATATTAGCCAAATGAAGCTAGCAATGTATAAAAGGAATACTTATATATTATCCCCATTACGTGCATTCCATGCATGCAAAGATTGTTTTTAAAAGTATTTTCAAAAAGGTACGTTAACCTATTAAAAAAAGTCTTAAAACTCATCTCCATAAAGAGAGAATAGTAATTCGATGAAATTCAAACTCCATTCATGAGACATGCTCTTGGTAAACTAGAAATAGAAGAGTGATATGGTAGGTCTGATGTGGGACCTGAGAAACTGCCCTTTTTAGCACTTCCCAGGTGTTACCGAAGCTGCTGATGAGGGAACCACACCCTGAGACCATGGTATATAGTACAATAAGGCCCACATTGCTGTTTAATTCTTTCTTGGCTTAGTTAGCATTGAAAAGTAGCAAAAATTCCATACACTGTCAAAGCCATCAAATTTATGTGTACTGTTAGATGCACAGATTATAAGTTGAAGGTATAATTTTATTGCATTGAAAATTAATAATGATGCAATCCTTATTTTCTCAGATAGCAGCCTAAGACTTACAACAGTACAGTAGGGTTACTATTGAAATTTAAATTCAATAAAACCATTTCATGAGGCTAGAATAAAGAGAAGTAGCATGCATATGTGTGTGTATGCCTACGTATCACTTTCTAAAACTACAGGAAACAGACATATGTATACAAATACACACATGTTTTTTTAAGGAAGTTGCCAGGAGCTGGCTCACATGATATATCTTTGTTTATAGTCCTGATACCTGACAGCCTTCTGTTGAATCCAGCTGGAATCACGAGGTGCACCAATGTTCCTGGTAAGTTTTACGAAATTCATTCTCATCACCTGTCTATGTACACTTTGTACTCCTCATCCTGGTTGAATTGATAGGGGTGAAGAGCAGGTAGACCCAGAGGGACATCTGTACAAAAATCTGCTATTTCATACTCAAAACCTCTTTCCCTTACATCAGTGGTCCTCAACTAGAAGTGGATTTGCCCCCAGAGTATATTTATCAATGTCTGAAGACATTTTGGGTTGTCACAACTAGGAGTGGGGTATGGGGAGTGGAACTTATATCTTGTGGATAGAGGCCTAGGATACTGCTTAACATTCTACAATGCACAGGATAGCTCCCCACAGCAAGGCTCATCTCTCTTTTCCTTTGTCCTTCCTTGCCTCTTACTGTCCCTCTCCCTCTCTCCCTTAATAGTATATTTCCTCCCAGGATAATATACCTTAATGGTATATTTGTTTTATCCCAAAATATTCCCACCACGTCGATCCTCCAAATATTTCCAGAATGTCTGAATTGAAAGTTACAGCACTTCATCTTTAAGGTCCTCGACAACATGGGTATTATTTCAAAGGATATTTCAGGAACCTTCACCCTGCCCCACCTCTAGCACAACAATCTGTATGCAGATGATACTCAATAGATGTCATTGGATATAATGAAATGACATTTTTCTACAGAGAAAGGCTCTTTCTAATATTATTAGAAATGAAGATAGTTATATGATGAATAGCTCACACAAATATAGAAAAAATATTAATTTCCCCCTAATTTGTATTTGTGCATAGCACCTGAGAGAAATATAAATGTAGGGGTTTCTTTTAAAATGATTATAAAATATTTTGTTGCTCTTTCATATCTCTAGATTTGATTATATCTGTTTCCAGTGTAAACAGAGTACATTTTTAAAGTGAATAACTAAACATATTCAGGACTTGAATTATATAATTTTAAATTCCAGAGCAAATAATAATTGAAATGTTCTAAATATATTCCTAATTTAGCATTTAAATTTCTAAAATATGCACTTTGTCCTTATCCATCACCTATTCCAATTCTTATAGAATATACAGGTAAAACAGTATTCATTTTGGACCTTGTTTGATGGAATTTTTTGGGCAGGAGGAAGCAGAAAATAAAGTGGACAGTAAAATGGCTCCTTTGGTAATAATCTAAGACTACATAAAAATCCACCAGAAGAATAAATTTAGGTTTCTTAGGGCTAGTTGTTCCACCTAAGCATTAGTGTTTACCAAATAGAATAGATGAGGCAACACAAATTCACAAATTAATTAATTACACTGACTTACTTATAATCCTTAACAAATTAGACAACTGGGCAACGCCCAAGAATATTTGAGCTTATATTTCAATGTTATTCTTTTTATTTACTAGCCAAATCTATAACCCCTTTAAAAGTTAGCTTCCTTTTTTCACCAACTACTCCACAGAATTTTGTCTATGATGAAATAAAAAGTTAAATAACGGGTCACACTCTGGCCTTAGTTTTTACTTACTTGGTTTCTAATGTAGCATTTTCATTATAATATTATTAACATGACAAGACCTGATGCCTGCATCCATTGGGAGAGGTATTTACCCTGTTGGGTCTTAATGAAGTCCGTGAATATACCTGATTGCATTCCAACTACACTCTTGATCTACCTCACCCTTTTGATTACAAAATGGTAAGCACTGACCATCTTCCCCCACAAAACTAGTCTCTTTCACCTGAAATACTTCTGACTTATCTGTTTGTAAATATTCTATTTTTAATAGCTGGACAAATTCCAATATACTATACTTTATACTTTAATAGTTGGACAAATTCCAATATACTATATGTTCTAATATACTATATTTGTTCATGTTAAATAAAATCAACAATCTCCTTTATACAGATCTTTATAATATTTTTCTTCTTATAGAAAGAAGTCCACCTTTTCATTTCCCATACACTCACCAGCTAATTGTAACTTTCGATAAAACATTCTATGTAATATAATTTATTCTATTTAATTTCATCCATGAAAACCAGTTCCAAATCCCAGTTAACTTCCAAAGTAACAGCTACACTGTTTCTCTTATCTGGCAAAAGTGGCAAGATTGGTTTTAGGCAACATGTGGTAGAAAAAGTCTATTTAGTAAGGGTATACCAAAGTAGAATCTCATTTCCCAAGTTGCTAATGAAATTTAAATGAGTATGTTTTTGTTTTTCACAGAGTGTAAAATTTAAACTATGACTTTTCATATAGATTTATCATAAATTTCTTCAAATTCTAATGCATCTGATGATTCTCTCATTGAACAATGTATCTATAAATGAAGAAAAATTATTTAAGCCTGGTCTTCCTTGGACATACGTTTTAAATTAAAAATAAAAGACATTTCTTAGGATCTGAAGAGCAAATAGAACTGGAAGACTGTGCTGTCATTATAAAAACATATGCACAACTTTCCATGTGAAGAATCTGGTGTAAAATATCTCTGATTGGGCATTAGAAGTAGGACGGTGTAGCAAAAAATAGCTCTACTCTTCCATGGATGATTCAGCATTGCCTCGTATTCAGGAGCTATAAATTACATGCCAAACAAAGTGCCTGAAGGAGCAGATGCTGGAATGTTCATGTCCTAAACATGTAACCCTGTTAGTATCAAAGCAGCTTACCGGTAGATGCATCAACACCCAAGGACCATTTGACCACATTCCCAGAGCTTTCTAATACGAAAGACTTTAGGAAATGAAAGATAATCTACCATGGCTTTCATCCCTATCCCCTCGGACTCTATTATAATCACCTTGTGTTACAAAATCAAATTGCTTGCCTCCCAAGAGCTACTTTTTAGTCTGGGTGGATTTTACTTATCCTCCAAACAACCAAAAATAATCAAGATGATTGTCTTAGTTTGACAATGTCTGATAGCTTTTGCATAATCACGTCAGAAAGGCTTTCTTTTCTTTTTTTTTTTTTAAGGAAATTCCTTCGGATAAACCAACACTGTGTATAATTTATGTATATTAAAAGCAACATTATTAATTTATGTCAAATAAAAACTTATAAACAGTTGTATTTAAAAAGTAGAGTTTCAGTCTATCTGAATTTAGAGATCTTAATGACATCACTAAGAAATGAGCCAAAAATGTCTACTCTTCTTATGTTCTTTAATCTACCTTTTGTCCTTGAAATATTTTTCTTTGATATAGGTCTGCCTAAAATCAATAGCAAATAAAAATTTTAAAAATAGCAAACTCACTAATATAAACGTATACAAAATTATTTAAAAGCAGTAAAGTAAATAATATTTAAAGTGTTTCTCTCTAAATAAAATAAATTATCAGTTATGAGGGAGAATCTAAACCAATTTTTAGCGAGATTGCCAGAAGAAACAGTGAGCATAAATTTAATGCAGACTTAAGTTTGAAATTACACAGATCAGATGTGTCATTGCTTTTGTATATTCTTACCTCTCATGGCTTTGGTCAGTCTTCAGAGCTGCATTGCCTCTGGAATCCTAGTATGAACTTGTCTGCTTGATGATGAACAAGGTTATAAAATACAATCAACTCTATCTAGTCCTATGTGAGACCAGTGGTAATACGTGTTTTTTCAAGAACCATTACCTCTTGTTCAATCAGCTTTTTATCTTTCTGAATATGCACAGGTACTGGTACTCTAGATTGAAACTCTAGCCTAAGTAACTGGTTAGATAAATTCATATAACTATAAAATTATACATTTCTGAAAATGAATATAAGTAACAAGGGGAAATCAGGAATTCTCTTACTCATTGTTACAACTGAAAGCTAAAAACTAAAAGTTGACCAGAAAATGTGTATGTTTAGAGTTAAGGTTACTAGGAATCCCTAAGAATATGAAAATTACACAAATATTTGAAAACCAACTAACCATTTCTAAATAGCCAACAGTAAATTAAGAAAACAAAATAGAAATTATAAAATGCTTTGAACTGAAAACAATCTAAATAAATTATTCTAAAATCAGATCTAGAAATATAAAAAAATAGAATAAAAACTGGGTTTCATTCTCCAAGATTCAAAAGTCAATCATATTGATTTATGATATTAACAATCTAAAAAAGGAAAATCAAATGACCATCTCAATAGAGACAGAAAATAATATTTTACACAATTCAACAACTCATCCAGAAAAAAAAAAACTCATCAAACTAGAAACAGAAGAAAAATTCTACAAACTGATAAAGGACCTATAAAAACTTACAAATGACATCATATTTAATAGTAAAAGACTAAATATTTTTCTCTTAAGATCAGGAACAAGACAAGGATGTCCACTCTCACCATTTCTATTCAACATCGTACTAGAGATTATAGGCAGTAAAATAAAGAAAATATATAATAAAAGTAGCTTGTTGAGTAAAGAAGGTATAAAACACCTTTTGTTCAAAGGCAAAATTATAGTCTATGTAAAAAATTTTAAAGCATCTACAAAAAAAAAGCTACTAGAAGTAATAAGTGAATTTAGCAAGACTGAAGGGTACAACATCAGTGTAAAAAATACTATATTTCTATACAGAAGTAATGAACAATCAGCAATTGTATTAGACAGGAATACTAGAAATTAATTTAAAAAAATTAAAATTTTTAAAGCACAGAAATAAATGGAAAATATACTGTAGTAATAGATCAAAAGATTCCATATTATTAAGATGTCAGAAATAGACCCACATATTTGTGGATGACAAATTTATGATTAAGATACAAATGCATACCAATGAGAAAGTCTAATCTTTTCAACACATGATGCTAGAAAAATTAGATATCCATATTTTAAAAACAAACTTCAATTCATATTTAATGCCAGATGTAAAAACTAAATTAAAACAAATAAGAAAAACTAAAATTATATATCTTCCTGAAGAAAACATGAGGAAAAATTTGGTGACCTTGATTAGGCAAATAATTTTTATTGGGGGCACCCAAGATACAATATATTAAATATTAGACTCATCAAATTTAATAATTTCTACTCTTTGAATGTCACTATTAAGAGATGAAAAGTAAAACCACAAAGTCTAAAACACTTACAAATCATACACCTGATAAAGAACTTGTATCTAGAATATATAAAGAACTCTACAAACATAAAAAGGAAACACTTCCAGAATGACAGAGTAAAGACCTCCAAAAATCTAATTCTCCAGAAAAGCAATGAGATATATGGCAAAAAATAAAAGTCAAAATCAATTTTTTTAACTCTGAGAATTAATTAAAGGCTTGCAACAACCTGAGGCATGTTTATTAATTTTTTTTAAAGTGACTGTTATTAAGGGCATTAAGATTAAGGACATTAAGGACATTAAAATGTCCTATTCCCACATTTCTCTCTCCATATTTCTCTCTCCACTCCAATAGCCTTGAAGACCAGCAGAATTAGAACAACAGTAACTATCGAAACAACAGTCGCTAGATGGGGCAGAATAGATTTGAAGCTCCACAAAAAAATCTATTTTCAGAAAATTATTACTATTTGACCTGAAAACTCCTAAAAGCCCCATTCACATAGCTTGACATTATTTGACCTGACAGAACTCATTCAGTGAGGAAAGCCCTATGATCAGAGTGTATGTTAAAAAAAAAAAAAAAGTAGTGATTTGTTACATTGCTACTGCCTGATGTTAATTGGAGCAAACAAAAGGATAGACAGAAAGATGAAAAGAAAAATTAGAGAATATGATGTGCCTAGTAGGTTTTGAAAAGTTCCAACATTTCCTGGGGAACCAGAAAGGCATGGCTTGTGTAAGGCTGTGTGCATAAGACATAAGAAGGCCCAACTTTTTACTCCTGGCTGGCCACAGGGCTATGCACCAGCTGGGAGTGAAGGTGAAGGTGAAGTTGCAAACTGCCAGAGTGTGGAATGCATGTTCCAACCAATATTCACAGAGAGAGAAAAGGGGCAAAATGTATAGTTGTTCGGAGATTTATTGGTTGAAGGCATTTAGGAACTCTCTGTTCAATCACTGGTTGACCACTAAGGAAGCCACCTCGAAGTTATTCCAGCAGCTGCGGATTTTAGAGAATTAGTCGAAAAAGCTTACTAAATACATAAATACCAACAAGAACAACAATAAACAGCAACAAAAACAAATATGATAAGCAGAGAGGCTGACTGCCATTGTTGCCCAATTATATTATTTAAAATGTCCAGTTTTCAACAAATAATGATTTTAAAAATGCAAAAAGAAAAAAAAACCCAGCAAAGTGTGGCTAATACTCAGGAAAATGGAATAGAAATTGTCCCTGAGGAAGCCCAGATGCTGGATTTACTAGATAAAGACTTTAACTATTATAGATATTTTGAAAAAAACTAAAGGAAACAATTTCTAAAGCATAACAGGAGAGTATGAGAAAGTTTCTCACCAAATGGAGAATATCGATAAAAAGATAGAAATGATTTTTTTAAAAGACCAAATAGAAATTTGGGAATTGAAAAAGTATAATAACTGAAATTTAAAAATTCATGAGAGATGCTAAAATTATATTGCTTTCAATTCCTGAGATACGATGAAAAGCATTCTATCCAAGAAGCTCAACAAACTTCAAGTAGAATAAACTCAAAAAAATTATTATCTTTGCTATGGGTAGACACCTGACCCAAGTAAGAACAAAGTTTATTTCTTATCAAAATTGAATTGATTCACTTTAATACAAGCTTTCTGGACAGGTGCACATTTTTGTCAGCATCAGGCAGTTTACCTATGTAGAAAAAGGTAAAATTGACTCTTTAAGGGATTCCCTGGTTCTGATGACATAAATAGCAAGCAAAAGAAGCATTAGCAAAGACTATAAAAGAACAGTTGAGTTAATTGAAAAAGAAATATGAGAGAGAAGTTTCATGGAAGGGGAGGAAAAGACTTTCAACTGGTTCTAATAGTCAAAGATTCTAAATGTTGTGAAATCTGTTTAACCTGTCCACCTTTTATTAAGGAGAAATGTAGTCCTATTTATACATGTGTTCGTAATAGAGTTTTATGATGGTTTACACAGACCAGAAGTAATGAAATGGTGTCTTCACTGGCAGAAATTTTGCCTGCATGTAATTTCATGATAGTTTGCATTTTCTTGAAATATATAGCTTGTCTAACTAGTTTTTAGTTAATAAAAATAAGCAAGCTACTGCATGACAATGACATCCTCTAAAATCACTGTAAATACTTAGAAATAATAAACCCAAAAGTGAAGAACAAGGACTGTATTAGGGTTCTCTCTAGAAGGACTAAACTATATATATATATCTATAGTGACTGAACTATATATATAGTTACTGAACTATATATATAGTTATATAGTAATATATCTAGTTATATAGTTTTATATAGTTATATAGTTATATAACTTTTAGCAAAGACTACAAAATATATAAAATATAATATATTGTTATATAACTATATATATATTCTATTAGTTCTGTCCCTCTAGAGTTTATATATATATATATATAAACTAAACTCCCATATATATATATATGAGTTTATTAAGTATTAACTCACATGATCACAAAGTCCCACAATAGGCCATCTGCAAGCTAAAGAGAAAGGTGAGCCAGTCCAAGTCTCAAAGCTGAAGAACTTGGAGTCCAATGTTCTAGAACAGGAAGCATCCAGCATGGGAGAAAGATATAGGCTGGGAGGCTAGGCCAATCTAGTCTTTTCACATTTTTTTTTGACTGCTTTATATTCTAGCCACTCTGGCAGCTGATTAGATGGTGCCCACTCAGATTAAGAGTAGGTCTGCCTTTCCCAGCCCACTGACTCATATGTTAATCTCCTTTGGCAACACTCTCACAGACACACCCAGGAACAATACATTTCATCCTTCAATCCAGTCAAGTTGACACTCAGTATTAACCATCACAAGGATCATGCAAGTACGTGAGTATTTGGAAATTTTTTATAATTTGTGCATTTTATAAAAATTATACTAGATATAAAAATGTTTGCCATCATAGTTCTTTAGTTCTACCTAGAATATATTCACTTTACCCTTAATTGGGTAGTTAAATTGAGCATAATTTATTGTCCACAGAAAGTGCTAAAATTTCTGCAGTTCATGACATTTATGTGTAAACTCTACTCCCTCTAAAAATGTGTTAAACTTAACCCAAAGTGTATTGCCAAATATAAAATTTATATTTTCCTATAGCTTTCTTGGGAGTAATGATATTTTCATTTCACTGACTCCTGTTGTGAAAAACAAGCATTGACATTGTGGTTATGCCTGAATGAAAAGTTTGATTATTGTAGTCCATTTTATTAAGTTGAAAAAAAATTGTTTCATTTGTTTAGTTTTGTTTTTGCCCATTTTTACTAAGAACACATTAACTTTAGGAAAAATAATATGCAAATTTAAAAGATATTCAAATATCAGATCAGAGAACAAAAGATAAAAAGGCCAATATTCTTTTTCTTCTCTCTTTTTTCTTTTTCCTGTGAAAAGTAGTCTCACATCGTTACCTAGGCTGGAGTGCAGTGGTATGATCCTGGATCACTGCAGCCTCGACCTCCCTGGACTCAGGTGATCCTCCTACCTCAGTCTCCTGAGTAGCTGGGACTACAGGCACATGGCACCATGCCTGGCTAATTTCTGTTTATTTTTAATAGAGACAGGGTTTGCCATGTTGCCCAGGCTGGTCTTGAACTTCTGGACTCAAGCAATCCACCCACCTCAGCATCCCAAAGTGTTGGGATTACAGGTGTGAGCCACCGTGCCCAGCCAAAAGGATAATATTCTGTGTCATGTCTGTTTTCATGCTGCTGATATAGACATACCTGAGACTGGGAAGAAAAAGAGGTTTAATTGGACTTACAGTTCCACATGGCTGGGGAGGCCTCAGAATCATGGAGGAAGGTGAAAGGCACTTCTTACATGGCAGTGGCAAGAGAAAATGAGCAAGGTGCAAAAGCAGAAACCCCTGATAAAACCATCAGATTTCATGAGACTTATTTACTACCATGAGAATAGTATGGGGGAAACTGCCTCATGATTCAAATAATCTCCCACCAGGTTCCTCCCATAACATGTGGGAATTACGGGAGTAAAATTCAAGATGAGATTTGGATGGGGACACAGAGCCAAACCATATCATTTTGTCCCTGGCCCCTCTAAATCTTGTGTTCTCCCATTTCAAAACCAGTCAAAACCGTGAGTCAAATCTCATGTTCACTCAAATCTCATTTTCAAACCTTCCTAACAGTCTCCCAATGTCTTAACTCATTTCAGAATTAACTCAAAAGTCCACGGTCCGAAGTCTTACCTGAGACAAGGCAAGTCCCTTCCACCTATAAGCCTGTAAAATCAAAAGCAAGTTAATTACTTCCTAGATATATTGGGGGTACAGGCATTGGGTAAATGCAGCCATTCCAAATGGGGAAAATTGGCCAAGACAAAATGTCTACTGGCCCCATGCAAGTCAGAAATCCAGCAGGGCAGCCAAATCTTAAAGGTCCAAAATGATCTCCTTTGATGCCATGTCTCACATCTGGGTCATGTGGATGAAAGAGGTGGGTTCCCATGGTCATGGGCAGCTCCGCCCCTGTGGCTTTGTAGGATACAGACCCTCTCCTGGCTGCTTTCACTGGCTGGCATTGAGTGTCTGTGACTTTTCCAGGCACATGGTGCAAGCTGTTGGTGGATCTACCATTCTGGGATCTGGAGGACGGTGACCCTCTTCTCACAGCTCCACTAGATGGTGCCCCAGTAGGGACTCTGTGTCAGGGATCCAAATCCACATTTCTCTTGTTCCCTGCCCTAACAGAGGTTCTCCATGTGTGCCCCACCCCTGCAGCAAACTTCTGCCTGGGCATACAGACATTGCCATATATCTTCTGAAATCTAGGCAGAGGTTCCCAAATCTCAGTTCTTGACTTCCATGCACTTGCCAGCTCAACACCACATGGAAGCTGCCAAGGCTTGGCGCTTGAACCCTCTGAAGCCACGGTCCAAGCTCTACATTAGCCCGTTTCTGCCATGGCTGCAGTGGCTGGGATGCAGGGTACCAAGTCCCTAGGCTGCATACAGCACAGGGACCCTGAGCCTGGCCCACAAAATCATTTTCTTCTAGGCCTTCGGGCCTGTGATGGGAGGAGCTGCTATGAAGACCTCTGACATGCCCTGGAGACACGTTCCTCATTGTCTTGGGGATTAACATTCAGCTCCTTGTTACTTATGCAAATTTCTGCAGCTGGCTGGAATTTCTCCTCAGAAAATGGGTTTTTCTTTTCTATCACATTGTCAGGGGGCAAATTTTCTAAACTTTTATTCTCTGTTTCCCTTTTAAAACTGAATGCTTTTAACAGCACCCAAGTAACCTCTTGAATGCTTTGAAATTTTGAAAATTTTAGAAATTGCCTCCTCCAGATACCCTAAATCATCTCTCTCAAGTTCAAAGTTCCACAAATCTCTAGGAC
Organism: Hylobates moloch; assembly: GCF_009828535.3. Lineage (NCBI taxonomy): Eukaryota > Metazoa > Chordata > Mammalia > Primates > Hylobatidae > Hylobates > Hylobates moloch. The sequence goes on from NW_026652279.1 coordinate 132,483,799, forward strand.
AGAAGCAAAATGCTGCCAGTCTGTTGGTGAAACATAACAAGAGTCACCTTTGCTCCAGTTCCCAACAAGTTCTTCATCTCCATTTGAGACCACCTCAGCCTGGACCTTATTGTTCATATCACTGTCAGCATTTTTGTCAAAGCCATTCAACAAGTCTCCAGGAAGTTCCAAATTTTCCCACTTTTTCCTGTCTTCTTCTGAGCCCTCCAATCAGTTCCAGCCTCTGCCTGTTACCCAGTTCCAAAGTTGCCTCCACAGTTTCAGGTATCTTTTCAACAACACCCCACTCTAATGTTACCAATTTACTGTATTAGTCCATTTTCATGCTGCTGATAAAGACATACCTGAGACTGGGAAGAAAAAGAAGCTTAATTGGACTTACAGTTCCACACGGCTGGGGAGGCCTCAGGATCATGGTGGATGATGAAAGGCACTTCTTACATGGTGGCAGCAAGAGAAAATGAGGAAGATGCAAAAGCAGAAACCCCTGATAAAACCATTAGATTTCTTGAGACTTATTCACCACCATGAGAACAATATGGGAGAAATTGCCCCCATGATTCAAATAATCTCCCACTGAGTCCCTCCCACAACATGTGGGAATTATGGGAGTACAATTCAATATGAGATTTGGGTGGAGACACAGAGCCAAACCATATCAAGGACTGCTGTAAATCCTAGACAACGATAGGACTTGTGAAAAAAATAAAAATAGAAACCTATACAAAAATAGAAACACCTGACAGATACATTACTGATTCATTGGTTTGGTTTAATTTTCCTCTCAGGTTTAAAAATAAAATACAGTGTTATTTTAAGAGTTAAAGATGCACAGGTTAGCAGATAGAATACAATGTTGCCTTTTTATAACAAAATTACTTAGATGTTAATGTAGTTAAAATACATAAAATATCCTATGATTTCCAGGAAAGGAGAAGTCACTATAGAATTTAAGAGTTTATTTTCTTAAACATTCTAGTGCCTCAGTCTGTGTTTATACATTTGGAATAGTTTTAAGTCAAAAAATCAGGCCCAGCCATAAAGTCCAATATGTGATTGTTAATCTATTGTATACCCATAAATGTAAGAAATATTTGCTAACTGGTTTTGTTTTTCTTGAATTAAATCTTTTATAGAAATATGTTAGTTCATTTAGGCCACCCAAGTACTGTTAAAAAAAAAATAAAAATAAAAAACTGCTGGTTCAGTGCTGGGGGACTTTAAACACTTTCCCTAAAAGATATAGTAAACATTTTTACTTGCTTAATTCAGATCCATTCTTAAATGTAGTGAAATCAATATCGGTATACTTCTGTACTACCTAAGATTCTCTAGTTCTTTCTAGCCTGTAATATCCCACATGTCCAAATCCCTTAATCACAACCAACTTCTTCACGGCTATTTTGGTTACTTCCCTCCATCAACATTTCCTACCAGACACACTGAAATTGTTATTCTCTGGGCACATGTTGACTTTCACACTATCCTTGACATAATCCATGCTGTTTTTTTTGTCCAGGATGGCTTCCCCTGACTCCTATTCCATCTTTGTCAAACAACCATTTGAGTTTCAAGAACTAGTTTATGTAATTCTCCTTAAATATCTCAAGTAGAGTTAGTTGCCCTCTTCTGAATATGTCTGCAACTTTTCTAAATGGCTGCAGGCGCAGCAGTCATTCCCTCACGGATAAGAGTCCTCATGCTGTCTCTTGGATATTTTGCATCTTCCACTACCAAGCTCTAACCCAAACCTCTCTCACCTTTCATGCATCTGACTTATGACTCTTCTGACTTTAACATTTACTTAAAGTCCTAAGTTTATCAAAGTCTTGCTTTGTGCTAGGTGATTGTCAGCTAGCTCATTTAAGACACACCTTGCTAGTATGTTAATGATATTAAACTAGAAATTAGATCTTCGGTCTTTTGCACTTTTGCTTGATTTTTTTAAAAGGCTAAAAATACAATGAGTTTTGTTTTATAAAGAAAATCAAAATGTCACAGACACCATAATGTCCATGTGAAATTACCATACGCAAAGGAAAATAAAAGTTATCTATCCATTACCTATTTGACAAAATGTTCATTTTACAGATACTCCACCCTCAAAAAGATGGATCATAACTTTCCACTCATTAATTGTGGGTTTTACAAAATGACTTTCTGCCAAAGAGGACATTATCAAAGGAGAGAAAAGGGAAAATAAATTTACAGTGGAGAAACCTTACAAACACTGCTTCAATCAGGCAATCTGGGGCCAACCTCAACAGGGATACATCCTGTTAACAGCAAGAACCCAGACAGGATGTGAAAAAAATGGAAATTTACTTCTTGTAGTCTTCCCCTCAACAGCAAATAATCAGAGCCTAATCAGAAAAACATCAGACAAATCCCGACTGAAGGACATTCCACAAAATACCTGATCAGTAATCCTCTAAGACTGTCAAGATTATCAAAACAGGAGTCTAAGAAACTGTCATAACCAAGAGGAGCCTAAGGAGACAAGAAGATGAAATTTACTATGGCCTTCTGGATGAGATCCTGGAACAGGAATAAGAAATTAGGTAAAAAACTAAGGAAATCTGAATAAAGTATGGACTTGTGCTGATAACAGTGTGTCAATATTCATTATTTGTAACGCATTTAGTATACTAACAGATGTTAATAATAGATAAAATAGTGTAAGATCTGTACAAAATCTCTTTTATTATCTTTGCAATTTTTCTGTAAAGGGTCTAAAACTGAGAATTGTGTATTTGACAAAACCAAACATACAAACAAAAACCAACAAGTAAAAAAAAAAATACTCCAATCGTGATTCACAGATCTTCAATAAACTATTAATGTAACATCAAATTTCTTTGTGCAACTGAATTCTTTCGAATAATTGTGAAGTTATATAAAAAATGATATCAATAGTTCATACAAATTATGTCTACAAATGAAAGTTAAACTCTATCTACAATGTTTACTGTTAGACATTGGATCTGAAAATTATATGCACTAATACCAAGCAATTATAGATGAATGAATAGATAGATAAATGGACAGTTGACAGAAGGAAGGAAGGAAAGGAAGAGAATATAATGAGGTTAAAAATCATTTTAAAAACATGATTCCATTTGTTTAAAATAGTAATTTTTACAAAAATATCAGATGTTTAAGAAAGAAACTTTGATATAGATTCAACTGTAAGTGATGCATTTAGGGAAAAATCCAGAAGAGAAACAACCAACCTACCAAATGAGCAATCACATACAAACTTCCACTAAAAAGAAAAAGAATAGAATTTTAATATATTTTTAGCTTATCCTAGTAGCTTCCAAGGTTTTATTATTTTAGTATCTTATTTTTGTTACAGTATTCTGCCCAAATTTTTAAAATAAACACTCACTAATCTTACAAAAATAATCTCCTGAATACACAGGTCAAAGAATAAAAGTCTACAATTTACTTTACTGGACATCCAGATTATACCTCAAATAAAGACTGTAATTTTCTTACAGAGAAAGAATAATAAAAGATCTTTCTTTGGATTGATAATAAATTAGGTTAATTAAAACTGTACTTAAAGTTATAGCTATAATATAATGACACCGGTCTTATAATAAAATAACAAAATTTTATATCTAAAATATTATTGTTTCTTTTTAATATATTGAAGCTTTGGACTTAATCCAAAAATATCACCATTGCTCAAAACAATTTCAACACTCCTCTTTGAGAATGATCTTCACACCCTTTTTCTAACTGATTTGGGTATTTTTAGGCTCACAGAATTTTCTCCTTGAGAAGTTGGACTTAATTTTAGAACTGTCAAAATATTCTTTAAAGTTTTGTGGCAAATTTGAAAATTTAAATAAACAATTTTGTTGAAGAAATATTGAGACTGGTACCTATGTTTGCACATGTGTATGTGTTTCACTCATTAATTTCAAAAACTTGACATTTTTATCTAGTGATATCATAAATGAAGAAAGGGAATTTCTTCCCAAGATTACACCTTTAAAATCTGTCACTGTTGTTATTTATATTATCAACCACTTTAATATGTTCTTTACATAGATGTAGTATTGTTGAAATACTCAGCCAAGTTGATATATTATGTTCAGAACCCCTGTAAAAGTTTCACATTCTGATTATTTCTAGATTTCTGGTCATTTGCATATTTGTTGTGGTCTATTAAGCTGACCACAGTTTTGAACATATTCTACTTGACTGCATTTGTATTGAACTAAAGAAGAAAATATTGATGAACCTTTAGAAAGTCATGAAAACATAAAAATGACAAACAGTATAGTGAGAGATTTATAGGCAGAATCTATTTAATAAATGAAATACAAAGAAGATAGATGCTTAACAATGAATTATTGTAATTTAAGGAATGCATCAAGTAGAATAAAGATCATCTCAAAAATAAAATGCTAAGGAACAATAACAGCATTGTAGTCATCCTACAGCCATTAAAATTCTGTTTAAATGGACTTAACAGGAAATGACATAATTTTACAGTTGTACATTATCTCTCACGTATAGACTTTATTTATTCCAAGCAGCAGGGACATGCCTGATGAAGTAAGGAGCCATCATTAGTGAGGACTGGTCACTGCTATTCCAGAACCCCCTTAGCATTATCTGAGCCTTTTGATTAATGTATTCTTGAAATGTTTAGTAACATTCAATATTGAATATGATCTCTGATTTGTGTAAATTGGATTTGCCAGGCCGGGCGCGGTGGCTCACGCTTGTAATCCCAGCACTTTGGGAGGCCAAGGTGGGCGGATCACGAGGTCAGGAGATCGAGACCACGGTGAAACCCTGTCTCTACTAAAAATACAAAAAATTAGCCCGGCGTGGTGGCGGGCACCTGTAGTCCCAGCTACTTGGAGAGGCTGAGGCAGGAGAATGGCGTGAACCCGGGAGGTGGAGCTTGCAGTGAGCCAACATCGTGCCACTGCACTCCAGCCTGGGTGACAGAGCGAGATTCCGTCTCAAAAAAAAAAAAAAAAAAAATTGGATTTGCCAATCCAATTTAGTATATTTGCTCAAGTTGAAAAAGAAACAAGCAAACAAAAAAAAAAAAAACGAAAAAAGTGACTGAAAAGGAGAAGTAAAAATATTTTTAAAATACAGAAAAAACAGTGTAAAAAACATCTGGCACATGGCAAAATGGCCTAATACAAAGATGCACAATTGAGCAGGGATAGATAAAATGCATCAATTCAATATTTGGAGATATAACAAATAATAACTTTTCAAAACTGACAAAAGACATCAAGCCACAGATACCAAAAGCAATATGAACACCAATCTCTATAAAACAAAGAATGTCTGAAAAACACAAAAAAAGAAAATATCTCCAAAATAAAGAAAACAGAAACATTGCCTTCAAAGTAGCAACAGTAACAGCAACAGCTAAAATAGCCACAAAAACAGACACTAAAATGACACTGTTAATTGTGAAAACGAAATAACTGTCTTAGAAGTTTATGTATTCAATTAAAAAAAATCCTTCCAAAAATGAAAGCCAGATTCATCTTTAGACAAAGAACTGAAAAAGCTGGTCACCATAGACTACACTATGTTATACTAATGAAGTACTTTAAGCAAAAGAAATAAGTTCCCAGATTAAATAAAAACAGAAACAAATAATAAATTTATGGATATATATAAAAATATTCAATATACAAAACAATAATGATGTCTTTCTTATCTAAAATATGTGTATACTGAAAATACATGGCAATAATATAATTTATAGAAGGGAATGTAGGCATTTAACTCTTCTAAGGTCCTTGAATTACCCATAGAGTTAGGAAAATTCTAAGAATTTTAGTTTTAATTAGTCAATATTGATATAATGTATAAATAAAATAGTATAATGTAAAGTAATTTTTTAAATTTTATAGCAACAAAAAGAAGATAAGATGAATGATATATTTAAACTCAAATGTGTTAGAAATAATGCTGTATTTAAATGTCCCACATACTGCAATTAACAGATAAAAGTTGTTACATGAATTTTATGAACGAAATTGTTTTGTCTAAAAGTGTGTACCTTAAATTTAAAGACACAGAAATGTTGAAATAAAAATATCTTAAGAAAAACAAAACAAATAACAGGCTGTTAATAACTAAAGCAACACAAATAATTGTTTATAATTTTTCCAATATCAGACAAAGCTTTAAACAGCAAACTTTTAGTTGTAACAGGATAAAATCAAGGCACCAAGAAGATAAAAGAGCTGTAAATTTTTATACATCTATGAATCACGAAATATAAAAATACACACACACGGTGTGTAAATTAAGCAGGCTTTAATATTTATATAGAAATGCAAATAATCTATGTTATCCAATACAGTGTTAGAACAAATTTTTATTATTAAACTGCAGAATTGATACAGTATGGTTTTGTCTCAAATATACAGACAAATCAGTCAAAAAACAGCCACATGTATGTAGTCACTTGCTTAAGAAAAGGATGACACTACTAAACAAAGAAGAAAGGCTTGTCTTTTTTTGTAATTAGAGTAGATTAAAATTAAGAACTCTGTCTATTAAAGAAACATTAGGCCAGGTGCAGTGGCTCATGCCTATAATCCCAGCACTTTGGGAGTCCGAGGCAAGTGGATTACCTGAGGTCGGGAGTTTGAGACCAGCCTCACCAACATGGAGAAGTCCCACCTCTACTAAAAATACAAAATTAGCCAGGTGTGGTGGCTCATGCCTGTAATCTCAGCTAGTCAGGTGGCTGAGGCAGGAGAATCACTTGAATCTGGGAGGTGGAGGTTGTGGTGGTCTGAGATCGCGCCATTGCCCTCCAGCCTGGGCAATAAGAGTGAAACTCTGTCTTAAAAAAAAAAAAAAGCATTAAGTGACTCAAAAAAGGCAAGATCAAATAAAAGAAGATATTTGTGATCATTATATTTTATAAAGGACTCATGTTAAGAATACAAAAAGAAGTCCTCAATTTAAGAAACAAAAGACAGGTAACCCAAATAAGAAAGAAAAAAGAGACATGAATGGGCCATTCACAAAAAAAGGATAACTGAAGATTTGCTCCACCTCATTATTCATTTTTAAAAAGTTAATACCACAGTGACAAAAATCACATATTCACCAGAAGGATAAAATAAAAGATTCCGAAAATACTAAGTGCTATCAAATATGTGAAGCCACTATGCTATTCATCCACCACTGATGGGAAGTGTACCTTGGTATATGCACTGTAGGACACTTTGGCAGTGTCTCATAAGGCTGCAAATACATATACCCTTCCTAATGGACTGTTTGTGCTCCTCCCTAGAAGTTCATGTTAAAATCCTACCACCCAGTGGGATGGTAAAAGGAGCTGGGGCCTCTGGGAGTTAATTATGATTAGAGAAAGTCATGAGGGTGGAGCTCTCATGAATGGAAATAGAGCCCTTGTGAGAGTCCTGAGAGATTTGTTTCCTCTCTCTGCTGTCAGCAAAGTGAATATACAAGAAGTCATCAGCCTGCAACCGGAAGAGGGCCTCTTTGAAAACCTGATCGTGTGAGCACCCTGATCTTGGACTTTTAGCCTCCAGAACTGTGAGAAATAAATTTCCGTTGTTTATAAGCCATCCTATCTGTGGTATTTTTGTTATAGCATTTTTGTTATGCCAGACAGGCTAAGGCATCCTTGTAATTTCACCAGTGGTATACATGCAAAAGAAATGTGTACAAACATGTGTCCAAAGACATGTGCATAATCATTCATGGAAACATTATTTAAATAGGCCAAAGTTAGAAACAATCCATATGTTCTCAAATGTAGGAGGAAAAAACAAATTTTGGAATATTCACATGGAAACATAAACATCAATGGAAATAAACAGCAACACAAACAACATAAAACAAAATGGGTAGATCATATTGAGTGAAAGACACCAGAACAAGGGAATATATATATGTATATTTACATAGAGACAAAGACTAATCTATGGTGCTAGAATTCAAGAAAATTTTTACTTTTGGAGAGGAAAGGGTTATGATGATAGAGATGGAGGACAAGGTGGTGTGGAAAATTGATTGTAATAAAATGGCCCCAAATCTCATTTTAATAAAAAAAAAAGAATGTCTAAATTGGTGTATATTGCTATGTGGAATAAAATATATCTTTAAATTACATGAAGGAGAACTAAGATGCATTTAAAAAAGCATACTACTAAGAAAAAGAGACATTGTAGAATGAAACAGAATTTGCCATTATATAGTTTTAAAGCATGCAAGACAATGCTGTACATTATTTGCTATGTATAGAAAATATACAAACATGCATGGTGATATGGTCTGGATCTGTGTGCCCACTCAAATCTCACACGTAATTGCAATCATCAGTGTTGGAGATGGGGCCTGGAGGGAGGTGATTAAATCGTGGGGGCTGATTTTCCCTTTGGGGCTGTTCTCATGACATTGACTGAGTTATCATGAGATCTGGTAGTTGAAAAGTGTGTCACAGCTTCCCCTCTCTCTTTTCCTCCTGCTCCAGCCATGTAAGCTAAGCCTGATTTTCCTTTGCTTTCTGCCATGATTGAAAGTTTCCTGAGGCCTCCCCAGAAGCCGTCATGCTTCCTGTAACACCTGCCAAATCATGAGCCAATTAAGCCTCTTTTCTTTATAAATTACTCAGTTTCAGGTATTTCTATATAGTAATGCAAGAATAGACTAATAAACATGGGGATAACAATTAAGAATAGTATAGAAGAAGGAGAAATGAAATATGAAAAGATAAAAAGGATGCCAGAGAGTTCAAATTCATATAATAAATTGGCAAATGATATAAAAAAATTAATACTGCTAGAAAATGGGAAACATGTTGTAATAGTCCATTATCACATTTTATAAAGAAATACCTGAGACTGGGCAATTTATAAAGAAAAGAGGTTTAATTGTCTCATGGCTCAGTAGGCTGTACAGGAAGCATGGCAGCATCTGCTTGGCTTCCGGGTTAGGCCTCAGGAAACTTGGAATTACTGCAGAAGGAAAAATGGGAGCAGTCTTACATAGAGGAGAAGGAGCAAGGGAGAGAGGCGAGAAGTGCTCCACACTTTTAAACAACCAGATCTCATGAGAACTCACTTATTGACTATCATGAGAACAGCACCAAGGTGATGGCCCTAATCCATTCATGAGAACTCCGCCCCCATAATCCAATCGTCTCCCACCAGGCCCCTCCTTCCACTTCGGAGATTACAATCTGACAGGAGATTTGGTGAAAACACAGATCCAAACCATATTACATGTATTTTAAAATATTATCCTCCATGATTAAGGGGGACATCAATTAGTAAGTGAGCTTTAGAAAGAAACATCAGGGAATCACAGATCCGGAGATTCACCCCACTTTCAAGCATCCCTTTTGTTTACTCTTCTTATAGCCCATTAATAAAAATAAAAATTAATAAAATAATAAAACTCACTATTCTTCTTAAAGCCCATTATCTTTTGTAATTTCTGTCTCATAATTTATCTTCAATCTTTCTGTTTCATCGTGAGTCTTAACCTAATTTCATCCATCATCTTCCCAGAGTTACTATATCTTCTTTCTAACCCTAACTGGTCCTCCCACTTTCACTTGTTTCCTCTACCATTTCCTTTGTCAAAAGCAGCAAGAAAGACCTTTATATTTTCAATTAAAACATTTTTCTGCTAAAAATGTATTTCAGTGTTATTAGGATGAATTATTTTTTTTGAAAATCTGACTGCAACCTATACTTCATTCTCATGTCAAATATTTGCCACCTTTGCCATCTAGGTGCACCATTCTCTTTCCAGTTCCTTTAATACAAAAATTATTTTCCAACTCAGGACCATTGCACATGCTATTTCTGCATCCAGGATTACTGATAGCCTCAGTCTTCACTTGCTGGCTTCTTATTATCTGCTCCTTTTTATATTAAATATTATCTCTTCAATGAAGCTTTTGAAAATTATTCTATAAAAAGATAATTTTTATTTGTGTCCAAAGCATTCAAGTATGCATTGTTTCTATCCACTTACCTCAATTTACAATTTCTGTTTTTTGGACTCTGGTAAAACAGAGTCCACATTTTTTTTATTCACCACTAATCACCAGCATTTGATATAGTAGCTGAAATACACTAGGTATACAGGAAATATTTGTTTCATGAATAAAATATGAAAGAATGAAAAATTATTGAATAAAGAGGATTAATAAGTTCAACATAAAATGCTCAGAAAACAATTTTTTCTTATTTATACAATACAAATTAGATAAAATTTAAGGGAATTTTCCTATATCAAACAAAAGATACATTCATATGAACACTTAAATACCATATTTTATCCTTATCCAGTTAGTCGTATTGAGGATTTTGCCTGCATACTGGTCAAATAAAAATACAAATTAATAGAGGAATTATTCCATCAGAAACTTGTAGGAAACTTTCAGGCATGTGTCTGAAGGGCCCAAACAGAACACTAACCCCTAAGTACTCTCATTTTTGCAAACACAACACACACACAAACATGCAATGATATGATATATATATCAATGACCTGGAAGAGGAAGTAAATTAGATAACAACATCCATAATCAGCTATTGACATGCAATTACTCAAGTTAAGTAAAACAAGTCAGACTTTTGCATAACCCTGGCAAGAGTAAACAAAGCTGGGTAGTTGGTACTGGGTGGCAGATGATTCATGGTAGACTCATTCAAGATATCGCACATTTAACAGAACAATGTAAATTATGTGTACATGCTAATGGGTTCTAAATTAGTTGTAATCCCCAAAGAAAACATCCAGGTATTGTTGTGTACAACTCAATGAGAATGTCAACTCAACCTTTCATTGTAGGCAAAAAAGAAAAGTAAAGTGTTAAGTTGGGTGAAGATTATAGAAACTCATCATGGAAAACATTCATTTGGTAAATAAACTAATAACCATACACTACCCTGGGAAATGTATTTCTTGGAGGTAATATCATGACAAAATCATCTGAAACTTCTACTTAAAACAACGTTAGTGCTTTGAATTTATGTCAGTAGTTTTTTAGGAACATGATTATTTAAGAAGCTATAAATTGTTTGACAAAACCAGAAAATAAATAACGATATTTTATTAATGCACTGCAAATTAGAAAAAATATAAGGGATTTTGGTATATCATGCAAAATATATATTAATAGGGACACCTAGATATTGTACACAGTTCTCTGATTATATGCTAGTGTCAGAAAAAAAAAAAAAACTTACTGTACCTGAGATCAGGTAATGAAGTAAAGAATAATATTCCTACTATTTATGGGGAGGAAATGCAATCAGATGATGAAGACAGTTGTTAAGCATGATGTGAGTTTGATGAGGATGGTATGAAGCAAGCAAATCCAGTTTAGAGTGTTATTTATCTCAGACTATCTTTCTTTACTTTTTTATAATTGTTTACCCATTTTTTCAATAAAATGTGAGCAAAAAGAGAGCTGTGAGGCTGTAGCTACATAATTCTGCAACAACTGATGGAAAGCTAAAGTGGTCCCAGAACTACCATATTTTCTCTTATTCAAGAAATGATAAAATCATATAGTAATTATTTGCTGCTGACTCATCTTTTCCACTGTACAATTAGCTATTCAAAAGGAAAACTCAATATTCAGTAATGCATACCTAAGGCTCCAGATTTTGGCATTTGATGATCAATAAATATTAGCTGGATGGATGAATGAATGAATGAATGAAATTACTTGCAAATGAATGAATTGGTTTATGTGCAATGGAGCAAGGAAAAAGTATCACTGCTTCCTGGGGAAAGAAACTGCATTCTTCAATGGATGAATTAAATAGCTTGGAATTAAACAGCTATATTATAGCTATGTTAAATATAAAAGCATGAAGTAAAAGTATTTCGATAACCAAACAAATTATTAAGCTCTCTACTTGCTTATTTTTTATCAGTATGTGATTTCCTTGAAATATTTGTTCTATAACTGTTGCATACATAACCATACGGAGTTATAGAAGCTATGGATTAATGAGCGAGGGGAACATACCCAGTCCTTCCAGCATGGATCTTCAAAGCAAGCAGTAGAAATTGAGTAAGTCATTAGAAATGTGGTAACTCTTGCCAGAAGAGAAATGTAAGTTAATCTATAAGCATATAGCAAAATCTAACCTAGTTTAGGGAGTCAGGAAATGTTTCTCTTATATTCATTACAGTATGGGATTCAAAGACAGGCAAAATTAGGTGAGCTGAAGTTTTAGGAAACAGAATGTCCCAAGACTCTTTTAGGAAGACTGGCACATTGGTAAAATTGGAGTCTTGTAAGAAATAACTTAGAGTGGTACTGCAAAACAGAGCACAGACAGAATTCTGAACATATATAGATTTGTAAGTCACTTTGACATTTTTGCACTTGATCTTTTGGTTGAGACATTGAGCATTCTGATAAGGAGAGTTAATATTTTCTGGTTTGTATTTATATAAAAGATGATTTTAAATGACTCATGCAGAATGGAGTTGAATAAGTATGCCAAAAGTAATAGAAATTAGAGGGTTATTGCATTCACACCACACAAAATAGAGCATGACAGACTTAGGTGCAATGTAAACTGCATAATAATCACAGTGGAATATAGGCTCTATCCACTTTTAATGCCAAGTACATAGTAGTTATTATGAAGCCTTCTGGAAGATATACTTAATATAATAATCTTCTGACTTGATGACATGATTAAGTGGCACCTAAAAATTACCATTCTTTACATACTTCATCCAGAGTTCTACCACTTACCTGTTGATTATATCACTTCCCTATGAAGCTGCCATTATATTGATTCCTCAGTTCTGTCAAGCCACCAGTCAATTCAGACAATCTTGTAACATTTTTCACTAATTTGTCTGGTTGTTAATCAAATTGATTTGCTATCATGGCCTCTTGGTGGTATTTTATTTGTTTGTTTGTTTATTTTCTTTTCTTTCATTTTGATGAAGACTTAGAGTGGCTATGCTCTTATACAAAAGGGAGTAAAAACAAACATGTGAAATGTGTCCCTATTCTTGGACACATGAACCGGAAAACACTGGGGCGTCAACAAGCCCAGTTTCCCCTTCAGGTTGCATCCTCTTCTGCCATTCTTCTACACACTAATATTTTCCACCATTTCAATACCCTCAATTGTGGTAATGGCTACCAGGAGTGTAAACTTATGGTAAGACATGTTATTTGCTTTCCATTATAGATACAATAACAAATTTGCTTCACAGATAGAGAGAAGCATATTACTTTCTAAAAAACAAGCATTGCCCTGTTCCCTCATGAATAAAAATATGTTCTAGTAGTAGGCTGCCAAGAGTTACACTATATTTCCTTAGGATTAGAGGCATTTCATTTTTGATAATGTACTTGGAAGATAAAATGCATCAGAAAACTCTATTCCTTAAATTTATCATTCACACGGTTGGCCTATCATGGTTAGTCACATAATTCACAGACTGATTAAGTGCAAAGTGAATGAATCATGTAACTAAATATTTTCAAGGAAGTGTGTGAACAATAGAGTTAATCAATAATGTACCCAAACTTACTTTACTAGCTATTAGCATGGTATTCTTTATTACAGCAAATGGTAGAAAATCTATATTTGGAGGTCATTCAAAATCAGAGATCCAGGGCCAGTCTTAGGCCAAACTATGAGGAAAATCATTTTTTATTTTCAAATTTCTAGAATTTCTAGACTTGTTCCAAATACTCTTGGCCCTTTTAAAATGACATGTAAGTCCCTAGAACCTAATTTTAAAAGACTAATGGAAATTTATTGTATTTCAGGAAATGTATACCTTTCTTTTCCTTTTATAAAATTAATAATAAAAATGTTTTCTAAAAACTCATTGTTATTTAAAGTTTTACTAAAGATTCATCACGAAGGGGACCCATGAAATTCAAGAGTATTTAAGAAACTGTGAAATGCTAAAAAGGCTATGAAGAAACCAACATCAATATTGTCTTGTTCATAACCCTTTAACACTGTGAAGATTTAGCAGTCTTCTTCATTAATACTGTTCTGTCTGAATTGCTTTGTCTGTCATCTAAATTAAAAGTCTTCCGAGATAAAAAACCATCTTATTCTGCCTATTGAAAAATACCAAATGGGCTGCCAGTTCTTGTAAATAAATAATCATGAATGTCTGCAGGAGACAGGCTCATCTAGTACTACCTGTGCTTTTAAAGAAATAAAAATTCAAAGGCATTTATTTCAATTACTCAAACAAATTTCTTCATTAACATTTGACCAATTTTGACACTTCTAGAGAAAGACAGCATTTATGTTTTAAAAATAAGCAGATAAAACAGAAAACACATTGGAATAAAGCAAAACACAAATAAATAAAAAACAATAATCCTTGTTCTTGTCATGTTCAGGAACTGCATTATTCAGACATTTTACCTGTAGAAGAACTAAAGTTGACTTCCAAGAGTCCTTGCAGATGTTATCCAAGACAGAAAAGATATCCCATATCCCAGTAATCATAACACCTCAGCAATGTTAGTGAATTTCCATTTATTCTATTCCAAGTACTCCAAGGCCTTTCAACCTGGTGCTTCACCTATTGCCTGACTTTGCATTGCAAGAATGCCAGCCATCTTTGAACTGATTTGTATCAAAAGCATGACCTTGAAAAGCTCTCATTCTTAATTATATCATAGCTTTGAGGCTATAAATATGGTCAATTATAAACAAAACTGTGACATAGGTAACCTCAACTTACCAAAGATTCGTATGCCACTTCACTTCTTGGTTTTTTGAAACCCTCCCTGGTGTAGATTATTGCTAGTCTACTCTTCCTTGTAGAGTTAAAATCTACAGGCTTTTATTTTTTTCTTAAAAATAAGTCATTTAACATAATTGAGATTATTCAATGATAATCATCTTATATTCTGGTTTTTATATCTTTAACTTTTCATATGACCAAGTATTCAAATGTATGATTATTAATGGTTATTTCACTGGCATCATAATATTGGTTATTCACTATAATTATATATTTAGCTTTTTAATAGATATTTCACAACATACATATCTTTCTATAAATATCTTTGTGCATTTAGTTTATTTCACAGGATAGCATCCATGACATAGACTTACAGTGTCTTAGTCAATTTTCTGTTGCTATAACAGGATAGCACAGACTGGGTAATTTATTTTTTAAAAAAGAAGCTTAAGTTTACTTAGCTCACAATTCTGGAGGCTAGGAAGTCTATGACCATGGTGGTGTCATCTGACAATGACCTTCATGCTCCATCATAACATGGAAGAAGTTATTCACATTATGAGAGAGCAAGACCAAGAGAGCCAGAGTGAGTGCACTTTTACAACAAATCCACTCCTGAGATAGCAACGTTAATTCATCTGTGAGGGAGGACCAAACATTAACATATTCATGATGGCAGAGGAACAAAGTTTCTAAAGCATGAACTTTTGAGGGACTAATTCAAGCCATAGCCTTCCACCACTGGCCATCCAAATGTATGGTCTTCTCACATGCAAAACACATTAATTTCATCCCAATAGCCTGAAAAATTTGTCATTCCAGTACTAACTAAAAAGTCCAAATCTAGAATCTCATTGAAATTAGATATAGGTGAGTTTCAAGGCATGATTCATCCCATGGCAAATTCCCTCCAATTTGTGAACCTACAAAATCAAATCAAGCTATCTACTTCCAAAATACAATGGTGGGACAGCCATAGAACAGCTATTCCCATTACAGAAAAGAGGAAAAGGCAAGCGGTTACTGGTCCCAAGTAAGTCCAAAATCCAACAGGGAAAACAACACTAAATAAACCTTAAAGCTTCAGAAAGATTATTCACTTTATGTGCTGTATTAGTCAGGATTCTCTTGAGGGACAGGACTAATAGGATTGATGTATATATGAAAGAGAGTTTATTAAGGAGTATTGACTCACATGATCACAAGGTGAAGTCCCACAATAGGCAATAGGCCATATGCAAGCTGAGGAGCAAGGAATCCAGTCCCAGTCCCAAAACCTCAAAAGTAGGGAAGGTGAGAGTGCAGCCTTCAGTCTGTGGCCAAAGGCCCAAGAACCCCTGGCAAACGACTGGTGCAGCTCCAAGAGTCCAAAAGCTGAAGAACTTGGAGTCTGATGTTCAAGGGCAGGAAGCATCCAGGAGAGGAGAAAGATGGAGGCCAGAAAACTCAGACAGTCTAGTCCTTCCAGGTTCCTCTGCCTGCTTTAGGGTGGGTCTGCCTCTCCTAGTCCACTGACTCAAATGTTAATCTCCTTTGGCAACACCCTCATAGACACACTTAGGAAAAATGCTTTGCATCCTTCAATCCAATCAAGTTGACACTCAATATTAACCATCACATGTGTTGTCTCCTGAACGCAGTGGAGGTTTGGGCTCCCAAAGTCTCAGAGATCTCACTCTTATGGCTTTGCTGGACTCAGCCCAAGTAGCTCTTCTCATAGGTTGGAGTCTCATGGTTGCAGTTCTGTAAAGCTGGCATTGTATGTGGGTAGCTGTACATTTCTAGGGTCTTGGGACAGCCCTCCCCTTGGGGCTCTACTAGACATTGCCTTTGTTGGTTTCCCTTGTAGTAGCCTGGATCTAATCCCACATTTAGGCCCAGGCTCTCTCTGATGGCTCTGCCCCTGTGACAAGTCTCTGCCTAGGCCCCTAGGTGGCCTGAGTCCCTGGGTGACATCCTTTAAAATCTAGATGGAGACAGCCATTCACACTTTTGCATTCTGCATACTGACAGGGTTAGCACCACATGGATGCCACCAAGGTTTATGACTTGTGCCCTCCTAATCAGGGGATTGAGCCACACACCTGTGCCCATTTGAGCCATTGCTCGGTCAGCCAAGGAGCACTGCACCAGAATGCAGGGAGCAGAAACCCAAGTCAACCCTGAGCAGTGGCCCATTCTTCAAAACCATTCTGCTCTTCTATAGCTCTGGGCATATGATGGGCAGGGCAGCCTCAAAGATCTCTGATATGCCTTTTAAGCTTTTCTTCCATTGTTCTGATGAATTGCCTTTGACTTTCTTCTATCCATACTAATCTTATTAATCAATTGTTTCATTACACCCTTGGAAGAAAGATGATTATTCTTTTTTTCATCCTCTACCACAAGGTCAGCCTGAAAATTTTCCAAATCTTTTCTCTATGCTCCCCCTTTACTTTTTTTTTCTAATAAATTCTGTTCTTAAACTATCTCTTTTCTCTTATTCTACAATAAGCAGTTAAAAGTAGTCATGCAGTTTTGCTGCTTAGATATTTCTTCTGCCAAATAGCATAGTTTGTCACTCATAAATTTCACCTTCCATAAAGTCGTTGGGTAGCAATACAGTTCAGCTGATTTCCTTGCTACTTTATAACAAGGATAGCCTTTGCTCCAGTTCTCAATACCTTGTTCCTCAGTACCATCTGAGAGCCCATCAGAATGGCATTTACAGTCCATAGTTCTATCAACATTCTAGTCAAGAATACTTAAGTAATCTGTCAGAAGTTTCAATTCTTCTCTGGACTTATCTTCTAAACCCTCACCAGAACCACCCTTAAATCTCCAGTCACAACAATACAGCCATTTTCTAGCCTGTCCTCCAATTCTTTCGGCCTCCAAATTCTTCCAGCCTCTGCCCACTACCCAGTTCCAAAGCCACTTTCACAGATTTTGGTATTTGTTAAAGCAACAATACCACTTTTCAGTACCAATTTCCTGTCTTAGTTTATTTTTTGTTGCTATAAGAGAAGACCATAGACTGAGTAATTTATTAAAAACAAAACAAAACAAAACAAAACAAAAAAACTTTAGGCCAGGCATGGTGGCTCATGCCTGTAATCCTAGCACTTTTGGAGGCTGAGATGGGTGGGTCAATGAAGGTCGGGAGTTTGAGACAAGCCTGGCCAAAATGGTGAAACCCCATCTTTACTAAAAGTACAAAAATTAGCCAGTCATGGTGGCAGGTGCTTGTAATCTCAGCTACTCGGGAGGCTGAGGCATGAGAATCGCTTGAACCTGGGAGGAGGAGGTTTCAGTGAACCAAGATCAGGCCACTGCACTCCAGCCTGGGCAACAAAGCGAGACTCCATTTCAAAAGAAAAGAAGTGTATTTAGCTTATGGCTCTGGAGTGTGGGAAGTCCAAGAGCATGGTGCCAGCATCTTGCAAGGGCCTTCGTGCTGAGTCATAACATGGCAGAAGATATTCATATGGCAGGAGGGCAAAAGGAAGACAATCAGAGAGAGAGAGAACACTTTTATAACAAAGCCACTCCTACAATAACAAACCCACTTTCATGATTGTGACATAATTTATTCATGAGGGCAGAGTCCTCATTAATCCATTCATAAGGGCAAAGGATTTAAGTTTCCAACACATGAATTTTGTGGAGACACATTCAAACCATTAGATATAAAATCAGGAGAATGAATATATTTCAACATATTTCCAGTAATTGTACACTTATACACGTAGCATATGAGGATGAAATGTTAATTGGTATTTCCACAGTATAATATTCCTACAAGTATAAATTATTACCATATCTTAGCTCAAAATGAAAAAATACAAATTAAAAAAATTTTTTGGTATATTGGCAGATTAATGAACAACAATTTTGACAGAAATTCGATACTTTTCATACCAATTTTAACTATACATAGAGGGCAAGTTTATCTCATCCATTCAACCATTTTCGACTCAAAAGAATAATTCCATATATCTAAAGTTCCAACTTACTATATGTTTTTATGTCAAGAAAACCATACATTTGATTGTTATTAGATGGTATGATGCCACTTTAAATGTAATTAAGTTGTAAATTCCCCTAATACGAAGATATACCTTATTGTATTATCAAATTGTGGTTTCTTGCATTGGGGAAATTATACAAATGCTGATGACTGCCTACCATAGCCTAGAAATTTAGATTTACTTGTTCTGAGAGGGGAAGCTACATAGGTTTTGTGGGGTTTTTTTGTTTTTTGTTTTTTTTTTCAGTGCTACACATGTGCTTATATTTGGCAGCCATGATTGTTGAAAATCACCGCTTCAAATAAAGAAAGCTCTGTGTGTGGGATATGTGTTTGCATGTGTGTATGTCGTGTGTGTGTACATGTGCAAGTATCTATGTATACGTGTGTGTTAAAACAAGTAATGGCATGTGACTGATACCTTATACATAATTCCTGGCTGTAGGGGCTGTAGTTCTGAATAATTTCTCTAAGAAGAGACAATGACATTGGAAAACTTTCATAAGGAAACAAAATTGATAACAAGAGTACTGGAGACAACATGTGAGAAATAGATAATATTTTATTTTCAGAACTGGCTACAATATTTTTATCTTATGAGGGTTAATAGTTACCACAGTTACCAGAGAGTACGTGAAAATATCCCTTGATAAAAATACTTTCATATGTTTATGTCACACAAATCCAAAACTCGTTCAAGTTTATAAGAAAGCTTTATCAAGAATGTGTTCATTATTACTTATATTATCAGCATTATTTTACTCAAAAAGACAGAAATAAAGCAAAAATTATAGATGAGATGATTTTAAAGTATAGTCCAATTTTTTTTTTTTTTTTTGGGGGGGACAGAATCTCGCACTGTCACTCAGGCTGGAGTGCAGTGGCATGATCTCGGCTCACTGCAACTTCTGCCTCCGGGATTCAAGCAATTCTCCTGCCTCAGCTTCCTGAGTAGCTGAGATTACAGGCACCCACTACCATGCCCGGCTAATTTTTTGTATTTCTATTTGTAGATTTATGCTGGTTAAAAAAAATTGTCATATTCAACCTTTTTTTTTATAAGTACAAGGCCTGGTAGTATCTTATCTTTGATTCCATGTAATGTTATGAAATTGACACACAAACACATAAACATACAAATGACTCTTAGGATCCAGTTCTCTCCTTTACCTTTCTTTGAAATAATTCAGATTATTATTATTTAAATTATACTTCAGATATTACTTTCTCCTATGCAATATGCACAGGCTAAAAATATATAGTATCTAAATCAATCACTATGTTTGTCTTGCTTTACTAATACCCCATAGGGGCAGGAAAAATATTTTAAATTCATAGTGAAAATGAATTGATACAGTCAAAGCAAACTGGAGAAAAATATGCTGGGAAATTTCTATTGTAAAAGCATCCAATCCCATCTTTAGCATAAGTTGCCTGATTTATTAAAATAATGGTGCTTGTATTTCATTTTATCTTTTGTATATTAGGTTCAAAATATGCTATTTGTTTAGAAATAAATTATTGTTATATACTGTTGGAGACATACCTTTTACTTTAACAGGTGCAGCTGTACGATCATTTATAAAAATATATTGGAGAATATTTTAGAAATATATTTATGATGTTAAAGGTCTTAGTTCTGATTCACTATTAAGATATCAGAATGATCCCATGTTACTTATTGATACTCTAAATCAAGTGTTGGCAAAACTTTCAGTAAAATTCAGATTTTTTGCTTTGTGGGCTACACAGTCTCTGTAGCAACTCTGTCACGGTAATATAAAAGCAGCTATAGATAATAAGTAAATGAATGGCCGTGTGTTGCAAAAAAATCACAGTTCGTAGAAAGAGATCGTGAGATGAATTTTACCCAAGGGCTATCATTTGCCTTTTCTATTTCAGGACAGTTGTCTTCTGTGTGATGAATCAGTTACCCAGGCTACTTTAATGTAGTGGTTACCCCTTTCAAATGAGACAACCATGTTTACTGTGGTAGAGAGACAGATGGCCAGAGGGTCATGCACTAACTCTTGTATATTTTGGCCAAAAAGTGTCATATGTCCCTTCTGCCCGCAGCCCATTGACCAGAACTAACCACATGGCCTTACATAATTGTTAAAATGCTAGGAAATGTGAAAACAGATGGAATGTTAAGTGAGCATGATGTCTCTGCCACACTAAAGAATTACAGATAATAATTAGTATGGAGATAATTATAGATAGCAATCAGCAAAGTATATATTTGTTATATAAGTAACAAGTTGCCCAAATAAGTATTAAGAAATGGATATTACCTAATTTGTTTTATCCTGTGTCTGTGATCGTATGGGCTGTTAATAATCTTTGCAGTGGTATGAAATAGCCAAAAATGAAGGCAATACATATATAGAAAAGAGGCATGCTTTTTGACCTGTAACTTAAAAAAGCATTGTTCAGAAGGTATATTGAAGAAAAGTTGCATTTGTGGAAATATCATTTTGATGAAAGTTTTATATCTGAAAGATCAAATGCAGTCCAAAGGATTGTGATTTTTAAAGACCCATAGACAAGGTAGTGGTCACGCTAACCACTCCACCATAGGCTACTATGAGAAAAAGAGCACTGAAGGCCACATTGAAGAAGGACTCAACACAGTCACGTTGATCAAAGAAGAGCTAGGTCCAAATCAGACCAAAGATACAGAGTCTCTACATTGCTAAAGTTGTTTTTAATCATTACTTAAGAAAACAAAATTACAAGTTAACATCTGAACTAATATAGATATACAAATATAATATATACAGTGTAAACCAAAAGGTATCTGAGACAAGTCTTAAACAATTTAGAAAGTTTATTTTGTCAAGGTTAAGAACATGCCAGTGAAGGCCTTAGGAGTCCTGATGACATGTGCCCAAAGTGATAAGGGTACAGCTTGTTTTTATATATTTGAGGGAGACATAATATATCAATCACTTGTAAGATTTACGTTGGCTTGATCTTGAAGGACAGGACAATTCGAAGCAGGGGCTTCCAGGTCATAGGTAGATTTAAACATATTTTGATTGGCCATTGGTTGAAAGAGCTATTAACTGTAGAAAGGAACGTCTGGGTTATGATAAGCGGTTGTGGAGACCTAATGTTTATCATGCAGAAGAAGCTTCCAAGTAGCAGACTTTAAAGAAAAGACTGTAATGTTTCTCATCAGACATAAGGTAAGTGTTGATGTTACTGCTGGAAGGGTATAATGAGACATATCCAACTCCCGTTTTCCGTCATTACCTCAGCCAGTCTTTCAGGTTAAATTTCAGAGCTCCCTGTAGAGGAGGAAGTCCATTCAGATGGTTGTGGAGTGTGGGAGGATCTATGAATTTCATTTTTGTTTATAGCAGTATCCTATTTATGGTGTGTTATATATCCCTGTTTATATTAGTTTTTTAGTTATATATGTATGTGTATACACATATATATGATGCTATTTACTACAATGTAATAATACTGCTTCTAAATATTAAATATTATAATATGTCACTGCTAGAAGTTTATTTTATATAATATACATATCTCTTAAGCCATTTTCATTTTTAGAGCCAGCAATAGAGCCATAACTATCTTCCTTTCAATATTATGAAACACACTTTTGTAAAGTCCTGGATTTGTGTCTTGTGACTTCCAGCTTTCAGTTCTTTGGTTTTAATACACTCAAATATGACATGGTCACTTATTCCCAAAGATCATTTTGCTTCCACTCCCAATTTTCTTTACTCATCATAATAGCATCCTGAGTTGCAATTCCCCATATTGATTTCTCTACATTTTTCATGATGCAATATTTAATAAGGCAAGTCAAGAATTTTATCAGATGTTCTGTTCTTAGCAGAATAAGGCTTCTGACAGATACAGCCCTCCACCATTACTAATATTGATACGTTGCCTGTTTTATGACACGCATTAGGGAAGCATTTTGCATATTGTTTGCCTATCCTAGCACTCTGTAGCATATTTTATTTCTGCTTCTCTCATCTTTTACTCTCCACCAAAATATTTTCACTGAAAGTCCACTCTTCTCTTTGTGAATTTTAATTCAAAAAACCATCTTTTTGACATACAGTCTTTGTAGTAGGAAAACCATCGGCTTGGAATCAGATAGGCCCAGGTCCACATCTGGACTCTAAAATTTAACTGTTGGATATCTTTTGACAAGTTGCATTAACTCTTTGAGCCAATATTTTTTATCTAAAATCACAATTATATTTTTATTAAAAGATCTTTACACATATATTTATGGATTTATCTTTAATAATTTGGAGTTTTGCAACTTTTCTTTCTCAAACTGAAGTCTACCATTAAATATATGTCTTAAAGAAACTTTTCAAGTTTCTAAATCCACTAATTTTATAAAATTCTAGGTGTATTTTCTTATCAGTTGCATTGGAGAATATGATGCTTGAAATAAAAAGAGAACAGCCTAAGCTTCAAATTGCCAACTATTGTCAATCTATTCTGTCCTGTTTTTGGAATAAGAATAAATGACAATTGC
This sequence comes from Hylobates moloch, assembly GCF_009828535.3. Classification (NCBI taxonomy): domain Eukaryota; kingdom Metazoa; phylum Chordata; class Mammalia; order Primates; family Hylobatidae; genus Hylobates; species Hylobates moloch. The sequence goes on from NW_026652279.1 coordinate 132,507,078, forward strand.
TAAGTTCTGTCTGGGAGGATAATGAAAGGCAAATTATACATGGCCCTTGTTTACAATCTAAGTTAGAAACGTTACTTGTATATTTAACTTTTGTAACAAAATTTTTTCTGAGCCCATCTCTCCATTATTTAACAATAATATTTATAAAATTAGAAACATAGGATTTTAAAACTACTCAGATAACTTACTGACTTTTTCATATTTGCCCCTGGATAATTACTTGTGAGGCTTTAACTGAAGACTACTAAAGCAAAGGGTAATTCAAAGTCAAATAGTCAGCTCATAACTCTTAAATTCTGCTTATAGGAAAGTATTATACTCTATCTGTTGTTGCATAATTCTCAATAATGCTAAAGGGTTATTTGTATATCATGAGCAGAATAAGCCTTTTAGTGTTGGCTAATGAAGAGTGGAATGGCCATTAACCATTCATTTTTTGTGATGGAGAAATTGCATTTACACAACTTGTTGGATTTTTATTCACTCATTTGTCAAGTTTACTTCTTTAAGGTTGTCACAGTTTTTCCTAGTTATCATCATTTGAAAAGTTGCTTGTGGCATAAGTTCATTAAATGTAGTATAGCCAAATGAACCATATAGATAGCTGAAAATTCTGTCAAACATGATTTATGCAAAAATATGGCCCTGTGCAATGGCATGATATTGTGCGCACTTGGCTATTATGTTCTCAATTTTTCTCCATATAAATTACTTTACAGTTTCTTAAAATACAAACTTCTTAGGCTTGGGAAGGCTCTAGCAAGACTATAAAAGTATAAAATATTCTCTTTACTCAGAAAACATGAGTATACACAATCCCTTTAAGCAAATCTTTCTTTTTCTTTACAGGGCGATGCTGATTAAGATCTATCAAATAGTCTTTTGTTGAGTTCCAGAGAGGGCCCTCCATGCTGTCTTGAGTCAGCAGTTTTGTTTTGTTTTTTTCCATCTTGCATATAGTATACCAGTCATGTCTATGCCAGATATTATAGTTTCAAGATCTATTTGATGATAATAGTTTCACTGTTATTTAAAATTCTTATTAGTTCTCTTCAAAGTAATGCTAGTTAGTCCTAAAATACGAACATAAGGAGATCTCATTGTGTAGAAAACAGGGAAAAAATATGCAATTGATTAAAAATAGATTCTATAAAGAACACCTAAATAGAATATAATAAACAGAAGAAAAAAATTGACCAGGTCTGCAAGATTTTGAATAAACTAGGTGATTTTTTTAAAACCTCTTCAATATTACCTAAGTGAAATATATTTAATCATAATTTTTTTCAAAGTGGAGGGTAAGTGGCATGTATTGCAAGTTGCAGCAATAAGCAAACCCCAAATTGTAATATCAATCTAGTACAATAATTGTTGATGTCTCACTCAAAGTCCAACATGGGATTTCAATATTTGCAGGTAACTCTCACACACATAGTGATCTAGGGACTCGGATTCTTTCCTTCTTAGATTCCTGCCATCTTCAACACATCGTGGTCTGTATCAAGTCTGGAGCAGAGAAGGAAGATGGATTGCAAGAGTAGGCATTTGCACAGACAGGGCAAGGACTGGAAATGGGTACTTTACCCCACTTACATACCTGTAGCTAGAACTCAGTCATAAGGCTGCACCTGGCTACAAAAATAGCCTGGAAAGGTAGCCTGACTTGTGCCCAAGGGAGGAAAAAAAAAAAAGGAAAAGATAGGAGGATGAGCTAGCCGACTTTGACATATCACTAATCAAACACAAGGAAAAACATACGTACACACACACATGCATAGCGTGCTCTTTCAATCAATCCAATAAAGGAAAATATTGTTATCATTCTGTTATATGTATTTTCTGACTTCAAATGATACAAATACTATACAAACACAAGAGATTCTGGTTTGTTGTTGTTGTTGTTGTTGTTTTGTTTGTTTTTTTGAGACGGAGTCTTGCTCTATCACCCAGGCTAGAGTGCGGTGGTGTGATCTTGGCTCACTGCAGCCTTCTGCCTCAGCCTCCTGAGTAGCTGGGATTACAGGCGCCCGCGACCACGCCTGGCTACTTTTTGTATTTTTAGTAGAGACGGGGTTTCACCATGTTGGCCAGGATGTTCTCAAACTCCTGACCTCAGGTGATCCGCCCGCCTCGGCCCCCCAGAGTGCTGGGATTACAAGAGTGAGCCACAGCTCCCGGCCAAGAGATTTTGCTTAATATGTTAACTTTAGCATTACTTTTTGACTGAGAAAAATATACCTATTATAAATATTCATCAATAGAAGTAAAATTTAAAAATATTTGCATCACTCTAGGGAATAATCAGCTATTAAAATAACGAAGTAGAGGTAAATGTGTTCTGTTTCATATTGATGTCCATGATAGACTACTAACAACAAAAAAGCTAATTACTGAAAAAAAAATCATAATAAAAACTGTGTATGATATGGGAATATATATATATGTACAGTGATAAATGTCAAGATAAATATAATTTGATGCTGAAGTAGGGAGAGCAAGAAGGCAGACTTTCACTTTACAACCTGTGTATTGTTTGAGTTCATTATTTTTTCCCTTTCCTTAAAATATATCCTGTATTATTTGTGTAATAACAAAAAGAAAGAAAGAAATATTTGATTACAAAAGGAATTTCCAATACAAGAGGGGAGAAATTGAATTTATCAGTTTGATAATAAAACTTCAGATCTTTATACATAAATTGCCTGATAGGCAAGAAAAAGCTAATAGGAATGACTTACATATAAATTTATTGGGTGATATATTGATTTAGGGAGAATTTCTTTTCTCTTAAATCTGGGCCCACATCTCAAACACTGGGAGAGTTATCAGCGCTAACTTCTTTCTTGGAATGGTACTACTATTCAATATTGTCTCATTTTTAAAGCCCCTTAAAAATTACTCTAAAATTAATAACTTCTACTCACTGTTGCATGAGTTGAGGCCCTAAGACCGCTTAAATTAAACTTTGTGGTTATTTAAGTACTGCTTCCTAGATTTCTACCCTGTTAAAGCCTAAGTGTATGCACATTTAGCAAAAATCTCAGATGAGTATATCACAGAGGCAAATCATAGAATCTCTGGTATAGATAGGATTTAACTAACCACAGAGGGTTGAAACTTAAACAGAACCAGGCTTGCGTTCAGGTGCCACCACATAGATGCTTCCGTTTTCTTTTCTGGAGAATTATACAATAGTTTTCTTCTCTTTAAATTGGGAACAATAGTGGCATCTACCTAAAAGGGGTGTTTGAAGATTAAACGTGATAATGCTGCAAAAGCATTTAGCGAAGTACCAATCTCTGTTATGTTGGCTTGTATTGTTATTTTTGCTGCTGTTCCTGTTGTCATTTGAAGATGCTTAGAAGGGCCTGCATTGGCACCTAGGAGATGAGTAGCCAGAGCTGAGGGGAGAAGTGGACTCCAAAGCTTTGCCTGCTTCACAAAGAGTCCACTATGTTTGCAGCTTTATCCGCTACTGTCACAGAAAATCTACTGGGATCTTCAGCTTAGATCCATTGTTCTGCAAACATTTATTGGGTCGCTACTCTAGGCTAGGGACTTTGTATCTTGGGATTTACAGATGATTTAAGAGTTTTTGTGAATGAGTTTCTGCAGATCATTTGAATGCCTGGTAAAGGCCCTCCAGGCTACACAGAAAAGCAGCTTTCTGAGACAGAAAGGAATCAAAGCTTCTTCTCTGGGCTAGGAATGCTCTACCTTTGACCTCACATGACAGCAACCTCCTGAAATCTCCCACATGCCCTTTCTTAGTGCTCCAGGACAGAACATGGAAACAGGAAGTATTTAGCATCAGTTCTCTCAGACTTGCCCCCTTGGCACAAAATTACACACATACACCAGCCTTCCCAGGCTATCCAGTGTGACTCATTTACTATATGTCTGTTGTGTTGCAGGCACAATGCATAAGGAGATGCCTTTTAAGTGGACTGAACGGTATAGATGATCTCTTCTCACCAGTGTGATGGTATTACTGGTAAACTCTCACAAATGAACACTCACAACCCCATGGACTGGTGTTTTTTCACCATTTGTTTTAATTTGTGAATTTCTATATTTGGTGGTTGTGTTTCATAGAGGAAAAGCAGAACAAGACAACTGCAGAATCATTTTGATTGCATGTGATGAAAACATTGGAAAGCTGCAGATATACAATATTCAGGTCAGTTTAGATGTTAGTGTGACTGGCATATCAAAATCTAATCTTAATTAGAGCCTTGGAATCATTAAGCGGTGTCGAGAAGAAAGTAAAACAAGGGAATAAGCAGTCTTCCTAAGAATCAAATCATTACTCAAATACATTTTATCTAACTACCTGTGCCTATAAACGCATAAATGTAAGGTTATGTCATGTGAAAGCAAAATATTACATTTCATGAATATAGAGAAACCTGGTGTGAGTCCAGAAACGGGAAAATATTTATGCGTAGTTTTGTCTTCCTCTTTCATAATTAATTCACAATTAGACATGTAATTATAATTCAGAAATGGGCAAAATACACTCTATGGTTTTAACCATTGATAGATTTGTAAACAAAAGCAGCTGGACTGAAATTTCTTCAAGGAAATATTTACATGCCAACAGTTTATCAAACTGAAAATCTGCACATGGGCATTATGTTAATGATAGTTCAACAATGATTCATTCTGTGCCTCCTACTAGTTCACAAGGCACCAGATGTAAAAGAATAAAATTTAGGTGCAAAAGTGGAAAAGGCGTGCTTTTAATTCTTTACCACCTTTCAGAAAGAACCATCATTATTTGTCTATCGTCATTCATTCCTTAAACTACTTCATATTACATTACTTCTTGAAGGGGTATTAAAAGAAGTTAATACAAAATAAGATTAATTCCAAACCACAGGACTTCGGGGTTATGGAATACAAGGACAAACAACCACCACCAACAAATGCTATTATTTTGTTTCAATAACCTGGCAAAGCAAATGGCTGTATAGCATCCTGGTCTAGTATTTTCAAAATTTCGATGTTCTGCAAGTTTTTTCACTAAGAAGCTGAGAGAAGTAATGCCAGTTGATTTTCCTCCACCCCCGTGAGGACGAGTGAGGGTCAGGATTAAATAATGCCCAAAGGGTTACTTATAATAGCAGAATTCCTTTCAGAAAAATAAGAGAAAAGAGTGATCCTACTAAAAATAAACATAGAAATTTGCCAGGACACTAGAATGGAAAGAATAAAATTTTAGTTTGTGGAGATACATGGCTTAAATATCATCTCTTCCAGGTTCATGATGCCTGTGTGATCTTGAACAATTACCAAATCCCCATGAACCTCCATATAGTAAACTCTAAAAGAGTGACATTCATGCAAGTCATACCACCAGACCCTGAACTAAGCATTTTTTACTTCGTCTTCACATTCATCTCTAGTTGTATCATCTCCATTTCACAGATCGGGAAACCAAAATCACATAAAAATTACTCACCTCCTCAATTCACAAAAACTAATAAATGACACAGTAGAGAATTGAAACTAGTCCATGCACTTGACCAGTATGCTACACCAGGGAAGTTCACTCTAGAAGAACAAACAAACCTAGTTAATGGAATCAAGGAGCATGATTATTGTGGAATCTGCACACAATATTCACTTGAGTTTGAATAACTGGGTAAAAGACAATTGAACCTTCTATTTTCTATCTTTCCTGGGTGAGATTGGTTTCAGAGCTTGGAGAAAAGGGGAACCAAAAGATAATAGCTATATAAGTCAAGATGAAAAAATGGAGTATAGGCATGAATGGAATTAAGAGAGCGTTTCAAATAGGACTTTATGAAATTAACGAAGAAAAACAATTTATTTCATCTACTTACAAGGAAGCCTTCCATCAGCAAATAACAAAAGCAGCAACAGCAAGCCCAAAAATGACTCAAATCATGAGGATACTTGTACAAGTAACAAGAAATACAGGTAGAGTTTAGCAGCTCAGTGATGTCATTAAGGACCTAGGCTTTTTCTCTCTTTATATTCTGGCATCCTAGATTTTTGAGTTAATGACTTTTGCCTTATGGTTGTAATACAGTCACTGCACCTCTAGCATCCTCCAAGAAGAAAACAGGGATATGAAGCAAAACATTTTCTTCTCATCAATATTTTCCCTGGTATTTTGAATAAGAAGCCACAGGGAGCACATTTTTTCCTGTCACATTGGCTGGAATTTTGTCAAGTGCTTACTCCTGGAGTAGTTTGACCAAAGGGGATTTGGGATCCCTATAGTAAATGTACACCCATGGTTATTCCCAGAATACAACAGTGGGACTGGAGAAAAACCTTCTCTTCCATAGGACTAAGGGATTTACACTCACCACTTACTTAAATATATTTGCTACAAGCAGAAAATGAGGAGTGGAATGGCTGCTTCATAGCCGATGAGCAGTGTCTGCCACATGTAGTAAATATGCATCTTAAGTGATTATCACAGAAAATGATTCTGTTAACAAGATAAAAAATATCAATGATGTCTAAGAGGTGTATTTCAATCCCTGAAAAAAAATACTATGCATATTTAATTTCAAAGCTGAAACATTAACCAAAGTGTGGTAATTCTGTATCATCAGCTTCAAATAAATCAATGACAGTAGTAATTAGAGATGTTGTGAATCGTTCATTTTCTTTGTGAATTGTTCATAGTTGTAATTCAATAGAGAAAAATAAGAAACAACAATAATAATAACTTTTTATTAGTCATGCTGAAGTAGCAAACCAGTGGCATGGATAATTGAAATTAGTGGATTATATGCATAATGATGAACTACTTAGGTTATTTGCCTTACTAGAGATCGTTTTGCATTCCCAAAGCATATTATTACCTATTTATTTGAGGAAGTCATCACTAAGCATCTTGAGTGAAAAGTCCTATAAATCTAGGTCAGAGAAGTTTCTACAGTTAAAATATAATAAGAATGTAAAATTTACTATAAAGGTAAAGGTGAATATTGATTATGAGGAAGTGTCTTTGGTGAGCAAAGTCAATGAATGCCCTTTGGAATGATGGTAGATAATTTTAGAGAAGCTTGAAAACACAGGAAATTTATATCACTTGTTATAGCATAAATTTAGGAAAGCATTTTTTAGTCTACCTTTATAAGAGTTCAAGGTACTTTTTCCAAGTTATACTTTATTATAAAGCTATGAGGGGTCCAGTAATTTTCTTAATAGGCTCATGGGCACATTTTAAGTCAAAAGTACACGTTTACTAATACTGATTTCATCATTGCTATCACTGCCATTTTATCTTATGTGCCTTCCGTTTGGACCACAACTATGTATAATGATGGTGGTAGCATTTGATGTCCTCTTAAGCTCATTTTATAAATTACTTGTTGGTCTTCTTATTTTTTTTTACATGAGGCGTAGCACCTATTTCCTAGTCAAGCCAGTGTTGTCTGAATCATAGTGTACATTCTGTGGGACTGAACCTTTCTTCTCAGTTGTCTTCCTCAACAACTTAATTCAAGAGCTTTCATTTTTCAAAATAAACATGAGAATTATAACATAAGTTGCTTCTATATCTTTCTGTTGTCTAGAACTCAATGATAGATGTTGCTTTTTGTGCATTACCCTCTTTTAAAAAATTACATTTATAAGCTGCTACTTGGATATTTACAAAATAAACCAAAAAGCAGAAATGGCTGCATTGATATTACTACACCACCCAAATATAAGAAAATGGGCCCGACTTTTTTCTCCTATTCTCCATCATTTGGATTTTGTTACTCTGAGAGGGACACTGGCTACATAGTTGCCAAAAAATGCACATGTAATTCCTATGTCTTCTATAAGGAGATTGGTCATAATAATCTATTGTTTAAACCCAGGCACTTTGGATATTGAAAAGAGGCATTATTAATAAATTTTCTAGGAAAATAGGCATAAACCAAGACTGCCTTGGGTACACCAAGACATATCATCACCCTAGAGATAAGTAACTAAAGCACTTGGTTCTTCTGTACTATTTACTAGATTCCTTTTTTATTGTTAAGAAGGCAAAATAGAATTGAAAAAATAGTCTTATGATCTAACTTCTTAATAAAAATCCATAGAGATCACACCATGCAATAATGTGAAATGAAACTGAAATTACAAGGAGATGGAGATGTTTACAACTTGGCACAGGAAAAAGAAAGCAAGGAGAAAACACAAGTCTTTAAATAGGATAACTTTACACAGCAGCACAAATGCAAGAAGAAAGCCCTGTCAAAATGTCCCTTGGCACCAATGTTCTCATTTGCCAGAGGGCAGTTTGCCGTGGCCAAATGCTTTCTGATTTCAGTAAATCCACCTCCTCAACCATTTACGTGAGGATTTAGAGAAAGGGATTAGGAAGAAAACGACTTTGAACTGATCAAGAAATGCAACAATTCAAACATACAGTGCTTGTTTTGCCTCTGATTGAGAGGGAAGGGTAAAATAGTATTCCATATGGTAAACTCCACTCAATGAAATGCAGTACTAAATCTAGGAAATAAATTGTTTACGGTTGTGAGAAAACAACTTGATGATTGGAACAACAGATTAATTTCAAAAGTATGTGATTGATCACTTCAAAGGATATGTGAGGGCTGAAGTCTGTTATAAAATGTTTCATAAGAATAAGGTAAGAATGACTCCCAAATGCATAACTCACCCCTGAAGCATTAACATCCTTCTGTGTTCTCCTATTTCAGGATGTTTGTAGATTTAAGATATCCAACCTACCTACAGTTCTCTCCCTGAATGTTATATAGGGGAAACTTAAAAACCACGATCCTTGGTCATTGTCTTTTTCCTCCCAACTCTTAGGATCCCCACATCACAAGCTAATCAGGCAGCAGATTTGAATTCCCACTACTATGCTAGATTCAGTAAAGAAATACAATAAAAGTCAGATATATTATGCTTGTTTTCAAAAATCTGGCTTTTTAAATTAGGATATAAAACAATATAGACGAAATATTTGGAACTTGGTAAAGAGCTTAACTCTGTAGTATCAATTGCTTCTTGGTTCTGAAATAGGCTTTAAGGAAAATATTGACTTGACAGGACTGGAGGGAGAGACAGCCCAAGGAACAAAGCAGAGAAAGAAGATTATTTCCAATAATTTTTTGACACATAGGAGGGAAGGGACAAAGAGACAAGCCTAGAATCTCTTTTGACTAAAGTGAAAGGTTATGTATTAGTCGGTTTTCACACACCTGATAAAGACACACTCAAGACTGGGTAATTTATAAAGTAAAATAGGTTTAATGGACTCACAGTTCCGTGTGCTTATCATGTCAGAGGCAAAAGGCACGTCTTACATGGTGTCAGGCAAGAGAGAAATGAGAACCAGGCAAAAGGGGTTTCCCCTTATACAACCAACAGATCTCATGAAATTTCTTCACTACCATGAGAACAGTTTGGGGGGACCTGCCCCCATGATTCAATTATCTTCCACTGGGTCCCTCTCACAACACATGGGAATCCAGGGAGCTATAATTCAAGATGAGACTTGGGTGAGGACACAGCCAAACCATATAGGGCAAATATTGCCAAAAAGTGATAGAAGAAGAAAAAATAATTGGTAAGTGAATGACTCACTTACCAAAGTGAAGATTTGAAAAATCTTCAAATTTAATAAATAAATACAGACTCACTGACATAAGCAGTCACTATATTTTGTTAATTATATTCAAGAAAACTAAGCACTATCATAAATTATCCTGATATAGCATTAGATATTTAAATTTGGATATTGAATAGTATAAATGCTATAATTACAAATAAATCTTTTTCTAGAATATGTCTTCCAAGTTCCAATACTGAATTTCCACTGATTATTTTACATTTTTAGTGTTTAAATTAAATTTTAATTTTTATCAATATAAGATATGCATCCTTATAAAATAGCCTATATATTTCATTATCTTGTAAATTTATATATGTATATATGTATATGCCAGAACTAATCCCATCCCTCCCCAAACTTGTTTCCTATTAAGAAACAGAATTAGCCAGGTCCAATGGTTCATGCCTGTAATCCCAGCACTTTGGGAAGCTGAGGTAGAAGGAACACTTGAGCCCAGGAGTTCAAGATCAGTTGGGCCAACCAAATGTGACCCCCATGCCTGTGGTCTCAGCTACACAGGAGGCTGAGGCAGGAAGATCCTTTGAGGTAGGAGGATCCCTTGAGACCACAGTGAGCCACGTTCCTGCCACTGCATTCCAACCTGGGTGAAAGACTCTGTCTCAAAAAGGAAAAAGAAAAAAAGAAAAAGAAACAGAATTAACATTGAAGCAGTTAATTTTAGTGTTTGGCTACACATTACAAAATAATATGTTTTTGATGTTGTGATGTCTTCTTTTGAAAATCTTATATATTATCTTTTCACCTCATTTTTAGCTACCTTACCTCAAACAAGACATTCGAATACCCCTTTAGCCCTTTTACACAGTTTATATTGCTACTTTTGTAAAATTAACATTATTTATTGATCTATACAAGTGCTACCTATAATTGTACCACGTGGCATAATATGACTGTGTATGCTTTCTTGTGTCTTTTTATCTTTCCCAGAATTAGTAATTCTCTAATTTATTCGGATAACCTTTTATCATTAAGGCATCTCAAAAGTAGCCAACAGTATGTAAGCTTCTTTCATATGTGATCAAACATATCTGGTATTGTATCAGTTTATTTCTTTTTTTTTTTTAAGACATCTCTGCTAGAGCTGCAATTTATTTCCCTAATTCGATCAGACTTTTCTAGGCCTGCTGCCAGGCTTTCATGCTAAGACTCCCACTTGCCATTATTCTAGGAATTTGCTTTGTTTTTGTTCTATTCTAGATTATATTTCCTGGAGTTAATAGATTCTTATTTTTTAAGTCAACCTTATTGAAGGATAATTTATGTACTATAAGATATACCATTTTAAGTACGTAGTTATATGACTTTGACAAATGTGAGCACCTTTGTCCTTCTTTTTTCTTTTTTAACTCATGGTTCTGTTTTTTTATGTAAGGAAACACCCCTAAATTAAATGAGATATTAAATTTAAGTACCTGAAAATAAAAAATTATTTTTTCTCACATTTCATCAACTGATAAATATATAATCTTGCTTCATATGTATTACAGTTTAAAAACCTTTAATATATGTTGTTGATTCATTAACATCGAAGTCACTGCCAAAAGCACTGTAACTTGACTGAATGAAGCATATCTAGCACAAGTATTTTCTCCCTAAGGCACATCACAGACTTGCTTGGGAATACTCTATAGCAGTCGGTACAAAGCTTCAGTGACATTTTAAACAGCACAATTACCAACAAAAAGTGCAAAAATGAGAAAAAACATGAGTAAATAGAACATGAAAAGGACATTTGTTTACAATAGGAGAGCTGAAAGAAGTCAGAATATCGCCTTGTTCAATCCAGCTGGAAACATGCACACTTATTAGGCAACTCACATTTTTCTCTACTTTGTGCATTTCTATGAAAGACAAGAAAGCACAGCGAGTATTGGTTTGAAGTTGTAAATTAATTTTGGTGACTAGGCAAGTTTGCAAGTATGGAATTCATGAATAACAACAACAGAGTGTGTTTGTATATACACATATAGCCTTCTTTAAAAGATTTATATTCTTTGCTCTAATATTTTGAGATTTGAAGAGTCTAACTTAGTATAAATCTTTTTTTAGGGTCCAATTATTCAAAATAACTCAGTGTTTTTTGTTTGGTTTTGTTTTGTAAAATTTTCTTGGTAATTTCCTCCTTTGCATTTCTCATTACCATTCTTAAACACTTACTAATAATCAATAAGTCCTCCTGTATCGATATTCTGATTATCTTTTCAGTTCTTTCAGATTTCTCATTATTTAGTTCTTTTCTCCTAATTTCCAGTAGAAGTATCAACTTTCTTTCGTAAAATACCGGTGGAAAATTTTATTTTACTACTTTTTTACTTCCAAAAGCTTTTATTTTCTAGCTTTTAAAATGTTATAGCATCTTATTTCTATTTTATTGATGAGTATTGGACTTTATTTAGATGAGGATATACATTATAATTTCACCCAACATTTTGTTTCTTTGTGTTTTCTGCAATTGATTTTTGTGGGGTTTTTTGTTGCTTTATTTTTGTCTCTTTTTTATAGAAGTTTTCTGTAACTTATGCGTCAGGTGACTGATGATGACCTGTTATTACATTTATGATGTAAAAATTAGTCATCAAAAGGTGTGCATGGTAGGAGTTTGTAGGCTCGTAGACCTTACCAGGGAGTAAGTGTGTGGAGATTTCCTTGTTTCCTTCAGGGACTTCCAAATATCTGCCTTAATAGGCCTGTTCTCTTGGGCTAATAAATTTCTCAGAGAGGAAAATTTTAGACTCCCCTTTTTCTATATAAGGTGCATGGAATTGAGAAGGAGTTAAAAAAGTTAACAGTAAGAGCATTTTTAAATTTGAATAGACTCTGGCTCAAATATCAAATATTCACTTTTGAAATTGTTTATATATTTATTTTACTTGACAGATAAAATTATATATTTATCATGTACAATATATTTTAAAATATGTACATTTTGAAATGAATACATTAAGTTAATTAACATATGCATTGTCTCCCATACTTTTAAAGTTTTTGTGGTGAGAACACTAAAAATCTACTCTTTAAGCAATTTTCATGAGTTCCATTGATTGGTATTAACTGTAGTCACCCTGTTGTGCAACAGAACCCATGAACTTATTCGTCCTAAGTAAAATTTTGTATCCTTTGATCAATGTCTTCTCAAACTCATCCCATCACTCCCTCCTCAAGTCTCTGGAAACCATATCCTACTCTGCTTCTATTTGTTTGACTTTTTTGGATTCCACATATGAATGAGATTATGCAGTATTTCTCTTTCTTGCCTAGATTATTTCAGTTAACATAACGTCATCGATTCAAACATGTTGTCGCAAATGACAGAATTTCCTTTTTTTTTTAAGGCCTAAATATAGCATTTCATTGTGTATGTATACCACATTTTCTTTATGCATTCATCCATTGATGGACACTTAGATTGATTCTAAATCTTGGCTATTTTGCTATTGTGAATAATGCTGAAATAAACATGGGAGAGCAGATATCTCTTTGAGATATTGTTTTCATTTCCTTTAGATATATCCAGTAGTAGGATTGCTGGATCATATGGTAGCTCTGTTTTTAACTTTTTGAGAAACCTCCACATTGTATTCCATGATGACTATACTAATTTACAGTCTCAACAACGCTCTACAAGGAGCCACTTTTCTCCACATCCTTGCCAACACTTATTATCTTCCATCTTTTTGATAATAGCCATTTTAACAGTTGTGAGGTGATACCTCATTGTGGTTTTAATTTGCATTTCTCTGATAATTAGTGATGTTGAATTTTTTTTATATGCCTGTTGGCCATTGGTATTTCTTCTTTTGAAAATTGTCTGTTCTCGTCCTTTGTCCAGTTTTTAAAATGGTTATTAGTTTTCTTGCTATTAATTTGTGTGAATTCCTTATATATTTTGTATATTAATCCTTATCAGATGTATGTATGCTATGCAAATATTTGCTCCCATTCTCTAGCTGTCTTTTTACTGTTGATTGTTTCCTTGGCTGTGCAAAAGTTTTTTAGTTTGATGTAGTCCCATTTTATTTCTGCTTTTGTTGCCCATGCTTTTGAGATCTTGTCTAAAAAATTTATATTTAGGCCAATGACATAGAGATTTACCTTCTAGCAGTTTCACAGTTTCCTTCTAGTAGTTTTACAGTTTGGGATCTTATGTTTAACTCCTTAATCCATTTTGAATTAGTTTTCATATATGATATTAGTTAATGGTATAATTTAATTATTCTGCATGTGGATATCTACTTGTTCAGTTGTGTCATTTATTGAAGTGCCTATACTTTCCCCTTTGTCAGAAGTCAATTGACCAGTGGCTGTGTTAACTTCTTTCTGAGCTCTCTATTCTTTTCCATTGGTCAACATGTCTTTTATACCAATACCATGATGTTTTGATCACTATAGCTTTGTAGTACACTTTGATTGTTGTTCTTTTTGCTCAAGGTTTCTTTAGCTATTTGGGGTCTTTTGTGATTGCAAAAAAGTTTTAGGATTATTTTCTATTTCTGTGAAAAATATTATTGGAATTTTGATAAGGATTGCATTCAATATGTAGATTGCTTTTGGTGGTATTGACATTTTAGCAATGTTAATTGTTACGATCCATATACATGAGATACTGTTCCATTTATTTGTGTCTTCTATTTCTCCCAATGTTTTAGAATTTTCAGTGTACACATATTTCACCTCCTTTGTTAAATTTATTTTTAATTATTTTTTGTAGCTATTGCTAATGGAATTGTTTTCTTGATTTCTTCTTAAGATAATTCATTGTTAATGTGTAGAAATGTAACTGATTTTTGTATATTGATTTTATATCCTGTAACTTTACTGAATTTATGTGTTAGTTCTAGCAGATTTTTGGCGGACTCTTTAGTGTGTTCCATATTTAAAATCCTGTTGTCTACAAACAGAGAGAATTTAATTTTTTTCCTTTCCAATGATGATGACTTTTATTTCTTTCTCTTACCTAATTGTTCTGGCTAAAATAAAAGTGGTGAGAGTGGACAGTGGACATCCTTATCTTTCTTGATCTTAGTCATAAAGGTTTTAACCCTTTATTGTTGAGTATGATTTTAGTTATGGGCTTATCATATATGGTATTCATTGTGTTGAGGTACATTTTTTATATGGAATTCGTTGAGACTTTTTATCTTGAAAGGGTGTTAAATTCTGTCGAATGCTTTTTTTGGATATATTAAAATTATCATGTTTTTGTTCTTCATTCTGTTAATGTAGTATCACATTTATAGATTTGCATAGGTCAAATCATTCCTTTATCTCTGGGGTAAATCTCACTTGATCATGTTGAATAATTCATTCAATGTATTGTTGAATTCAGTTTGCTAATATTTTATTGAAGATTTTTGTATCTATATTCATCAAGAATATTAGCCTATAATTTTTTTCTTATGCTGTCTTTGTCTGTTTTTGGTATCAGAGAAATGTTGTCCTTGTAAATGAATTTGGAAGTATTTTCTTTAATTTTTTTGAAGAGTTTGAGATGGATTAGTATTAGTTCTTTAAATATTTGGTAGAATTTGGCAATAAGGCCATTAGGTTTGGGGTTTTATTTGATAGGAAACGAGTTATTAATATTTTAATCTCCTTACTCATTATTGATCTGTTCAGACTTTCTATTTCTTCATGATTCTATTTAGGTAGATTGTATATGTCTAGGAATTTATGGTTGTCCCAATTTGTTCATGTGCAATTTTTTATTGTAATCTCCTGATTTATTGTATTGCTGTGATATCAGTTGTAGTGTCTCCTTTTTTTATTAATATGATTCTTAAGTCTTCTCTGTTTTTAGTCTAGCTAAAATTTGTTGATGTTAATCATTTTAAGAAACATCTCTTACTTTTATTGATCTTTTGTGCTGTTTTTCTAATCTCTATTTCATTTATTTATTTTCTGCTCTTTATTATTTATTTCCCTCTGCTAACTTTGGGTTAAATTTGTTCTTGTTTTTCTAGTTTCTTGATGTAGAAATTTAGGTTGTTTATTTGGGAGCTTTCTTATTTAAGACTCACTTTCTTCTTTTTTGAGATTCACTTGACCTGTAAAGACAAACACAGACTTAAAGTGAAGGAATGAAAAAGGGTAGTTCATGCAAATGAATACCAAAAGAGAGCAGGGTAGCTATATTCATTTTCGATAAAATAGACCTTACATTAAAAATGGTAAAATGAGTCAAAGAAAGACATTTGATAATGAAAAAAGAGTCCATTGATCAAGAGGCTAGAATAATAATAAATATATATGCATCCCACACTGAAGCACCTAAATATGTAAAGCAAATATTAATAAATCTAAAAGGAGAGAAAGATGGTAATATAATTATATTATAGGACTTCAATACTTCACTTTCAGCAATGTAAAGATCATACAGACAGAAAATTAATAAGGAAACATTTAGACCAAGTGAACCTAACAGACATGTATACAACATTCTATCCAACAAGAAACGGAATACACATTCTTTTAAAGTGCACAGGGAGCGTTCTCCAGGATAGATGATATGTTAGACCACAAAACCAGTTTTAATAAATTTAGGAGCATTGAAATCATATCAGTTATCTCACCAAAATGATATGAAACTGTATAACAGGAGGAATTCTAGAAAATTCACACATACATGGAAATTAAACATGCTCCTGAAAAGCTAAGGGGCTAATGGAGAAAGTGAAAGAGAAATTTAAAAATATCTTGAAATAAACCAAAATGGAGACAGGGCATACTGCAACCAGGGATGCAGCAAAACAGTTCTAAGAGGGAAGTTTAGAATCTCGATTGAGATCTATAGGCCTGATTGCCAATGTTGTGGGAATTTCGTAGGAGAAAAGAACTAGGTCACACTGTTTTTCATGAGATTATTACTTAATCCTTTCTGCCTTCAGGTGTGCTTAACGTGCCAAAATTTAGAAATTGTCATATTCGGCCGGGTGTGGTGGCTCACGCCTGTAATCCTAATATTTTGGGAGGCCGAGGCAGCCGGATTGCCTGAGCTCAGGAGTTTGAGACCAGCCTGGGCAACATGGTGAAACCCCGTCTCTACTAAAATACAAAAAATTAGCCAGCAGTGGCGGCGTGCGCTTGTAGTCTCAGCTACTGGGGAGGCTGAGGCAGGAAGAATTGCTTGAACCCGGGAGGCAGAGGTTGCAGTGAGCCAAGATCGAGTCACTGCACTCCAGCCTGGGCAAGAGAGCGAGACTCCGTCTCCAAAAAATAAATAAATAAATAAATAAATAAATAAGTAAATAAATAATAAATAAATAAAAGAAATTGTTGGATTCAACGTCTTCAAACACAAATCCAACCTTCTGCAGGGGAAAGGGAGCAGAAGTTTTTGGATTACTATGATGGCAGGTAAAGCATACGGCTGTCTATCTTTTGGTATTGTAGAATATCATTTATTTATCCTATTTTGGGCTCTAAAATTGAAGAACACTTGGTCAGAGAACAGGCTCAGCTGTCATCAGACCCAAGCCAAATATGGATTCTACAGCCCTGGAACTGATTGCTCCCAGCATCCCCTGCCAGACCAGCTGCCCCAACCCTTCGATTTGCCTCTGGGACCCCAGCTTTCCTAAGCCCAGAAATTTTTTCTCTGAGAAAAATGAAAAGTTTAAACTTCATAAAAGTTTGAAAATTGAGCTTCTTTCAGTTTTAACACTGTCAAAGACTCATGAATGATGCCTGAGAGACGCTACCAAGTTATTCAGTGGAAGTTTTCCTCCCTGTTATGAGGGATGACTTGTTGAAATATCACCACCAAAACAAAAACAAAAACAAAAAAACATAAACACAGAGATTTGTCTTAAAATAAAACAGTTATTCTGACCAAAAGAAGTCCTGAGGTCCTGAGACATTAGGGAATTCTGCCATTATTAATTGTTTTGATTCTGAATGACTACTTGCAATGCCAATACTTAGACTCCAACTTCCTGCTCAACTAAATCAGATGCCATTTACTAATCTTTTTTCCACATTTCCTGCTTAATATTCCTTTGAACTGTTATTCCTTACCCAGTTTGTTTCATCTTTGTGAGTTTAGATATCATTATTAATTTAGTATAATTTTACAAAGGTATACAACAGAGTTTACTTCTGCTTTTAGTCAAAATGAATGAATAGCCACCTGACTTTTTTCCCCACTGGAAATACCAAAATAACAGATAAAATATTAAAACAATTGTTTAGAAGACATTGGTCATAAATCAATGGACAGTGACCTCTGAGAGATGTAAAGCAAGAAAGCGGAGCCCTGCGATTGCCCCAGCTTGTTGCCTTGAGAGAGTTTCCAAGCTGGAGTAAAGGGAGGAAGGAGAAAGATAAGTTTTGTCATCAGACTCTAAGCTGAGAAATCCCTGGAGACGAAGGTTGCTAAAGTAATGAAGACAGAGTACCGAGAGCAAAGAGTTGCACAGAGAGAGAGAACTCTAGAGATCTGGCAAGAAGTCCTTTCCAGTATTCACCCGAGCATAGGTCAAACTCACACACAACAAAAGACTACCTAAAGTTGAGAAAAGAACCACCTCAAAAGATTAGAGGAAACAGTGCTTGACATTCACAAACAGCTAAAGAAAGAACCTGTCTGCACCCTCTAGATTGGGAAAAATAAGTTCATGACCCATTGAGCAGGGAACACAAAATGGTCTTAATCTCAATGTGGTATAAAAGTTGGCCCTAGACTGAGCACTGTGATGAGTACTGCTATATTGTGGTTTTAGTAGTAAATCCTAGAAACAAGACCTGAAGGAATCAAATTATTTCCAAGTAACTTAACTACATACCATGAAAAAGTTTGAGAGTTATACAACAATACCAAAATATTGAGGATGTGACAAGCTAAAATTCCTAATATATATCTGTCAATACATTGTTAACAGACACAGAATGAGGCAGGAATATATGATCTATAATGAGGAGAAAAGCCTTTTAAAACTGACCCAGAACTGACATAGATGTTAGAATTAGCAGATTGACATTAAGCTGTATGTTTCAATGTTCAAAAATTCAAGTACATATAATATTCTTTAAAGAGAGAGAGACACACAGATCAAACTCACAGATGTAAAAGTATAATATGCAAGAAGAAAATAACATTAGAATAAATGGCAGATTAGACATTGCAGAGTAGTTAAAGACATAGCAATATCCACAATGAAACAGAGAGATAATTTTACAAAATGAATAGAGAGTCAGTAGCTGTGGGATGACTTCAAAGGCTTTGAAATTTGTGCAGTTGGAGACTCCAAAGAAGAGTAGAAGAAACAGAAAAAATTTGAAAAAGTAATGCCTACAAGTGCTTCAAATTTGATGAAAACTGGAAAGCCACAGATTCAGGAATTTCAAGTACCCTCAGAAAGAAGAAACATAAAGAAAACTTTACCATGGCACACCATAATCAAATTGTTCAAAATCAGTGATAAAGAAAACATCTGAAAACCCAGAAGAGGAAAATCTATGTTATAAAGAGAGGAACAAAATAAAGATGTCAGCAAATTTTTCACTGGCAACAATATAAGTGGAAAGACAGAGAAGTAGCAAGTGTGGAGTACTGAAGACAAAAGAAAACAGTCAACATGGAATTCTATACCCGGGGAAAATTTTTTTAAATGAAGGCACAAAAAAGGCTGAAATGATTTTATTACACAACAGGAAATAAAGGAAGTTTTTTTTCACAGAAGTAAAATGATACCAAATGAAAATATGAATCTATACAAAGAAATTAAAAACACATAAAGTGCTAACTCAATGGTTTAATTTATGTCACTTATATCTCAAACTATGTTTAAAATTGCAGTGAGATGCTATTTAATTTACTATAATGAGTAACATTTTAAAAAATCAGACAATATTAAAAAAAAGTCAAGTGCACTGGCATACTTCTGTAGTCCCAGCTGCTCAGAAAGGCCAAGCTATCAAGGCTGTAGTGCATTTCAATTGTACGTGTGAATAGCCACTGCAGTCTATCCTGAGCAACATAGGGAGATCTCCATTGCTAAAAATAAAAATAAATCAGACAATATCTAGTTCTGGAGAAGATTTGGAGCAATCGGAACCCTCATACAACTGCTGGTTGGAATACTCGCTAGTTTAGCCACTTTGGAAAACAGTTTGGCAAATTCTACTAGATACAAAATAACTTTTTAAAGTTGTTGCTTAGATTTTTCCCTTTCCTCTCTATTAAAATGACTGTCCAGTGTATTCAGATTTTTAACATTTCACATCTGATTGCTCCAACTGTGTACAATTTACAGTCTCTTAGTCTATCTTGCTGCCTGGTTTATATTTAATTCCATTGTACTTTATACATAGTTACTATAGGGGCTTTTCCATATGATAACAAAAATGAGGTCAATTGATGGGACCACACAATGTTTATTTCTGGTTAAAAAATATTTTAAATTGCATGTTTAATTTACAGTTAAAATATACACACAGTATAATTTGAATTAGAGTTTATGAGTTTTGAAAAATACATACAGTTATGTAGCCATCACTACAATCAAGATACAGAACAGTTCCATCACTGTCAAACGTGAACCTTTGAGTCATTTTCTCCTAACCATTGATCTGCTTTCTATTATAGTGTTTCCTCTTCCAAGATAGTGCAAAAAATAGAAGCATGAAATATGTAAACTTTTTAGCTTGGCCTCTTTCATTTTGCTGAATGCATTCGTAATTTATCCATGTTAGTATACATATCAGTATTTTTTCCTTTTACTGCTGGGTAGTAATCCAATTCATCCATTCACTAGTTGAACATTTGGGTTGTATCTAGTTTTTGATGATTAAAATAAAGCTATTAAAACATTTGTGTATAGTTTTTGGGTCAACATAAATTTACATGACCTTCTGCTCCATACTTTTTTGCTGGGATATATAGCAGGTATATGTTTAGCTTTGCAAGAATTTGCCAAACTGTTTTCCAAAGTGGCTAAACTAGCGAGTATTCCAACCAGCAGTTGTATGAGGGTTCCTTAGCATACCTAAGTTCAAAGTTTGCACCACTTTCATTCCCCCCTGCCACTACCACACACACACAAAATAGGAAAAAAGGCATAGGTGAAAAACGGATGAGTTATTTAACACCAACTAATACCTCTAAGATAAAATAGAAAGAAAACCTACTTTTCTTGCATGGTGTATATCACAAAAGTGTGATATAATTTCTTTCCAAGTACCCAGAAACTATATTCCTTTCTCATATCCTAGGAAATTACTAGGCAAGGTAGACTGAATTACCCAAACAATTTTCACATACATAGAAGGAGAAAGATTCTTAAGCCCAATTTATTGCCAAGGGTGGAACGGGCTTCTTCAAGAGAGGCATGTGATGAAAACTTTGCTTGGATTCAGAAGAATGAACAAAGAAGTGGGTAAACATTTGTTTTTTTCTTTTTCTTCATTGGTTTTGTATAAATGTGACAGCCATTGTAGTAGAGAATTAATGGAGGACTGAGTTTCTGGTCCATACAAGAAGATCAATATTAAGAAAGTCATTAAATACCACCCAAAATATGAAAACTTAATTTATTTTAATTTCCTTCAATTTTATATTGTTTCATTAGGACAGGAACCTCATATTAACCACACAAAGGTGAGGAGGCATGATATTTGTTATTGAATAACTGCTCCAAAGAGCGAAAGATTTTATACTCATTTTCTTGCTTTCCCCATAGTTCTATCAAAGGATGTCCATGGAAAGTTATCATAATCTGAAAAGCTGACAGCTTTACCAAGCCATTATTATTTGCTTTGCTTTTCTGATGACTTTTGATTTCTCAGATAATTGTTTTAGTATATGATTATTATATCTTTACATCTTTAAAGCCTAACCACCTGCAAATTTCAAATGTGTGAATGAAGACTGTGTAAGTTACAGCACAGGAGGAATGAACCAATTCAGACTGGAAAATTGAACTCCCTCATCTCTTATAAAGTGGGTGCAGAAAAAAAGTAGTGACAACATTTTGTTTAGCCACAGACTGTCAATGTTGGCACTTTTATTGTTGTAAGGAGGTCTCCATACGACAGAGTAGATTAATGAAGATCAGAATGAATTCCAAAAAAAAAATTATGGAAAAATTATATATCTATATCTACCTATCTCAGATTAGGGAAGTAGTTTGAAATTATACCCTTTGCTGACAGATGGAAAAACTGAGTCCCATTGCAATGAACCGATTTGCTCAAGAACAGATAGCTTATCTGTAGAAAACTGAGCTCAAGCCATTTCCACAGAAACATATTGTCTTCTAAATCAGATAGTTTACATTGGTATGTCTTACACGGTACTTAGAAGAATGGACCTTGGAGTCTGACTGCCTGGTTTTGAATTCCGACTTGACCACTTACGAGCTCTTGAGACCTTTATCTTACTGTCTCAATGTTCTTGTCTATAAAATGGGGATGACATTTAATCCTCCTTCATGAGTTTATTGGGGGGACCAAATGAGTTAATAATATCTGTAAAGCACTATGCACAGGACTTGACATACAGTAAGTGTTCAATATATTTTAACAATTTTATGACATTAATTCCTGCAAAAACAAAACTGCAGACAAGCACGTGTTCTAACGTTTGTTGTCTGAGGCTGAGTCATGATTACAACTTCATCCAAGATACATCATCATGAAACTTGTATAAAAGTGAATTTACTCCATTCATTAGTAAAACACAGAGATATAGGCAAGTAAGTTGTTTTCACACTGTAATAAGGAGGAGTTGTCATTTCTATATACTTTTTATTTTGATAGGAGAAATGATATTGATTGTGTAAAAAAAAAGTGCTAGCTATTCGATCCACAAATTTTATTTTTTAAATTATTTTTTTCATTTTGGTCATTCTTGAAAGCATTTACAAAGTACATTTCCCTCTTGCTTCTTTTTGTTGTTGTTTTGTAGACAGTAAATGGGCTAGACTAAAGTTTCCAATGGCAATGTTTGCTCCTTTATCACACAACCAGGAACTTAGGACTAGCAGTGAAGCTCTGTAAGCTGACTAATAGAGGGGAGAAGAGAAATCGAAAGGGTTAGAATGGTAGCATTCTGCCTTCATTTCACACTATGATTCTAAAGGAAGAATAGAACCACAAGAATCTCCTCTTAAACTTAGGGGTCAAACAGTTATGCCAATCACATCTATTGTGTTCTGCAAAGCCAGGTTTTGTCTGTGTTCACAAGTGTAGATTTCCTTTATGCTAATCAGCTCATAGGCTCTAGCTGGACGATTTTCTTTTCCTGACAATTACATTGTGATCAGTAGCATCTGTGTTACAGAGAACTGAAACTAGTATATGCCAAATATTAGGAAACTTAAGTCATTTTTACAGAATTTAAGCTCCTTAATGCAGTTAATGACATATTATTGTTATTGTTGTCCGTGTGATTGTTGTTGTTCTGGACAGCTCAATTACAAAACTATTAGAAGGTGCTTCAGGTGGGAAGTAATAATGTGATAATCAGGCTGTCACAAAGTTAGCTACTGCTGCTGGACATTTTAGACTTTTCCATTGTCCTTCTAAATGATAAGCATCATTTAAAGAGCCTTCAGAACTCAGTAGAACAAATTAGATAATATACACAATCCAGAAAAATCAACAAAAAAATGTAATGTAGTTCAGTGTGTAAGCAAGCCATGGTACTGCTAGGAAAATTGATTCTCAAAGCCAAAAGACATCTTGTTGAAAAGGCCTGCAAGGAATACATAAATATAGAGACTTCGTGTAACCTAACAGTCCTACAAAGAAAGCTGGATGGTAGTACATTTTATGCTTTGTTTTCCTGAAGAATGGTGATATGTGCAACTAAAATCATGCTTTGCCTCTGATATTAAACGACTAGCAGCAGAAGAATTAGTTACTGAAATTATTTTTGGAGAGAGTTTTTGAAAAATTAATTTTAAGTTTCTCATTTAGGTTAACTTTCCTTTTTGTTATTTTTTTATTCTAGCAGGAAAAAAGTTGATCCTGACAGTTTAAAATATGTAGTGATATTCTAATGATTTTATCTAGACAGAGCTGAGGATTCTACTTTTAATCAACAGAATATGAATTTCTTATGAAGTTTTATGATCTTCCTCTATATTTTGACAATAAAAAGTAAACAGTTTGTTTTAAATAGTGAATTACTAATTTCTCATGAATCTCTGGGGAATAATTTTTCTGCTGTCCTGTCGTCAATTCTCCTCCATTTTAAAATTGAGTTTCAATTGTCTAAGAGTTTCATATAGCTGAAAATTTGTGCCTTTGTTGAGGAAAAGACATTGTCATTGGCAGGCAGAAATGCAGCTTCAATAGGGTCCATGCTCACAAGAGAAGCTCAGATGAATGTGAGTTGTCTTCACTGGGGTCAGTACGACATCTGCTTTCTCATGTAATCACGCATCTGATTCCCTTGGCCTTGAGGATCATAGGAAATAGAGTTGGAAAAAGAGTGGGTGGAATAATTTGACACTGGTTTTATTTGCACTGAATCCATTAGGGATTGTAAAATATTTGGCACTTTAAAATATATAATCAATAAGCTGTGTTGATTTAAAAAGATAATTTATATATAAGGAAAAAGTACATCAGCACAAATCTACATTTTTTGGTCAAACTCATTTCAGTCCAAATTTTCCAGAAATATATACATATAAAAAAACCCAGTATCAGATCTGTAGTGAAAAGTTTAGGACACTGAAATATAAACACTCAACACTTCATAGATTTGACAGTTGAGTTTGTGGAAGGCAAATAGCAGAAATCTATTTGGATATGCAGATGTGTAAGTATGGAGAAAAATGACTTTTTTTTTGCAAAATATCACCAATAAACTGGGAATAATTGTTCTGTGTAATATTGTTGTATGTGAATCACAGCCCTCTGACCGTAATAGTACAGAAAGTCTGAACCAGAGTTTGTCAGATTGAGTGTCTATAAATCCTGGATCCCACAAATATATCCTCAGAGGTTTGTGAACTTTTAATAATTGTAAAAATACTTTGATATTTTATGATATCAAAACATATGATAAAAACTGCTAAGATTAATAACAATTCAGGATAAAAGTTGTTAAGAATATTGGTTAACATTTATTGGGAACTGAATATATGAAATGCATTTTTAAGTATTGAGCACATACAGTATTAACTCTTCTAAAACTCACACACATTTATGAGATAGCTATTATTTATTTATTTATTTATTTATTTATTTATTTATTTATTTCAGACAGAGTTTCGCTCATGTTGCCCAGGCTGGAGTGCAGTGGCTCAATCTCGGCTCACTGCAACCTCCGCCTCCCAGGTTCAAGTGATTATCCTGCCTCAGCCTCCTGAGTAGCTGGGATTACAGGTGCCCAGCACCACGCCTGGCTAATTTTTTGTGTTTTTCACTAGAGACGTGGTTTCACAATGTTGGCCAGGCTGGTATTGCACCTGTAATCTCAGCACTTTGGGAGGCCAAGGTGGGTTTATCTCCTGAGATCAGGAGATAGCTATTATTCTTATCTCAGTTTTACAGGTGAGGAGACCAAGGTATAAAACATGTATGTATCTGGTTATTTGGAAAGTGTAATAAAGTCAGAACATTACAAAAAATTATTGTATATGTGTCCTTGGTTATTTAGTTCAAACACCTCATAATATTGCATTGAAATTTTAATATCCAAGTTTGCATTTTGGTTTGCATTAACATTGATGCCAAAACCTTCTACTTGAATTGGCTCATTAGTTGGAAAGCACTGGGAAAGATTTAATATATGCTGTTTAGGTAAACTGTGCTCTTGTGCCAGATAAATGCCACATAACTTTAAAATATTCTGTAGAGTATTTCACAGTAGTTTAGAAATGGGAAAGTTGTGAAAATTTTACATCACCACTAAACAGTAGTATAGGCGTGTCAAATATAAGAGCCTGACTAGAACAGTCATGAGTATATTCATTCTGTAAGCTGTAATTTAGTTTCAGCAAAACATCATCAACCATAATATAGTATTAATTGAGTTTATTCTTGAGTTTATTTCATTTAATGTATAAGTTTGTTTGATTCATGTGTTTATAAGTAAAATATATTTATACTGCCTTTTATATTTATATATATTTAAGTAATTGTATATTTAAAATATTGTAAGACAACAATGGGATTTGATTGAATTGCTTCTGCTTTAAAATTCAGGTATGTGAATCATGGATCGAAAATTCCCCATTTGATATTAATATTTTCTAATAATCATACACTTAACAACGTTCCCCGATTGTTTCATGTATACTAAAAATTAAAAGTAGCCAGGTATAATGAGAAGATTTAAAAAGAATGTAGAGTAGGAAACATTGGATTTTTATCACTCAATTGTCCACCTTCCACCTGTGTGACCTAAGGAAAGTTACCTAAACTTTATGGCTTTATTTCCTCATTTTCATTACAGGTCTATAATACTTACCTCACAAAGTTGTTTATGATAAAGATTCAATTATGAGATAATGCATGTGATGATTTAACATGCCTTAAGACAATGCCTCACTAAAGGCTCATAATACATATTTTTCCCATCAATTCCCTTCTTCTTTTCTTATTTTGATATTCATCCTCTGGGGAGCATAAACAACAGCTTTCATTCTGCTTTACTCACAAAATCTAGTGCAGAATAATTCTCATCAGTAGTGATAACCACACTCCCCACCAAGGATTCAAATATACTCTGTGTGCTGTCTTGAAGCGTTCACATCAATCCAAGGATGTCAATCACATCCTGGAAAGCCATTGGTATATTAGCCAAAGTTGTCCAGAGTAGATCCAATTTGTGTGTGTGTGTGTGTGTGTGTGTATGAATCCTATATCCTATTGGTCATATAAACATGGAGAGAGAGAGATACAGTGAGAGAGATTGACAAGTTCTGAGATCAGCAGTCGGCAAGCTTGAGACTCAGGAGAGCCTGTGGTGGTGTTTAGTGCAAATGCTGGTAGGTTCAAATTCAGAAAAAAAAACCCACGTTTCGGTTCAAGTCAAAAGGAAATAAACAATGTCCAAGCTTAAAAGAGTCAGATAGGAAGAGTTCCCTCTTGCATGAAAGAGAGTCAACCTTTCTGTCCTGTTCAGGCCTTCAACTGACTACATGAGGTCCACTCACATTAAGAAGGGCAATATACTTCACTCAGTCTATTAATTTAAATGTTAAACTCATCTATAAACACTCTCACAGACCCATCCAGAATAATGTTTGACCAAATATCTGGGCACACCATAGCCTAATTAAGCTTACACATAAAATTAACAATCATGATGAGCCATCAGCCTTGAGATTTTAAAAATGTTGCCAGCCTTCCACTCAAGTCATCTGGCTCAATTCAGAAGGACAAGCATCTCTCCACTCATCAGAAACCTAAGTTTGCGTTAAACCATGACCGTGACACTTCTCAATAGTATACCAAGAGGCCTGGGAGCCTCCATTAAACAGTCAAGTGCCAAGGTGAATTCTTTTACAATCTGGTAGCCAGCTAGGTCTACCACATTTAATATCCTGTTAATCCTACTTTTGGTCACAAATATAAGATTCTCTTACATTCTGTTTGTTCCTTCCCTTCCCCTCTTTTCTCTTTCTTACCCTGTCCCTTCCCTTACCCTTATTTCCACCTTCTCTATCAACTTTCTACTATCTCCACTATGACCTTGCATCCATTTTTGCCTATTCTATTTCTTCCTCCCTGGCCATACCTTTTAAAAGGTTCAATCTCCTTTGTCCAGATGTTAGATGGGGATCAACACTGTCTTGGTTTTCTTTCTTTCTTTTTTTTTTTTTGAGATGGAGTCTTGCTCTGTCGCCAGGCTCCAGGCTGGGGTGCAGCGGCACGATCTTGGCTTATTGCAATCTCCACCTCCAGGGTTTAAGTGATTCTCCTGCCTCAGCCTCCCGAGTAGCTGGGACTACAGGTGTGCACAACCACCCTCAGCTAAGTTTCGTATTTTTAGTAGAGATGGGGTTTCACTGTGTTGACCAGGACGGTCTCAATCTGTTGACCTCGCAGCTAAGTTTCGTATTTTTAGTAGAGATGGGGTTTCACTGTGTTGACCAGGACGGTCTCAATCTGTTGACCTCGCGATCCGCCCACCTCGGCCTCGCAAAGTGCTGGGGTTACAGGCAGGAGCCACCGCGCCCGGCCGTCTTGGCTTTCTTATTATCCCAAAACTTCTACACAGTTTCTCTGATTGATTGATCTCACTATCGTGGTGTTTTTTGTTTTTTTTTTTATGTTCAATATCATGAGGCTGAGGCAGGAGAATGGCGTGAACCCGGGAGGCGGAGCTTGCAGTGAGCAGAGATTGCGCCACTGCACTCCAGTCTGGAAGACAGTGAGACTCCGTCTCAAAAAAAAAAAAAAAAAAAAAAAGATTATCTCCAGTTTGATACATTGTGAGAATCTGAAATTTCACAGTTTATTCATATGCTTGACCTGCAAACATATTCATTTCCCATGTTTTCTGGCTCAATGATTGGTGCTATTGTTCTCTCCTTTGTTGCTATCCATAAAGCAGGGAAGTTTGTGAGAATTCTCACTCTCTCGTTGTACATAATAAATCACTGAGACCTCCAAGCTGTATCTTCAATTTATCCACTGGAGAGAGCGTCTCTATATCACTCCCTTCATCCAGGTACCTTCATCTCTCACTGAGTTACAACAGCAGCCTCCTAACTAGGTCTTCCTGTCTTTAATCTTGTTTCTTTCCAATTCTTGCTTAGAAACAACAATTTTTTCTTGTTTAAAATTCTATAAAGGCTTCACGTTACCCTTATTATAAAAGAAAAACTTCCTATAAAGACCTACCTTGTTCAATCTTTGCTTATGTTCAGATATCTTTTATAAATAGGGATGAAAGTGATTTTTCTTCACTGATATTAGAACCAGAAATTTTACTGGACTTATTATCAACTTATAATTTGTAGATTTTCTTTTTTCTTCCTTGAAGAAAATGACATGATTAAATGATAATGATTATTATTTTCCCTCTTTTATTCTTTATATGCACTAATGAAGACCTCCAATATAATGTTAAATAGAAGCAGGCATAATAAATACCTTTGCATATTTACTGACTTGAAGTGTTAACATATCCCTTTGATATGATGTTTGTTAAGGTTTATTAGAGATGTGTGATAGATTTTCTTTATTAAGTTAAGCAAACTCTTAACTTCTTAGCTAGCTAATAGATTTGAGTTTACCCCCTCTGAGTTACTTCTAAATGCTTGTTCCAGGGATTACAACATAAATATCCTTCTATCACAATCCAATTTCAAATAATGCTGTACTAATTCACATATAATATATGATATTTAAAACAGTGTAAGTCCTGTTTCTCTTCACAGTTTACTGATTTTAAGTTTGCTAATGCACCTAGGGTGCAGCTGCTCCACCTATCTCAAGTGGAAATAAACAGAGATACTTATATGGTGGTATCAGGCCTCCCAAAGAGAAAGAATAGTGGTCATACTGCTGAGATCACAGATATACCCAGATATCCTAGACTAACAGGCACAGTCAAGATTAAGCATCATCTTGAATTGTTGTTGCTAGAGTTCCTAGATATTCAATAATGGTATTTGGGATAATGATTGTACAACTTCGATGGAGTCACTAGGGTTGTTTTACAACATTTCCATCTGTCATAAAACCACGACAAGTCTTCAAACCATTACAGAGGGCTATGCTGTGAATGAAATGATGTTGTAGGGCAAAGCTTTAGAAGAGACCTCCTGGATGATTGGGGAAAAGGCCTTTACTACTCCCTACCTGTACCATCCAACAATGAGCAAACATCAGTGGGTGGACTGTAATGAGAAACAGAGAACAGCTTTATACAGAAAAAAAAGTGAAGTAAACTGGTGATAAATAAGCCAAAAAGAACAAAGTGCTGCAGGACTTGAATCTTTTCTACTGAGGAGATGGGACAGTGATGTGGTTTGGCTATGTCCCCACTCAAAATCTCATCTTGAATTGTAATCCCCATAATCCCTACAATCCCTATAATCCCCACGTGTCAAGAAGGAGACCAAGTGGAGGTAATCAAATCATGGGGGCAATTTCCCTCATGCTGTTCTTGTGATGGTGAGTGAGTTCTCATGAGACCTAATGGTTTTGTAAGTGTTCGGTAGTTCCTCCTTCTTTCATTCTTCTTCCTGCCACCTTGTGAAGAAGGTGTCTTATTTCCCCTTCACTTTGCACCATGATCGTAAGTTTCCTGAGGTCTCCCAGCTATGCTGAACTGTGAATCAATTAAAACTCTTTCCTTTATAAATTACCCAGTCTTTATAGCAGAATGAAAACAGACTAATACAGTTAGCATAAATTCAATAAATTGCCCTCCTTGAGAAAAAAAAGTTAATGACTATGTCTCAGAGAATTACTTGCCTTCAGAATTTTTCCAATATAAATCTAGTTTAAGGGAACCTTTGGAAAGTATTTGTTAGCCAGCTTTGTTCAATGCCTAGATAATACAAATGAATGTCCTGTAAATGCAAGCTGCAACGAAGGTGTACCCTAAGGAAAAATGGGGAACCACTTCCAGTTTTAGTCTTTTAAAAATATGAGGGTCAATTGGGCCAAAATAAGGAGGCCTCTGTTTTCACATAAAAAATAGTATAGGCATATTTATTTATTTTGAAACTTGAACAAGTATCTAATAAATCAAATTTATAAATCAGATATTATTAAAAGTTGCCAGAAGGAAAGATGCTTCAGCAAACAGGTATCGGAATTTCAGTTTTGTGTTACTTTTCTTAGACAGAATGCTTTGTGGATAAGGAGAGAAAACAGAACAGAACAATGGTATGATTTTTATGCCATGGACTAAGACATCCCTTGCATTTGATGTCTTTTATTCTTTCATAATAATGAGAATACAGGCACATAATGAATTGTTATTGTTAGGTGAAAATCTCACTGAGCCTTAGCATCTTCTTCTGAACATAAGCACTGTGTCTAGGACTGCAGAAGGAATAAATGTAGGAGATGTTGTCAAGATAAGAGTAAGGAAAGAGGATGTTGAATACAGTAACTACCTGAAAGCTGTGTGGTATGTCTTCCTTGATCAACCCTCTGACCCTCTAAATTAAACTCTTTGGAACATTTAAGAAATGATGTGGGGGGAAACTAAGTATGAATTAACACAACATTTGTATTATACACTTCCATTTCCATTTTCACCAAATGTGTGTGAGCTAATTCATTTATAAAACACGTTACAGAAGAATATATTTTACTCGATTTTATTATTTAAAAAAATTATATATTGTATTAAACTTAATTTCACAGAATTTTACCTGTGGCAGGATAGGCACAATGAGAGAAACAAATAGCAGATAATGTTCCTGAGTGATTGGCAATCGCTAAGTGATGCCTTGGCCGCCACCTGTGCTGCTGCTTCATCCATTATTTCCTTTTGTCTTTCTGCTCTCTGCTTTATCAGACTTAAAAACAATGCAGGAAACTTGGCACTAGTGAACAAGTCTAGATACTATGCCTAGGGGCCATATTAACTATGATTTTATTAAGTAATGAGTCCATTATTTTAATGTGTATTAAACAATATCCATTAGTTTAAATTTTAATATTTAACATCAGAGATTGGTAAATGCTAACATATGGTTATGTCTATATAAAAGCCTACAAATAATTCACAAAACAAAAATTAAAATCACAGATATGTTTTTATAAAGACTAATTACAATATATTTAATAACATGGTAAAATCCAAATATGTTTACAGAAACCATTCTATTTTTTGTACTTCTTGCCTATTAGAATCTATTAACTAACCCAATTAGTTACCGTCTGATAGTTTGTTCTCTCAATTTGTGGTTTCTGGATGCCTGCATCAGTTTCACTTGAGGTATGTGGCAGACAGTTCAGATCAGCTTACTCAATGCAGACCACAAGTTAAGACAAGTTTTCCAAGACTCCCTTCACCTTGGCTTTCTTACAGGACTATCTTCTACAAGTAGATCCACCCATGAGAATTTGCAAGAAGGGAATGACAATCATGAAGCAGAGGTTCTGCTCTTGCAGCTTCCCCTATTTCTACTGCAGGTAGGATCATGAATATGGTCAGATTTTCCTGGGACAACGTTTTAAGAGGTCTCATGGTTTATTCATAGCTTTTCAGTACCAACAGGGAAGGTGTTGCCACCCATTTCACTGGCATGTGTAGTGACAGCGATTGCTTAATTCCCTAACTTCCTAATCATGACAGGTAAAGAAGCTCCTTTGATGGACCAGTTCCATGGTGTTATTAGGAGGGTTACTCCTAGAAGTTAAACCTGGAGCCATGTACACCAACCATTCCAATAACCTGGTAAACATCTGACTGCCTCTTTTAAATCTCTTTCTGTTGCAACTAACTGGAATGATTTTCAATCTGAAACTTAATGAATAGAAAATGTTTATTAAAAATGCAAATACAGGGTTCTCCCCCAAACCAATTTAATCAGAGTCTCTTGAGAGTGTTCCAAGTGTCTTCGTTTTAGACAATCTTTCTAGAATATTTTGGTGCATGATGAAATTTGAGAACCCATGCTGTGTCAAATATATGGGGACATGAAAATCTAGAGAATGATCATCACTATAAATTAGTAAGCCAGGCAATAAACTGAAGTTTAAATTGACCCCTACTAAGCAGATTATGATTGCTCACTTTGCCCAGAGCCCTCCTCTGGGAAGTTCTTTACAAACAGATCACCATGTTGTGTGCCCTGTGATATCATTAATTTGGACACATCACAGACTCACAGGCAATCATTTGTATAGACCCACCTACAATAGGACCTACACAGGAGATTTGCCCAAGATACATACTTTATCTTGAATGGTGAGAGTCTAATACAATGATATTCTCTCCCACTGAGAATTTGAATGTGGGACAAGAAGCAGACAGTTAAGTCAAGAGAAGCAGAGAGATGCAAAAAAAAAAAAAAAAAAAAAAGGAATGCTATGGTATCTCTAAAGACACTGAAGTCATGATTGAAGAGATAAATTAATCAGTAATAACAGTAGCTGGAGCAATAAAACCAGTGGTGTGAAACCCGACCTCCTTGTCTTTATGTGGTAAAACTCCACAGTCACCCCAATTCCCATGGGATTAGCTGAGGCCTTTCCTAGGACACAAATGAAGCTCGACTTCTTTGTTTGCCCTATTCTGTTCTCTTCACTCTCATAGTGGTTGTTCCAAAGAGTTTATCTCAACAAATACACTGCATGCAAATTTCTGTTTCAGAGTCTATGGAACCCAGCTGATGATACATTTTCCACGTAGCATATCCAATTTTTCAACCCAAAAGAATATGAAAATTGTGTTTTAACAAACATTAATCTCAAAGCTCAACTAAGTATTTTATGGACTTAAGTTGCTACAGCCTGATTGCTTTTTTCAAAGTTCGTGTACTGGGATTATTTCCTGGAATATCTTCAATTTATATAATGGTTTCCCTACAGAAATGTTTCTTTCTCTTACTAATATATGTATTGTTGTACCTAAGTTTCTGTAATTAAATCAATCAGAAAATTGGCTAAAATGATGAAGTAATGTTAAAAATTCTCATCTAAAAATAAACTTCACATTCTCAAAGAGAAGACTTTTGAAAATAAAATAGTTCCTTTTTTACCTAATATAACCAAGGATGTACCAGTAAAGACTTTACCATAGTTCACCTTCTTCACATATATAGAGTTGCAATCATTTTAGAGTATATGAAGAAAGTTCCAACAGTTGTTTGGCTTTTTATTTTCTAAGCACAAGAATAAAGGGAAGCAGGCATATAATCAGTATTCAACATAATAACTGAACAACAGTGAACACACTTTTAATAGATTTGTTTCCTAATATTGATCTACATTTGTTCAAAAGCCAAGAAAATAATGTATCTAGTGCAGACTCATCTACAAATATGACTACTCATTGGGCAATGAATAAATTGGAACAGCTAAAAAAATCAATCAGATTTGAATTAAGGATCCTGTAAAGTATAATGCGAATATAGGTTGCGTACTGTGCCAACAAGTCTGAAATATACTTTGACCAGATTCAGTGTCCTTCAAAGCTTTTAATGTATCCTTTGTTACAAAACACAATGATTCTCTTTAGGAATCCACTGCCATTAGAAATTCAAGTATATCTGATTATATATTTGCAGGATTTAACTGTATAAACCAGGGATAGAAATATTGAAAATTTTACAGGTACCTCTATTTGATTAAATTTCAGTCATGTGCATAACTTTCAAATATGCCTAACTCTAACAAAGTTTAGCTCGCTGAATAGTAAATATAAACTGTAGTTTCTGCAAACAGTTGCATTAAAAATATCAGCATTTTAATAGCCAGAACAATTTGAGTACTGACACCGGGCCCTAATAGTATGACACGAATGTACACAAAAATCCTCCTTCCCAATATTTCCACTTCTTAATATTTCTCCTTAACCACAGCTACCTTACCTTCCCTCATTGCAAACCAGCAAAACTCTCCCCGTTAACTGTGCTAGCATTAGTTATATTATGTTTTTCCCTCCTATACTTTGTGGCTCAGTTAATTATACATCAGTTAACTTCTCCTTCCCCTTTCATTCGCATTCCCCTTTGTCCTCTTTTTTCTCCTTCTTCTTCCTCTTTGCTTCACTTTGTTCATTTTTCCCCCACACTTATTTTTTTCATTATTTCAGATTCTATATATAAAGACTATATACATGTTTTACAAGTGTGCTATTTCAAAGTTGCAGAATTCAAATTTGCATCAAAGTCTCTGATGCTGTAAACTATAAATATGTGTGGATGGGATTCGACTCCTCATAATATAGTTCATTTTTTAACTTTTTATTTTTAAAAATGTTTTGATACATTATATTTATATGTATTTATGAGGTACATGTGAAATTTCATTAAGTTTCAGTATCAGCCAAGCAAGTTGAATGTGACAAGAACATAAGAAAGCAAAACAAGAATGTTTAAAAGTGGTCAGATGACTAAGCATAGGTTCCATGAGAGGTACTTTTCTTTAAAAATTAAAAAAGAAAATCTGATAAAGAGGAAGGATATAAAGTATATCTGTCTTTGAGCCATCTATAGATCCATGGGTGACCTGGAATTTCAGTTTCAAAGGTCATGATTATGGCATATGGGAAATAAAGTCTGAGTGGAGAATTTCATATAAACCCAGGAATCAGAAATTCTATACTCTAAGTTAAACACTTAAAGAGGTAAAAATCCATCTCTTAAAGGCAGATGTCAGAAAAAAAATATATATGAGCTGTAACTCTGGGTAAAGAAGAAAGGAATATCATTTGAAGATTTAGGACAATAAACTTACCCTCAAACTTGCATTATCTCCATGAGCTAAAAGAATTTAAAGTTAATTTAAATTTAGATTTTAGTTAAAAGAGCCCCTGGTATCTAGCAGAAGCAAATAAAATTTCTCCATGGAGCATTAGAGTCACAAACAAGATTTTCAAGAATTCCCACAGATCAAGTTCCAGTGAACACGAGTTCAAAATCAACATTTAAAATTGTTTGATACATAATATTTGTACATACTTATGGAGTATGTATAATGTTTTACATGCTTAGAATGAGTAGTAATAAAGCCAAGGTGTTTAGGATATTCATCACCTTGAGCATTTATGATTTCTATATTTTGGGTACATTTCAAGTCCTCTCTTCTAGCTACTTTGAAATACATAATACTTTCTTATTAACTATAGTCACCCTGCTCTGCTATCAAGCATTAGAATTTATTCCTTCTATCTAATTCTACAAAATCAAAATTTTTAAATTATTAAGAAATAAGAAATTAGAGGGGATCATAGAAATAATGAATACAGAATCAGACCTCAATAACATAAAATATTGGAATTCTCAGAAACAAAATATGTCTTTACTGATCAATAAATAGATAGATATAGAAGTATGCAACTATAGGTAAATAATATATATAATATATAAGGAAATAAAAGAAAGAACCAAACACATGGATAAAGAAAACCTATTAAGAGCAACTTAGAAGGTCTAAAAAAAACCAAGTAGACTTCTAAAAAATGAAAATAGAATAATATTGATTGTTCTCTGTAGCATTAAATGGCAAACTATATACATCTGAAGAGATCTTTAGTAGATTGAAAGAGAAATCAGAAAAATTACATAGAATAAAGTACAGATAAAGAAATAGTATATATGAATGAAGGTTAAGAAACTTGGAAGTTAAAGTAGAAGTGTCTCACACAGAACTATATTGGAATTCCAAAAAGTTGTAAACATTATGAAAAATAGACACAGGCATCATTTGAGGAAATAATGTCTTAGAATTTTCTAAATTAAGGAAAAACATCTCTTCAACTGTTTGGGAATCCCAGTGGTTTCCACACATAATAAATAAAAATAAGTCCACACCTATACAAATTATTTTCAGACTGCAAAACACCAAAGACAAATAAAAGTTATTAAAAGAATCCAGAGAGAAACGACAAATTTCCTACAAATAACAATATTTAAACTACACTTCATAATACCAGTTGGTGCCAGAAGCCAGCAAGAGGAACATATAAATTGTTAAGAGAAAAATTACTGGCAACATCAAATTGAACATTAAGCAAAATTATTTTTTGTCCAAGAAGAGGGGAAAAATAAAGCTGTTTTAAGACTACCAAAAAGTAAAGAATCTTACACAACTCCATTAAGGAAAGAAACTTTTCAACATAATCTTCAGAAACAAACAAACAAAAAATGATGCAGGAAGTCAGAGATACAATAAGGAATATAAAGAATAATAATAATATAAACACAAAATGACCAACCACTAGCAATAGTAAGTTCTTGTAGGAAAAAATGAAAATTAGAAATAAAAGAACATCTAAAACATCAGGAGAGGAAACGGAATGAAGACATTTCAAGGGCCTGGTATTTTTTGGAAAAATATAAATGTATTGAAATATTGTACCCTTTGCTACATTAAGTAAACTACTTAAAAACTCAAGAATAACTACTAACAAAATAGAAATAGAGTGTGAAAATAGAGTGTATGATTTCCAAGCTGTTATGGGAAGAATAAACCAAATGAGGAATCAGAGCCTTTAAAAAATGAATAAATAAAAAGAAACCCCAGAAAACTAGAATAAATAAAAATAATTACAATGGTAGAAATAAATATAAACTTACTGAATCCTCTAGAAACAGAACTTCTGTGTGAATTTTTAAAATCAACTATATTTAACTATATGTAATATGAAACTATATCAGTCTTATTTTCTGCTGAAGTTTCACAATTAAGACTCTTTAAAGAAATAGCTGGGGCTTTTTGTTTGTTTGTTTGTTTATTTGTTTTGTGACAGGGTCTCACTTTGTAACCCAGGCTGGAGTGCAGTGGCATGATCTCTGCTCACTGCAACCTCTGCTGCCTGGGCTCAAGAGATCCTCCCACCTCAGCCTTCTGAGTAACTGGGACCACAGTCTTGTTGCCATTGCATACTGGGGTAATTTTTGTATTTTTTATAGAGATGGGGTTTTGCCATGTTGCCCAGGCTGGTCGGGAACTCCTAGACTCAAGTTGTCTGCCCACCTTGGCCTCCCAAAGTGCTGCGATTACAGGTGTGAGTCATAGTGCCTGGCTGAAATAGTGTTTTTTAAGGTCTTAAGCAGTTAAAAAAGTATAGCTAAGGCTGGAACATTTTCTTGAGCTCCAAGCAAGCAAATACTCAACAATTAATGGAGACCCATAGAAAGGACACAAGAGCCAGCTTGAGGGAGTTCCTGCTGGCCAAATTTGGGTCATTTTAATATAAAAAATAATGTTAAATAATATAATATATCAAATATATTTTTAAAAATAATTCACAGCTGCTTACACATTCTGACAGAGAGGGCAGGGAAAGAAAGGGGGGCAAAATATTAACAATTAGTGATCTTAGATAAAAGGTGTGAGTCTTTCGCATTTTCTATGGCTTTGAAATAATTCATGATAAAACATACCTGCGCATTAACTACAAGATCATGCCCAACCTACTTTGCAAAATAGTACTATCACATAAATGCATATTTTAAAATGACAAACATTTTGATATCTTGCAGATTCTATGTTGGTTTCTGGTCATGATTGCTTTAAATATCTATCTGAGCAAGTAATAATGCCATATGATCTCATTTGTTAAAGTTCTGCCCTTCCAATGTGACAAGACTAAAACAAAACAAAACAAAATTAACTGAGATTGGAAAAACAAAAACAAAAACCTCGGAGTCACTTCTTTTTCTGGTTTTGGCCAAGAGAATAGCACTGTTCCTCCCAGATCCTTTTTTACAACTAAGAACTCTGAACAAAAAGACAACAAACAAGCATAGAGAGGGTCTCTGAATGGTGGAAAGAATGTGGACTGCCTAGGGGCCTCAAGCCTTAAGAATGATACTTCAGTGACTTCCCTGGGTTTCCTTATTGCCTCCCATGTATCTCACAGCCCTGCAGAAGTCTCCAAGCGAGAGCTGCAAAGAGACCCAAACATAAAATTCTCTAAGGTCAGTCTTTTTCCTTACCCCAAGGACCAGTTAAATGGTGGGCAAACAAAACAAACAACCTCTTTGGCCATACGCAACCAACTACAGCCAAGCACCAATGGAAAAGTCACTCCCCACAACCAACTACGCTCCACATTTAGTGGGGCAAGTGAAAAGTTGATCTTCCACCCAATGCCACTACCCTCAACACCACTTCCCCATCTGTATAAGCAGGAGGTAGGCGGTGATCCCACTGTTAACAACCAGATGGGAGCTAATCTTCCTTCCCTCTGCTGGCTGGGGCTAGCTGAGCCTCCACCCCCACCTGCTGGTAGCAATGAAACTTAATGAGGCAGGGCAAGGCAGGGCTAGCTACCACTTAGATTCATCACCCACCCCAATCATGTCATTAGGGCACAGTGGGGGTATTCACCTTGCATCAAGTAAGCAGAAAGAGGTGGTATGAGCTTCTTTCTCTCCTGTGCCCTGTGTCAATGGGCAGAGAGAAGAACTCAGCTTCTGCCTGACCTAGGTCACTCATACGTTGTTGATGGGAATGTGAAACAGCACAGCCCCTCTGGAAAAGAGTATGATGGTTTCTCACAAAACTAAACCTGCAATCACCATATGACACAGCAATTACATTCTTGGGAGCGAAGAAATAAAAACTGATACCAAAAAAAGTGTACATAAATATACATAGAGCTTTTCTATTTTTATTTTTTTTGACGGAGTCTTGCCCTGTGGCCCAGGCTGGAGTGCAGTGGCGCAATCTCGGCTCACTGCAAGCTCCGCCTCCCGGGTTCACGCCATTCTCCTGCCTCAGCCTCCTCAGTAGCTGGGATTACAGGCGCCCGCCACCACGCCTAATTTTTTCGTGTTTTTTAGTAGATACAGGGTTTCACCGTGTTAGCCAGGATGGTCTCGATCTCCTGACCTCTTGATCGGCCCACCTCGGCCTCCCAAAGTGCTGGGATTACAGGCATGAGCCTCTGCGTCCGGCCACATAGAGCTTTATTCATAAAAACCACAAACTGAAAACAATCCACTTGTCCTTAAAAAGATAAATGGTTAAACAAAATATGGTACATCCATACCACGGAATAATACTCAGAAATAAAAAGGAATGAACTACTGACAAGTCAATAACTTGTATGGATCTTAAGAGCATTGCACTGTGTGAAAGAAAGTCAATCTCAAAAGGTGTCCGACTGTGTGACTCCATGTAGACAACATTCTTATGAAGATGAATTATAGAGATGGAAAACAGGTCAGGCATTTGCCAGTGTTCAGGGAAACAGGGAGAGAAGTTGATGACTGTAGCAGTAAAAATATAATAGTGGGAATCCTTGTGATGGAACTGTTCTGTATCTTGACTGTGGTGATGGTCACGTGAATCTACAAACTTGATAAAATATATAACTAAACACACACATATACACACAAATGAGTGCATGTAAAACAGTGATAACTTGTTGGTAGATGGTATCAATGTGAATTTCCCAATTGTGATACTGTACTATATTTATGCAATAGTTCACCTGGAGGGTAAATGAGGGAAGAATTCATGGGATGTCTCTGTGTTATTTCTTATAACTGCCTATAATATACAATTATCTCAAAACATCTAAAAATATTTTTAAATGAATAAATAAATAAAATTGATACCACATCCCAAGGCAAGATGCAAGATCATCATCAGAATTTGCAAACAGATATTTAGAAACTAATATTGTGTCCTTTATTTTCCACCCCCTCCAGATTGTAAAACAAATTTAAGAGGTAGGATAAAGAAGCAGAGGTAATAAGACGATTGTTGATGAGGGCTGAGGGTCTCTTTGGGTTCAAGTTCCTTCAAACACCTAGAGGATGAGAAAAATAACTGTCTTTCATCTGAAGTCTAGAGAAGAGATCTCAATGGGACCACTTAAAGAACCCAATTTGTCCCCTACAGGTTGGTGGACACAGAGGACCAGTGTCTGTTTAATGCTTGAATTTTTACTGTAGCAATGTGTGTCTGGTTTGTTGCTCTGACAAAGGTAGTCAGAGCATTTTCTGCATTATGGGGAGTGCTTCAACATTCCCAGTGTCTATCAAAGTAATAATGCTGGAGTATTTACTGTGGATGCATGTGGCACAGATT
Organism: Hylobates moloch; assembly: GCF_009828535.3. Taxonomy (NCBI): domain Eukaryota; kingdom Metazoa; phylum Chordata; class Mammalia; order Primates; family Hylobatidae; genus Hylobates; species Hylobates moloch. The sequence goes on from NW_026652279.1 coordinate 132,547,360, forward strand.
CAAGAATGAACAGAAGATAGCTAAGCCTAATAGTGAAAGCTCAGCAGATCAAAGAGGAGTGCTAGGTGACCCATCAAAATGGAAGTGCATCTGGCTTCTTCAAGGCAACTGCAGGTGAAAGATTCCCCAGGAACGGGGGGCGTCCCCCAAATCACAGTCAGCTTTTAATACCTGTAACATCTAAATGTTAAATTATCATTTCTGTTAGTCAATTAAGAATTTTTGGCTGAGTGCAGTGGCTCACACTTGTAATCCCAACGCTCTGGGAGGGTGAGGCAGGCAGATTACTTGAGCCCAGAAGTTCCAGACGAGCCTGGGCAACTTAGTGAAACACTGTCTCTACAAAAAATACAAAAATTAGCCGGGAATGGTGATGTGGGCCTGTAGTCCCAGCTACTCTGGAGGCTGAGGTGGAAGGATTACCTGAGTTAGGGAAGTCAAGGCCACAGTGTGTCGTGATGGCACCACTGCACTCCAGCCTAGGACACAGAGTGAGACCCTGTCTCAGGGGGAAAAAAATTTCTCTCCACCTTTCTCCCCTTTCTCCCCTAAAAATGCATTGTGCTATTACACCATTTACCTGTTTGTTCTTTGATCATTTTCTCTGGTCTTGCCCTGCCTTGTTCTATACTGCAGGGACCTTCATTTCCCAAGATCTCTTGACCACTATTATTACTATTATTTTGGCTCTGATATGGACCTATTGTCTTCCTGTAGCCATATGTGGTGGTGTTGGGCAGGGGGACACAGGTAAAACATACATACATTAAAAAGCACCAAAATATATAATGGAAGGAGCCATAAACCATTCAGCATACATGAACCCAGGCACATGATAACCAAAGGAATTTAGCTGAAAAATCCAACTCATTGTGATTCTCTTTTTCTTTATAAATTCCACAAGGTGAGTTAGCAAGAAAAGCGCTGACAATCTTCTCCCAGCTCCCATACTCATGGTAGAAATTAACAATGGGGTTTTTCAAATTAATAACTTTTTTTTTTTTTTTTGAGATGGAGTCTCCCTCTGTCACCCAGGCTGGAGTGCAGTGGCGTGATCTCATCTCACTGCAAAGTTTGCCTCCTGGGTTCAAGCAATTCTCTGCCTCAGCCTCCCAAGTAGTTGGGATTACAGGCACACACCGCCATGCCAGGGTAATTTTTGTATTTTTAGTAGAGACGGGGTTTCACCATCTTGGCCAGGCTGGTCTTGAACTCCTGACCTCATGATCCACCCACCTCAGCCTCCCAAAGTGCTGGGATTACAGGCGCGAGCCACCGCGACCGGCCAAATTAATAACTTTTAATAGCTAAATAGTTACCATTTAAGTCCTTGCTTGTTTTTTAAAGCAGAAGTTTAACATATATTATCAAAAGTGACTACACACAATAAACAGAAAATAGAGATAATGCATGCTGATGGAGATTTATCAACCAACTTGTGGTCATCTGTTGCCTAATGTAGTAGACAAAGTTTGTCACACAATTAGCATTGATGGAAGAGCAACCAAAATACCTACGAGAGAACTGGAGACTACTAGCAAAGTAACTTAACACTCTGGATCAACTCCCAAAAATATTTACTGTTTCTCTGCAAGCTAACCTCACTATAGCATAGAATTCTATTTTGATTAATCTATGGTGTTTTTGAGTGTGTATATTAATAAAGCATTTTTAGTGGTTGCTGTAGATACCACATTATATTTGCAGAATTTACCACAGTTTGCTTGAATTGACTGACATTTTTCCAGTGTGAGCTATGTATAAAAACATTACCTCCTTTTGCCCAACTTTACGCTCCCCCATTAATATAATTGTCTTAAATATTTACCCTTTCTACATTGAGAACCACACCATACTATGTCATAACTTTTGCTTCTGCAAACCTGTAGACTCTCTGAGAAGGGCTTGGGGCTGCTTCTCAGATGCTAATCCTAGGCATGAAAAACCAAGGATTCTCCCCAAATGGGATGAACTGAGAAGAATGTTTAGGACATTCAGAGGCAAGGTGAATCAATAATGACTGAGATAGAATTTTTACCTCCATGCGCAGTTGGAACTGGGGTCAGATTTATCAATAATTTTATTTAGAAAAAAACATTGCATTCCTATTGCAAATTCATATTTAATTCAGAATTAAGTTCACAATGCTAAAATTACTTTTCAAAAATATTTAATTGATTTTACAGAACTATTAGTTGGCATTAGTAGTGTGAGTGCACAGCTCACATTGCACACTTATTCATCCCCAGCTATTTCTCTGCCCCACAGCAGGACCTCCACTAATTGTTTTCTATAATGTAATATTTGCCACTCTCCCAGACAGTGGTCTGCAAACTTAGCTGCTTGCTAGAATCACCTGAAGAACTTGAAAATCCTGATGCCCTAGCCTCAACCCCAGAGATTCAAATTTAATTAGACACAATAATTTCTAAAATTCCCTAAACTCATCTAATGTACTGCCAAGGTACCTTACTGGCATGTGCTCTGACCCGAGGCAATCAGAATTCTCTGGGAATCTGACTTAGGACAAGACAGAGAGAAGGATTTGTTCATTCCTGTGGGCTGGGTCTTATGCTCTTGAATAATAGAAGAGTCAAGTGACGAACAAGAGAAGCAAGTGTGTCTGCAACGAGAGGAGAAAGAAGCAGAGTCACTGAAAGGGGCAGAAAAGTGAAGGTAGAAGAAGGTCCTTGGTCCTGGTCGCTGGTCCCTGGGGTCTGACTGCGTTGTTGTCTTGGGGTCCATGTGTACCTTTCTGTCTTTATAGCAAATTTTCTTTGCTCTTTAATCTTGCAAAAGTTTGTTTTAATTATATCCCACCAGAAGAGTCCTAACTGATCAAATTGTTCAGCTCAAAATCTTCAGCTCATTAATCTCTAAATGTAAATGGTGCTACCACTACAAACGTCACCCATTACCTGAATCACTCAGTTGGCATTTAGGAACTTAGGTTCTGTGTTCCTTGAATCATTTTAAGCCATAACTTACTCTATAGACTGATGCTGAGGGATAAATATTAGATATTGTATATCTATATGCAATAATCTAAACATATCAGGAACTTTTGTTTATTGACAACTTTTTTTTTTTGGTCTGTAATTATACAGACTTAACTTATACTTACCTTAAAATAACATTTGTGATCATTGGTAAGAATTATGTGATTGAAATAAGTAAGCAAACATGAAAAAAATAACTAATAGGATGTTTTACATAGGGGAAAATATATCTTTCCTTTTTCTCAATTCCTACCCAATTGCTTGACTCCCGAATCACCTCTGTTCTTTAGCAGGTTAAAGTATAAAATGGGTCACTAGATTGTTACCAGCTAGTGGAAAGGTGTCTATGGCAATACCCTTTTAATACCAGTTCTATTTCCACTACAGAGCAAAAAAAAAAAAAAAAAAAAAAAAAGGCTCAATGAATCTTATTTTCCTGAAAGTAAGATTCCTTATTCCAACAAAATTATAAGCTTTCAACTTCAGTCATTACAATGCCTAGTGCAACGCTTTGTGTAGAATGGAGGCTTTATTCATGAATTTGCTTAAATGAATAAATGAGGATAAGTTTGGCTTTTATATACAAGTCATATAGTAAAGATAAATGTTACCACCAAGCCTGCACATAAGGAAAAGATATTTTTGTAAGGCAATTTACAACAGCTTTTTGATTCTATTAACATCTCTATTTCCCATATTTTAAAAATGCAATCCATATAACTTATATTTATAAGATACTCTCCTCTAGTAATAAATAGCTTTTGTGAACATTATAAATTTGCTAATCTCAATGAAAACATATGGGGGCAAACCTAAATTATCACTGAGTTTCACTAACATCCAGAGACTGCATGATGTTCTAGTGCTAGTCTTACTGACATAAACATACAATGACAGAAGACAAAAATATGCTTGTAATGGTCACATAAACGTTTTAGGTGTTATTAAGGAAAAAAGTCATAATTTAATATACTGTTTCAAGAATTCATTAAAATCATACCTTTAGACAGAAAAATTCATTTTCCATTCTCTTGGGAATGTTTAGAATATTCACAGAGATAGCAACCCGATATTTCTTCAAATGCTGCACTTTTGATTGATTAAAATGTTTATATATTATTGAAGAATTATGTAATTTCAAAGTTTCTAAAGGCATTTTTTTTCCAATGATAGAGATCAAAAGCAAAACACTGAGTTAGAGTTACAAATCTCCACTCATAGATATGGGAATAATATATTTTGTTCCATCAACATGTCTACTTTGCATTATTCAGCACAAAGCTTTGTGAAATAAGAATCATGGGAATATAAGAATATAAAGAGAAAAGGTACAAATAACAGCTTCATAAACTGAGAAATGTACATAAATAAATCATGTATATGTGGGCAGTTTGCTTAGTTGGCAAGAAACAAAATATGGAAAATCTGCTTGTTAAACAATAACTACAGAGTGTGCTTTTATGATGTTTTTCACCACAGTAATTCATATTAGAGATAGAAGCAGTTGCATGTTAAATAAAATCATTGAGCATTGTTCCCCTTGCATTGCAAAGAGCTGACTTGTGTTGTTTTTAGATGCCTCCCATTAGAAAGTAAATATTCCTTCAATGCTATGCATTTCACAAAATTTAATAAAGGCGAACTGTAAATAAAGTCACAGGGAGATTTCAGACAGTTTTATTAGGAGATTGTTGAAAAGAAAAAGAAAATTAAATACAATAACAGTAAACGTGGTTCTCACATTGAAACCAGGCTCAAATAACTAGGCTACCATAGAAAAATTTCCAATTCTTGCATTATGATGTAAAAACAGATTTTTGTACAGATTTTGTACAACAAAATTCGTAATAACCTTTTTTCATTTTTAGAAAACTTTAAATATATAGATAAAAATAGACAATTTTCATAGGTCCTACATGAAGATGAGTATGTTCTGTTCCAAGGGCTTGCATAGAGCGCAAATGTGGTTATAATATAGAACAACTAGACATTAATATTTTTAGGATTACAAAAGCATGGAAACCATAAAATGGGCACATTTCACTTGTTTATGCCAAAACACAAATTTCCAAAGCAACCTGTATAACTAAAATAGGGAAAAAATTAAGTTACAGACTTACAATAACATTTCATGAATTGTAATATTTACAACATGTTAGTAAGAGTCTCTCTTAACATACAGCTGATAGCTTTTTTCTTTAATCCTTGCTAAAATTTCCTTTTATTTCAAATCAAACACTAAAGCATTCTCAAAGGTCTTCAACGTATGTATTTTAAAACTATTTAATCCACGTAACAGGTGACTCTATGCCAGGAGCAGAGCAATGGCTGATTCTACTACATATGTAAGTTGTAGGCTTTTTAAAAAATCTTTCAAAAAATGTATGATGCAAAAGCTTGACACAAGTCCATTCAATTTTAAGTGTTGTAATCCTTTAAAGACTGCATCTAGGGAAAAAAACACATAGAACTAGGAAAAGAATCTCTTGTGCTCAAACAACAAAAGGTGGTTATGGAAGAACTATGCTTAGAAAACCAAGTTTCTACAAATCATTTACTAACAATACTTTAAATAAAAATATTGCTTCCTTTGTAAGCAAGCTAAAATAGGAACTGTACATATAACCTTTTTATGGTATTAAAAAAATGAACTTAGCTGGCTAATAGTGAGCTACACAAAATAATTATGTTCCAGTATTGCAAGGAAGACCTAAAAGGTATAGAAGCGTAATGCCAGAGTATCTATAATGTTAATTTTTTCTTAATCAAGTAATTAATACCCAATCAGAACTATATTTAAACATTTTAAGCTAGTTTTCTTAGACATTGAAGATTTTGCTGTTTTGTGGTAATAAATAATGTTACGATCATACAATTTTAAGATGACAGAAAAATCATAAAATGTATAGTGACCGTACTGATTCATATCAGTCTTTAAAGGTGTAATTCCAGATATGCAAAACACAAAGAGAAGGTAACTTTAGCATGTAATAAGCACTGTTTGCCGCTTTACTTCCAGTTATCTGCACAAAAGTGAAAACACATACTGTAACTTTCAAAAAGACAGTGAAAATAACACATAGCCACCCTTCCCTCTGACAAGGGTGGGAAGCACAGCACATTTTAACTTTATCACTCAGCGCTACATGGTATTGGACTGGTACATCAAGGTTTGTTAGGTTTTCTTTTCAGCAACATTAACATAATATGACATTAACATATAAAAATATTTCTGGTGTTTTGATTTGCTGTTCAGCCACAATCCATTCCCAATAGTGCAGCTTGGGGCACTAGCTAGGGTTCAATATACAAATAAAAGTGGCTGACACAAGAGTTCTGATGTCACCAGATGCTTAAGATCTCATTCATTAATACTGTGACTCCAGACAAATATTTACATGCCTGCATGCGTTAAAACCAGAAAGACGTCTTTCTGACCAACAGGGTGACAAAACATATTTTCTAAAATTTTCATTTTCCTAAACTCTAGTATACTACTGCATACATAATACCTTCCTTGTGTGTTTTATGTTTATATACTGTACATATGACCAACAGTTTGAATAAGAAGCAACATTATTATCTTTAATTCTATATACCACTACCAGTTTGGAATGAAAACGTGTTACATTTATATATTTTTTTATTTTTAAGAAAAAAAAAACCTTCAGTGAAAGCTTTTGGCTTATATTCAAAGCTCTTTTCAGATATGCAAAATGTTATTTCATTGGGTTGTTGTCAACATCCATTTGTTGGTCTTTTGGAAAGTATGTGAAAAAAAATTCTTCAGGAGAAAACCTACAAGTAGAGAGTTTGAAATTGAATGTAACAGAATATCACTCTTGTATTTTTTTTTTTTTTTTTTCAAGAATCCTCTATGCCCCCTACAAGTTCATTCCAAGTGTTCTTGCTGGTTTCTGGAGGACGTAATTCTGTAAGTCTGGGTAACCACTGCTACAAGAATCTCTTGATGTGCTCAGATACAGAATTTTCAGAAGAGGAAAATGGTTCATTCCATTAGAAAAAAAGCAAAGCTAGGTCTTATTCAGACCTGCCTTTAACTCTGTATACAATTGTCCAGCAGCAAGTTGCAGTAATTAACTGTAAGAACTTTGATACTTGTACATTTACAAACATTCTCAGGTCCCTGGTATGAACCACAGGTGAAAATCAATGGAGGAAACTTTTTTTTTGTAGAATACTTAAACTTTTAAAGAACATTAATACACAAAATTCAGGAAGTTCCCTTAAAAGGACTTTTTTTTTTCTGAACTTTCCCATGACGAATGTCTGACTGCAAAGTTCTTTTCTATAACATGGATTTCTTCAACAGGAAAGATTCAGTACATGACAGTAGTTTTCAAATACAGTCTTCCATCTAGAAATGAACAGTAAAAAATTAATTAATGGCATGGCATTTGGGGTACAAATATGCATGTAAAAATGATGTAACGTGATATAAAATCTGTAGTTTTTATTAGATCCTTACTTGGTTAAGAAGTAACATTTTTCACATCTTCTCAAAGTTAATTTCATAATTACACTGAGTTTATGTGACTGAAAAGAATACAGCATTTCTGCTTCTCATAAATATATATTTGCTATTTTGATATCAGTTCCAGAGCACTCAGAAAATAGCTAAGAGTATGTGTGTGTATTTTACTGATATGCAAAGTTAGTTGATTTCTATTGAATAACAATTACTTCCTTCAAGCTTGCAGAACCAAATTTTCTCTGAATTCACTCAGGTGTATCTCCATCAGGAAAGACTGAACTCCCATCTTACTCTTTAGCAGTGTTGTTAAATATACCATGTAATGTAACTATTGTGCACATTCGTTGCTATTTATATGAAAGCCACCTAGGTTATTTCATTACTGTCAATGAACTATAGCCTTTACCCCTTGAAGTGAGATTCATCCAACAATTAAATATTAAAATGTAAACACTGTATATTACTCAACTTTTACTAATGAGCAAACACACAGTTGTGTGAAAAAGAAAAGGAAATCAAATCTTGGAGACATCGAATAAATCCATTTGAATGAACCACTGATAAGAAATAGGAAATTAAAAATCCAAACCAAAAATAAAACAATACCAAACGTAAGCATATTTCTCAAATATTTAATATCCTCTAAACTGTCCACTTCCTGGTGTGGCCTAAACTTTGTATATATTTGTCTAATATATGTCTGAAATTCATATTTTAATACATACAGTAGAAAGGAGAACAATCAGAAAAGGAAAGTTTTCCGAGCTTTGAAAAGTACATATTGCCATGTAAATGTTTGCAAAATGTCTGGTAACTTGAAAAATTAAAATATAAGAAAACATAATAACCTATAGTACATTTAGGAAATAAAAAAGACAGTCTAAATATTTGTGGACCTCACCTTCAACTTTTATACAACTACTTTTATACAATCTACAGTGGACATAGTAAGTTGTAAGGAACTTAATATCAGCAATGTTAAATCATGTTGTACTTCATAGAAATATTGGTAAGACCAAAGTATATATTCCTCTCATTTTTTCTATTTTTTATAATCCTTCCTTTTTAAAAAATATTTTTAATTCTTGTGGGTAAATATTAGGTGCATATATTATATTTATGGGTACATTACATATTTAGATACAGGCATACATGCGTAATAATCACATCTGGGTAAATGGGGTGTCTATCACCTCAAACACTTATCCTCTATGTTACAAACAATCCACACTCAGTTATTTTAAAATGTACAAATTACTATTAACTATAGTCTCTCTGTTGCGCTATCAAATGTTAGATTTTAGTCATTCATCCTATTTTTTTTGAACCCATTAACCAACCCCACTCCCTCCCCATTCTCCCCACTAACCTTGCCAGTCTCTGGCAACCATCATTCTATACACTCTATCTCCATAAATTTAATGGTTTTAATTTTTAGCTCCCACAAGTAAAGTGAGAACATACAAAGTTTGCCTTTTTGTGCTTGGCTTACTTCACTTAGCATAATGACCTCCAGTTCCATCCATGTTGCTGTAAATGACAGGATCTCATTCTTTTTATGGCTGAATAGTACTACATTGCATATGTGTACACCATTTTCTTTATTCATTCATCTGCTGACGGACAATTAGGTTGCTTCCAAATCTTGGCTATTGTGAATAATGCTGCAATAAACATCTTAATAAACATTTGTAGGTTGAAATACTACCTCCAAGATGTCATGGAACTCTATTTTGCTCATTGAGTATACAGAGTCCTCCCTTTTGCACAGAGTATACAGTAGCCCTCCCTTATCTGTGGGGGATATGTCCAGACTGCCAGTGGATGCCTGAAATCATGGATAGTACCAAACCCGATGTATACTATTTTTTTTGTATACATACATACCTGTGATAAAGCTTAATTTATAAATTAGGCACAGTAAGAGATTAACAATTACAGATAATAATGATGCAATTATAGATACATGGATAATAATAGAACAATTATAACATATACTCTAATACAAGTTATGTAAATGTAGCCTTTCTGTCTCTCAAAATACTGTAACATTTTCAAACTATTGTTGACAATGGGTAACTGAGACTATGGGAAGATAAACTATAGATAAGGAGGGACTACTATAAGTTTAGTAAATATGTGTTAAATAAATGCATTAATCAGATATAGGTCCTTAAAAAGATATAGATTTCATATGGTTTACACAAAGTAGATATTGAATTATCTATATGATTATATATTATATGTAATTATATATAATATTATAAATATAAATATAAAAACATATTATATAATGAACAGCTCAAATCCACAGTTTTCCCTCCCAGAGGCAGGGATGTCCATGAGATTAGCCTCAGACTGGCTAAACGCTAACAAGTTGTGTCAAATATCAGTTGCCTCTCTTAAAATTAATCTAGTTCAACTTTAAGAATAATAATAATGATTACTTGAAAGTCATTAAATAGCCTTAGCTTTTCAGGACTGGGAGTGGTGGCTCACACCTGTAATGCCAACACTTTGGGAGGCTGAGCGGGGAGGACTGCCTGAGCCCAGGAGTTCGAGACCAGCCTGGGCAACACTGTGAGACCCCATCTCTATTAAAAAATAATAGTTATTAAATGAACAAATAACAAAGAAATACCCTTAGCTTTTCAGTTCAGCAATCATATACTAGGATTTTTCTTAATAGCTGAAACATATATTAATCACAATAAAGATCTGCTCCCTCAAAATAGCATACATATTTGGATATAAAATATAACCTAAGATTAACCAATGAAAACATGTATTTAATCCTACTGAACTCTAATTCTGAGCAACAATGTAAAGACATGCACAAACTGTGTCTAATTCTCTCTGTAGATATGTGTAGATATGCAGTCTAAAAGGATTTTACCTCTTTGGCCCCTAAATGTCGTTTCTGATTGATACTAAATATTACTGCAGTTCAGCAGTAGACATTGTGGTATTAAATAAAGATTGGAACCTCCTAAATCAGGTATTAATCAAATACTAGTATCAAGGCCATATAATTTAGGTAAAAATTTATTTCTAATTAAGGATATGGCAGTACTGTGCTGACATATTGTGAAACACTTATTGTTTTTGTATGGAATATGACCTGATTTCTTCCATTTGCTTAGCTTAATTGGGCTCACCTGTGGGACCAAACTATGTTTTTCTCACTTATATTATAGGAGTAATATATAATTATTTGTGGTTTCAGCATAGCAGGAGTTTCAATTACTCATTTAGTACACAAACCTAATAATATTATAAAAATAAACAAAAATTTCTGTCTTTTGTATATTTACTACCACCTGGCTAAAAATTGGACTGTTCTAAAGATAATTTTGATTCAAATGATTTCTACTACATAAAGCAACATTGATTTGTTTAAAAATCTAGTAACAGAGAATAGAGAAGTATCCAAAAAAATAGTGTTGATACTTTTGCCAAAGCTTTCTAATTCTTAATCCCTTAATTTATTTATCCCTATTTAGCTCTCTTTTCAATTGTCTCATTATTTCTAGCATGTATTCAATTATATTGAGATTATCATTCGCATTCTTATTTTTTTAAAAATACACAATGTTTCCTAGGATTAAACAGAAGGAACCGAGACCTTGTCAACTTCCCCAGAATTCAAATTTCATTAACCTAAGTCCTTCATAAACTTTATAAAAAGTAATAACTTGCTCAAAAGTAACATTTCAGTACTCACTATGGAACTCTTAAGTCTCTGTACAATGAAGAAAAGCAACTAAAGTATTAAATATAGTTTTCTAATCTTCTGTGATCTACAGTATATTAAGTAGAAAGAATCTAGGAGCAAAAAAATGGATTCATACAAATAATCTATTAAGTATGAATAATTGTTTAAAAGACCCATATTTACATTAACTAGCCAAATTATTCTCCATGGTCTACAAAGTGGTACCTAAGCTGGTGCTGCTTTTCCTCTTCAATCTTATCTTTTACTTCTTTCCCCTAGGTTTAGTGACCTGTCTATTCTACAGCACGCCAAACTCTATATTGTGTTGGAATACTCAGGCCTGTTCTTCTTTCAAGAAGCCTAGAATACAAGTACGCCCTCTCTCCCTACTTCCCCTTCTGCTGCCTCCTATTGAACTTCTCTACAAGGAGCTCCACTAAGTACTCCTCAATACTGTCACTCTAAGAATTACTACTCTACAGCGCTTATCTCACTTTGAAGTCATATTAAGTGAGCCTCCACCACGATACGCCCCGTGGAAGAGGCAGCTGCCTCTTTCTACCAGTATTAGAATGAGAAGCCTTCAGCATGATGTTTGCATTAAAAGTTTTAGTGTGGCCCCAAATGCTAAACTTTTGAAGAAAGAAATTCATTAATATGCCTATGTAACAAAAATTATTAGCATGTTAGAAATTTTAAAGTTTATCTAAAACTAAATATTTTAAATAAAACTCTCTTAGATTTGTAAAATATACCAGTAATGAGTATTTCATAAGCATCTTTACCATGGGTACTATATAAAACACATTTATAAAAATTACATACATTATGTGCTCAGTATCTGATCTGCTGTAATTCTACTTTTAATAAATATGTCTCCTATTAAAGTTTTGGCTAATGTTCCTAACAGATGGACAAATGTGTCAAGCATTAAAGATGTCAGCTATAAAATAGACCCCACCTGTCACATTCAGGTAGTTCTCTATGATTAAATAATTATTAGACATCAGAGATCCTCTACTTCAGAATCCACCGGAGGCAGAAATGCACCAGGCACAGACAGACCCTTGAAGACTTACTATCTTTCTTTATTTATAGACCCTTATTTTAAAAGCAGTTCTATCATATGATTTTTTTTCATATTTATTAAAACATACTTGTAGATCATTAAAAGTCTGTAGGAACAAAATTTTAAACAAATGTTATAATGTTCCAGAGAAGTTATGCTGGCCCTGTAGCCCACAGTAAATAGCTGCATGTGGACATACCCAGGGAACTAACAACAGGCTTCTGAATTATGGGGCTGTGGTTCTAACTCAGCCTTCTGTTACCAAACCACCTGAATGAAAGGCGGATGGCAAATGTGCTAGGAAGGATATATGGTCCTATAATTCAAACTGTGCCATGTCTGTATGTTATATAATAATGGTCCCAATATTCTCTCCTTCCCTGATTCTTCAAACAGCAAGAACAGTCATGGGCCATGGAGAAGACTTTGTAAAAATGAGCAGCAAAAGAGAGATTATTGGAATCCCCGGAGCGTGTCCATGGCTGAGGCCTCATTATTCGGAGGTGTGCTGTTTACATCTGGAAACTCAGAGGGCTGATTCATATGTTTTATTTTAAAGGTTGCTCATTGTACATCATACTTACCTTCTAACTAGATAATCTCACTCCTGCCCACCATTTTCTACGTTGTCTTTAGTTCTTTCTATATGTGTTTGACACAGAAAAAATATATTTCCTGTTGGTTCCTCATGCTGAGCCAAGTTTATCAATCATTTCTCGAGATCTCAAATGGATGAAAGCTTTACATTAAGATTAAGTAAACTGGCAATAATGATTAGTATCAGTAAAGCTAATATATTCTGAGCACCTGTGATGTTAAAAGTGCTATATCGATTTTAAGTCTAAAATTCCCACCAACCCAAGAAAATAACGCGTCTTACAAATAAGGCTATTAAGGCACAGGGAGTTTAAGTATCTTGCATATGTTCACAGAGCTAGCAAATGGAAGTGCAGTGATTTGACATTTCTGTGAATTCAAATGTCATGTCCATTCCACTCTATCACTTTCCCTCTAATAAGCAACTGGACTATCCCTGGAAAAAATATGATGTCTTTGACATACAGAATTATAGGACTGACTCCTAGTCAGTCCTAGTACCATTTGTCTTGCTGCCTTGTGGATCTGCTCTTTGCCTTCTTCATGGGAGCAGGGCTTCTTTTTAGTCTGCAAAGCCTCAATTGGACAACCTGAAATCAGAACTAGAATTCTTACAGCCTAGTTTCAAAGAAAATACCTTCCTTTAACACAGTGCTTTTGCATGGGAGGTTGATATGACAGAAAAATCATCAAACTAAACTTTGTGCATGGGAGTACTTAATTAAAAAGTCTGTTCTAATTAAAAGCATTTGGGAGTAGGGGTTGAGCAAAACTATTTAAATTACAAATTCCTAATAGTTTCAAAGTTCATTGTGATTTGATGCTTACAGCTATAATTTGGTGTATAAGAAAGTATCTCGTGTCTAAGAAAGCATTTGGTATATAAGAAGAATCACTAAATAGTTTATTGTGGGTATGAATTTTTGTATGCTGTTTGTTGCTATGCAGATTTAGATCTACAGAAAATAAATTGAAGAAAAACTTGTAAGTTATTTGTAAAAATGGATCTCAGATTTTAATACTACAGTTGAAACCATCCAATCAGACCCAATAAGTATATATATTTTACATATTTCATTTACTGTGTCTGAGGAGAGAGACAGGAGAATTCTATCTCAAAATTTCTAGTTTTGTATTCATGGATTAAGTTTAATGTTTGGTTTAATATTTTTTAGTGTATTATTACATGAAGTTATTGCTAACATCTAATGCATATAGACGGATGTGGAATTTAGCTTTTATTCCATATATAAAAACCGGAGTATTGAATAGATTGATCATTTATTTTAAAAACTAATGAAGTTTATTTAATACCAATCACATGGCCGGGCGCAGTGGCTCACGCCTGTAATCACTTTGGGAGGCTGAGGCAGGCGGATCACGAGGTCAGGAAATCAAGACCATCCTGCCATCATGGTGAAACCCCAACTCTACTAAAAATACAAAAAAAGGTAGCTGGGCGTGGCGGCACGCGCCTGTAGTCCCAGCTACTTGGGAGGCTGAGGCAGGAGAATTGCTTGAACCCAGAAAGCGGAAGTTGCAGTGAGCCAAGATTGTGCCACCACACTCCAGCCTGGAGAAAAAAAAAAAAAAACAACCCACTCACATTATGTGACAAGATTTTATATCAGAAGATGACATATAACTTAATACAATTTCAAATTGACATCAAAAAGTCCAATTTGTTCACTGTGAAAATCATGTAAATTCCTTAACAATGGAGTACGTTTGTGGAAGGTATCACACAATATGCAAATAGATTTCTATTCCAGTTTTGGGAAGAACTCCCTTACAAACATCCACAAGGATCTTTTACACATCTTTTGCACGAAGGACTTAATAAATTGAGTTTTCTGTTAGGAAGTAGCTTTATTAAATAGGTCATCTATTTGTTCAAAACTTATATCCAGGCACCTGTAATCTAGTGATATTTGCTGCTTTCACAAAACAGTTGTACATGTGGATGCCTTACTCTTCCAGAGCTGAGGAAAATATTAACACAGCAGAGGGCAAACATATCACATCACATGTCCAGAAAGTTTAATATTTACTTAAAGAATCTGAGGATAATATAAAATATAGTAGCGGTGAGCCTCTCTCAACATAATGTCTTCATCATGTGAAGTAAAGGAAACCAAAACAAGCGATGAAAACAAATGTTAATGATTCATGTGATATTTGATAAGACAACGAAAGGAAGTCAAAATAAAAGCAAACAAACAGGAACAGATGGGAAGGATCTTTGTCAAGTCATAACCCCTCTTCTAAAACCCCCAAAGGAAGAAGCTAATTAAAGAAAATATTGTTTCTTGCTTTTTTTATAATTTTATATTTAGAGTAAGAACATTCTGCTACTGCTAAAGCAAAACAGCAGAGACACAAAGTCTACATTAAACATGAGAAATATTTTAGCGAGACTGATGTTCTGCACAGGCCCATTTATAAGAGGATACTGAATAATTATCAGTTCTTCTCATGAAATGCAGATAATAACAGTGCAAGTGAATTCCAGACGTTTGAAGACTAATATATTCAAAGCTGTGTTTAAGTATAATTAAAAAGTAAAAACTGAAAAAGTAGTAACAGATTCTGTGGTTTTTTTTTTTTTTTCTTCAAGGTTGTAACTGGGGAATCTGAGGCCTGCAGAGTTGGGTCAAGGTGAGAGAGGACTAGACATCATATTAGACCTCATATCCTTTTTATATGCTTTTTCCATTAGCACTGGGTGCTGTTCTAGACAATAAGCAAAGACTGTGTGCAGGAAAGTACAACAACTAGGGTACTTTGTCTGTACACTCCAAATACACCACAGTAAGAAATAGATAATGAAGTGGCTGGGCGTGGTGGCTCACGCCTGTAATCCCAGCACTTTGGGAGGCCCAGGCAGGCAGATGGCCTGCGGTCAGGTGTTTGAGACCAGCAAAACCCTGTCTCTACTAAAAATACAAAAATTAGCGGGGCGTGGTGGCACATGCCTGTGATCCCAGCTACTCGGGAGGCTGAGGCAGGAGAATTGCTTGAACCTGGGAGGCGGAGATCGCAGTGAGCCGAGATCACGCCACTGCACTCCAGCCTGGGCAACAGAGTGAGACTCTGTCTCAAAAAAGAAAAAAAAAAAAAAAAAAAGAAAGAAAGAAAAGAAATAGGTAATGAATTACATAATAGACCAACATGGCCTTGCTTATTTGAAATCAGAGAAGATAATGTGCCTTATTAAAAAAGGCTGGTATGGTCATGTTCTCACTCATAAGTGGGAGTTGAACAGTGAGAACACATGGACACAGGGAAGGGAACATCACACATTGGGGCCTGTCAGGGGGTGGGGGCTAGGGGAGAGAGAGCATTAGGACAAATACCTAATGCACACAGGGCTTAAAACCTAGATGATGGGTTGATGGGTGCAGCAAACCACCATGGCGTATGTGTACCTATGTAACAAACATACATGTTCTGCACATGTATCCCAGAACTTAAAGTAAAAGAATTTATTGCATCATTAAAAAAAAAAAAAAAAAAAAAAAGGCTGGTATGAAGTAAACTTCTTGATTGTGGCTATTAGACCAAAAAATTGTAATCACAAACTGCTTTTATATATTTTTCAGTTCTCTTCAAATAAGAAAGTACATGAGAGAACACAGGTTAGTTGAAAACGTGTTCTAATGAGAACAATGGACACAGGAAGGGGCACATCACACACCAGGGCCTGTTGTGGGGTGGGGGGAGGGATAGCATTTGGAGATTTACCTAATGTAAATGAGGAGTTACTGGGTTCGGCACACCAACACGGCACATGTATACATACGTAACTAACCTGCACGTTGTGCACATGTACCCTAAGTATAATAATAATAAAAAAAAAAGAAAACATGTTCTGAGAACAAGAGATCATCTAAAGCTATAAAACACAGTTTGATAAGGTACAGGCTTACCTCCTTTTATTTTGCTTCATTTTATTGTGGGACACAGATACTGTTGTTTTTTTTTTTTTTTTAAGTTGAAAGTTTGTGGCAACTCCGCACTGGGGAAATGCTCACTTAATGTTACTGCGTCGCATTTTGGTAATTCTCCCAATATTTTCAACTTTTTCATTATGATTATACCTGTTATGGTGATTTGTAATCAACGATCTTTGATGTTACTATTGTAACTGTTTTGGGGGTTCCACGAACTATGCCCATATAAGACAATGAACTTAATAAATGTTGCGTGTGTTCTGACTGTTCCACCGACAATTGATTACCCCATCTCTCTCCCATTCCTTGGGGCTCCCTATTTCCTGAATCACAACAATATTGAAATTAGGTCAATTAATAATCTTACCATGGTCTCAAATGAAAGAAAGACTTGCATGTCTCTCACTCTAAATCAAATGCTAGAAATGATTCAGCTTGGTGAAGAAGGCACATCAAAGTCCTAGACAGACCAAAAGCTAGGCCTTTTGCGCAGTTTTCCAAACTGTGAATGCAAAGCAAAAGTTCTTGAAGGAAATTAAAAGCTATTCCAGTGGACACACAAATGACAAAAAGCAAAACAGCCTTATTGCTGATATGGAGAAAATTTGAGGGTTCTGAATAAAAGATCAAACCAACCACATTCCCTTAAGCCAAAACCTCATCCAGAGGAAAGCCCTAACTTCATTCTAAGAAGGTTAAGAGAGAGGGTATTAATGATATTCTAGTCTGTACTCAAGGATCTGCCCCAACTGGGGTTGAAATCTGCATCCTGTGATTCTATGAACTCAAATCTGTTCAAGAACTGAATGTTCTTAAAACTGTATTACCATAACCACAACCAAGCAAAATTAACAAAAAATTATGATGATGATAATAATAATCATCATCGTCAACTATCCATTGTTTGTCTATGCAACAAAAAACAGGCAATTATATGATTAATGTTAAGAAAGCCCTCGACAGAGTGTTTTAGTCATGAATGAGTGGCCTAAACTCATGTACACACAGTTGGGATCCCATATATTGCATTGCTGAAACCTAAATGTTGTTCCTGTCCTATGCACGTGGCATAGGACCCAGACTATCATCTCTCCCAAGTTGTGTTCTTACACTGACAAGTATAATGCTTCACTATCCTACAGAAATTGCTGAAAGTCTGGCTATAAATCTCCCTAAGAGCAGATGAAGTACCATATTTGTGTATTTCTAGCATTTTGAGCATTGCCTGGTACATGGAAAGAGCTCAATAAAAATATATGGAAGGAACTATCAAAATTAATGTCACAAAATGAGGAGAAGATGGACGTTATGTGGTTCTAGATGTTATGCCCTGGGAAGAACACAGCCCCACTGGGATAGTATATTGGCTTAGCATACCTGACCTGAGCCTAAACATGAGGAAACATCAGATGCAAAATGAGAAACATTCTATTAAGAAAAGGACTGTATTTTTCAAAAATGTCAATTTTATAAATTATTTTTAAAAGGCTAAGAAAATGCTCAAGATTAAAGAGACTAAAGAGAAATGACAACTAAATATAGCACGTGACCCTAATTTAGATTCAGTAATGAAGGGAAACAAATGCTATAAAGGACATTATTGGGTCAAATGACAAAATTAGAATTTGGATGTCAGATCAGATCAAAGTATTGTCAATGAAATATTTACTGAGCTGATAAATATACTGTGTTTACGTACAAGAGAACATCTTTATTGTTAATAAATACTCTTTGAAATAAATATGGGTTAGATGATAGGTAAAGGCCCATAATATGTGCATCTTACTCTCAAATGCTTCAGAAAATATTATATAGACAGAGAAAATGCTAAAACACATGGAGGCAAAATATTAATAATTGATGAACCTTGGTAAAGAATACATGACAGTTTTTACACTGTTCCTGGACTTCTCTGTAAGTTTACATTGTTTTGTTGTTTCTTTGTATTGTTTTGTTTTGTTTTGTCTTTAGACAGGGTTTCACTTTGTCGTCCAGGCTGGAGTGCAATGGCACTATCTCATCTCACTGATCTCACTGCAAACTCCGCCTCCTGGGCTCCGGTGATCTTCCTGTAGGTCTCCCGAGTAGCTGGGACTACAGGCATGTGCCACCATGCCTGGCTCATTTTTGTATTTTTAGTAAATACAGGGTTTCACCATGTTGCCCAGGCTGGTCTCAAACTCCTGGACTCATGTGACCTTCCTGCCTCTGCTTCCCAAACTGCTGGGATTACAGACATGAGCCATTGCACCTAGCTTAAATTCTTTTTTCAAACACAAATTAAAAAAAAATATGTCAGCTATATCAGATATTTCAATATGTCAGCTATATCAGATATTTATTAATAACTAGCTAAAGATTTACCCTTTCTACTATCCACATATACTGTTTCACTGGTCATATGGACAGTGTTCTCATGATAAGTATTTTTCCTGCTTAGCAATGAGGTTTTTGAGAAGTATATTCAAGTATTAGGTAGGAAACAAATGGTTCATGATTTTCTTAACAGAGTTCTCCAGAAATATCAGGTTTGAAACTTACTGGACAGAGGGTGTGGACATTAGCTAGATTCTAGTCTATTGGTCTATCACGTTTTAATGGCAAATTTACAATTGTAAAGTTTATGAAGTCTGCTTAACTATTACCTGTTACTGAGTTAGGACTGCATATGCAATGTGCATTTGTTAGTATAAGAAATTACTATGCTGTTTGACTCTATTTGAAATAAATATTAAGTTATCTTTTAAAAGCTTATCGAAAACAAAAACAAAAAGCAGAGCACAGGCCCTCTTTAAAGTTTTGCTTTGTTTTTGTAAATAAAGAAAAAAATTTATATTGCTGGAGAAATGCTTTGGTAAAGTATTTTTCTGTGTGTCTTCTAATTAAATATTCATTAGTAAGAAGCAAGAAGCCGTCAGAGTGGTTAATGTACCAGCAAGTGAGAATGGGGTACTTTGCACTTAGGTTACCTTGTCCTGATTGGAAGGTGAGACCTCTGGATTTCATCAAAGTGAAAGACAAAGAAATCTCTTATTACTTTCTCCATTCTTCTATTCCTTCTGAGGGAAAGAAGACTAAGAAACAAAGGTGAAAGGAAATAATCATATAAGTGCAAATCTGATCCTAAGTGATGAATGGACATATTATCTAATATACTTAATTAAAACAGAGCATAGAAGAAAAATGATTTCTTGTTTGATCAAATAAGATGCTACAGAGAAGGAAAACAGAGATATTTGGATTCATTTCAAGCCTTTATATATTTCCAGAACTGCAAGAAACAGACAAAATCCTGTGAATAAATTGAGTTTTCAGAATAAATTTATGTGTTATCTCTAAGAAAAAAACCAGAGGTGGCAATTAGAAGGGCAGCTCTTGTCAAAGCCTAGTTATTTTCTTCTAAGTTTGGAAGGAAAAAAAAATCATCATCTGGCTTTTAAAAGTTCAGCATTTTCTACTTTTTTTCTATTTTCTCCAGCATGACTAATTTGTTACTTTTAGTAAACATTATACTTGTTTAGGGAGGTAATTGTGGGTGAATAAAGTTCTACATCTTTAAAGCCTTATTTAATATATTTACAAAAAGCTGAACTGAGATTCTAGCTTAGTGTTCAACTTGACAAATGACGGGCAAAGTTCAATGAAAGAGCTCTCAAAACTTTTCAGTAAATATGAGAGTTTCCTAGCTAAAGAAGTGACACTTTCATAGGGAAATAACTTTTCTTTATATCTTATCTAATGAAATCATCTATTGATGTTTAGACAGTATAAGGGTGGGAACAATAGCATCCTATACAAGAACTTTTAAGTAAGGTGGCCCTCTGTGCACTAAACTTTAACACAGAAGAGGTAAGTTCAAAGATGTGCAACGTTATATTAAAAAGAATGACTAGCAAACAGGCAAGAAAGCACATTGACAGAAATATCATAACTAAAGGAAGAATATGAGAATCAATAGAATGTTTGCCCTTAAATGAAGCCTGGAGAAAGCAGTTAATCAAGCAAATTTAACCACACAGGGATGATGTTACTTTCAAAGACAAACATGGACATCTGCTCTGTCTTTAGATATATTCCTGAATCCATTAAACAGTAGGAATACATCACACTCCTTGTTCTGATTCCATTCTTACTAGGAAACTGGACAGTTTTATTTTCTGAAGAGCCTTCTGTGGTAGGCATCCTCTAAGATGATCAGCAATGCCCCCTGCCTCCTACAATTACAGCCATACATGATACCTTCTCCTTAAGTGTGGGTTGTATCTAGGGACTTGCTTCTAATGAGGAGAATATGGTAATAACGATGAGATGTCACTTTCAAGAGTAGGTTCTAAAAAGACTGTAACTTCCAAGTTGCAGGCACACCCTTCTTCCCCAGATCTGTTCACCTGCTTGATCTGATGAAGCAGGCTGCCATGTATTGAGCTGCCCTGTGGAGAGTTCCGTGTGGCAAGGAACTGATGGTGGCCTCTGGACAGTGGCCGGCAAGGAACCCAGGCCCTCAGTCTAGCACCCTTGAGGACAGGAGGCACGGCAACAGCCACATTAGTCAGCTGGGAAGTGGAGTGTCCCTCAGTGGAGTCTAGAGATGACTATAGGCCTGCCAACACCTTCCTATAGCCTGGGGTACCCAAAGCAGAAGGCCCAGCTAAGCTAGTCCGATTCCTCACACACAGAAACTATGAGGTAGTAAATATCTTTTTAAGCCATGAAGTTTTGAGGTAATTTGTTGTGACACTAATAGTCATCCTGTGATAGAAAAGACGTGCTGGTCAATGTCACAGGTAAATATTTTAGTTCTTGTGAGTTTTAGTGTGTTAGTACCTCTGTTTGCTTTCTTCTGAAATACAGAGAAGATTGCTAACATAACTCCAGATCATGTGAACTCACCAAACCAAATGCTATCTTTGATTTCTCCTAGGAGCCTGCCTGCCTTTCAGAGGAACAAGGCTAACTTGCATGTTTCCCAGAACATTTATTGTTCTTAATGTGCATAAATCAAAACAAACATCCGATTTGCTATTAAAAAGATAAATTATTCTAAATCACAAACTATTTATTTTCACACTTTTAAAAGACTTGTTTTGTCATACACACACAAACACACACATACCACTCCATATATAGAGAGATAGATAGATATAGATAGATATAGATATAGATAGATAGATAGATATAGATATATCCATATCTACCTATATGTGTGTGTATATACATATATACATATACATATACATATATATCGTATATATATACTAAAGAAGATATATATATTCTTTATATATATATATGTATATATATATATATTCCTATATACACTGTAAATTTCTTGGTCCCAGTTTTATTACACTCACTTTCCTGGACAAAATTCAAATCCATCCTTTCTAACTCCCACGAAAAAAAAAGCTGCATTATGTTCTATCCATTTCTAAAAATTATTAGGTCATTCATTTCATATAAGGATATTGTAACATGTTACAAAATATTTTAACTCATAGCTACGTGAACATACTTTGCTTCTCAATGTTGCCTTGATTGCTCTTATTACTGTCTTTTCTTTGCAGAAGGATGAAGTGGGGAGTGGCTTGACTCAATTCTCAGAGTAATAAAATCAAGATATATACATATATCTTCTTCAGTAGGTGGAAATAATTTGCTTGTATTACCCTAGGGTGCTTTGATTGTGCTCGGAATAAAAACAGATTTTCCTTAAAGAGCGATATTATTTCATGATATCTGGTGGCCTTCTCAGGAATAAAAACAATAATTCGAAATAGTTTAATTCTCAGATCAAAAATATCTCAGAATAACAATGACCATATCAGGTAACTAGACGGACTACGACAGAACTTACCCAGGCACTTGTATAGCTCCCTATTGCTGAAGTTGTTACAGTTTAATGAACTGACAAAAAGCAAAAGAGGAAAATCACATTCTAGATCTGTCCCTTAAAAGCATCTAAAAAGATACCAGATTGAATGAAAGAAGGCAACATATTTAATGTTCCTGAGAACTTTTGATTCAGTGATGGTAATTGGCTGAGATCTATTTTGGTTAAATCTGGTATCTTACCATTTTTAAAACTATTGTTTATCATACTGCATATTTTCTAAGGAAACAGACCTCATCCTTTGCAAATTGCTCATGAAAAGATCAACAAACTGGTCACAAACAATAACAAATGTAAGACACTAAGTGCTTTCTAAAATGGAAAGCAGTAACAACAATAAAAGGCAAAATGTCCTATTACAAAAAACTGTAATGCTAATAGATAATTTTGCAATTTACAAATTATCTCTAGAAACAAAGAATTTCAGGAAACATCTGAGCACTATGGACTTACAATTTATATCTTTTGAAAGTTCCGGTTTGTTCTTAGCATATATTAAATTTCACAAGATCGCCAAACTTCTTTAATATAATTTCAGAAAATAAACACAAAAACTCTACAACTAAACATGCAAAGTATATTATAATAAATGTGCATATATTTAGAAAGAAGATAAATGCTGATATATGTATATTTCATGCCCATTGTGAAATTCTGCCCTGGGTCATGGTAACATAGACCACTATTTCCATTAAAATTAATAGCTTGTGGCTGTGGTTACTGTCAGTATTGCCTTATTTTCCCATCACTAGTGATTGTGACATGAATAAAATTAACTTATGTCACCATGTAGATCATTATATCCTGAATTAAGGTTAGATTTCGAGAAGCATTATGAATTTGAGGAATTCATCTAGGCTTAGTTCTAAACCACTTTATAATAAAACTCTTTATTTTCCCACCATAGGGACTCTATACCACTCTTTTAGGGCTAATTCACAGCTGCACTTGGACGATAGCAAATTGTTCAACCCAAAATGCTGATTTTATCTTAAAATCCATGGTCCTCTACATTGATTTCAACTGGACAGACTTCAATTTCATTTCTTCTCAGGACAACCTACTTGCATGCTCTAAGAATATTAACTTCTAAGTCTTGGATAATAAACGTTGGCTATTTCCCCGTCAGGTTTTGGTAGCATCGTGGTGCCTGTATAAAGAGTTCAAAACTGTATAGCCATCTGTAACAGTTCTGTTTCTTTACAAGTTCAGTGCTCAGATAAAAATTCTAAACGTTGCGGCCCTAAACAGACACTTGATGACTCTATTACCAAATGCATTTTATATAAGAGATCATGATGTTTCTAAAGCTTAAAATATAATGTGAGAATAGTATTATTTTGGTATAACCTACACTTTCTTGTGCTAATTCGGGACACTATTACATGAGCACGTTTTTCTTCATTTACCAAGACTAAAGAATAATTTTTACTTTCCCTTCATCAAAATAAGAATGCATTATACTGTTCAAATGACTGCAAAAAATATCTATGCATCAGAGGGAAAAGCTTACAATGAGAGTAAATTATTGTTGCTTTTTTGTTTATGACTCTATTCAATGTAAGTTTGATTACTTGAAAGGACTGGTATCCAACATATTGCCATATGAAACAATATCATGAAAAATACATGTCTCTTAATGCAAGAGTTGAATTGACAGTTTGTCATAGATAAAATCTGCAGAATCAACAAAGATGCAAAATAACTAAGTCAAAACATGAATTATCTAACATAACACTATGTATTTTTATCATTCACTATTCTAATTTCATGTACATAATCTAACACTGTAAATTTCTTGGTCCCAGTTTTATTACACTCACTTTCCTGGACAAAATTCAAATCCATCCTTTCTAACTCCCACGAAAAAAAAGCTGCATTATGTTCTATCCATTTCTAAAAATTATTAGGTCATTCATTTCATATAAGGATAATGTAACATGTTACAAAATGTTTTAACTCATAGCTATTTGAACATACTTTGCTTCTCAATGTTGCCTTGGTTGCTCTTATTACTGTCTTTTCTTTGTGGAAGGATGAAGTGGGGAGTGGCTTGACTCAATTCTCAGAGTAATAAAATCAAGATTATGCAAAGAGATTCTATATTTTCAATATAAGAGATTTTTGTCAGCTTCAATTATGTCCAAAGTTGTGTCTCTCATCTGGACTTCACATTCCAATGCCTGCTTCATATCTCCGGAGGTGCTTACTCTACAATTCTATCTAAATGGCACATTGTCACATCACACCCCATATTAGTAAGCTAAACTCATCATCATCTACATTAGCCTGGATCTCTTTCCCAGATTATCAACTTCAAACACAGCCATTTGGCTTTTGCATTTTCTTAGTACTACAATTTGACTTACCCCTTATATTTCTTACTCTCTATATATACGAATGCCAAAAGATGAACCCTCATTACCTCTTTTCTGAATGAATTACCTTTTTTATTTCTTTATTCTCACCTATATGAATACCTTTTATGTAATGTGTATATTATTTAGAATTTACTATATTGATTTCAGAATTTAAAAAAAAACAGGAGAGGCCAGATTTTAACTTTAATAAAGATTATTTGTGAATCTGTCCAATTCCATACGGAGAAACAATCATATATATTTATTTCCTGTTTGCAAAAATTTTGCAAAATATGTTAATAATATGGCTTCTCAAAAGATCTAGACTTACATATCTTGACTTAAATAAATCTTCATCAATCAGCCAGTTGGAATGTACTCTGACAGTTGCCTGTACTCTGAAAGCAATTTATATACATTTCAGAAGTACTGGGTTAAAGTGGATACTTTATTAAATGAGAATTCTAGACCTTTTACATTTCTTAGGGAAAAAAAATCAAAATTTCTAAAGTTTTAGATTTTACCTATTAGATTAATTTTAGGCTTAGATGCATGCTTCCAATATTGTGTGAGATCTTACAACCAACAAAGCTCAAAATGAGTTCTACTAGAAAAATTTGAAACTATGACTACCTAAATATTGTATAGAGTATATTGGCTTTTAAATACCGAGACACGCATACACGTGATATAGTTATATTTTGATTCATTAAAATTGTTTCTGTTTCATATAACAAAATCTAATGCATAAGTATTTCATACCTTTACATAAATAAAACCTGACCTAAAATTCCTACCACACTGAACAACATCTTAATATCTACAGCTATATTAAAAACAATTAACTAAATATGTATTTTATTAGTATTATTTGTTTCTGTATATCCCACTAGATTATAAGTGAATTAGAAAGGATATGTCTTTTTGTTTGTTTGTTTTTTGTTTTTGTTTTTGTTTTTGGCCCTGCACTTAAGTGTATAAGCATTTGTTAAAGTGAATTGGCTGCTACAGATAAATTCAACAAGAGTTACGGACAATAGTTTGCCAAAGTTCATTCCATGAAATATTATTACTTTTAATTCAATAAAAAGGTTTTATGTCAGATACTTTTAGGAAATGCTAGTTCAATAAGTCAAATATGCTTAACTTTTAATGTAGTACTTTAATGCAGGATCTTGGTGTCTTTAAAATACTAAACATGGACTTTGAAAATTCAAGGGGATATGTATTAAAAACAAAGAGCTATTTTAAAATTTTGTCCGTTTAAACTGTTCATAAGATGATTCTCAGAGTAGTATATTGATAGCAGTCTGGAAGCCATACTGGAAGAATGTGTTCATCCATATTTTTTCCATTCTATACTGCAGTGAAGATTTTATAACAGTTGTAGTGTTTCAGGAAGAGAGAAAATGGTTGAAAATTATTTGAGTGAAAGAGATGAGAAGAGCAATTCTGAGGTTTCATTATAACTTAAATTCATGATTTTGAAACATCCAGAACTTTCTTCGTGGGTTATCTTTATATTTTGTATTTATTAGCTAAGCCATATGAAAGTATAGACCTTCAGATAGTGGTATACAAAGCGAGATGAGAAAAGCTAAGTAGAGAAGAAATTAAAACTGAAATTAAGCCCAAAGAAGAGAGAAAGAATCTAGCGTTTTATATTTATATTTTTCACATTGCTAACTCATTTTATTCATAAATCATAAATCCTGCCAATACTGAAAAACAAGATTTATTATTTTCAAGTCTGTCGTAAATCTAAAGTATCATTAGTCACCTAATACTGCTAAAATTATACATATATTTTTTCATGTTAAAGCACTGCAAGTGTTAAAATATAAAAGTCTGCAGATTTGTAATGCATCATAAAATTTCACCTTTTTGTTGACTATGCATTTTTACCGTTAGGAAAATCATTGGAAAGGTTTTTGCATTTTTTGTGTTTTATAAAATAACATGCAAAGGAACCACTAGGCTATGAGAATTCACAGCCCTTCTATGTGCATTGTTGGGTTTAAATAAATGTCTATGTTCTAATTTTCTCACAAAGAAAAGAATCATACATAAAAACACTGTTCAAATCAAGGCAACCAAGAACTGCATTTGAGATCCAAGTAGGCAATTACCTACCAAACTAAATATTTACACATTAGTTTAGAAAATCAGTTATTATATGGCTTACCAGAAACAGAAAACAAAAATCTAGTTATACTGAAAAAACTTAAGTATATAAACGTTCTAGAAAATTCACCACATCTTTTTCTGTGTTGATTTATAACCACTCGAGCATTAATTTCATAACATTTTCACTGTGTAGATAAATGTTATCAGTGTTTTTGGAATTAGTCAGTTGAGACTCTTGCGGTGAATGTGAAATTACGAGATGAGGAAATGTAGAAACTAAGCTAAATAGTATTCCCAGCTCTTGATCAAAATGAGATTTGTTCTATTGTTTAACATGACAGCTCATATTCTTCAGTGTATTTACATGTTTTCTGGATGGATGATTGGGTGGTGTTGATGCCCCATCCTGTGCCCTTGATTTGGGCTTGACAAGGTTGTCTTGTCGGGAGCCAGTGAAGAGGTTTCTGTCTAGTTTGAAACCAAACCAGTCAAAGCATTAGGGCTACTTGCCTTCATTTGTTATATTAGTGGGTGTAAAAAGGAGCAATAAGTCACTGGTTGAATTTGGCCTGTATTTTAAAATTTCATTACAAGATTACAATAAAATATCTATGAATAATGAAACAATATGGAGAAAAAGCTTATTCTAGTCCCATTTGACTCCACTGCTGGTAACCCTTGAAAAGTAAGTGCAAATATGTTACAAACCTCAATGGGGTCTCCTCCAGCAAAGATATGAAGAATTACAAGAAATGTATTCCAAAGGATAAACAGTAAACATGTGACTTTATTCCATTAACATATTTTTCTCTTATCTGTTACATTTACTTCACTATTTTCTGTAATTGAGACTTTGACATATTAACCAGGCTAGATCCTGAACTCTTAGGGAAATACAAGCCTATTAGCTATTACCTTATATAATTAATCAACCCTTTAAATTAAAGCATCGTCTGCAATTTCTTTAAATGTTCTTCCTTCAAATCATTTAAGAAGAATAATTAGAATCTACATAATAAAAATATTGGGCATTTTTATCCTTTGCAATATTTACACTACTTAAGTGCCTAACACAATGGAGTTAATCTGAATGGCATAAATGTAAAAGAAGATGTAGGAAGATGGCCCTCAAAATATTATCTCAAAAGTAAGTCTGAAATCAAAGCAGTTAGGAGAAGTCATTGCATTCATTCAAAAGAGCTTTGGGAGCTTTCTCCTTTATTTATGACGGAACTGCTATTTTCAAATCTGTTTATGCTGTATTACAATTGTTTTTTATTCAGAGGTTTCAAAAAGTCTCTCTTACTATTATCAGAGAACATAAATAAGCCCGCATCTTATTCAGGCTTCTACAGTGCTTTTAAGAATGTGCAACTTTGCATATAAATATGTATTTGGAGTTCCTTTAGAGAACAAATATGGTACTACCGGGCTTATGGTCCCACTGGGGTTGGCTGGCACTCATTACTATCTATTGGGTTTAGAAGAGGAAAGCGCTTTCCATTCTTGCTATCTTACATCAAATCCTTTCTCATTAGTGAAATTTCTCTCCAAATCATATCCTTTAATTATGAAGAAGGCCCAGGTTGTGAAATTGTATATAACTTCTATGGAGAAATTTGGTAAGGACAGTCAAAAGACAATGATACTTTGGAACAAGAGAGGCCTAAAACTATATTAACCAGTATAAACCACTAAGAAAATAAAGACATCAAAATTATTAATATAATATTGTTTTACCATAGAAATCAAATAATTAGTTCTTAATTCTGTTAAGATGACTTCATAAGCCTTATGAACTAAATGTAAATGTAAAACCAGGGTATGAAATCAAAGTTAAACACAGCACATCTGAATATGTATGGAAATAATTTATGGTCTAAAATCTCCCCATCCAGCACTCTTTCTCCCAGGGAGAAATAAATAAAGAATGAGAGTCAGATCCAATAATTTGTAGCCATCATTCATCGTTTTATAGGTGTAATTAGTAAGCTTAAATGGAACTATGTTTGGAGATTTACTATCTCTGGAGTGTGATTATATATGAATTAGAAGAGTCTGCAGTTACTCCACACTATATGAAAATACAAATCATATTAGGAGAAATTTGCCAAATATAATAGAAAAATTAAGACACTCTAACACTTCCATCTTAAATTTGAGCCAACAATAACTAGTTTATTTTTTATTCCGAAAGAGATAAATAATTATATATAATATGTAGCTGCAAATAAAACTCCTTGTGCTATATTGTTTTAATTGATGTAACTATTGAAATTCACACCGTGTCATAAATTTTTTAAATGCTCTGGAAAATCTGGTGAATATTTATTTCATTTTCCAGCTCAATCATGCCTCAAAGAATAGCTATGTATCACATACAGGAAAAAAAAAAATCATTGACCTATGAGAATGCAAGATACGCTTAATTTTTACCAAAAATAAATACAATTTCAACTACTATTACATTAAATTTGTGCATAATTGTAAAAATAGCAAAGTCTTTTCAACACTTGGCCTCTACCGGCTACTGTTCTAACTTCTTTACATGTATTAATTCATTTAATCTTCATAACAATTCCACGAATAAAATGTTACTATCATCTTTGTTTTACAGATTAGGAACCCAAAACATCAAACAGTGTAATTTACACACTTAGTATTATACTTAGTATTATACAGTTAACAGCAGCATGGGAATTCAAACCCAAGAATTCTAGATCTAGAATCTATCTATCTACACACACACACACACACACACACACAAACCATGAATACATATGCATGTGTGTGCATGTGTTTGTGTGTCTATACTCAGTGAACAAAGTAGATGTCTTTGCCATTTTGACAGAATAAAAGTATCAGTGTTAGAACAGGACTTAGCAGTTAAAGTGAGTTACCAAGGTCACAACATTAATGAATGATGTATTGACACTAGACTATTACTCTCAGTTCAGCACTCTCTCTTAGCACTAAACTGTATTAATGTTAATTTTAATCATTTTAAAACCAGTTATTTAAATACATTATCGATATTAGTAAAATAAAATCTGTATTGGCATTTATTGTGTAACTAATTTATTAATTATCCCTGTAAACTAGTGAATTTATTTTAGAGAAAACTAAACTTTGTTTTATTTTAGAGAAAACATCTTGAGAAAAATGCAAGCTAATGAAAATGCCTTTTTACTAAAGATGAATCCTACAGGAAACTCAAAGTCAATTTAATTGATTTTATCACATTACTAAACTTTACATAGAAAGACTATATATTTGCATTTTGAATCTTAATCCTCATAAATTTATGCCACCCTCATTATCTACTTTAACATTTAGTCACTCACAGCCACTTCATAAATTCTCACGACATAAAAAGATTGCTGTCATGTAGGAAGCAAGGCGTATGGAGACAAAGGAACTCAAAGATTCTGGATTCACAGTTTGATTCCAAGTGACTTACATCTATGTGCCTCAGTTTCCTCAAATATAAAATGGGTTTACTGTGAAGATCAATACAAATAATGCCTGTAAAAAGTTGTGTAAACCTTACATTGCTTTGGAAGTATTAGATGTTCTTTTTTGGTAATATCCTGAAACACTGCTGTGTCAAAAACAATTCCATTAAGAGATAACAATATCCTTTCCCTTACGTCTTTTTAACTTCCAGGCTCTCTCCTCCCATTCCTCCTCAGTTCCCTTTAATGTATACTATTTGGCACTTGATGAGATTTTGGATTTCATCCCTTCCAAGGCACGTCTCTTGGTTTTCATTACGATCTCTTAGTTTGTGAGAGGAGAAAGTCCTGCTGCAATTCTTTAGCAGACAGATTTAGAATAAAGTTAGAACTGTGTAGTTTCTGCCAGGGAACACTGTCAGTCAATATAGCACTTGTTAATAATAACAAATGGATTTTTACAGACTAATTTCTTTTAACCAGCTAAAATATTTTCAACCAATGAACCATTTCCCAAACAATTAAACATTCTGATTTTTCTCATATGGATGAGAAAAATACCCATACCCTCTAATTGCCCAGTATTTCAGCCATAAAAATAACATTGTCATTAAAAAAAATGAGCTGGTCTTTATAAATCTTATTTTAAAAACTAAATTGCTGTATGTATTTGCCATATGATTTGCCATCTTTAAGAAAGTGAAATTGAACTTTCTTTTAAAGTGTTGCTGTTGTTAAAATGATACTGAATGCAAAATATGTTTGTTTTTCAGCTGTTGTAAGACTAAAGATATTTTTTGAATACTTCAATTATAAAACATTTAAAACATACAAACTAGTGCAATTTTTATTTTAATGAAGATGAGAAGTTCATTAAAGAAGATAAATATTTCATTAGATCTTAAATAAAACAAAGAGATTTTTTGGCTTCTCTCAGCACAAAATTCCTTTGAAAGATTAATTAATACATGCAAATTATGCAAATTAGACCCATGCAAATATTTTATGAAGACAATTAAGGGAACCATTAATTACTGCTTTTTTTGCTTCAGTGAGATTCATTCATTTAATTTTAATTTCACTTTAACTGTTTTGATGTATAATCTTGCAGCTAAGAACTTTATCTTTCTTAGCGGGTCACTTAAACTTATAAATTTCATCAAGTGAGCACACAGAAATCTGTAAAGATATTCTCAAGACTATGTTTAGTATCAAGAGAAATTTCTGACACAATGCACTCCCAGAAACAGGGAAACTGGAAGGGAATGTGAGCTCATTCTTGGACAAGGTTCAACTACTGGAAAAGCAATTAATTTGCTTTGGCTATGCTAATATAGGGGAATTAGAAAGTGTGACACAAGACAAATAGAAATAATTAGTTCTCCAAAATGATGTTCTCATTAATATGGTTCGAACAGTAGAAATAAAAAAACATTATTGTGGCATGTGTGCATTCTGTCCCTAACCATGGGAGGTGGAATAATGCACTATAAGCATTTTTATATTTATAGTTTAAATGATTACTTTTTTTCTAAAAAAGAATTTATATCAAAGAGTTTATATGCCTAGAATGTCTAAACATATACTTGCTATCAGAATTTAATAACACACTTTCCATAACCATGCATTTGTATACCAATTTTTTATTTTGCTCATGCAAATCTGTATTGTAACGAACAGACTTAAAATGGGGGTTCTTTTTCTGTTACTTAAATATTTTCAGATCACTTTTATGACTCTTGAAGTATATAACATTTCTCAGAAAAAAAATTAATTATATTTATGCTCCATCTTAAAGAAGCCGCTGTGTTTCTTAAAGTTTCTCTAAGATGGCTAGGATATCCTTACCATGGAGGATGAATAGAAAAAGAGGAAGCAGGCTTTGTGAATATGAAATATTAGAGTTAGTTGTTATCTATATTACTAAATGATAACCTTCTTCAGCTTTTGTAGTCATTATATACATTTTTTGTTGTGATGATGTTTGGTGAACAAGTTAATTGGATAACTTGCTCCACTGAACCATCATTTTTTTCACTTGATAAGAAAGGTTAAAAAAACTCAAATCAAAAACTTATAAATATATTTTTCGTAAATCTGAAGATAATACTATACTGTATAAAAATTCTTAAAAATTAACGTATTGACTATAATGAAAAAGCAACTTCCTAGTTATTTGGCATTCATAGTAGTAAAAAGTATCATCAGTACAAATATATATATGTGAAATTTAAATGCAGCTGATTTTTCTACCTCTGTCTGATACTCTCCTCAGCCCCGCAGCTAATTGTTGTTACTATAGTACCATAAAAAGATGTAAGTGGACATATATTATCATTGATATTTGCTGAGCTTTTTAATATTATTTAAAAACAGATGTTAAAATTAAATTTTTTTCTTACGAAGGTAATCTTATTTCATTCTTTCTTAAATTTCTAAATTCTCCAAGCTTATTTTGCATGTTTATACTGATGACCGCAGAGATGTGTCACAACTTTTAAATTAGGATCACCTGTGAATTTCACCGATACACTGTTTAAGCACTCTTCCATGCTACTAATTATGATGTTAAATCAAAATGGATCTAGCATTGATCTTTAGGGTCCCCTGCTAATATCTTTCCCAGTTTCCATATATCACTATTTTTGACTATTGGTCTTCCAGACACTATTTAAGCCCAACCACAAACATGTTTATAAGCAAGCCAACTTAATTTATTTTTTCAACTTTATTTATGCTAACAAGACATTTATATTTCCTGTTAATAACGCTCTGTTTCAATACTTAATGGCAATTTAGTTGCACGATGTCTACTCCCCTCTCTAAACTTCCACTTTCAATCCATCATCCTTGATATTCCCAGATTAAAGTAACTTATCTCCCGAACTCACATAGTGCCAACCCCCTATTACATTATTTTTACTAGAAAAAAATGATGCCAGGCCGGGTGCGGTAGCTCACGCCTGTAATCATATCACTTTGGGAGGACGAGGCAAGTGGATCGCTTGGGCTCAGGAGTTCGAGATCAGCCTGAGCAACATGGCAAAAAATACAAAAAATTTTTGTATTTTTGTCTACAAAAAATACAAAAATTAGCTGGGCTTTGTGGCACACAACGCCTGTGGTCCCAAATACTCAGGATGCTGAGGTGGGAGGATTGCTGGAGCCTGGAAAGTTGACGCTGCAGTGAGCTGTGATTGTACCACTGCACTCCAGCCTGGGTGACAGAGCAGCACCCTGTCTCAAAAAAAAAAAAAGACGACAAATATATTACAAACTAAGCTCAATCATTATGCCTAAATTTTCTCTGCCTGATTGACATAACATCACAAAACTTCATGAAATGTCCCAACACAGACATATAATAACAATGCTTTCTTTTTCATAAGAACCAGTTTAGAAAACTAGCTCTATGAAAATAATATATTTAAATATTTTTACATAGTAAATAATTATGATGAGTTACATTCTATTACTATTTTGAGTGGCTTCATACTTAACAATGCCTACTATGTCTATATCACGTATAGTTTAATTTACATAAGAAGCAATTTCCCACAAAAACCCGCAAGAGGCCTTCAGCATTTGGAGTTCAAGCATATCCACTTACATTAAAAAACAATATTACTTTTTAAAATATATTTTTAAAAGAACAAAATATTTATGCTGAAATAAAAAAATTATTCTAAAATTTTATAAAATGTTAAAATTTATGAGTATCTCTAAAACTTTCTGTTTAATATTAATAACTGATTGTCTAGTTAAATGAGTAATTAACAGTGTCCTATAATAACTATAGAACAAGAGTCTGTTTATTGGTTACTGCCTACAATCAATATCACGTTTTGTTCAATTTAATCAGTGACATCTTAAATTGATTAGCTATATAGAAATGCTGCCAAACACCAGAAACCAGTGCCAAGGGACTGGAAGCAAATTTATTGTTTTGTTTTGTTCATAATAACATAATTCTAATATTTATATTTTAAGATAGAGAAAAATGGTTTAAGGTAATACCCATGGTGATTATTTATTTCTAAATGACTAATCAAGTCAATATGTGGTGCAGGCAGCCCCGAAAACAGTTTTAGTCCTGATTTGTTTGTTTGTTGTGTTTCTAAGAAACCTCTCCTTCTCCCCCACATCCACCTTTTTAATCTAAATAAAGACACTTTTAAATATGGAAAATGTGGTTAGGTAACTTTAAAAAGTTCTTGGACATTTCCACAAACACTTTACTATGGGAATAATTCGACATTGTATTATAAACACAGGTCGATTTCCCGAAAAGGGAAAAGTAAATTACATATTAAAAGTAATAATAGCTTCAGTGTTTACCAATTGCCAGGACCTGTAGTAAATATGTTGTAATAATAAAATTTAATATTAACATCTAAAACTTAACTGTATACAAACTATTGCCCAGCATGTGCTAAGTGCTTTACATGGATTATTTTATTTAATCTTCACAATGACCTTTTGAGGTTAAGCTATTGCTAAAGGGGTGGGGGAAACAATGGGGCAGAGATTTCAGTCTAGACCTGATTTCTAGCATTTCTTAACTATTAGCTTCCATAGAAGTGCCTAAGGAACCCCCACTCCCACACTGATCTTGAAAGTCATATTAAAAATTGAAATCTGCATTAACAATTATATGACAATCAAACTTGAACAATACTTTCATAAAGATCTTAAAAGTGGTAAGTATAAGTAAGATACAATTTAGTGCTGTTAAAGTATGAAAGTCTTGGGATACCATTTAACAACTTCTATTCAAATGCATACTTCAAAAGAAACAAAGGGACTTAACAAATGTCATATATTAAATCAAATTTGGATCTGTCGCTGACATTGTAAATTTATCATAAATTCATTACATGCTAAGTTGTAGATTTTTTTTCTCTAAATATGATTACTGTCTTAATTTTTTCACTGTCACTTTATTTTCTTTGCTTAGAGTGGGGTTTCCCCCAGTGTATCTGGAAGTGTCTATAAACATAATATAAGCACAATGGCTGATAAAAAAGTAAAAAGCAGGAAAGGAAGCATTTTTTCAATTGTATAGCATTCGTTGGCAGTACACTGTTTTGGACTTTTTAAGTCATTAAGAGGCAACAAGCTAACTATCTAAAATGAGTGATGTGGTTGGGAGTGGTTATCTTATAAAAGGGACATGTAAGCCTGGGTAAAACGTTTTGGTGGAAGCAAAAAGGACTTTGAAGTCATAAATCTCGATTCAATGCCAGCAACCCAGAAACCCCATTAACTAGTAGTGTGACTGTGAGAAAGTTAATTAGTCATTCTGATCTTAGGTGATCTTGCCTTTAAATTAGAATACACAGGAAAGGCTCAATACATTTCAGTTCCCAATCCACCTAACTATTTTAATGAGTAAATACTTCCACTTACTATTAACATACCTGTCTAAATGAAAGAAAATGTATTACTAGGAAATTCATTGAGTGACAGCATATTTGATTTTTTTTAAAAAAAAGCTTGCTCAAAGATGTAAATTCCCATCATAAGAATGACACAAAATATGATTCTTTGGAGCTATAAGTTAACAAAACAAATAACAACAACAATAATAATATATTGTAAAAGAGCAAGAAGGGAATAATTTAACAACCCTAATCTAAAAGCAACCAGGAAGAACAAGATGTGGAAAGCAACTGGACTTACAGTCCTAGCTCCAATAAACTCTTAGTGTGACTTTTAGCAAGTCATCCAACCTCACTAAGCCCCCTCTTTTGCACAATAAGGAGATTTAATTTATCTTAAAGTCCTTTCCCAATGTTAAAACAGTTACATAAAACTGTGCTTGGCATATCATCAATGTTGAATAAATATTTGTTGAAAAAATGAATAATTTTAAAATTCAGCATGTATCTTCAAATATTTAGCAAACAGAAAGAAGATATTTTTACATTAGAAAAAAGATTTTTAACGTGAAGGCAAGTCTTTTATGTCTTTTTATTGGAAGAATATTTGGTTTTCTATGATCTAAGATCAGTCAAAAAAGAATAAAAAGCCAAACAGTTTTGATTATGGTCATTGGATGTAAATAAAAGAGTTGTACTTTCAAGTGAAGTCAAGATTTTGCAAGCACAACTTGCAGATATTCTAAGATGTCAGAGGAACTATGGTCTATATCGCCATTGGTTTTAACAATTATTTTTCTTGGTTTAAAAAAACATGTTTTTACTTAAAAAGTGAAAGCAAAAAACTACTAGTTTGAAAATGAACTTTTTGTTATCGTGGTAAGTTAAATATCAATTTAAAATGGAAAATTGGATCTAAGTATTTACAGAATCCAAATCTTAGGTCAAATGCGAAAAGAAGAAAATAAAGTTAAAAATGCAAACGAAGAATAAACACATCCTGTTAATTCAGCTATTGCATATAAACATTAATTCTGGGTTTCTTTCTTTCCTTTTTTTCTTTTTTTTTTTTTTTTTTTTTGAGACAGAGTCTCGCACTGTTGCCCGGGCTGGAGTGCAGTGGTGCAACCTTGGCTCACTGCAACCTCTGCCTCAAAGGTTCAAGTGATTCTCCTGCCTCAGCCTCCCGAGTAGCTGGCATTACATACACTTGCCACCACGCCTGGCTAATTTCTTATATTTTTAGTGGACATGGGATTTCATTATGTTGGCCAGGCTGGTCTCAAACTCCTGACCTTGTGATCCGCTCTACTCAGTCTCCCAAAGTGCTGGGATTACAGGTGTAAGCCACCGTGCCTGGTCTAATTCTGGGTTTCTTAGGCCATCCATTTTTCCCTCTCATCAGTCTCTTCAACCAAAGTCTGAGAAATGTCAGAACACTAAGGATCTTCATATCCACAAGATCTAACATAAGTCCTAATTCATCGATGGCTGATTCATTCCTTCAGGGAATACACAGCAGGCACCACTATGTGCCAAACACTCTCTCAGACAATAGGAACAGGACAGTGAACAAAACACGCATGGTTTATGCTCTGCCCCAGCTACCATAGAGAGAAGAAGAAGGCATTGAACAAGGAACTGCATGTACAGCATGTTCCTGTGGAGAAATGGAAGGTGTAGTAAGAACCTCTAAGAGGCAGAACTAGTCCCAGGGGGCAGGGAGTTGCCACAGCAGGAGAGTGAGAGAGAGAAGTGTTCCTTGAGTTAATATTTCCAAGCTGGGACTTAAGAGGTGGTTAAGTAAAGGCAAAGAAGAAGAAAAAATGTCTCCAGTAGGTGGGGAAAGAAGTGAAACAACAACAAAAACTTCCAGTATGATGGGGGCACAGAGGTTGAAGGGAAAGAGTCGTGACTGGGCATAGAGGATGAGGGAGTGAGGGAGGGAAATGTCATGCTCCACTCTGCCCTCATTACATATTAATGACAATATTGGATTGGATGGATGAGGGTGCCATAGGGAAGGAACACTGGAGAGAGGCAGGCTTGGGGAGAGGGAAGAGGATACATACGGTTTTG
Organism: Hylobates moloch; assembly: GCF_009828535.3. Classification (NCBI taxonomy): domain Eukaryota; kingdom Metazoa; phylum Chordata; class Mammalia; order Primates; family Hylobatidae; genus Hylobates; species Hylobates moloch. The sequence continues at coordinate 132,585,480 of NW_026652279.1, forward strand.
TGCACTGAACTTTTAGGTCTCTGTGAGTCGACCAAATAAAAAGTTGGATATTATTATCTGGAGCTCTTAAGAGATGTCTGAGTGGATTGGAAAAATGTCTATAAATTTTCTAAATACGTAAGTTAAAGAAACTATGGGGCCAGGCGCAGTGGCTCACGCTTGTAATCCCAACATTTTGGGAGGCCAAGCTGGGTGGATCACAACGTCAAGAGTTCGAGACCAGCCTGGCCAACATAATGACACACCGTCTCTACTAAAAACACCACCGGGCATGGTGGTGCAAGCCTGTAGTCCCAGCTACTCAGGAGGCTGAGGCAGGAGAATCGCTTGAACCCAGGAGGTAGAGGTTATGGTGAACCGAGACGGTGCCACTACACTCCAGCCTGGGCAACAGAGTGAGACTCTGTCTCAAAAAGAAAAGAAAAGAAAAAAAAAAAAGAAAGACACTATGAAAGTAGATGCTGTTGCCTAAGGGAAAGAATAAAATAAGATGACAACTTAGCTGAAGAAAGCCATCATGTTATAGATTTGGCTACATAAAATGTACGTGTATGTGCATATATATGTGTAGGGGCCAAAGGGGTTTTGAGGGATATTTACTGACTAGCCCAAAAAACTGCTCGATGATTGTTTTTATGAACTCTGTCTACTTTATATATTCAAAAGATCTTAGAGAAATTCTTGAGTAGGGTAAATTTTTCAAAGTCCAACACAAATCATGCCATATAAATCTGTATGACATAAAGCATAAGAGAGTTAATGGCCATATATTTCAGGTCCTGGAAGAAGTTTTTTTAAAATTTTTGAATGTCTGTTCTGTACTTATAGCATTTTTACAATTCATGAATTCCTAGTTATTTGAAAATCAGCAATGAAGAATTTATCCTGCGTACAATGAGCTGATTTACCTTATTAAGAAAATGCAAGTAAATTATTTAGGGCTTCTTTCTTCAGAAATACTTTCTAAACTACTTTCTTGATTCCTCTTGTCCACCTCTGTGGTTTTATAGAAATGGTGATACAAAATGCCAAATGAGGCAATATTTAGTCTACCCAGAGGTGCATATTGAGGGGTAATTACTTAGCACTCAAGCAGTAAGTATTTAAGTGCCCAACTTCTAGGTGACTAACTCTTGGGCCAAGTGTGGCATTTATTTATTGCCAGAAATGTTAAAAATACATGAGAAGCTTAAAAAACCTGTGGGCTTATTTTGTCTTTCCCAATAAATTGAGTTTACTTTGGAATAGAAAATAATTTCAGTTATGGTTGGATTGGGAGCAAGAAATAATACAAAGAATGTCATAACACCTGGGCTTGGGGACAGTTGGAGAGAGAAAGTGATGTTTGTGAGAGGCTGTGTGTGTGTCATTCTTGAATTGTGAAGCAGCAGGTGCTCATGGCTCCCAAAATGCACGACATAGGCCGTTTCACAAATTAGTAATGAGTTCTGGTTTTTTCTTTTTTGCCTTTCCCTTTCTTGTCCTTAGACAACATTTAACTAAATACAGTATTCTTTCTTTGATTGCTTTTGTTCACAGTTAATTGTATTCTGTTTGGTGGCTTCCAAATGTATGAATTTTGTCTGAGGTTAGAAAAAAATTTCAAAGGGCTAATAAAGCTTATTGAATAGGGTGTTAGAACAGCAAATATGATCTCTTTGCTCTGTTATGTTAAGAGTCTTGAAATAGTTTGATTGCTGGTAAAATACCTTTTAGCAACTAACAGCTAGAAACAGATTCATTGACAGTGTTTTTCTTATTACAATTTGGGAAAAGTCATATTATCTGGCAAGTATAATGAATAGTATGTTTTATTAAAAAACAACTACACATTTTGACCAGTACAACAATGGACAGGCTGAATGAATAAACAGAGTATTTTCTATTACAATTAAAGGCAAAAATAATTCCATAAAATGTGTATCTGGTTTTAAATGACTACGTATAATTGTTGTACAAGTGTTTTGTTTCCCTAATCATTAAGTTGTTGGTGCGTAGGTTTACTGTATTCCTCCACTGGTAAGATTCTGGATACTAAAAGGAAGGCAATTTGTGATTAAAACTTTTCTTCAGAATAAGTCAACCACAACAATGGAAACTGAAAGTTGTCAACATTTCAGCCTCATACAGCAAGACTTTACCTATATTAAAATGTATGTTTGAACATATGTAAATTTGACAAATTCAAACAAAAATAACCATAGCCTTATTAACAACCAACATGTTGTTAACGGGTGGCATACATATTATATCAACCATACAAAAATGTTTAATCACTTCTTAATATGAACAATGAAACTCTCATTTATATGCAGGACGATATTGTCTCTAATTTTTTCTAGATTGAGTTCCGACCACCTTGAGGCTCCTGTGTATACCAGATGATTTATACGTCACACTTATCTATGGGCTCATGTGCTTTCTGAGACCACTTTGACATTATGCATGAATAGCCCCTGCATGTACATATTGGTGCTGATATTTGCATTTGTCTTATTGGTGCTATTGTCCCTGATAAAGAGGACTGGTTTTTCATTAACAGTAATTTTTAACATGTGTCTGTAAGTTTTATAAGATGCAAGATGATTCTTTTAATTTTCATAACCATATACATACAAACACATACACAATATAATTGTGCTGAAATCCATAGTACTCTAAAAATTCAGATCTTTTTCTCCATCTACAACAGCATTAATCTTGTATATCCAAGATGTCTTATAATAACATATGATTCAAACCTTAGGATTTACAAATTAATTAGCATGGCCTCAGGTAAAATAAATATAGGCAAAAAAAAATCCATTCTTTCCTCAAAAATGTTTCTTCAAGTTTGTGATTGTTACTTCTTGCATGTATGATAGTTTACAAAAATATATTTCCTTTATACTAAGCCAAGAATGACATATTTGGAGCTGATTAAGTAACACAATGTCATATAATATCCTAAAAATGATTGAGTTTAAAATGCAGAATAAAAGCAATTGGGAGGATTATGGCAGTTAATCATTTTAGGCATCCTTTTGAAGAATCACCTTCATTTTAAATAGAAAACAAATGCTCTTGTTACTGTTTAGTATTCATGTTGTTAGGTTGAATTTGTCGTCTAGAATAGATGTTTGCCTATAAATGCTACCTTCTGGTTTTATTCTTTTCTAATAGTACGATCATGACAATATACATATTTAGCTCTTCTGAGCATTTAATACAACTCCCTTTGGTATTCTATATATGATTTTACTCAGCAGATTTGTGTTATTAAAGTGTATATAATGGCATACAGAACATTTGGAATCCACATAGGAACTAAACAATCTTATTTATTGTTAACATTCAACTAGTCTATTTTGCATGTACCTTGCAGTAACTGTCATAAAAATGAGTAGTTAGACATTTTTAAATTGTAAGAACTACCTATTTGATTAACCACAGATTTTATTTATGTAGCACAGAACTTATAAACCCTTCCTGCATTAGACTGGGCTTCAAACATTCAATAAAGCACATTTACTGTGTCCAAGATTAAATCATACATTGTTTAAAATTAATTATTCCTTTTAATTGCATTGTATAAACAGAGATGACCTGTTAATTTAAAGAAAATCTATCAGCACAGAATGAATTCACTCATATAAACAAGCAAGATGAACTTGACCTTGTTTGAACTTGTTTTGATGTGGCCCAGATGGTAGGCTACATGCTTGAATAGCAGGCTAAAGCTGAGGAAAAACTCATATAGCAGGATCTAGATTTATAGCCTTCTGCAAATTCCTACCTTGTATTGTCCTTTCAGCATCTGTTCTGCCGCCACTGCGGTCAGCCTCTATCTCTGGGGTCAGAGAGTCTAAAAGCACAGAAAGGTAAGAATGACACATATTTCATTTGATTCCTATTGTCCTTTGGAAAAAAAGAGCAACCTGTTACTTTGGTGCTGAATTAAAATTACATAAATCTTTGTCATCTTTTAAAGGTTGAACAAAAACTATAACCATAAGAATTTTCGGAAGATTTGAACAGTAAGCAACACAACATTGTTCATAAAAGAGGATAGGGGTTCGGAAATTATCAAATTAATATTTTATTGTTTCGGTAGAAGAAAATCTGGTTAAAAAGAGAAGCAATGCAAGTCCCAGACGCTGGAGTTCAGTAAAAAACAGTGGAAGCACCTATAAAATAAGGCATTTTCCCCAACACATTCTTCCCACCCTGCTTTCAGCTTCAAGTATAGCTGAATGAATCACAAGATATAGAAACATACAAAACTACAAACACATGCCTAAACTGTCCTTTAAGCATTAAAAATGACAGTTATTCATGCAATAATATACACCCTCTTACCATTTAAGACCCTGAGACTATCTGTTGAAGCTGCCTGTTTTAGCGTCTGTTCTGCTTGTTCACGCCGTTTCGTCTCAAACTCAAGTGCTTCCTGCAATTTTCTCTTTGCCTTCTTCTCCTTCTTTAGCCTCTTTTGAACTATGGCTAAAAAACAGTGTATGCATATTATTATTTTTTTTTTAATTTTCGTAATGCTGCTAATTTACAAATGGTCTATGTGTTTTATATTATTCATTTTGTTTTCCTGCTGGACTGAGTCTACCTATAAAAAGAAAGTTCCAAAAATCTCCACCTTTACCTAAAATAATTCCCAGTAAAATAATAAGAAAGCCAATTTTTATTTTAGCCTAGAACTATTACATTACAAGAATGGCTTTAATTGCCATATGTAAAGATAAATTTAATAGGAAACTAATTTTAGTAAATGTTTGTATTCACTGATAAAGGAAGCTTGATTAAATGAATTTTGTGGCTTAGTTCTCTGTCCTTGAATCACAATAGTGCAGAGTCATTTGGATAGTGCGAACCCTTATAAGCATGCCTCCTTCCTATTTCCTTATAGGGCATCAATTTTGAGCAGCAAATGGAGCATCTCCCCTAAAAACGCTTTGGAAAGCAATGTTAGACCAACTCAGTTTTTAATCATTTCTATCTTAAAATTTTAGGAAATGCAATAAATATTTTTTGTACATTAGAAAAAACACTCTTAATTATTGTTAATGTATAGAACAGAAATGTTTTTGTTTGGATTAAGTTATGATGATTTCCTGAGAATATTTTTCTCACAGCAAATTTACAATACGATGATATATTTTAAGAAAATTATTCTACTTTCACTGCAGAAATCTGAGGCAGTATGAAACCCCATTGCTAATAATAATATGCTACTGGTAACAATAATGAGCCTTTTATATTTAAAAATATAAATAATACAAAAAGTTGATTATGAAACATTTTTCTCCAACTGGACAATTTAAACATTTGTATATGATACATACTCGATAAATAATAACTAATGTTCTTTACAAAATGTATATCAACTATGTTTCCTGGAGGATAATTGTTTTAACTTTTACTACATATATATGTATACATATGGTAACTACTCAGCATATGGGAATATGCATTTTTCTTTAAAATTGTCTTTGTTGATGGTTGATAAACATTGTAGGTATCAATGTGACAGACTCAGTAGGAGAAAATGCTTCTCTTAGTCTTGAAGACTAATCATTCCATATTTACTGTTTGATTTCTTACTACAGATTAAAGAACAGCAACATTTTTAAAGCAGAATAGTTAATCAAAATATAAAATAATAATGGTTCAAGTAAATATTTTAGTTTTAATTTCTAATTTCCACATAATCCTGTTTTTATTATTATTAACATATATATATTTTTTTCTTTTTTTCTTTTTGAGACAGAGTCTCACTCTGTTGCCCAGCCCAGGCTGGAGTGCAGTGGTGCAATCTCGGCTCACTGCAAGCTCCGCCTCCCAGGTTCACGCCATTCTCCTGCCTCAGCCTCCCAAGTAGCTGGGACTACAGGTACCCGCCACCACACCCGGCTAACTTTTTGTATTTTTTAGTAGTGACGCAGTTTCACCTTGTTAGCCAGGATGGTCTCAATCTCCTGACCTCGTGATCCACCCGTTTCGCCCTCCCAAAGTGCTGGGATTACAAGCATGAGCCACCGCGTCCGGCCTATTATTAATATTTTTAAGATGGAAGCTCACTTACATGTCAGGTGTATTGTTGCTGTACCATATATTTTTAAAAATCTGCTTTGTATCAAAATGTACACTGGCTATGGTGTTATACGAAAAGAAATTGAAACTGATTTTAAATAAATGTTAATTTCCCTTATTTAATGGTGTGCAAATCATATGCTTATCTTAACAAAATTACCTGCCTACTGTTTCCCTTTCCAAAAATGATTATTTATGAGTCTCTTTGAAAAGAAACAGTAACTTCTGAAATATTTACTTGGATTGTACACTTGTGTGGCTCTAAAGGCTTAATACCCTGCACTTTGCCATTGACAGCTCACAGTTTCCTCCTACATGACTGAACCAAATGGGATCGCCATTTTCTCTCTTCAGGGTAATACACTGCTTCAATAGGCACATTCATAATAGATAAGTATTGATAGTTATTGCCTTGAATTTACTGTTCATAATTAATTAAATGGGAACTTTACAGTGTGATCTGTGAATGTTTTGCCCTCTAATGGTTAACGAAAGAAAACAGAAGGTAAATCCTCCCAAAAGGTTGGAACCAATAAAATTCTGAAGGTCTCTCCAGTAACCAAAGGGTTACTTTAGGAATCCCTGGGCCTGCTTTTAAGTTCTGTAAAAAAGGACTAAACAAAATTAAGTGAGAACAAAATAAAAACATGGCTGTCTCATGGAAGATGGTTCCATAGATTGAGCTCTTTGACCCAACTTCTTTATTCACTTGGAATACAGCCATTATCAATGTTTACCTTGTTTTGATTATTTAAATACCTGAATCTATGTGAAGCCACATTATTTAGAACTGTGCTATATATCTGGGATGACAGCGTCCCAAATTGACCAACTTCCAGGAATACGCTAGCTGTTGCTTCGTAATAGCTAATAAAACAACCTGGTAAATCCTGCTAGTTTAAAGGCAAAACAGAAACAACTATTTTTAAATGACCATGTCAAACATATAAAAGAAAATAATGTGGAGCATTTATATTGGATATATATTAAATGCATAGTTGAAGCAAAGAGGCAGTTGATTGTAGACAAAATAATCTTCAAATTCATACATAAAATAAACATGCAAATATAAATGACCTTCAAAATTATCTATAGATGCACTGTACAGTGTGACAAAAGAAGCAGTTCACAGATAAATAATAACATTATTTTATCCAATAAGAATTTATATCAGTTTCTACTCTGTGTACTTGACCTTGTTGGATGAAAATGAGGCCTTCAGAAAGAAAATTATACATTTAACTTTGGCCATTTGCTCAGATATTCATCCATTTTCAATTTCAGTTGATAAATATCTTAGTAAACCTGCTTCGCTTGAATAATCAGTATTTTCTATTTTAGCTTTATGAGTTTAACTCAAGTTTTTCAAAGGGCAATTGTGAATTAACATAAAATTTTTCTTCATGGCTATCATTAGAGTTTATTCTTATCTTAAAGAACATGAATTTTTAAACTCAACAGTCAATAAAAGTTCTATAATTAATGATGTAATGGACGGATTTCAGTTTCTTGAGGTAGGAACAGAAAACATGTACTTTGGAAATTAAGAAATATAATGAGCCTAGGATTCAAATTCTGCTCTGAACTTTAGCTACCGTTAAATTAACAAAAATACTACAATTTCAAAATAAATCACCATCATAGTATTAATATGTTTAGTATTTTCTGTAAATATTAAACTTATCTGGAAATTTGGAAATACCTCTATTCTTTTGTTCCATAGCCAACTGTTTCTCAAGTGTTTCCCTTAGTTCTCTTTCCCTTAAAAAATCCATCTTCAGCTCAGTTTTTTCCAGTTGGACCTGTTTCTCTTGAGCTCTGGCATTATCTATGGCAACTTTCAAGAGCCCCTGTACAAAGAAGATATTTGGAATGGTAATATTTTAATACAAAGCAAATTTCGTTCATTACTTAAAAGCATTTTAATAGCGAAGAACCCACTGATCAAATGATCTAATTCTTTTGCATTCACTCTGCACTCACTAGAACAAATACTATAACTAAAGCATAAAACTCCTAAGTCTAATTAAACTATTTTCGGAAGACAAATATTTATGGCATGCAGGTTTAATTGCTTCTAATTAGAATATCTAGATCCAAAGCTAAGTAGATATTCTAATTAGAACATCTAGATCAAAGCTAAATAAGGGCAGCACATAAGCGTGTCTAAAAAATAAGAACTGAGAAGGAAATTAGGCTGAAACTCCTCCGCAAGTAATTATCTGACATGGTTTATGCAACCTTCCAGGATTCTGGCAGTGCTCACCTTTCTCCTCAGAGCTCATTCTCCCACTCCCTACCATGAGCACATAGCCACAATGGTCTGTCTCCTTTTGGTTCCTCAATGCAACAATTTGTTTCTGCCCCCACGGACTTTGCTCTTTCTGTTCCCTTCCTGAATGCTTTTCCTCCAGATCTTTGCATGGCTCACACCCTCATTTCATTTCATCTTTGCTCAAAGTCACCATTCAAGAGAGGCCTTCTCTTACTACCCTGTCTCCAAATGTATCTTATTACTCCCTCCCTAAAATTCTTCATAGAATGTATCATTATGTGGTATTGACATATTTGTTTACATATTATTTGTTTACTGGTTTATGTTATGTCTTCTCTATTAAAATGTAAGCTCTCTGGGGCAGAGGCATGTTCTCTCATTCAGGACTATGCCCCCAGGGCCCAGAAAGTGTCTACTATATACTAGATTTTAAAATTTCACAAATAGCAATTATAGTACTGCTACATTTTTCTTGAGATACATAATATATTTAAGGGATCTAAAACTTGGTTTAGTAAACATAGTAATTTAAAAGAACATATGGAGAAAGCAAAGTTTATTCATACAACTAATGGTGGATATATAAATATATATATATTTTTGACATACTGTATGCTTTTAAATATTAGCAGTATTTTAAGGTTTTTGAAAACTAGATATGGAAATATGTTAAACATATAAAAAGCATTCTCTGTTTTCTCTCCTAAGATACTTTGAAATAGTTACTAGTAAAAATCAGAGCTAAAACTTCCCTTCAATTCAGCAATACAAAATGAGTTTTTGAAGACGAAGATATTTTGCCTTGGTCTGTGAGTGTCAGAGACTGAAATTTTCAACTGAAGTTAAAATGAGATGAAAGTTGATGTCATTTGTAGATGTACTCTAGGATGTGACTCCCTTGCAAGAAGACATTATGAGCAGTTTGAATCAGGAATTTCCACTCCAGCTTGACTTGTAAGCGCAATAGAGAGATAGTCTTACTTCAGTCTACCAGTATAGTTTATAGCATTGCTGTAAGCAAATTTTATTCTCTTTTGACCACATAAAAATTTTGCCATACCCGACCCTGAATCTCCTGGTATAATTCTTGTGATATGAAACAAGCTGAAGAAAGATTTCTCCGTGGCAGGTTGCCCCTCCCCACTCTCTTTTGTTTAACAATAAAACATAGCTGCTAAGGAAACTGCCATCTTAACTCAATTCAACAACATTCCTGTGTAGGCTTCTTCCTCATCAGGAACAAACAATTAGTAACAAATGAAAGAGATCATTACATCAAGTGCCCTTTTAGATCACCCCAATTAAAACTTTAGCTGTATTTTAATTCTAAGATACCAAATTCTAATTTTCTGCTCTGATTGCTCTTGTTGACTTATCTTTGAAAGATGTACTCTCTGTGCAATGTCTAGAGATTATTTAGCAAGATGCCAATGTTGGCACCACTTAATGTGTTGATTGGTTGTATTATCAGTAGCTGTTTAAAATAAATTACTATTAAACTATTATTGTCCTTGGCTGACAAAACACAATATTTTGGTGTTATTTAAATATGAAACAATCATTATGAATAAACATGTTGAATAATGTTAAACTGCAACTCTAATTTGTGTAATTCTATATTAATATTCGTTGTAAAGAATGAAGTTGCTGAGAGCATTTATGTTTACTGTTTCCTTTTGTTACAATTGATGCTAATGTGACTAATGGTAATACATTACCTATTCCTGCTGATTGTGTCTGAAAAATATTAGCTTTTAGGATCCAATACTCTCTGGGACTACTTATAAGCTATATAAAATTAAATGTAATTTTTAGACTTTGAATCAGTGCATATCAGTAGCAGTCCAGTGTGAACAAAAATCTGTACTAGAGCCAAACTGATGCATATGCAAAAGTATGTTACCGCCAGTGACAGCTCTGCTTCAAAAAATACAGAAAACCGATTAAATTTCAATGCAGCAGGGGGCTGGGAAAAGCAATAGGAAGTAGTGTTCACAACATCTACAAATCTTTAGGACACCATTGTAGCCATCAATGATAACAGTACTTTCAAATTTGTGTAACTTCTGTAAAATTTCCAGGTTGATCACGTGCAAACGGTCACATTAAATGCTGCATCTCACTTGGACATGCAATATCCAGAAAATGCTGTGGCAAAAATGTGAATTACAGGAAATGATAAAAGGTTTAAAGCATGATTTTTTCTCCAAGGGGAGGACGGTTCTTAGGATATTGAAGCTGGTTAACGACAAGTCCAATGAAATACATTTTAAGTTTATGCCACAGCAATGGTGAGAGACAATAGTTGATTGGCCCAAATTTATTTTCTATGAGTGAGGCATAATGGTTGTTATACTACATAAATGTCATTGTTTTCTAAAATAATCTAATTTGTAAATTATTTTCATCGGTTTTTAGACATTGAGTTTTTTTTTTTTAGAAGGGCACTGTATCTAGCAATGTTTCTACTGTTGATATGGCTTAGAAAGTACAATATCTGTCTATATAAGAAGACTTCAAATAATATTGATAGGAAACATTTCCTAATAACCTAGCTAGATCCTGGAGGAAAAGCTTACTTGATCCATGTTTGTATTTAACATAAATTTATTTCAGAATCAGACAATAACTAAGGTTTCTCGAGTGTCACTGAAACTCATGTGATAAAATTTGTTCTCAGTAATGTGTTGCTTCTAATGAAATTAAAACACCTTAGTTGAAGAGGATTTTAGCAATCACCATCCTAACCAAATACTTTTAAAGATGAGAAAACCAAGATGCAGAAGAATCAAGAGACTGACTGAAAATCCCAGATACTGAGTTGAGTGTGCCTAGATCAGAACTATCCAGCTACTTAGTCTTCTTTATTATTCTTTTAATGTTTCCCTGGTCTCTTTTCAGGGAGAAAAAGAATAATGTCCCTTGGAATCAGGAACTTTTGTAGACGAAAAAACAAACAAATAATCAATAGTACAGTATCAACTGACACTTTTTTTTTGAGACAGAGTTTCAATCTTGTTGCCCAGGCTGGCGTGCAAATGGCGCGATCTCGGCCCACTGCAAACTCTGCCTCCCAGGTTCAAGCGATTCTCCTGCCTCAGCCTCCCAAGTAGCTTGGATTACAGGCATATGCCGCCATGCCCGGCTAGTTTTTTTTGTACTTTTAGTAGAGATGGGGTTTTGTCATGTTGGCCAGGATGATTTCAAACCCCTGACCTCAGGTGATCCACTCACCTCAGCTTCCCAAAGTGCTGGGATTACAGGTGTGAGCCATCGTGCCCGGCCCAACTGACACATTTTCAGAGAAGTTTTGTAACAAAATATAATACCATACTCTGTTTAATGCTATGATTATTGTCCTGCAACGCTGATGTATGACAGGCACAAAGAAGAGAAGACTCATAATATATAATTACGATTGAAAATAAAAACATATAATGTAGGGCCAATATATTTTATATTAGCTTCCCCATATTTTGAATTCAACTTCTATTTTGTTGGGGCTTATGCAAAGTCTTCTCCTAATTAATTATATTATATATAATTATGTATTATAATTAAATTATCAATAATTAAATTATTATAATTAATGTTACAGTTAAAATTATTATATTTATATAAAAATTAATATAATAAATAACAAAAATACCTTATAATAAATAATATAGTAATATAATAAATGAATACATAAAATTATAATTACAATAATTTTATAATTATAATAACTTTATAATTAAATTATAATTAAAATTAAGTATTAATAATGTAAATAAGGAAACTATTATTTTATTTTAAAATATATTAAAAAGTAAAGTAAAATTATTGGCCATGATATTGAAATGTAAAGAACCGAAGATGGATAATCAGAGTACCGTCATTCACCTCCATAACAACTTTTTGGTTCACAAGCATATATGATGGTGGTCCCATAAGATTATAATATCATATTTTTACTGTACCTTTTCTATGTTTAGACACACAAATACTTGCTATTGTGTTACAGTTGTCTACAGTATTCAATACAGTAACCTGCTATACAGGTTCATAGCCTAGGAGCAATAGGGTATACTGTATAGCTAGGTATATACTAGGCAATATCCTCTAGGTTTGTGTAAGTGCATTCTATGATGTTTGCACAACTATAAGACTGTCCAATGATTCATTTCTCAGAATGTATCCCCAGCATTAAGTGATGCATGACTATAGTTCAGTCTTATACTTAATTCTTTTTCATTTTCTTCCCACAAACACAGAAGTAGAGAATAATTCCTCCTAGATACCATGGTTGGATTATGTCCATTTATTAGGCTATAGTGAATCAATCTGGAGCTGCCATTTCTTGTGTGTGTATGTGTTTTTAAGACAGGGTCTCACTCAGTCACCCAGGTTGGAGTGCAGTGGTGCCATCATGGCTTACTGTAGCCTCGAACTCCCAGGATCAAACCATCCTCCTGCCTCATCCTCACAAATATTAATAGCTGGGACTGTGGGCATGCGCCATCATGCCCAGCTAATTTTTGTGTTTTTGTAGAGGCAGAGTCTCCCTGTGTTTCTCAGGCTGGTCTCGAACTCCTGGCCTTAAGTGGTCTTATTGCCTCAGCCTCCCAAAGTGCTGGGATTACAGGTATGAGTCACAGCCCTCAGCCAAGCTGAAGCTATTGTGGTTTTAACATATGTTTTAGGTCTTTCTTGTTTGCTTAATTCTTCTGTGTAGATAGACTATAGTGAACCAAACTCCAATCATATATCCCCTCACGGCAAATACTTTCAATGCTAACCTCACTCCTAACTAAATTTTATATTCTCTACTTAAACTTTATATTTTCACTTTTTAGTTATTTACCTATTCTTATTTTAATGTTTGTAAGCCACTTTTTAAAGCCTTTTTGTAACAAGATAAACAAAGTAAATAATTTGCTCACAACCCTATGTGCCAAAAGGTTCTAGATTTTAAAAAGTGAGTAGGCCCGGGCGTGGTGGCTCACGCCTGTAACCCCAGCACTTTGGGAGGTGGGTGGATTAGTTAAGGTCAGGAGTTTGAGACAAGTCTGGCCAACATGGTGAAATGCATCTCTACTAAAATTTTTTTTTTTTAAATTGTCAGATATGGTGGCGGGAGGCCACTCCCAGCTACTTGGGAGGCTGAGGCAGGGGAATCACTTGAGAGGCAGAGGTTGCAGTGAGCCCAGTTGGTGCACTAGCAGCCTGGGTGACAGAGGGAGACTCCATCTTAAATTAAAAAAAAAAAAAAAAAAAGAAAGAAAGAAAGAAAAGGGAAAAGAAAAAGAAAAAAAGAGTAAGCAGAATTATTCTTTGATCATGTTCAAATAGTAGCTCATGTTTGACGGTGTCATAACCAGTTAACTGACACTAAAATTTTAGTCTCCTTGCATAAAATCTCACAGGTTGTTCTCCACGGACAGGTTTGAAAGAGGAAGCCATAATGAAAGACCACAATGAAAAAAAAAAATGCCATATAGAAAAAATAAAAGCAATTCTAAAAATCAAAAACTGAACTGTATCCATATTCTTTACTAAATTAAATTACTGCTCTTTACTCTAGATATCCGTATCCATTATCACCTTTAATTTCTAAAACACTCAAATGTCAGGAAGTAGTATAGCTCAAGCAGTAACAAAAATCTGGTGCCCAACTTTTTATATATATAAATTTTATAAATTTCTAAATATAAAATTTAAATATAATTTTTTTATATATCAACATAGGATTTTTTACGGGTCTTTTTTTTTCTTTTTACTTTATTCATTATAACTTTTCTTTTTTTTTTTTTTTTTTTTTTTTGGTTGGGGTTTTTTTTTTATCACCAGGCTGGAGTGCAGTGGCGCAATCTTGGCTCTGCAACCTCCGCCTCTGGGGTTCAAGCGATTCTCCAGCCTCAGCCTCCCAAGTACCTGGGACTACAGGCGTGTGCCACCACACCCAGCTAATTTTTATATTTTTAGTAGAGACAGGGTTTCACCATGTTGGCCAGGATGGTCTCAATCTCTGGACCTCGAGATCCACCCACCTAGGCCTCCCCAAGTGCTGGGATTACAGTCATGAGCCACTGCTCCTTGCTAACTTTTAATTTCTAAAACACTTAAATGCAGGAATGCAGTATAGCTCAAATAGTTAACAAAAGTCTGGTGCCCAATTTTTATACATATGTACATTTTATAAATTTAAATTTTAAAATAAAAATTTAAACACAAAATTTTCTCATATAATTATAGTATTTTTCTATAGATCTTCTTTTAAAACACAAAGAAATAACTGACAAAAATTTAATTTTGATGATGATGTCATGGAAAGGACATCTGTGGTAATCATTACAAATTTGAAAATCCAGGCTTTTAAAATTATAATATATAAATTATTGATAATTAGAACAATAACACTTTATGAAAACACGTTATTTTAAAGGGTTTTTTCGTCATTAATTTTAATAAAAAATAACATCTTTAAAAAATGGAACTTCAAACTTACTACACAAAATGTATGTTACCATTCTGGCATAGAAAGCACAGAACCCTATTATATATAATTGAAACTGCAGAGGAAATTGAGGTAGGCAGAATGTAATTACCCATATTAGAATTTGGACAGCAATCACATTTATACTGTATACCTAATAATCCGGGGTCATGACTGTTTAAACATTCCATACCATTCCTACGATAATACCATAACTCAGTAAATGTGACAACAGTAAAAGAGTTAGCATCTGCAAGCTTTTGTAAAATGATATGAAATCATTACTGACAATAAATGTGTGTGTGTTTGTATATGTATGTGTGTATATATATATTTATAATATACATGTGCATGAAATTCAGTAGGATTTTTAATTTTTATTTCACGTGTGGGCACATATGTACATGCATGTATAAATATATGCATATGCATATTAGACATACATATAAATATATGATAACTGCATCTATATATATACATACATATAAGTAAGATTGAAGTGGACAAGCTAAATTTATTTATTTATTTATTTATTTATTTATTTATTTATTTATTTATTTATCTATTTGAGATGGAGTTTCACTCTTGATGCCCAGGCTGGAGTGTGGTGGCACAGTCTCAGCTCACTGCAACCTCCGCCTCCCAGGTTCCAGCAATTCTGCTGCCTCAACCTCCCGAGTAGCTGGGATTACAGGTGCCTGCCACCACACCTGGCTAATTTTTTGTATTTTTTTTTTGGTAGAGATGGGGCTTCATGATGTTGGCCAGGCTGGTCTCGAATTCCCGATCTCAGGTGATCCACCTGCCTTGGCCTCCCAAAGTGCTGGGATTACAGGCATGAGCCACTGCACCCAGCCCCTAATTTAGTTTTAATAAAGCATTCTTATTTTGGGTGTTCTAACTTTATCAGTCCCAGATCCCTATAATTTGGGAATAGAAATAAATGATTTAGTTTGTCTTGACCATTGTCCTTTTGTCTAGTCTTTCGAAAATATGTCTTCAAAGCATATGGTAGGAAAGGGGAGTATATTAAATCTAGAGCCACCTACAATGAATATTTTGTCTAAAATGTGTACATTTTAAAGCAGTGTTCTTTTTCTTCTTTTCTTTCTTTCTTTCTTTCTTTTATTTTTTCTTTTCTTCCTTCTGAAACAATTATAGTTTGAGGTGATGTGGATAACATTCCTACTCTGAGTATTTCTGTTCCGTAGAGTATGGATGAATACTCCAAACTGAGAGGATTTGACTTTGAAATGTAGTGGTCATATACAATGCAAGAGTCCATGTGTCAAACCTGCTCTTCAGATGAGCATGCTGTTTGACACTGATGAAACCCGGAAACGTTTTCTCTGCTGAGATTGAAATTAACTCCTCATTGACCTGGTCAAAGAGCTTTCAGTTAATGACAATCCATGCAAATAGCTTTTCTTTTGCTTCAAATTGAGTTTTATACATAAGAAAATGAACTATTCCTTTACTTTTCAAAACATAAATTCAGAAATGTTAAGGGGTATTTTCTGAAAACATTTACCTTAACATAAGAAAAATTCATTAAAAGCACTATCTTATAATAAACAATAATATGGGTGAAATTTAGAAAAAAAAGTCTTTTGTTTTATATAATCAACTATTTGGCCATGATTTGGTATAGGCTGGATTGATGATTTTCAATTACTGAGTTATAAAACCTTAAAGTTGAATACAGTTCTGGAGACTCTAATTACATTAGTATTAAAAAATGCCATATTAATAGATGAGATGATATGTTACATTAAAGGCCTTCTGTTATGTCCTCGGAGAGGTAAATAAAATTAATTACATTTCCACTGGGGGAAACTTTAATATCACAGGATATGTGTACAGAAAAATATTACTGAGGATGGAATGTTAGAGTAAAAAAATGTTTTAAAAAAGGAGCTTACCAGCACACTATCAGCAACTTGTGCCTACTACTCACTAGCTACCCAAATATGGAGAAGTAGACGACAAAAATCTCTATCTGGGGTCCACATGATCACTTCATGTGTGGGCAAGAAAATTATGCTTTCTTCTATCCCAAACACTCTTATTATCTTGGCTCCACACTCTATGTTATTGTTAACTGTAAGTATTTTTGATTCATAATGTACTGTACATAAAATATACATCCTGAGGACCACATAGGAAATCCGTGGAAAGTTTGGTAAGGCTTTTTGAAGTCTAGTCTTTGAAGAAATTCTATTAATTGAAACAAATTTATTTATGAAAGAAGGTTTTTTTTTTGGATTCTTCTAAATTAGACATATTTTAAATGACTAAACATATCATTTCCTCACTAGAAGGCCAGCAGTTTAAAAATAACTAAATATTTATTAGAACTAGTGTGCTGTTGTTTAGTAAAATCAGACAAACTTAAACAGTTAAATTCCTCCAATTAGTTGGTAATAAAGAGAACATTTTAGACAGAATGAATTTTAAAGGCCTATGTCATTTTCATCTAAGTTTTTATTACAGCTTAATATACATATATATGAGTATATATATATATATCAGTATTTCTAAGCCAATTTGATTAGTGTAACAGGTTCAAAATCTAAGTTACTTGAAGAGTTTAATACCATGTTTCAGTCAGTCTAATGAATGGATTAAGTAGGAACAGTATAAAATTTGGGAAAAAAAATCT
This sequence comes from Hylobates moloch, assembly GCF_009828535.3. Lineage (NCBI taxonomy): Eukaryota > Metazoa > Chordata > Mammalia > Primates > Hylobatidae > Hylobates > Hylobates moloch. The sequence continues at coordinate 132,602,976 of NW_026652279.1, forward strand.
ACAACAGGGTGTTCCATATATCTTTCTTCCAGGTTGTAAAAAGGCCTACCTGTATGTTAGTCAGAAGAGTCTCGATGGAAGACAGTCCATCAGGAAACAGAAAAGGAGATGGAAAACCTGGAGGCAGTGGTTGTCCATGCCCAGTTAGAGAGAGTTTGTCAAGGCTGTCTCTTGCGGTTGGTGTAGAAAGCGGGGTCTCATCTGTATGTGATTGAAACAAAAATATAGAACAAGTTACGCTTGTCTGTTTTTATTAGACCTCAGTAATGGCTTCCCTAGTGGTTTCCAGAACATTTATTGCAAATTGGTTCCTGCTATCAGGAGAAAATGCTTTCTGCTGAATTTTCTTTAATGAAAAAGCTGTGGAGATACAACAAGATAACATTAATGAGTAACTTTATAAACCTTTTAAATGCAGTCTCTAATGAGACTGAGTTTACAGTGCCACAGAATCTTTTTAAAACAAATATTATCTCATATATAGTTGTGATAATATATTCAGGCTGACTTTATGGGCACCTTCCCAATTATCTCCTTTTACTTTGTTCTGTTTGGATTGACAATAGGATATTTCTAGAGCTCCATATAAGAGAGGGGCTTTGTATATTAGGAAGCTTCTTTCTCTATTAACCCTTCCTTTATATCAATGTTTGTTCAAATATATTCTTAAGAAATTTACAAAAGAATGTAAAGTTAAAATCTTTCACTTTACATCTAAAAAGAAAAACTGGAATCCAAATATGTATTTCTAAATTATAACTGAATTATTGATTATCATTCAAATTAAAGACCTAATTTTTTTGAACTTGAAGACCTTTTACCTTCATATTGAAAAATTATAGCTTCCATACATAAAAAACAGTATAAAGGAAGAGTAATAAAATGCTACTTCTATAACCATATTCAGGGAATCAAATTGAAAAATCCCTTCAAAATAAACTAGTCTTTACTTATTGAATATTCTTCAAAATTTTAAGCAATTTAGAGTAACACATGAATACAGATTGTTTTCACCTCTCACAGTGAAATCCTTTTATTCATTTTTTTATTATTTAACCATTTTTACAGTTTCACATAAGATAGATACAAGTTACGGCTTAGTTTATCATAATCACAGAGAAAATTTTATTCATGGCAGGATCCTCAGTTTTATAAATATTTTCATATTTCACCCCAGGAAAATTAATCAGAGCAATGTATTTGCACAGTCCTGATAGTATCTCTCAATTTTGCAAGTGGCTAAAAACTTCAGCACACTTGCCTTATGCTTATAATTTGATTCCACTGTTCTCCTCAATCATTCTTTTATTTTTCATTACACCACCTAACCACACAACACGTTTTCCAATTACGTCTCTCTGGGGCAGAAATATTGTAGAAGCTGCCACACTTCCCTGTCCCTCACTAATGTCAGAACAAGTTAAATTCATCCCCCTCACCTTGCCACATTTCTAGTTAATAAACCAAAAGGAAAGAAAAGCTGGGGAGGGGAGTAATGGCCAGAAGGCCTCCTATTAACTGCACTCCTCTCACACCACGACTTTGCAGTTTCTCCTTCTACTTCCTCCTATGTTAACTTACTGAGACAGATGATCTGAGGCAGCAAGTACTACAGGAAGAAACAGAGTAAGCAAACTAAAGTAGGACTCATGTTATTTTTCTTTTTAATCACACTTGTCACCAGGGTTAAAGAAAGATGGCCATGCAGGGGCAGGGATGCTGCATGGCTAATGCGAGCAAGGTGATCTTGGACACCATTTACCTAGCTATCATAAATTGCTCTTCCAAACCAAGGCTGCTAGTGTTTTCTCATAATAGCTCTGGAAACGCACTTGTTAAACATATATGTGCATGTGAATTGTTTAAGAATGGAGAGCAATATTTTTCGATCATCATCACCTTAGCTGTCACATGCTAAAGAAAATGTGGCTTAATAGATCATAGGGATAATAATTGCTTGTCTGTTGAAGAAAGGCATAGAACCAGATGACCACCTGAGGTTGCTTTCAGCTTTAGAATCTATAATTCCACAATTATTAAAGACTGTCCAAGAAAATAAAGAATCATATGTACGTGTACACATTTACACACATTTAGGCTATAAGTTTCATCATCCCCATGATGATTTGATTTAACTTCAGTGCATTTATGCTTGACTATATTTGGCTGTTGTGTGGATTAAATCATTAAATCACTCATGATGCATAAATTTATGCAGCCAGTATTTATTTAACATAAACAATGTGCTGGATACTGGAGATCAAATGCTAAAAACACAACCAGAAAGCCTCAAGAGGCTCATGTAGCCTAGAGTGACTGATTCCAATTGTTAAATAGCTAATTTCTATAGCCACTAATACAGTTTTCCTTCACTCATTATTTCTTTAGATACTCCATTTATCCAAATGTAGCATTAAAATTCTCTGTGTGTGTATATACATATATGTACATGTGTGCGTGCATGCCTGTAAGCACATTTTTTCCTGCAGCTGTTTTAATGGAATGCTTATCTTAGGCCTCATGGTTTCAGCTGTATGAGAATAGGCTATTATTTGTTACAAACTTGTCTAATTGGATTCCTTCATTTATCATCTTACATAGTGAAGATACTACATCAAGACAGTTTAATTCAATATGTACATAAGAAATTAGCAAATTTGGGGCAGAATGTTTAAGAAGCGAAAAAAATGATTCTTAAAGTCAATACACAATTTTGAAAAGAACACAAACAAACTAATCGAAGATCAAACAAACAAGAATATTCCTTTGAGTCTCATGACCCTATTATCAGAGATAAAGTTGTCATCTTGTGGCAATTAACATCATAGAATATTTCGTTTAGCTCTTCCTACAAAGATTGTAATATTGGGACCATGGTTCCACCTTTTGAAATAAAAGTGACCTTTGATTTCCTAAATGTTCTAAGAAGATTAAAGCAAAAGTCTGAGAGGCCAATGTAGAAGAGAGTTTTGACATCACATAATCTCCACTGACTTCAAAGAGTGAATGATGATGAAATACAAATTCACAAAATACCTTATTCTCATTGATATATCTGTACATATTTCTAAGTTTATTTTTAAGACAAAGTTGGCTAGTCAGATGTCATGATTTTTGGATTTGTATGGCATTTGACAATGTAATTTCTTGGTTTTTTGTTTTCTTAAAAAACATTTTACTTTAAAATAATTGTATCCTTATGGAAAAGTTACACGAATTGTACAAGGAATTCCTTCATACTCCTGTAATATGTGAATGGCTGACCACAAAATATATGTTTATGCATACTTCCTGACATGTAATGACAAGTAATGTTATTTTACTTTAAAAAAGGGTTTTCACAGAGGGAATTAAGTTAAGATCTTGAGATAAGGAGATCATTTTGGTTTAGGATGGACACTAAATCCAATGACAAGTATCTTTTAAGACAAAAGCAGAGAAAAGTTTGAAAGAGGCAGAAGAGAAGACACAGAGAAGAGAAAAGGCAAAGTGAAAACTAGGCAGATACTAGAATGTTTCACCTTCAGTCAAGGAAGGGAGACAACCACCAGAAGCTAAAAGAGACGAAAAGTGGCCCTTGGAAGGAGCTCATTTCCGCTGACACCTTCATTTTGGACTTCTAGTCTCCAGAACTGTGACAGAATAAACTTCTGTTGTCTTAAGGCACCAGGGTTAAGGTCATTTGCTGTTGCCAGCTCTGGAAAAGTAATAAAACTCCAGTTCACCAATTGTTTACATGTTGTCACATTTTTTTTTTTTAATTTTCTCTCTGCTTCTCTCCCTCTCTTGTTCTGTGTGTGTGTGTGAGCGTGTGTGTGTGAGTGTATGTGTGTTTGTATGGTGTGAGGGAGGGTGCATATGTTTGAAACATCTTCCCCAGTTAAGCCTTAAGACTTCAGTGTACATTTCTTAAGTACAAGGACACACTCTTACATAAACACAGTCCAAAATCAGCAAGAATAACATATGGAGAATACGATGATTTAATAAAGAGTCCACATTCCAATTACATTATTTTTGAGATATTTTGTTTACAGTAGTTACATAACAAATATTTTAACTTTTTGTGACATGTTCTTAATGAGTTTTTTTTTATGGGCATGTAGTAAGCACGAAGTGGCCTCTAAGAGGGCCTGTGATGATTTCTTATCCTGTTAGTCACACCCTGTCTGGTCCTTTTCTCTTGACCTAACAAAAAGAATACAACAAATATGAGATGTCACTTCAGAGACAGAGATTTGGTTATAAAATATCTAGCTTCCATTTCTCTCCCTCTCTTTATTTTGCATTGCTTGCCATGGGTCAAACCAGTTGACATGACATAAGACAGCCCTGTGGAGACATACATGTGACAAGGGACTGAGGGCCAACCTCATGAGTTGGGTTGAAAGTAGATTCTTCCTAACCAGTTAAAGCATTTACGGCTGCAGCCCTGGCTAACAGGTTGATTGCAATCCCATGAGACCTTAAACCAGAAGCACCCAGGGAAGCTGTACCTAGATTCTTGAGTCACAGATTCTTGACCACAGAAACTGTAGGATCATAAATGTTTGTTGGTTTAAGCCACTAAGTTTTGTTATAACTTATTACACAGCTATGGATAACTAAAACAGTATGTAACTTTTTCTCTGGCAAATATAATAAAAATAATGTTCAGTTAGTATTAGCTGCTTTGGACGTGGAACAACTTCTTTCTATTCAATTTCCTCATTTACAAAAAAAATAGCAGGTTAAATGAGACAGATGTAGGACCACACAAATCTAAAATTCCACATTCTCTAATACTTTTTATAAAAATTTATAAAAAACTATTTAAGTGGGCTTCTCACCTATTATGATTGAAGAGTAACAATGTATCAGTTTGGAGTTAGAATTTTTAATCGTTTTAAAATTATTAATTTCAAAGATTTATGAATATCTATGTAATATCTGAAAAATAATGAATCATACAAATAAAATCTCAGAGCAAGTTATTAATTATTTAGGTTTACAAGCTCCACTTTATAAGAATTCTTAAATTATCTTGTTTTCTTTTATTAAATTAGATCATAGTTCAGTCACCTATAAGACAGCACTCCCAATACCTCTGATGGCAAATCAGATGCAGCAAAGAGTGCATCTTCCTAGGAAAAAAATTAAGCACTTTCAAAAGATGCAGTAACTAGAATACTGTTATTTTTTAGAGGACTACACATGGGTGGGGTCTGGCAGTTATGCTCGTTCTCTAGATAGGTTGTTAGTGGAATGAAACCATTGCAATTTTCAATTTTACAGTAGTATAAAACCATTGCAATTTTGATACTTTGAATTTTGATTTTTTTTTCCTGGGTTAGCAATATGCAATGGTATGAAACCATTGCAATTTTCAGTTTTACAATGGTATGAAACCTTTGCAATTTTCTATTTTACAATGGTATAAACCATTGTAATTTTGATACTTTGAGTTTTGAATTTTGACTTTTTTTCTCCTGGGTTAGCAATATGCAGTATGTGAGATATTTAACACTTTATTATAAAATAAGTTTTGTGTTAGATGAAGTTGCCTATCTGTAGGTTAATGTAAGTGAGCACATTTCAGGTAGGGTAGGCTAAGCAATGACATTTGGTAGGTTAGGTGTACTAAATGCATTTTTAATTTACAATATTTTCAAATTACGATGGGTTTTATCAGGATGTAATGCCATTGTAAGTTGAGAATTATGTTTTTTAATTCAGTTATTTGAAACTATAGTGGTTTTCTAAAGAAAAGTAGAACAGCACATATTATAATCTTGACCAGAAAAACTATTAACATCTTAATAATTATATAATAAATACATTGATAATTATAACAACATATAGTCAATTAGAATAATAGAAAACAAAATGAGAAACCAGAAATGGAAGAGAAGAAAATGTTTAAAAATTAAGTCACTTATCAATAACTGACTATCAGTAAGATTGATGCCTCTGTAAGACAAAGTATTTTTCTCTCCAATCTTATCACACATAACAATTTAGCAGGATATCCTAAGGAACAATGTTGTTTAAAAAAATAATGGGCCTCTACTTTTAAAATGTTTTCTTTCCTGTTAATAAAATCTAACTCAGTTGTTATTTTCATAACTAATCCCTTTGGGTTTGAATTATATATTCTCTTTCAAGTTAATGTGTGTCTGTGTTTTTTTGTCTCTAATGTCTTTTATTATATCATAAATTCCAAATAGAAAAACACTCAATCACTTCTAGAAAAGAAGATTCAAAATTATTCATTTCGATTTGAAGTATACAGTATTATTAAAATGGAAAATATCTCCATATTTAATGTTTAAAACAGATCTGGGAGTTTCCATGAAAACTCTATATTTCCATACTGGCAAAGTGAAGAAGATTTTAGCAAAATTCTAGAGACTAAAATAGTTTCCATATATAAGTAAATAATTACTTATAAAAATATAACATTTTATTATATTAATAAATTTCCATCACAAATATACAGAAAGATACATTTATAAGTGTTTTGGCAAACTCACTAGACATATTAAATTGGAATGAAAGTATAAATAATCTATAGATTAAGGGTTGGTGCCTAAAAAATTTTGAAAATTATTTCCAGGCATAAGACATAGTTGTTTAAATTGAGCTCACTTGTAACCTCAATACTGATTCATTCTCGCTCTAGGCACTCCTGGCTTAATTTAGCAGTAGATACTAATAATAAATTTTACATAAAGAAAAAATTACAGATATTGGTGAAGGTGTAAAGGAAAGGGAATATTCATACATTATGGTGGGAATGTAAATTAGTACAACCTCTATGGAAAACAATATGCAGATTTCTCAAAAAACTAAAAAGAAAACTACTATTCGGCCCAGCAATCCCACTACTGGATACCTGCCCAAAAGGAAAGAAATCATTATATCTAAAAGATACTTGCACTTGTATGTTTATTACAGCACTATTCACAGTGGCAAAAATATAAAATCAACCTAAGTGTCCATCAAGGGATGACTGGATTAAAAAATGTGATACAGGCCGGGCACAGTGGCTCATGCCTGAAATCCCAGCACTTTGGGAGGCCCAGGCAGGTGGATCACTTGAGGCCAGGAGTTAGAGACCAGCCTGACCAACATGGAGAAGCCCTATCTCTACTAAAAGTACAAAAATTAGTTTGGTATGGTAGCATGTGTCTGTAATCCCAGCTATTTGGAGGGCTGAGGCACAGCACAAGATTGGCTTGAACCTAGGGGGCAGAGGTTGCGGTGAGCAGAGATGGCACCACTGCACTCCAGCCTGGGCAACACAGCAAGACTTTGTCTCCCAAAAAAGAAATTGGTATGTGTATGTGTGTGTATATATAAGTATATACATATATATACACACACATATATATACCATATATACACATATATACCATATATATGTATATATGTATATGTGTATATATATACACATATATATACCATATACACATATATATACCATATATATGTATATATACACCATATATATCCATATATATACCTATATATACGTATATATACACCATATATATCCATATATATACCATAAATATGTGTATATATACACACCATATATATGGATATATATACACATATATATACACACACCAAAAAAATAGATATGCAACATATATATATTGTGTATGTGTATATATATAGACAAAATGGAATACTATTCAGCCATAAATAAGAATGAAAATATGTCTTTTGCAGCAATATGACTAGAACTGGAGGCCATTATCTTAAAACAAGTCAGTTATAGAAAGATGAATACTTCATGCTCTCATTCATAAGTGGGAGCTAAGTAATGTGTACAAGGACATAGAGTGTAGACTGATAGACAATTAAGACTCAGAAGGGTGTGGGAATGGGGGAGGTTCATGAAGAGAAATTATTTAACGAGTACAATGTAGGCTTTTTAGGTAATGGATACCCAAAACCCTGACTTCACCACTATGCAGTCTATCCATATAATAAAATTACACTTGTACTGCAAGAATATATATAGATAAAAAAAGGATAGAAAATTATCAGGTAAATGTTTTTTCTTTCTACTTCCATCTTCTCAGAAAATAAGGAATTCTGAAATATCACATTAAAATTTATCAAAATGACTTTTATATATCTGTGCTGATGCATATAAAATATCTAGGGGTATTCAGGAATAAAACTTACTTCCTATATTTTATTTAACACCCATTCTTCAAATTCTGGATTTAAAGTTACTCCAGAAATTTTTATAAAATCGACACCAAAATGCAAGACATGATACAGCTATGGTAAAATGAAAAGCAAACCAGGCTTGATTCAGAAAGTATGAGTTCAAGTCCTGGCTCTACCAAGTACTAGCAAATTTTAGAGCAAAGAACCTGTCTCTTATTTGAGACTCATTTCATTTATTTATTAAAATGGTGATTACCAATTCAAAAGATTATAGTTTAAATCCAATTAGATTATGTATGTGAAAGTGCTTTGTAAAATATAAAACACTATATTAATATAAGGTATGAATGGATGAATAATTAACAAATAATCCAATCAATTATACATTTTATAAATTTCATTTTGGAAACTTGGCTTCAATGTGCCATGGAGGAAATTCTGTTCTTGTACCATAAGCATGTGGTTTCTTTCTTTTTTTTTTTTTTTTTTGAGACGGAGTTTCACTCTTATTGCACTCCAGGCTGGAGTGCAATGGCTCAATCTCGGCTCACGGCAACCTCTGCATCCCGGGTTCAGGCGGTTCTCCTGCCTCAGCCTCCCGAGTAGCTGGGGTTACAGGTATGGGCCACCGTACCTGGCTAATTTTGTATTTTTTGGTAGAGACGGGGATTCTCCATGTTGGTCATGCTGGTCTCAAACTCCCCATCTCAGGTGATCCGCCCACCTCGGCCTCCCAAAATGCTGGGATTACAGGCGTGAGCCACCGCACCCTGCCCTAAGCCTGTAGTTTCTATATTATGTCTCTCTGATAAGGCTTTGATGAAGATGTATGATGTTGATAAAAGAATTATTACTGTATACATCAGTTTCCTTATATGGAGTAACCCTGAGTTAGTTTGGTGACCAGTTAAAATTGACTTTGATAGAAATAATTTGGGAAAGGGCAAAGAATATGAACTGGTTTATCAATTTCTCTTCAGGTGGCTGGACCTAGAGGAAATATGTGTTGACACACACACACACACACACAGACACACAGACACACAGACACACACACACAGTACAGAAATAGACTGTGAATAACATAAAACCACTTAAGAGGCTTCTTGGATACACTTCAAGCAGCATTAGAACTCTGAATTTTGAGTTTGGGTGAATAAAAGAAAAGAAATTTACATGGGAAGGAAATCATTGTAAGTGTGTTTGGCAGAATGCTGGAGATTTGCTACAAAAATACACGAAACTCACAGTGTTGCCTAATTTAATGCATTTGTATTCCACGCTTATTATATGCAACTATCACCTATATCAGTGATTCTTAACTTTTGAATAGTTCTCTTTTGAGATGCTTATGAAAGTTGGGGACCACTCGTTAGAGGAGGAAATAGATCATCTAGTCTCAGCTACCTAACACATAGTAAGTACTTATTAATATTTACTGAAAGAATACGTGAATGAGATAAGGCAAAGCAAAAGCTGGAGGAATACAGACTACAAAAATGAGAAGGATATAGTCTCTGCCTGTCCCAGGGTTATACCACATCCATGATAGTAAAACTAAAAATACCTTCTATTGGAAAACCACTCTATTGATTATGAGGCAATTTCACAGACATTATCTTGAGTTGAGAGGAAGCTCTAGGAATAAAATGTTTAAAATGCATGCAATTATAATCTCAATAAGGTTGTATGCCAAAAGAGTGATTCAAATGGCACCTGGTGCTCATTTAGAAAAAAGAAGAGATTATGTTTAGATGATGTGAGTTGAAAGGGGAAAGAAGAAAAAAACAAAAAAAAGAAAACCACCATGGCAAGAAATGGACACTGAATTCTGGGAAAGACTTAACCAGAGGGAGGTCAAGAGGTTGTATGAGGAAACCATGCAAGGATAACAGCTCAAGAAAATCAGGAACCCCAATTCCCTGAAGAAACTGTATTTTTAGGGGGAAACCATATTTTCTATTATTATGCTCCAAAAAGAATCTTTAGTTTCTTGCTATTCTGTATCTGTATTTCAAAAATGTCTGTATTCAGAAATTCTAAGATCAAGCTATCTATTAATATTTCCAATCTTGGCCTTGACAGCAAATTCATCATTATCTTAAAACTCATCTGAGGGGACAAAACTTGAGTACTCGGGTATCTGTGTACAGAGGTTTTATTCCTTTGACAACTTGAAATTTCTGGGAAAAAAATGGAATGGCACCAAGCATTAAACACACACACATGCAAGCGCACGTGCACACACACACACAGACACACATACACACGCACACTCACTGATTTAACTTTCAAATGTTTTGGGTTGCATTCACATCTGCTTGTTTCTTAAAGTCGTAAGTCATCAGTGTTTATGCAAGAACTGGCATAGCTTATGCTGAAAAGATTCACTGAATTGACCTTTCTGTCATTTCCATGACCCGGTAGGTTTAACCTCACTGCTGATACTGCAGGTGAATATGGGAAAGCATTTATTGAAAGCTGCAAAACAGACACAGTTGTATTTCCTAGGTTGATGTTTTGCATATCTGCACAGTAGGGCCATTAAGGGTTCTAAGAGCACAACGGAAACAATCATAACATTTGTTTTTAGATGACTGACTCAGAACATGTACACCAGGCTTTATATAGAAACTGTTTTTGTTTCATTAAGGGACTGTTTGTCTGTTAGTGATAACATCATTAAAAATAAATGAAAGGGGGCTGGTAAAATGCTTCCCCAAAGCAGAAACCTAATTAAAGGTGATATGCCTGCTATGAGGCTTTTTTTTCAGAACTCAGAAATAGAACAAGGTTAGTTCTTTCTCGTTTTATAAGGCCCAAAGAAGACCTCACAGTAAAACATCACTTCTGATCTAATGTTCTATTTCTGTGTACTTTAATCTACTTTAAGGTCTGCGCTTGCCCATAGAAAGTGAACTAGTTTTGTGCCTACAGATAGCTTCTTCCTCATGTCATACCGCATGAAAAGAAAATCTGATGTTTCAGCTCAAACAAAAAATGCACTCCCTTTAAAAACAAATTGTACAGGTTGTAAGATGTTCAGTAATAGTAGACGCATAGTGCACCGATAAACATTCCACAGCTCTAAATGATCACTTTTCAAAGTCTGAGTTAGTGGTTAAAAAAAAATTTCCAAATCAAGGTTTATAATTTCAGAAAGAAAAAAAAAGTAGACCCTTTTATTTTAAGGGGTGGAGTTACTCTAATTTCATGGATGGTGGAAAAAGCAGGAAACTGCATTCCCTTGATAACTCTGCCCTTATTGTGCTGTGACCTTGGCCAATTTACTTAAATTTACATCTGCCAAAAATGAGTTTCTGAAATGTGCTTTGAGAATTTTCGGGGGGAGGGAGGAAGAGTTGTCTCATAAATCCAAGGTCTTTTCAAAATTAATATGACTTTAGAAGTAAAGCAAAAATGAAGAGAAACACTGGGAACCATCACAGGGTGCCATAGTTTGATACCCTGTTCTCTTCTTATCAGCTCTGCATAGCGCTAATTCATTTATGAGTCTCCAATCCAAAAATGAGTGTCACTGCTATGTGAATAAAACAGAATGATTCTCAAATAATCCCTGAAATATATACCAGCTCTGGTGTTGAGGATTGATATTCAAAGTCTAATTTGCACGTAACTTTTAGACTAAAATTATCATGGAATTATAAAAAATGTAAGAGGCCTTTGGAAATCGCCTCATCTACATTCTTCATTTTTCGGATGAAACAAGCCCAATAACTGATTGACCCAAAGTTTTTCAAACCCAAGTCTGCAGATTCTCATTTCTTTTCTCATTAAAAGATAAAATGTCAATTTAGACGAAATACATGGAAAGCACAATATTTTGAATGATTCCATGAATATGGCCACCCACAAATATACACATGTGGACTGAACTCAGGCCTTTTTTTTTCTCTCACTCAAATTTCTATCTAAGAGGCCTAGGGAGTCATGCCCTACAAATCATAAAATCTACTTAAACAGGTTTTTTTTTTAAATTAACCCTGAATATTGTGGCTCAGTTTCCAATCTGACTCTGTTAGAGCATCATAGGACCACAGACCCCCTTATCTTAACTTAAGCATTCATTTCTACTAACTTCAAGTCTTTAAACAATAGCTTAACTCTCTCAACTGAAATTGTCAATCAAAGAGTCTCTAAAATCCACCTATGACTGTAAAAGCCCCTGGTTTGAGATGTCACACCTTTTCTGATCAAACCAATCTATATCTCTCGTGTTGATTTATGATTTTCCCTGCAATTCCTGTTGCCCTGAAATGTATAAAATTAAACTATAACTCGATCTCTGCGGGCGCACTTTCCCAGGACCTCCTGAGACTGTGTAACACGAGGCTGCAGACATTCACATTGGCTCAGAATAAACCTCTTTAAGTATGTTAGCAGTACTTGGTTTTTCAGTCATCACATATACACATATATGAAAACAGGTGAAATGTGAAGCCTAATGGGATATTTAGTAAATGTTAAGAGATTTTAGGAGTGATAATGATTATGTGTTAGTGATTTAAGAAAAGATTTACCCATCTTTAGAAAATATACACTGAAAATAGAGTAAAATGAAAAAGAAAAACATTAAAAATATGTACAGGTTACAGAGCATATGTCTGAGATTTGCTTCAAAAGTCTCTGGGAGAAGAGAAGAAATTGGGTGGAAGTATGAGACAAGATTTGCCTTGAGATGATCATTGTTAAAGCAAAATGATGGGTAGGCATATGGGAATTCAGTACTCTTCTAATTTTATGTATATTTGAAATTTTCAACAACAAAAAGTAGAAAAGGAACACTACTCAGTAAAGATTCTATTAACTTATTCTTTCTTCAGAGTCAGAGGCATTGCTATGATGATGTTCATCATTATATAAATAGCTAGCACACAGTGAGTGCTTCCTATGTGTGCAAAGCAATGTTTTAAATGCTTTGCATGCACTGGCTCATTTAATCCTTACAACAATTCTGTTACTGTTTTACTAGTGTTATACTTATTTTACACATTAATATGTAGAGGTAAAAAGAAGTTAATTAACTTGCCAATGTAACTCAACTAGGAAAGACAGCAGCCTGAATTTGAGCCCAAGTAGCCTTATTTCACAGCCCATGTTCTTTAAACACCCAAGGAGTAACATACAAAATTTTTAAGGGCATTCAAAAATACATTAATATGTGCATTCAAGTTTGTACAATAAATATATACTCAAAAAATATAATTTTATCTTGGAATAGAAAGCAAATGTAGAGATTTTCCATTTCACTCCTCCACCTTAAGGCTTGACTTATTCCCTAAAACCAAGCCAATGTTCACATCAACCAGCCAAGATTCCATCAAATTGACTACTTCTATTGATGCACGTATGATTATTTGTGATTATCTGTGATTAATTGCTAAGATATCTATCCCAGATATCCCAAGATATCTAACTCCAGAATCCTCCCAGATGAGACTAGAAAATTCTAACCATGAGTATAGTGGACATTTAACATCAAGTTTAACTTTAGGTAGCTTATGCAGAATATCTCTTCGGAAATTTCTCCACCCTACACCTTATCAAATGCTAACCATACCAACAAGGTCTATACTTCCCTTGTCAGAGCTATTTAACCATGAAAGTACCACTTTTAAATTGACGCATGCATTCTATGGGGTAAAAACACAAAGTCTACTTAAGAATTTTTAAAGCAAAACAATTACTGTCCAAGAGGTTCACTTCAGAAGGAGTAGGTCTCGTGCTTTACCCATTTATCAGGTGCAATTAAACCTTGGATAATGCAACAAATTATCTTCTGCATTTGTCCCAATTTAGCTTCTCCTGAATTTCTTCATCCTGTAATCCTAGTCATGAATCTGCCTCATTTTTCACCGTAAGTAACTTGTGTAGGTTTCCAAATCACCATCTTTCAGTATTGGACACTATTCCTTCCCTGACTGCATCAATGTGTTCCATGCTAGCACTGGGACTTCCCATTGCACTTGGTGACTACTTTGCTCTGATAAGCTGGCATGCAACATGCTGTTGGAATGCTACCCTAAGCTAGGCATCAGTTTGCTGGTCTAGAAAAATTAATTTATGCAAGTCTGATAATTTACTAAGTATAATGTATTCATTTAAGCCACAGGTATGTTTTAATAGGTCCCTTCTTTCCCATCTTGCCTTGCCACAATCTCTTGGGACAGGGAGCACGGTATGTAAATGACAAAGGTTTCTTCAAGTGATACCTACTAACTCTGCAAGAACCACTTCATTTTTTTCCTCCCGCATACAACAACTGATTACAAGTATGTATTACCAAGATCATTTCACACGATCAAATTCATAAAAAATTATTACCAAATTTCTTTACAGGTTTATTTCTCTCTGTTCGTTTAACATGAAAAACTGTGATGGAAGGAACTCAGTCCATTTAGTCACCTGTGTAGCCTCAATGCCTGGCACATAATATATTTTTATATATGACTTGTTGAATATCTGATATAATTTATTTTCAAAAATAGTTAACTTATTAAACCTTTTATTCTCATGGCAACATAGATAAATTTTAGGTGTAGTTACTTACTTTAAGTTAGATGAGCCTGAATGAATGAGAAGGGATATAATAAAAACTGCTTTTGTTTGAGTTGACTTTTTAGAAATGTGAATTTAGCATATAAAAATGACTTATGAGATTTAAATTCTAAGTTTTAAAATCCCAATATTTACTAAATAATAAACTATATTTGTGGCTGCCCTGTGCAGCAAAGGAGACTAAGTAAATGCATATAACATTATAGTAAGATTTGGTTCATCTACTTAAAAGCACTATTGGCTGTTTTGGGCAATCCCAGGTTTGCCATGGTAAAGTGTCCAAGCAAATCTTCATAAGCATCTTGTCAGGAACATTACAGAAACTATTTCTTAGAAATTGACAGAAGGTTAAATTAAGTGACCTTTATATCCCTTTTACCTATTGAGATTTTATGACTTTTTCCTTTAAAACTAACTGTTTTATAACATAGCCATATAAAAATGCAAAGGAGAGCACTAATTTTTAGGATTTAGGGAAATATAAAAAGTTAAGAGTGTATGTTTATGTCATTGTCAGCATTCTTTCCTTGGCGAGAAGGGGATTCTTTAACAGCACAGCTGCTATTTTGCAACTCTCAGAGCATAAAAACATAATGTAAATTCCTGGACCTCTACTATAGATATAAGTTAAAAATAATAATTTCAATTTATAACCACTCATTCTTTGTAGCACAGAAAAGAGACGACATTGTTAGATTTATAAAATTGTACTTACTAGCTTTTAAATGTGCTCTATTTAAAAAATACACATCTGTTGGCTCAAAAAGTCAACAATTAACACAAAAAATGAGAAATCTTGGTTGTTTTCCTTTAATACCTATGTATAAATTTAATTTGAAAAATTATTAGAAATTTTAAAGTTACTTTAAAATTTCAAATCAAAAAAGAAACATTGTGTTATTTGCATTCATTAAAGTATTTCCTGTTATCTTCTGCTTTGTATTCTATATGTGTAATAGTATGAATGCCTCATATTTATTTTGTGGAATTTGTTTAATTGATGAAGAATTTATGCATTCAAGGTAAAAGACATAGCTCAGATCAAGAATTTAACCTGAGAAGATAACACATGTTAGGAGGAACTGAGGAAAGGCAGTGTGGATGAGATCGCTAAGGGGAGAGAGGTTAGAATGGAATTTCGAGACGTAATAAGGCCAGATTGAGTGAAGTCTTGCAGACCTGATCATCAAGTTGTAGCTCAGAATGTTCAGGAGAAAGTTGGTCATGATCTTACAGAAATGGCAACTCTTCCTAATCATGGATGTATCATGAGAATATAGAACCATTTCATCCTTATGTGACCAGTGACTTTTTATTTCGATGGCATGTTCAATGTATATCAAGCTACCATTATTACTACTTGATATTTTTCTATATATTTCCTTATTGTTTGTCTTCTTCAATTACAATACAAGTTTCTTAAGAATAGGATGTCTCTCTGTACTGTGAGCTGTTGTGTCCCCTATACCTTGAATGGTGCCTGGCACTTACATGTAGAATGAATCAATAAATTATTTAAAAATATTTCATAATGAAATCAATTAATCTCTTAGGCGATTTGTGTACACTTAACTCAGTTTTAACTTACTGAGAAATCTCAAATTTAGAAACACATATATTTGTTAATTAGAGATCTCTCTCTCTCTTTCTTTCTTTCATTCTTTCTTTTTTTCTTTCTTTCCGGAGTCTTACTCTGTTGCCAGGCTGGAGTGCAGTGGTGAGATCTCGGCTCACTGCAACGTCCAGCTCCCAAGTTCAGGCGATTCCCCAGCCTCAGCCTCCCAAGTAGCTGGAACTACAGGTGCACGCCACTATGCCCGGCTACTTTTTTGTATTTTAGTAGAGACGAGGTTTCTTCATGTTGGCCAGGATGGTCTCAATCTCCTGGCCTCATGATCCACCCGCCTCAGCCTCCCAAAGTACTGGGATTACAGGCATGAGCCACTGCACCTAGCCTAAAAATTTTCTTAATAGTATATTTAGAAGGCTTGAAATACATTATATTACTATAGATAAAATAACCATATAAGTCTACTGTTGAAGCAATTTCAAAGTAAAGCATATTCTGTGTGTGTGTGTGTGTGTGTGTGTGTGTGTGTATACCTAAATGACTGCACACACACAGTTACATAAGTACATAGGTACATATAGATATATCATATGTAGAACTCTTCCGTATTTAGTAAATCCAATAATTGTTCTGTTCTGTTTCAATTATTAATTTACCTTAAATATCACCAGAAGCTTTAGGCAAATAAATAAGTTTATTTTGTTAGATAATAAGTTATCTTTCATTACGTATTCCTTCTCATATACTAAAATTTCATAAGAATGAAAAAACCAGGTAGAAACTGAAAATTTTACTATTACTTTCTATATTCTATTACTTTTCATTTTAGCCTATATACCTAAGATTAACAAATTATAAGTGGCATACAGACTGAAAGGCAATTTCCATAAATGACTTAATACTGACTAAAAATTTAAAAATAATTAAAATATTCAACTTTATTAGAAAGTACTTCACATTTGAATAAGCAAACAAAACATGCAGATTTTATTTCTTCATCCTCTCAATATAGATTAAAAATTATACTGTTCTTTAATGTTATTCTACATTAGAAAATTTTAAATAAATACAACTAAAATGAAATCAATATTACATTTATATGCATTTTCAAAACTCACATAAAGCTCTTAAGATGCTTATATGTCCCCGATCTATCCATGCAGTAGTGACAGGAGATCATTCATATTAGTGTTTCTTCTTTAAGTTGGGAATCCTCATAAATATAGTATTCTCTGTTATTTATCTTATAATGTATTCTAAAATCTATTCCCCAACTTTGTTTTTTAGCATACAAATTCTCCACAGAGAATTTTAATATAGTGCCTCCTATAACAATAACTTCAAAAATCTCATGATAATTTTAAGAAAGTTGTTATTTCCTTCACTAGCAAAACTATTTTTACAATTGTTAAATTTAATCATAAATTTAATCAGGAACTTTTTATGAAATGCAATTAACCTTGAAATATGAATACATTTTATTTTGCCAATTAGTTTGGATGGAAAATTAGGCAAATTTGAAACTAGTCACTCTAGAAATATTTATGGATGAATGCCAAATGCAACACTGTATAGAAAATACGCTAACAAAGATAAGACAAAGGACTATCACAGCAAGTGAGGACATCTAGTCCATCCTTGGACTGACTACCTGGAAGAGAACAATTATAATTCCAGAGCGAAAGACAATCAGGACACAATTCTTACAGCATGGCTAAGGTTTTAATATATGGGGATAATACATAACTTTTGGAAAGGTATGTAATTTATTATCTCAACCTATTATCAAGTTTCTAAACTCAACCTCCACTTTAGGCTTAGTCCTGCCAATATTAATATATTTTCTAATCCTCTATCATCTATTTATTGCTAACAATTAAACATAAAATTTCTATAAATGTTTACTGGAATCTGTTCATTCTATTATTTCCTCATTTCTCTGTTGGGCAAAGAAAATGAGCCTAGATTAAAAGAATGCTTTTCTGATGAGCCCATACAAATCCTAGTGATTGCACTCATGTTTTCTAAGAAATTATTTTAAGGAATGATTTTAGAATCTTCTTCAGGGTCATTATGGAGGCACTTCTTTCACTATAAGTGAACTGTGCCTCTGTCCAATTAGAAAAATCATAACTACATATTAGTATGTTTACTTACTGATCACGTCTTTTGTGGGTCAGCATATTTGACTGTAAATTTAGTCTAAATATCTTGTGACATAATTCACGTGGCCTGAATTCATTTTGAATTGCCAAGTATTTTCGTCCTGTTTCTTCATCTGACTTGGGCTCCAGTTCCCTCTCATGATGATTACTCTCACAATTTTTATTTTCTCTTAGAAAGATAATGAAAACAAAAGAATAACTTGTACTTGTTAGTATCATTTCATATGCACGGAAGATAGATCTAAACACTAAATGTGGTAAAAATTACTTTTTTTTTTTTTTTAGATAGGATCTTGCTCTGTCACCCAGGCTAGAGTGCAGTAGAATGATTATAGCTCACTGCAGCCTCAACTTCCTAGGCTCAAGCAGTCCTTCCACCTCAGCCTCCTAAGGAGCTGGGACTACAGGCATACACCACCACACCTGGGTAACTTTTTTTTTTTTTTTTAGTTTTTGTAGAGACAAGGTCCCACTATGTTGCCCAAGCTGATCTCAAACTCCTGGGCTCACGCCATCCTCCTGCCTCAGCCTCCCAATAGTGTTGGAATTACAGGCAGGAGCCACTGCACCTGGCCAAATTAATATTGTCAACTGATTACTTGGCTGTAGTTTGAGTTTATCTACGTCCTCACCCTAAGCATATTAAAAATAATACAAAAAAACTTAGTTTCCCCAAATGCCTTTCACTATTATCATCTCTATTTCTCGCAGTGATACCACCATCTTTGAAATTATTCTAAGAATAGCTTTGATTTGATTTATTTAACTTCTCTTCTCACATATGCACTCACCAAATTATCCCTTCAAAATATTCTTAACATTTCTGTGTTTCTCTTCAACTGTCACCCTACACCAGGGTGTATAAATGTAGTATTAGTATATTTAACCTTAACAGGTGCATTGCTTTTGACTGATCTTTCTACTACCACATCTCACTCCACTCATTAATAAAATATATGATTTAATTGCCTGCTCTCTATTCATTATAAACTGAATTCTCAAACTTTCAGCATGATTTTGAAAGAAATCCAGAATCTGATACAACCTCCGTCTCTACTAATCTTATCAATTCTGAGTGCAATAATGAAATGTGCTAGGTACAGTGAAATTCAAAAACATTCTTTCGTGAAACAGACCAGAAACTGGAAAGGATGTGAATTAAAAGCAACTCATAACAATATGAAGAATATATAAAATATAACTAGTAGAAAAAATTAGGAATGAGACTATTAGATGAAAGGTGAATACAACTAGTGTGAGAAATTAAGAGTACAAATAATATGTCTAAGTACAAGGTTATCAGGGCTTAAATTGTAATGAAGGAGGCAAAGAGGTGGTAAAAATATAAAGAAGAAATACAATCCGGAACATGAAGTTTAAAATTCTGGAGGAAACAGTTGGCTTATATTTTTGCTAAGTTTTTCAGTGTGGGTCCTAAAGCTGGTTTTTCCAAACATTAACAATGATATTGAGTAAGTCCTTCTCTTCTCTGCCTCAAATATACTGCCTCAAATTTCTCCTGCAACTGTACCTTTCTTTTACAGACTCTTCTGCTCTTAACTGAATAATTCTAATTGCATACAGCCAGTCTATATTATATCCCATCTGATGGAAAAAAGAAAATATCCCTTGATACCATCGTTCCTTCTAATTACTGTTCCAGTTTTTCAGTTTCTTTTTCAAGAGTTGACTATAGTCTGTTACCTTATCTTTTCTTCATAATTTAATCTTGAGCTCATTCTAGTCAACTTTTTATTCCCAGTTCTCTAGTATAACTACTTTTATCAAAGTTAACAGTGTATAATGTCCATTATACCAAATCCAATAGTCAATTATCAGACCTCCCTCTACTTGATTTATTAGAGGCCCTTGACATGTTGAACATTTCTTCATTCTTGACACCCTTTCTTAACTTGGCTTCCAGGACACTATTCTTTCTTTTTCTCCCAAAACCTCAATAGCAGCTTCTTCTTAGTCTCTTTAATGCTTTTCATTCTTATCTAGTCCTTTTAAGCTTAAGACATAACAGGTGCCTTCTGACCTTTTCTCTTTGCTATACTAATCCTCTAATGATCTCATTCAGACACAAGCCTTTAAATACCATCTATATGCTGATGCCTCCAAAATTTATTTGCTTTAGCTCAGACCTTTTGTCTGAAGTGCCCTCATCTCTGGACTCACATCTCTACAGGGATATCCAATAGATATCCTAAAAAAAATATGTTCATAAAATGAACACTTCCTTATCCAATCCCACACCTCCTCCTATCATTTTGTTAATCTCAGTCCCATTCTATTCCCCTCCTTTCCAGGGCCAAATAATAAGATGAATCTGTAGTGTGACATTCTAGTTCATAGGGTTACAAAGACATAGATTTATCCAAATTTGTGTGCAACTGTGAGAAACATTGAATATATTTTAGGTTAAATTTAAATAAGCAATATTGTGCCATTAATATATTTTTTCAACTTTCATTATGTTTTTGAGACTCAAAACTGTGTTTTAAGGCTTGATTCATGTAAATCTATTTATGCATTTGAAGTGCTGGATAGTATTCCATTACACAGCAATGTTTTATCTCATTTATGCCTTCCTCTATTGCAGCATTCAGTTTGTTTCAAAATGTTTGCTATTATTAAATGTTGCAGTAAAATACTTTTATCTCTATACTAGATCTTTGAATACATTATTCTATGTAACTCTCACAAAAAATGTTGCATAGAATTATTATCTCCTTTTCATCATAAAAAAACTGAACCTTAAAGAAATTATTTTCCTAATATTACACAGGAACAGAGCCAGAATTTGAAATCATATTTATACAAATTCATTACTAAGTTTTTGTTTTTGCTTTTTTCTACAGCACTACGTTATGTGCTTGTAAAAGCTATGGAATTCTTGTAGGAGAAATGCTAACAGTAACAGGGACCAACAAAGGAGGTCCATTACAAGTCCCAGTCCATATTTTACAGGGTAGACACATGACACACATGTGAGTATGGAAGAAAGAAGAGCATGGTGGTGGCAGCCAGTTTAGAAAACTACTATTTATAACCTTGTTATTGACTGGTTAAGCACTCTTGTTCCAAAGAGATTGACAAAAAATTTGTGGGAATTGGTGAGGAAACTGAAATGAGGAAGAAATACAAGTGAAATAGAAAAATCTGCATTTATGTGCTGAGAACCAAAAAAAAATGTAGTGATATTAACCGAATGAGGAAATTAGAAAGGAGACCCTCTAGAATGGAGCCACAATACAGAGTGGAGGAAAATATGAGTGCTTGATAATGGTCCCCTGGAAATAAAGATTTATTTTATTTACTAGAAACCCTGAGCCCAAAATTCTTACTAGTTTTCTAACTAAGGGAAAGATGGAAATATAAACAAAACAAAACATAAAGTAAAAAGAGAAAGAAAAACTCAATTCAAGAGCATTGAATGGCTATCACAGCTTTCTATATCTATTCTTTTTAAAAAAATAAAATTTCAAAAATGGAAAAAGGAAAGGAATGAACCTTACCAGCCTCTTAGGTATGGAACTAAAATTATAATGATTACCTTTCTTTTCCTTGCTTTTATACATATGCCACTTAGCCTTTAACTAGATTTTCAACTGCCAGCAATTATTGAAACCAATCTTTTGTTTCAGCAGAAGGAGTAATACAAGGCATATTAAGCTAGGAGATTTAACAAACAAAAACTCGGCATCAATTTGTCTTTACTGATCTACTCTGGCCATGGGTCCTGCTTCTAATAATTATATCCCTGCCTTGCTTCCCTACAGGATTTATTCCTAAAACTGTAACTGAGGTCCATTCTATACCAGAAAGTGTGCCTTGGTTCCATGTTCAAAACTCTTCATTTCCCTAGGCCTATACTTCTTACATTATCAATCTAAACATTTCTCTGTTAGAAATTCAACCCAGAACTCAATTTTCTATGGTCAAGCATTCCCTAATGCATTCAAATACCAATTTTTTTTTTTTTGAAACTTTTCTTTTGCCTTCTATTTCTAGGCCTTCATTTGTTATCTATTTCCTGCTATAACCCGTTTTCCTGGCACCCACCTGTTGGCATTCTGCATACTGTCTAGCCTTCTCTGCTTTATGTTTCTCTGCCCCACACATTCTTTTAATTTAAAATACTATAAATTTCCCTTTGGTTTACCGCACGGATTAACAAGTACCATTATATGAAAGGAGAAAAAGTAAGGGAACAGAGGGAGAAGCTCTAACGTCCTTCTGTAGAGATAACAGGAAAACACAAAAGAAAAGCAAAATACTAAAACAGAGGAGAAAGTAAAATGTCAACTCTGAAGACCGAGTAAAGACCAAATTCTTAATAAACAATTTGGCGTGAACACAAATATTTGGTTCGGTAGACCAATAAACTCCAAAAATTTGGATAATTTTGGCCTTTAATAAACTTTTCTTGGATCTCAAAGTGTTCAATACAGTGTTGTCAGATCCTGAACATATCAAACTCTTGTATGAATAAATGTTAATGTTTTCATGTGTAAATTGGCTATAAAGAATTGCACAGATAACTTGAAATACAATTTCAAATACATCCGTAGTTGCCAAACTCAGTGTGTCTAAATTGATTCTTATAGGCCTTTTGTTGTTCCACTTATAAAACCCTATTTAAGAAACACACAAAAGAATCAAGGTATATACCTTGGAAGAATATCTAGAAGAATAATCTTTTTTTAAAGATTATACATTTTAAAAAAGATTATACATTAAAAAAATAATTGACATAGATGCTTTAGAGACTACAGATAGTGATTGGTGAAAATGAGTAGGCTTAAATTCCACAAAATGTAGGTAATAGACACGGCAAAGAAATATGCACAGAACTTAGAAATATATACAGTAATTGGAACCATCTGCTACCAAATACAGGTACTACAAGACCTGTTTCAAAGACTAAATTAGACTCATTTGTTATTAGCAGTATGTATTTGCATTCAATTAATATGCTAAAATCCTTTAAAAGTATGCTCTCTTAAGTGGGTTAAACATGCTCATTGTAATCTTGTTTATACTAATAATTGGCTTAGCAAATCTTTTCTTTATATCTAGAACAAAGGTAAACTTTATCAAGCCCAAGCTGAATTATCATAAATTCCATATTAGCAGAAACCAAATTAATGAGGTTTGATTGTACCAAGAAAATTGTTTTTGCCATTTGCTTAATTTCATCTGCTCTATATAATAACAAAAAATTCAAGTGATGAAAAGGGCAGATAATACAGTATTTGCAAAAATATTAGTAGAAGCAAGGCAAACATTCAGAGACTCTAATTTAGTATTATATTTATTTGTTTAGATTCAGCGTGTAATATGATGTTAAGTATATTACTGTACCATGCTATTATGGAACAGATGTTAAATGCAATGTAAAAATGTCAAGGGTAAATGATTGATGATCCTCTTTGCCATTTCAAAGTAAACCATGATTATTTATATGCTCTGGACATTGCTTGAAAGCATCATATTAAATCTAAACAATTGATCCATTTTCAAGGGTTTTGTATAATGTATTATTTATGTGGTTTTTATTCTTTTGTGAACATGCTCCAGTATAAGAAAGTATTTAGAGTCTCAAGTGCTCCACCCAGTCCATATGGTAGATTTGTTCTCTGTGTAATACTTACCTTTTCCCTCTAGGCCCATATGGCAAGTCCATAGGCTGCCCAGGCCCCTCTGTCCTCCACAGGGGCCATATGGCAAGTTCAGTGAACACTCATTTACCTTGTATTAATATTTTATCTGCCTCAGACAGAAAAAGAGATCAGATTAAGTAAAGGCAGCTCCTGAAAATGGTTTAGCCATATAATCAATACTGAGTGTCAATGTGGTATGAGATATGAGTTCTGTTATTTCATTTATATTAAAAATAAAAAGTCCATTTGAATAATTTATCAAATAATTTCATAAGCTCCTTTGATCACTTGATATACATTGACAGAATACTGTTTAATTATGCTAATCATCTAGGCAATATTAACACATGATAGTATAAGCTAAGAAGTGGCTTAAACATATAGGCTTTGATATATCCAAATAGATAAGGCTAAATCTAAATTATAATCTATATTACCAAGTAATTGCTCTAAAAGTAATTCATTGCTATAACATTTGCAACTGTAGGCTAAACTTTTGCTGTCAATGTAAAGTGATTAAGAAACCCTCAGAACTTTATTTATGGTTAGTAAGGATTTATATAAAAAATAAAGAATGAATTAAAATACTATATTTCTGCATCTTCTGCTACTACAAGTTCATGTAAAGTTATCAAATGAATAAACTTTATAGGGTAATTTATCTTACTTCAAGTTCATTTAGTTGATTAAAAATTACTATTACTATAACTTTGTTAATACCAATTGTATATATATAGATATATATAGTTATATTTCATAATGAAATTACTATTCTAAGGACTTAAATATTCTTCCATAAATTGCCACAAAAAACATGCATACCCTTTACGTTAGACAGAGTTATATGTGTACATTTCTTTCATCTCCTTCAATGAAATGAAACTTGTCTCTAAAAATATTCTTGCCTATTAATAACCTCAGCTTAGTTATTCAAAATGAACAAAAAAGACAATGCAGCCCACCATACTTAGGGTAATTTATTTTTGTTAGACCTTAGAATTCTTGTCAGCTTATATTTAAAATTTGATGTCAAGAATGTTTAGCAGAGGGAAGTTCATGCATTTGATGCTTAGTCCTTTCCTTAATAAATCTACAATGTTTTCTTCTTGGACATGTCTTTTAACCAGTCAATCTCTTCTCACACAATTATAAATGGTTGGGTTTTTTTTATTTGATTTTGCACAATGCACATATACTAGTATCACACTTTGCCTTCCTTTCCTTTGAGTCACCATATCTTTAATCATACATGTTATGATATTTTTCCAGAATACATTTTCCAGGCCAATGTAGATTTTCAGATCACAACTCATAGGTGATAAGGAAGAGATTCTGAAGTCAACTGAAATTTTTAAAAAAGATAATATTGAAATAAAAATGTTAATGTGTTTAGGTCTGTCCCCTGTAAGTGCAAGTAAAGTCATAATTAAAATATAAAAACAACATCAGGATCTCTGACAGCTTATTTTAGGCTTGTATATATAGAAACATATTTCAACGAAAATATATAAGTTTAATTTTATGCACTGAATATTTTCACGGAGTCAGCATTTTGCTATTTTGTGATAACATGTTAAAATTAATGGGATGTCTTAACTATGTTCTTTCTGCATATATACATATAAAAAAGGGAAAGCTCTGAACCTGACTTCATAAATAACATTTGCTATGGTTTTGTTAAAGTTTAGATGTGTAGATTTGTATTTGAAATCCTCAGAAGGTTACAGGGTGCAACCCTCCAACAATATCTCTGAGTCTTCAGGGACAAAATCCCATTATGTGGAGTTCAGTAAAGGGGGTAAACACCACCATAAAGAAATACAAATTGCACATATTTCCCATTTAGCTAGTGTCACCAAAGTTCACCATTTAGAATTCTAACCAGTTAGGACTTATTCTTGGAGGTCAAGTACCTTGTGAACCTTGTCATCTCACTGATGACATCATATCCTATCCATCAATTCTTTCAGGAGCACACTTGCCATCTGCTCTGCACACGTTGTAATAACTTATTAGACAAATTCACAGGGTAACAATCTGCACAATGACACTGTTATCTTAATGCTGGCACACACTGAGATAACCACTATTTCTCTGTTAGAGCGCAATGATTCTGCCCTCCAACTTTAAAAAAGAAGTTAGGAGCCTATTTAAACTTCTTCACGCTTATGGAAACAATAAGCATGTTGGTAGGAGCATTTTTATCCATTGTAGGATGAGGAAAGAAACCCTCATCACAAGGAGATAGGCAGTTCCATTCCATTCCAGTGGACCAAGAGAGCTCAGATTTTGCTGGCGGTTAATTTCTTTGCTTTTTTCCATGAGGAAATTAGATGTACAGAAGTAGATGCAAATACCTTGTAGAAACTTAAAAATAATAATATTCGTAATTACCAAGCCATAAAACCCAGTATTTTCCCATTCCACTTGCTCAAATAGTACAATTAAAATAATTCGCCTATCTTGTCTGGATGACCATAGTATCTTTCCTTTTCTTTTTTCTTTTTTCTAAAGGCATCTAATTAGCAGAAAGAAGGTCTCAAACATCTAGCTGACACTGCATACCTGCAACTTTAATAGGTCCTTTGGAAAAATCAAGGACAGTGTCTAAGATCACGTACCTGTATTTTAGCAGCACGTTTAAACGAGCAGCTGTCAAATGCCTTATGACTTAATGAAGTCCAGCCCAACAGTCTCTCTCCCCCACTTTAAAATACATATATATTTTTAGAAAAAGAAGATGGTATTTATTTTTCATTACATGAAATTCATCCTCTGTTCCTTCTTTTGACTTGTCATTTATTCCAGCTTACACTGTGATCAACATTGTACTAAAATAAAGTCAAGTACAACAGCCGCTCCCTGCCCATCAAAACGCACAGACGTCTGCCAAGCACTTGTAACAGCTGGTGTTACATTAATTAGTTTAAACTATTTATTTCATCCATCTCCAGAGCAGATTGAGCAAAAACATTAGAGATTATTCTAGCATCTGTAAGTGCCCTACAAACATTAACCAAGGAAAGTTAAAATATTCAGTCTCATATATACATATATATATATATGCACACACATATATTTTATGTTTATATATATATATGATTTGAGACTGAAGGGCCATTATAAATACATGAGTATACTCTCATATACCTTAGTGAGGGGATGTTTTATTAACTGTCTTTATAAACATAAGTTTTCAACTTATGTTCATCTTTTGTGTCTACAAAGTTTCTCTTCTTAAAAATTATCACTAGAAAGTGATAAAAATTTCTGGTAGCATGGGCCATTAAACAATATATGACAGAGACTGGGTGACTCAATGGATTAGTCACAGATTTTATGGCCACTGTTGGAATCCTGCCCTAACTACAGTGATCAAAACACTGTTATCAAATGGTTGTAAAAATCTCAATTAAAATTACTTATATGGCTTCCACTAGGTTCTTAGCAAACTACATCCCATAACATGAATCTACACATTATTGACAAAATTAACTCAACTGCCACTTTTTGGCTTAAAAGAAAGAAATTAACTATATAACTGAATCTTCAAATAATGGTTGTCAACAGGGGCTTGATTATGAATGTGTGTCCATTAAACACCTGTCAGTCTGTGTTGCTGTGTGTGGGCTTTATTTTTTTATTTTTTGTGAAACTTCTAGATTTTTCTAGACTACATTATCTTTCACTACATTTTGGTCTTTAGAAGCCAAGTACACATGGATTAAATTAACATTAACAAAGGTGCACATGATAAATACCAAATAAACGTTAAGGAAATAAGTAGTCCAATGTTTACTGGAAAGGCAGTCATAACAAGTAGAAAACATTAGGGGAAACATACTGTATATCTTGGCCACAGTCTCCTGCATGAGCCCAATCAGAAGTCCTGAAGCATTGCTTCTTATTCCTGGAGTTAAAAGCATTTGCTAGTCTAATCTTTCTCAGGTCAAAAATCAATCAATATCAAGCAAATTAATTTTACTCCGTGGCACTTTATTTTCCTATACCAAATACAAAAACAAATTAGTCCAACCAAAATTTAGTGTAATATAATTCGTTCTATTTTGATTTATCTCAGATGGAAATAACCTCAATTTTAAATAGTGAGCCTAACTGAAGAAGCTATTATAAAACGCATCCTCACTGTAACACCATCTACTCTACCTCTGTCATATCTAAAGGTATTTAGCTTGGTAACCTACCTTGTTTAATGGACAATTTAATCATTAATATGTAATACTAGTGTGAACTGAAATATGTCCCTTCAAATTCATGTGTTGAAGCTATAATGCCCAATGTGACTATGTTTGGAGATAGAACCTTGAAAGATGTAACTAAGGTTAAATAAGGTCATAAGGGTGAGACCTTTAATCTATTAGGACTGATATCCTTACAAAAAGAGGA
Organism: Hylobates moloch; assembly: GCF_009828535.3. Classification (NCBI taxonomy): domain Eukaryota; kingdom Metazoa; phylum Chordata; class Mammalia; order Primates; family Hylobatidae; genus Hylobates; species Hylobates moloch. The sequence continues at coordinate 132,631,532 of NW_026652279.1, forward strand.
AAAGGCATCATGGAGGTACATGCACAGAGCAAAGGCCATGTGAGGACGCAGTCATCTGGAAAGCCAAGGAGAGAGACCTCAGCACAAACCAAAACTACCACAACCTTGATTTTGAACTTCTAGCCTTCAGAACTGTAGAAAAAAAAAAAAAAAATCTGTTGTTTAACCCATCCAGGCTGTGGCATTTTGTTACGATGACTCCAACAAACTAACATAGTAAAATTCTGTCTCACAATTCTACAGTGCTACCTAACTTATGATTACTTAAAATATCATTTCATGTGTCTTTTTATAGCAATTCCATTAGGTATGAGATGATTTCCTTTGCTTTCAAAATAAGGGGTCTGGGCCTTCTGACTCAGGTTCCAAGTTATTAACACTCTGTCTTAGTCCGTGTGTGTTCAAGCTTTTTGTAAAAATAATCAGTTTCAATTTTTTTTGAACCTTTTAGACACCTGAGAGGTGAGAGGCTGACAGGGGTGACTGAAATAAAATATTTTAGAACAAGAAAGTTTAGAGGAAACAGAAATCATATTTTAGAACAAGGGTAGGCAAACTACGGACCATAGGTCAGATCCAACCTGCTGCCTGATTCTGTACAGCTACTGAGCAAAGAATGGTTTCTGCATTTTGAAATGTTTGAAAAAAATCAAATAAAAAGAATATTTGTTGACATCTGAAAATTTTATGAAATTCAAATTTCAAGATCCGTAAAGTTTTACTGAAGCAGAGCCACAATTGTTCATTTATATACCATATATGTCTGGTTTCTCACTACAACAGCAGAGTTGAGTAGCTGAGAAGTTGAGTAGACAGAAATTATGTGTCCAATAATCCCAAAATATTTACTATCTCTCCCTTTATAGAAAAAAAATTGCTGGATTCTGTTCTATACAATAAGATTAGTAGCATCCTTTATCATAATCATTTTAAATAGTCTAGTTCTGGTTTCTCCAGAGAGCCTATTTAACCAATAACAAATGTATAGTGCATCACTAATGAGCTGATAGCATTATTTCAATTAGCTCTAACCTATATTTATAATGTTATTCTATGACGGGAAATGGTATTTAAACTTTCAAACAAATCACAAGTGAGTTTTCGGCACCTAATCTGTTGGTAAATTTGTGGCTATAGGCTGCAGAGATGATTGATGATGATGAAACATGGTAGGAACAATAGTTACCCGTGTCTACATTATTAAATTGTTCTTAGAACTTCACCATTAGGCAGGTTTACTACTATTTTTCCAAAATTATTCCCATTTTTCCCATTTATAAAACAAGGATTAATAGAGCTAATAAATGTCACAATTTAATAGCATGCTTATTATGTAATTGGGTTAAAGGTGAAATCTTGTTTCCCTGAATCCAGAGCTCATGTTTTCAACCATTATGCTCTCCTGTTTACAGTAATTTCACTTAGGTAAATATAATTGTTAAGATTTTTAATGTTTTATTAACAAACTGATCTAAATACAACGTAAGTACAAAATGAATTCTAAAGTTTTCTTTAAAGAACACCAATCACATTGAAAATTAATAAATGAAATAATTCTGAGCACCAAATAACACTTCGCCACAAATGTTTCAGATCATTTATTGTTTAGATGTTTGTGTCCAAACCAAAGTTATATATATATATATATATATATATATTATGTATAGTTAGGATATATATATATCCTAACTAACATAGCACATATATTGTGCAGGCTTAAGCCTTTGAACAAGAATCAAGTCACCATTAAACAAGCAAATTTATATGGTCACCACCACATTGCCATTGCTTATATTTTCTAAAATTTCCATATATAAAATAATTTTAGCATCAAATAGAAACAAAACAAGTCCAAAGCCACTGAAGTATAAGGCAGCTTAGAGAGAAGAAGCACTAGACGAAGTCAAATTTGGGTTTCTTCCATGTTTTGTCATTCTTAAACTCTGAGTCTTGGGCAGTTATATCCCACTATAGACCTAGATTTCCTCATCATTAAAACAAATAAGATGGTACCATCTTCAGAAGAATACGGTAAGAATTAGGTGTAATAATGCCATACTCTTGCCACAGCATCAAACCTCGTGGAAATGAAGAAACTGTTCAATCCACAGGATTTTTGTAAAATGCTATTGTAATTATTTTAGACTATCCAGACTAAACATAGAATAAATTGAAGCTTGTCCCCAAAACTCTTAAACAAGAATTTAGGGAAGGTGAAATAATGAAGACTTTTGAGAAAAAAATTAAAGGAGATAATCATATGTAAGTTTAGAAGGACAAGTTAATAAGGATCCAGGAATCTAGTGTGTAAACCAAAAAATAAAATGCTAGGGACAAATTATTGATTGCAATCAAAATAACTAGTTTAAATACAGACAATATAGATTGAACTATACACACAAAAAAACTATGTTATACAATTATAGACAATTACATATAAAATCAAGGAATAGTTCATCCAAGGGAGATAGTTAGACTTAAAAGGAAATTGAATTAACAATAGCAGCCTGTGTGCCTGATATCAGGAAGTATATGAAAGTACAAAGATCCGGCCGGGCGCGGTGGCTCACGCTTGTAATCCCAGCACTTTGGGAGGCCGAGGCGGGCGGATCACGAGGTCAGGAGATCGAGACCACGGTGAAACCCCGTCTCTACTAAAAACACAAAAAATTAGCCGGACGTGGTGGCGGGCGCCTGTCGTCCCAGCTACTCGGAGAGGCTGAGGCAGGAGAATGGCGAGAACCCAGTAGGCGGAGCTTGCAGTGAGCCGAGATCGCGCCACTGCACTCCAGCCTGGGTGACAGAGTGAGACTCCGTCTCAAAAAAAAAAAAAAGAAAAAAAAAAGAAAGTACAAAGATCCTTGCATTGGAGAAAGAAGAAAGGGAAATTTAAAATCAATATTAACATAGTGTTAATTCCAATAATATCATAGTATTATGGTAGTTAGGTGAGAAGGTAAGTTAGTAAGCAGATATGAAGACTAAAAAGATAATTTGTAAGCATATATACTATATTTCCCACTTATAAAGCATATATACATTTAAGCTACATCACTTCTAAGCTCTAAACTCTACAGGTCCAGAACACATATTTGTAATCATCATTATTTTAAGTGAATAGCATTGTGGCAAAGAGCATGGGCTCTGGAGCCAAACTGCTGGAACTCAATTCCCAGACCTGCCTGCTATCTATTAGCCACAAGACCTTGGACTCTGTCTTATTATCTTCATTTGTAAAATGAAGATAAGAGTAATGCAGCTGTCTTGGAAGTTGCTGTGAGGACTAAGTTATTACACTTCTAGTATTTAGAATAATATTTGGCATACAGTGTGTGCATGTAATAGTTTTCTATTAATACTATACCTTTTGAAAGCAAATGGAGGGCAGGGACCATATTTTTCTTTCTGTCCCCTTTATAATAGGTTATGATTTTGTCATCTTAAAAATACATGCATATGAATATGGATATGGATGTAGGTAGAGATGTATAAATATACGTAGGTTTAACATAGCTCTAAATCTCATTACTATTCAATACTGCTTGAATGGGAATCCAAAATTTTAAACCTATTTTAAAACACACTTTAAAACCACCTCCTGGAGGAAAGAAAACGGGAACTTCAAAATGATTCTTCAGTCTTTCAAAGGCAAGGCAACTGTTGTTCCTATATAGTTTCCTCTAAGCAGATGTTGAACATTTTTTGACACTGTGAAGCCATAATCTATCATTCTCATCTCTTCATGGGTGATTCCTCATGTCTTTTCTTCACCCAGAAAGTAAAGTAATCACCTGATCCCAGAGCATCACATAAAAATGCCAAATCACCTATTCGGTCAGCCTCTACACCATACTTAAGCTTCACGGTTCCCTCTCAAATGGTTTAAAGACGAAGAGCCTCACCTTTGTAACTGTACCTTTATCTACTTAACCACCATACTGTCCATACTAATAATAATGAAAACTATTCAACTTTAACAATATATGCTAAAACTTTGATTTCAATAGAGTTTGAATTTCACATTTTCTTTTCACTTCAAAAGTCATTGTTGTGGAACTATTTATAGCACAATAGAATTTGTCATGTGACATTTCCAGGAAACTGCAAACTACTACAGTATAACAACCAAATCCAAATTGTTCTACTCTGTTTGTGGAAGAATCTGGATTGTTCTGAATAACTAATGGAACATAAAGCATATTAATCAAAGAATTGTTTTTAGTAAGTGGATGTGGTATTCATAAGCAGAGAACTTTCAAGTTTTGCTAATATAAACTATTATTTGTTTCATAGGCAAAACATTCTCTGCAATGTGGGGTGAGTGGGAATGAGAACACCTCAGAAGACACTGGGGAGCTTTTTCAAACTGTTCCCTCCACATTGAGAGTCAGACCTCAGAAGTGCTGGGGGAAGAGGGTTGAGACTTGTGGATTATAAATCAAAACAATGCCTGAGGTTCTGCTGCGGCCCTTCCTACCATCACCCCACACCTCCCTACCTTGAGAATCACTTTATGTCTATTTTGATGAGAACACTACTTTCATCCCAAATAATCCATCATACTGCTATTAAAAGTCAAGTTCCAAACCAAGCGCAGTGGTGAGCACCTGTAGTCCCTGCTACTCTGGAGGCTGAGAAGGGAGGATCACTTCTAGTGCATACATGTTGATTTCTTATAACTCACCAAATAAAACCTTCAGTTTATTAAACAGATTTCACTATAATCTCCATTTCATGGCACAATATCATCAATATTAGTAATAACTATATTTTTATTATTCTTTTACTCTCCTATAATGTAACATTCAGGAATGACAGTTTAACCCATTTTGACATCCTTACAGAGGAAAAGTTTATTCCAAGGGTTGAATGTTTCTGGGACTTCCTTCTTCTAAAACTGTATACTATTTCGCTTTTTGATGAAATTGTTTTCTCACGTGAAATTCTTTTTTCTCTTTTACCGAAAAGTTAATTGTTAAACTTTGCTACGAAACCTTTTGTTCTTACTGAAGTTACTTTGCTTGTCTCTCCTACTGTAAGGACACCAAATCCTAAAAGCTGGCAAGAATGCATATGTTTATTTCACCATTGCTCTGCAATTACTGAATGCCACTTAATTATAGCAACAGATGCTCGAGTGTAGGAACCAGAAAAATCAAACGCCTCATTTCCAGGTTATTTTTTTCCATTGCTTCTGCCAACAGCAGATGTGTGAGCCCCTTGTGCTCTGGCGTAAATACTTATCAAATCCTAACAGGTCACCTATGTCACAAACAACATTTCAGATGCAACTGTTTCACCTGATAATAGGCTCTGAAAATAAAACTGTGAGCTGTAAATACAATGTATTCAGAATGAAATGCCATAATGTGAAATTGCTTTTTCTCCAGCTACAACTGAAGTCCTTGACAGTTTTTGGCAGTGATAAATCACCCTCCCATTAATTGTCTTCTCTCTCATTGTGAGGTGAGCTGCTAAAAGGGGCAGTCAACAAAAATGACTTAAAGGACAAATTTTGGCAAAAAGACAATGAAGAAATCTGTCATTGCTCAGCCTCCAGTAAAGTGTCGTGAAACAATCAAAATATATGTAGCCAAAGTGTTTATGTCTTTGTTAGGAAGATTATAGCATGATAAGTTTACTGTAAAAAGAGAGGAAGGGCCTAGAGAAATTTAAATTGTGGGTCCTTGACACCCTCTTCGAAGTGATTTTTCTCCTACAAGATGCATTACTGTCTCTTAGATTTGAACATTTTTCTCATCTATTCAGATTCACACTCTGACCTAGAATAAATGAAAAGTTCCCCAATGTGTGATCACAAGTTATAAAATCTTATTAATGTAATTCTGAATTGAGTGTAAATTTAATTTTTAAAAATTAATTTCATAAATTCTCAAATAATGTGTTTTGTCATAAACAGGAAAAAGAACTTATTCTGTTCTACTTCCAAAAACTGTTTGCCACCAGTAGACAATTTAATTTTACCATATGCAGTATGTGAAAATTATATGTTACTACAGCGCATGTCAAATGCACCATTTACATTTTAGTTTATATTCAGCATTAGTAAGTAAAGATGCATTAAAACTAGATCCAATGCTGTTTTTGCATTAAAAATGTTCATATTTACTTCATGCAATTAACACAGTGCTTAAATTGCTGAATCACAAGTCTAATTGAACTAAAACCCTAAATTTAACTTGTGCCATTTCCTGGCGATTCTCTTCAAATTTCAATAACATTTGAAAGAGATACAGAGAAAAACATTAGGACCACAACGATTACACTTGTAGAATAATTCAAATAAAGCAAAAGCTGTAAAATGAAAACCAGGCTTTCAGAAATCTGTATGGCAAATAATGTCCTGAAGCATGGTTGCTAGATTATCATGTCAACAATTTTTTCTAAAGGAATTTGAGATAACTTTAAAAATAATTTATGGATATTTCAATTAATACAGGAAATCACTGAGTCAGTAACTCTAAAAAGAATGATTCAATATATCAACAAAGTGTTCTTTTTAATAGGTAGGCGTCTCTGGTTTGCATTAAATGGGGCGAGATGAAGTGGCATTTTGGTCTTTCGATACTGTAATTCAATGAAGAGCCTAAGTTAAATAAGGAAAACTTAAATTACCTCAAATCCCATTTTGTAGCTCAAGCTGAATGTTAGCTGAGTATTAATAAATATAGTTTCTAGACTATGACATTAAAACATCTTTTGAATGACAGAAATAAAAAAAAAAATGGAGGGATTGCTTTTTTCTGTTTTGGTGATCCGCCAGTTTGAGAGCTTACTGAGAGCATATGGAGATAGCATATTTGCAAGTCCATCTCCGGAGGATTGCAAAAGGCCCTTAGCTTGTGAAAAACAGCAATGTTATTTTTTTTTAACGTTCCCTATATTTAGAGATTAAATCGCTCACTGCACAAACCCATTTGGAACAGGCGCGAAGGTGAAAAGGATAATCAGTACAGTCACTGGTCCGTGTTTCCTAAACGCTTTTGAAAACATTACTGTGCGCAGGCATAAAATTAGCGGCAGGACCTTAAAAAGGCTGGCATTTAGCATGACTTTTTGGAAAGTGACACCCTCATTTTTTTCTTGTAGGATATCATTAAATTTCAATCGCCCTATGGCAGTGCCTTTCCATTAATAACCAATTCACTGTGTCACTTTGGCTCTCCTTTGAAATAATGAGCCTTTGCTTCGCTTTAATAAATTTAAACATATTCTCAAGGCCAGGGAAGATAGGAAACCGCAGATGGGCTGAGAAAAACACGATTCATAAATCCTTAACTGCCTGAGATCGTTGAGAGCAAAACAAAGTAACACTCGTAAAATATTAAACAATCCCAGCTGTATGAGGGAAGCTTCATTAACAAAAATGGACTATTTACTGCCTTGCTCAGAGCCTGTGGGTGGAGAGAATCAAAGAAATCTTTTTTAAAAAAATCCCACTGCCATTTCTTTTTGTGATTCTTTAACCAACTAATGGATTAATGAAAACATTATCTGGAAAGTCCAGTTATTGCCAAGAATTAATAAATATTATTTTAAACAATATAAATTATTTTCCCCACAGACACAAATTAAAAATTAACAAATAAAGAGTACGTGTGTGCTTATTTTTTTCTTGGAAGTATTCCCATAATCTTAGGGAAAGTAATTGAAGACATGAGGACTACCCAAGTCCTCAAAACAAAATAATAAGTGTTGTGGACATTCTTATTCAAATGGTTTCCTTAAGTATTTGTCAGGCTGGAACCAATTAGTTACTTTAGCTTTTAGATTTGTATTTTATTATCTACTTCATTGTCTCTTCATAACTAAGACATTTTCTAACATTAGGCTTCTCAAGAACTTTAAGATTAATAGTATTTTTGGAATGAAGCTCAAAGATTGGAAACTTGATTCAAAAATCCTAGCATAATAGATGGAAATTATGAGATATCACCATCAAAGATAACATTTTTAATGCTCTGCTTCAAAATCAAGTCGAGCCTGCTGCTGATATACAAGTTTGAAGAACCAAGAGATCAATGTCAGTGTGTTAAATGCTAAGAACTTAGAAGCTCTAACCTTAAAGACAAGCTGACAATTTAGTGGACAGAATGTCAATGCTTCTAAACATTTCAAGGGCAAAAATATTGCTTTGTACAATCTGTGTCACATTTATTGCAAGAAAAGAATTTAGATTTTTCTACTGCATTCTGTCAGCACTTTTCCTTTTATTATACAGAGACACATAATTAAGGAATTCAATATGGAATAATGCAGAGACTGACTTAACGATACACAGACTCTTGTGATATTACATGCAAAATGCAAATACATTCATCCTTTTACAAATAGCATATATTTTACTAGCTGTGCCTTTGTATGGATAAAAATTCAGGGTATGTAACAAAGCATTCGAGTAAACATGTAAGGTCTTTTCTGTCTTCATTGGCAGTTCCATTTTCTTATCATATTGTAATGGAAGCAAATAATTGTTGACATGTTTCCCAAAAGACAACCGAAGTTGAAAAGTCATAAAAGATTCTGGTTAAGAGCACACATACTGACTACAAATATCTTCTGGTATCTATTTCTTAATCTGTAAAATGGGAAAAATAATAATAGTGCCTATTTCCAAAAGTCATTTTTGAACTCATAGAATTAGTGCATGTAACTTTAAACTTGCACCCGGTATATAATAAGCACTATATACAGGTTAGATTATGACTTAGTTTTAAATGCAATCATTTCGAAGTAAGGATTGTTCTGCCATGATCATTCATACATATGTGTGTGTGTGTGTGTGTGTGTGTGTGTGTGTGTGTATGTACATATATAGAGGTACATATATGTATAATAACTAATACAAAAAATACTTACAATAAACTTTACTGTTATGTAAGAGCAAGGTGGTCTGTACTAGTACTACAAAGCTATTTGCTGAATTATTGTTAGACATTTAAGACTTGCTTTTCTTCTCAGTGAAGTCTTCCTGAGCCATCTCCTTCAGTGTCAGAATGTGCCCTAGGCTCAATTCTTCGTTGGAAAGCTTAAACTTTGTATATTATATTCATGTGGTATTATTTCTGTAATTAATATCTAATCTTTATGAGGTATTAAAAGCACTTGGAATCATTAGTACTTCTAAACAGTAGATTATCACATAAATATAAATTTTCACGTGTATTTAACAGCATTACTTTTTTTCTTTACAGAATGTGAGTTGCCTTCAATATGTTTGCAAGATCAATTTAATATTACTTCAATTATTTAAAATAGTAAATAATGATTAAGTTATTAATTTAATTTAAATTAAAATATCCTTGGTTATTCTTGAATGTATCACAACTAATTTATAAAAAGAGGTTAAAATGTTGTTAAAAATAATATAAGTATATTATACTTATGTTTGTACTACACATTACTCATATAACTTTTAAATTACCATTGCATATCTTATATCAAATTGCCAAATGTAAGTCATTTCCTTCTTTTGTTTTGCAACTTCGGAACAACTTGGATAGTAACAGATTGTATTTTCCCAAAATTGGAGTAGAAAAGTTGAAAGGGCTTTGATAACTAAGATGGCATGAGGATGCCATAGTAAATCAAATGTGAAATAGCATCTTATTTGAGTCTAAGTGACCAACCCCTGAAAAGTTCGTATTTTCTTCCGTATCGGTCCTTCATCATTGAACATGGAAAACAATTAAAATGGGAGGCATGTGAGCACAGAGTCTTTGCCACTGGGCCCTCATAAATCTTGCCAGTTCCCAGTGAACAACACCAAATATTTGCAGCTGAGGAACATTTGGTCTGGCTTAAATTAACATATCTCAGCAGTCAGAAGTCATTAAGCTTTGCCAATGATTTGAAACAATTTTTCCATTTCAAAAGCCATATTGGCTTTTACTTATTTTTCTGGATGAAAAAGGTAGTAGAAACTAAACAAACAACATGAAACTGCAAGTTACTAATAAAAAAAAAATGACAAAGGTCTTTGAACTATCCTTAGTAAATTTGTTAACACTCTTTTTTTAAAGAATCCCTTAACTCTTAGGCATATAAGAGTTGAATTGAATATAACAATTCAAGATGATAACAATGTTATGGAAAACAATGATTAAAGTATGCAAATGTAGATATGTTTGTCCATGAGATTTTTGTGAATGTAAGATAATCTACAAATCTGATAAAAATGAGAAAGAATAATCCAACATTTTCAATTAGTTTTCAGGCAGATTTAGTATAGAAAGAAAGAAAGAAATATGTTGTTGTGTTTTTCAAAGAAGAGGCACCGTATATACCATTCACTCACACATAAGGGCAAGAAAAAATTGTTTAGAATAATTCAATGATCGTACTGGGGAATATATCAAGTGTAAAAAATAAAGTTTCTATAGATGAGACTGCAGTTTAGAATTCAAATCAATACGTTCACGTATTTACAGGTTAATTTCACCAACTATGGAGTATGTGTTTTCTTCAAGGAATAACACTGCTTCAGGAAAAAGCAGATTTCAGCAATGGAAAAACAGATTTTTTGTTTTGTTTTGTTTTTGTTTTTTTGAGATGGAGTCTCACTCTGTCGCCCAGGCTGGAGTGCAGTGGCGTGATCTCGGCTCACTGGAAGCTCCGCCTCCCGGGTTCACGCCATTCTCCTGCCTCAGCCTCCCCAGTAGCTGGGACTACAGGCGCCCACCACCAGGCCTAGCTAATGTTCTGTTGTATTTTTAGTAGAGACGGGGTTTCACCATGTTAGCCAAGATGATCTCTATCTCCTGACCTCGTGATCCACCTGCTTCAGCCTCCCAAAGTGCTGGGATTACAGGCGTGAGCCACCGCACCCGGCCAGAAAAACAGATTTTAACATCATTTTCCCTTCATGTGAGTAGTGTCCACCTAGACAAGTCATTTAACCTCTCAGAGCCTCACCTGTAAACTAAAGATAATAACTTCCACCTTGCAAGTCATTTGAAGATTGGAGATAACCTACAAAACAGAGTACTGTCTCACACTAAATGTTCTATAAAAGGTAGCTATTAATATTAATATTAAAAATAGGCAAATTAGTATCATTACTAATGGTATTAATATTAGAGAATATTTAAAACAGAATGTTCTTAAATCTCACATCTAGTGAATTTTGTTAATTGGCAACTATGTGTTAAGAAGGGACCTTTAATTGATAACAGATAATAGAAATGTATATCTTTACCAAAAGTGAAACTGGGAGTATGGTAACACATGGTAAGGGCAATGCAAATAAAGCACTTCTTATGTGCCAAAAGTTGTATTAATGTTACTGTTATGTGATTTCACATGGTACATCAAACAATACTGTGATTGGGTTGTTTTTTTTTTTTTTTTTTGAGACAGAATCTCGCTCTGTCACCCAGCCTGGAGTGCAGTGGTGCGATCTCGGCTCCCTGCAACCTCCACCTCCCTGGTTCAAGCGATTCTCCTGCCTCAGCCTTCTGAGTAGCTGGGACTACAGGCGCCTGCCACCACGCCCAGCTATTTTTTGTATTTTTAGTAGAAATGGGGTTTCATCGTGTTGGCAAGGATGGTCTCCATCTCTTGGCCTCATAATCCACTTGCCTCGGTCTCCCAAAGTGCTGGGATTACAGTGAGCCACCGTGCCCAGCTGATTTGGGTAGTTTTTATTGGTCTATATTTATACAAATCGTAGATATGGCAACTGCAATGTGGACCCAGGTTCACCTGCCACCAGGCCTCTAATATCTCTCTTGTGCTATGCTGTTGGAAAATAACTTCGGAGAATATTCACTAAAGATTTCAAAAAACTTTTTCATATATAACTTTGTCAAACGGAATATTCCAGCTGCATCTGTATATCACCATTCATTTTAAGTGCTAACTCAACAGCTCATCATCCTTAAACCATTAATCAAGATGATAAAGTTTCAAACAACCTCCATGTTGTTTGTGAATATTTTATTTTTATTTTTGTTTTTTGCCAAGGATAAGATCCGAAGTAATTAATACTGTAGAAAACAAACATTTTGGGAAATGGTATTTTTAGGAAAACGGCCATTAGAGTGTAAGCAATGAGAGTCAAATTAATAAACTTTAATTGATAAAGAAATATACTTACGTAAATAGATCTTTTTTTGTCAAGTTAGGTAGTAGTTAAAAAATGATATTTGCATTATGTTGGCTTTTTCTCTTTTTGAAAGGTCTTATCTAAATCAATTAAAAGACCTTTCATGCTATATGAAATAAACACAAAATAATTGAACACTGAAGATAGAAAATGAAGTACTAAAAGTATGAATGAGTAACACAACACCATCATTGAAAATGTGTAATGCTTTGTGGACATATATGACTTGGAACACTAGAGAAAATTTAATATTATTTGTTTTACTACCTAGAAGAGCATGGAACCACAAATAAAGCTCTCTTATCGCTGTACATCAATTCTGAGGTCATACTGCACTTGCAAAAAGAAAAAACATGTTTTCGTAATTGTTCTTGTGTACTCTTTGCTGTCTGTTCTACAGTTTACTAACTTACATGGTAATGATTGTTTTAAAATATTTTATCTTATTCTTTGTTAAAAGAAAGTTACATTACATTATTTGGACAAGGACAAAGAGACTAATTTTAAAAAGTTATTTAAACTTTTAAACGAGATTACAACACTGTTCTTTTTAGAAAAGGAAAAACGGTTGGCAGAGAATCCATAGTGGAAGAAGTGAGCTTGCAGCCCTGCCTAAAGTAGTCAGGTGCCTATACATGCCTACTTGACTTGCCTTCTCAGTTTCACATCTCATTTCTCTTGGTAATTTACAGACCTCTAATTCATAAAGGAAAAAGGAAAAAGAAGACAAGCAAATTACATTTGCCGATCATCTTGTGAATTAAGATAATCATATCCTTAATATTAGAAACTAATACTTTGACATCATGTCAAATAATTAATATTTAATAAATGCATATTGAATAAGTGTAGAAAGGTAAGGACTTACCTCAGATTTCTTTCATCTGTAAAAATAATTTTTATTTTATTCCATTTTATTTCCTTCCAAATAAAGTAAAAGAAAGAATTCTAAAGATAATTTCTAGGTTGGATTTAGAGTATCATCTCCGGCTTATTTTTCTTCCTTTCTTATGATCAACGTAAGGCATGGAGGACAGATGGAGAAGGCAGGTGGTGGAAAGTTAGTTAGAAAAACATATATACAACTATATCAAAAGTGAAATAATTTTGAAAAATTTTATAATTTATGTAGATAGCTTCCTCTTGTTAGATAATAAACAACAGGAATTCGGTCAATATGAACATTTATACATATCTTATTAGGAGGAGAGTATTCCTCTAACTTTTTGGGAAGAGTTATTTAGTTTAACAACGACTACATTTATTTGGATTTTATGTCTTATTTAATTAGTTATATTTATCATGCATGTATAAATATAAGTTCACTCAAATTATTTCAGAACATAACCAAATTTCAAATACATTGTGTTCCCATGCACCTATTGAAGAAAGGTCTAAGGAGGTCTTCATAACTTTATAAATAAAGAAGAGATATTTGTCCTTGAATAAGTATATGAGAATTGAAGAAAAACTCAAAATGGCAAATCTCTAAGAGGTGTATAACTATGGATGAGGCCTTCTAGAATGAATTCTGAAACTTTATAATCTCATATGAGATGCACAAAGTAAAACTCTGTTTAATAAATTTAATTTGCATAATGAGCTTATCAATTTTTTTAATGAACACAAAAATAGGGCTTGGCCTGTTAACTCCTGAAATATTAAAACATACAAGCAAAGGAATAGATAAAAAAATCAGTTCCCAATACATATCTGCGGAGATGACATTACTGGGAAATAAAGTAAAATTTTTAAGGGATCTGAGTAATTTTGTTATTAATGCTGCCATTTTCTGTTTGTTTTCAGAAGCGTTGTTCTCTAAACAGGGTAGCAAAATGAAACACACAGGCTCACAGGTCAAAGACCTCTTTGGAATGCCTGTCCCATCACACTGAGTATTTAGACCTCATTCTTAAAATAAATATTACATTTTTATATCATTCTTTTGAGGAATAATCACATATATATGTGTGTATATATATGTGCATGTATGTGTGTGTATATATATATGTGCATATATATATGCATTCTATACTGTGTCTTGTGCATATTAGGCACTCAATAAGTTCTTACTATTATAATGTTCACTCTCTCATTTGGAAAGCAGAATATAAGCTAATGATATTAGTGAACTACTTTTTATAAGGTCTCTGATAACCAAATAATGATAAAGTCCTTGGTTCCATTATGGACACTCGTAACATCCTTAGATTTCCATCATTTTGAAAAGATAATTTTAGCTGACAATAGTTCTTTGGGGTTTTCAAATACATTGTATTATTAGACTATATTGTTAAAATCTAAACTTTCAAGAGAGTTTAAGAAGAAGATATATTTCCTATCTGTTTAAGAATTTAGTTGAATTTCAGAAATACTAGGAAGAGGGAAAAAAGAGTAAAGAGATATATTTATGAAATTAAATGCATTTTAATGTTTCAGATATTCATTTGACACTTTTGGAAATTTACTATTTACTAACTCCTGTTCCACCAAAAGGAATTCAGAAAGGGCTCTCCAATACCAAAATAAAAGTAACTGGAAAATATTTATGAAAATAAAAATGAATAAATATATCCCTTAATTACATTATTATGAAAAATGTATGCTGCTGATGAAGAAAGAGATACTGGGGAGAACTAAAAGGTGTAAACGTGTCTAATGTGTTCATATGTTTAAAGGATCCTGGTACCTAGTAGGCTTTCAGCCAATACACTTCAGCTCCCTTCCCCTTTAGGGAAATACATTTAGGAAAAAAATGCTTCTATCTAAATAATCTATGACTACAGCTTTAATAACCTCTTCTGGTTTGCATTTGTTTTAGCATCTTAAAATAATTGAGGTAGTTGTGATTATTTCAAATCATATATAAATATATTTCACTGTTAGTTTTATTTTTATGAATCAAATAAAATTTTCTAGTTAAATATACAAGGCTAGGCCTAACTTTAAATAATATTAAGAATACATTTTTCTAATTATGGGATACATTATACTGAGAAAAGTTAATCACAATTGAATCCAAGAAACATGTAGGAGATTTTTTATCTGATTAGAGACAACTATTCAGGGTTTACCTGCTTGTACCAATAAACCACTTTACTTTTAGAATAACTGGTCAGGAAAGTTGTTTTAAGACTTAAAAAAAAAAAAAAAAAAAACAGGAGAGATATCAATAACATTCTTTTAAAAAATTATTAGTAAAAGACAATGAAGACTGTGAGTCAGAGAAAAGCTCTTTAAAGCATATTTTATAAGATATTTTTGGTATATTTTCCATTAATTGCAATTAGAGAAATTTTTTTAGAGAAATGTTTTCTCCATTTCCCTATTTTTCATTTGGAAGTCAGCTTTCAAGGAAGTAAAAAAGTTTCATAAGTAATTCCTCGTATTTTCAATCTAAAGATCAGCATGAGAAAAGGAAAGGAAAAGTGACAGTGAAATTTATATCTTTTAAGACAAAACTCCAAGCTTGGCTGTTACTTACTTGCCTAATTTTCCTCAGTGGCTTAAATTAGGCTTAAATACTATGATGTTGATATTACTGTAAAGTCATGACCACAGTTATTTCAGGCCTATATTAAATTCTAATATGCCATTCAAAATAATCTCATCAAATTATTTAAGGGTCTTTTCTTCAATACCTTTTCTACATTTTCCTATAAAACAGCTTGACATTTTCACTCTCTCTTTTTAGTTCAGTGAAATCTCTATGGGCATGTAGTTATCAGGTCTTCCTTTCTTGCTTTCTGTTTGTCTCTGTCTCTCTCTCTCTCTCTCTCTCTCTGAGTGTGTGTGTGTCACACACACACACACACACATTTTACTGTATTGATAGCTAGGTATCCAGAATAAAAGAGTACTAAGGAATAGCATCAGTGTGTATTTTTTATTGGTATTTCAACAAGGATCCTTTCTCTTTTTCTCCACCCCACCCCAGTGGCACAGAGAGAGAAAGACTTACATAAACACATGAGAAGCTTGGTCAGGAAATTAGACATCTTATCTCTGGGTCGGCTAAATAAGGACCAATAACCTAGGCCTGCAGCACTCCTCGTGATAACTGCCTTTACAAAATGAAATTTTGACTTCTTCACAGCTTAGCTACAAGAAGACACTATCAGTAGACCAGCATTTCTGTGCAATATGAGGAGTAGTAAAAGATTTCAACATCTGACAGGGGAAAATGAACGACTGATAAAAAGTCTTTGAAATGTTCTCTCAATGCGAGGCAATATTTTTTTATGTTGATTTACATTTTTATTATTGTTTACTTTCTTGATAGACTGAAGGTATACTAAACATGAAGTACATAAATTGAAGGAAAAATTCAAAAATCAATAGCAACAATAAAAGGACAAAAATATTTTAAAAACAGTTGTCTTTAATATTAAATTATGCTTGTTAATTTAATTGCATATTTACTGTTAATGATTTGAAATCATTGAGAAATATTTATTACTTTCATAATATCTACATAAACCATTATGAAAAGTAAAAATATATTGATCATATTGAAGTTCTACTTCTAAAATTAACCAAAACTTCAACACCAGAACTTTTAGCTTCTAAGAGTAAACAACGTTTTGATGGTGCCCAAAGTGAGCAACTGTAACTATGTGGAAGGAAAAGAAATGAAGAAACAGTATCTAGATTTTAAAATTAAATATAAAATATAATTTTAAATCTTTAATATTTACATTAAGAACTCTTCTGATGTGTGGAGAAAAAATGAATAAGAGGTAAAATTTTAAACAGTAATAACTAAATTCCATTGTCATACAATATCATAAAAATAATAAATTTATAACTCATCTTTAATGGTGCATGGATGATTGAACGAAAAACAAGTTGAAATTTATCACTAAATGTACCCATTCAAGTAAAACTGTGCACTTAATTTTGTCCTTGTTTATAAGAGCTAAATGAGTGTTCTTCTGCAAATAGTGCTGCTGAAATTTTAGAAGTATGTAATTTTATTTTCATCTGAAAGAGGTGAGGAACAAGCTAAAAGCACGTGGAAAAAGATCTAGTGAGTATCTGACTCTTTAACTCCCACAATAACAACTTAACAAATCAGAGTTTTTCTGTTTCATAAAACTATTTTAGTAAATATTAAATGTTTTACATAATTTATTTAATTTTTAAGATAGAAAAATAATACTTAGAAAACCAAGCTTACCATTATCAGTATATTAACACTTTATTATAAAATTTATAATGTATAATACTGATTAAGGTTTGGTATTAGAAAAACCTTAAAGAAGCATATTTATAGATGTTGCATTTTTAGATGTTATACACATACTAATCAGTGTATATCATGTGAATTTTCTTTACAAAATTTAAAATGTTCAACTGGCTTTTAGCATGTATAAGAATTTCCAAATAATGTATCATTAAGATTTTCATTTAAAATTTGGAATGTTATTATTAACCAAGAAATCAAAAATAAAGAGTGATTGTGATTATCACAAATTTGGTCATGAAGTAAGGAGACAGACTTAGCAAATCTCATATAAAAATAACATGGTAAATATTCCTTAATTTACAAATATGGTAAATTCCTTCAGCAGTTCAAAGGGTTGTTTAAATAAAGTCAGGCGTATTTTTTTTCCCCCAAGACATTGCATTGATGCTGAATTTACTTTCCATACAAATATTTACCGTGACCTCTTGTATTACTTAGCTTGTTCGTGCACATACTTTATTTACCAATCTTGATTTTATATCTTTTTGATAATTACCCAGAATATCTAGAACAAGTTCTGTAACAACTGGAAATATTTGTATAAATATTTTGAAGATTCAATAAGCTAACTTATATGATATATTTTTTAAAAGTTTTGAACAATAGTTTAACATTGTCTTCCAAGTTGACTAAATCAAAGTAAAAACATGCACTTAAGTACATAGAGTAGTTTATTTGGATAATAATGACTGAAAATTTCGCACCAAACTTGAGGTAGAAATTTGTTAAACATAATAATTAAGGTATTACTATCTTTAAATGATTAATTCTCATATTTGTTTTATTTGATAAAACGATTTACTTTTATTTCATTTTGATAGTAAATGATTAAGAGAAATGTATTGATTTGATCCTCCTAAACTGTATTCTAGTCAAAAATTTAACAATACTGATCCAGCTAAATTTATCATCTCTTGAAATAAGAAATTAGAACAATTAAATCTAATTTGAATAACTGTATCTTACTGATAAATGCATTCAGAAACATCAAAATTCAAAACAACTAAAATTTACACTCAAAATAATTGCTTTGAAAAAGTTTTATCAGGAGAAATCTTTCTCAAGTGCAATTTTATCCCAAAGATCTAGGTAGAGATACTTTGGTTAAAGTGTTAGTCTATGGAATGCTGAAATCTCATATCTAGTGAAAGTTCTTGAGACATCCTCGCTATTCAAACCCTAGGGCTTGTAGTAAATACTTAGGAGATTACGGACCTGGAGGCACTGTGCTCTAAGAGACAGAGCATAATAATGAGAAGAAACAGACTGTCTCAATAATAACTGCATTTTTTCCTTATGCCTTGATTGCGTCTGTTGCCCAGTGGCTGCAAATCCAAGGATTCTACATTTATGGAAATTATGTGCCAAGTTTCATTCCTCAGATCAACTTCAATAAATATTATGACATGCATTCATTCAACAAAAACTTGGAGTGTTTATTCTGTGTGGGGCACTAAGCTGAATGGTGGGTTGAAGGTGGTTGACAAGGATAGACTTCACAAATCATGCAAACCTCAATGCAGGAGACGCTCTTGAGCTTTATCTTTCTATCATCCTTTCCCCATTAACAAATTCCTCAACAAATCTGCTCAACATCACTTCAATCAATCCATTTCTCTCCACTTTAATTGCCAACACCCTAGTCAAAGTCACCATCATTTCTCACCTAGAGGTCTTTAATAGCCTCTTAATTAGTTTCTTATTTAATTATATCTCTACACCCTATTATATATTTTCAATGCAAAAATCAATTAGAATCATGTCATTCCTCTGGTTAAAATCCTCAAAAGATACTCATAAAATACAAATTTCTTACCAAAGAATGCAAACATCTCCAGGCTCTGATCACTTCCCTACCTCCCTGACTTCATCTTACCATGTTGTCTGCTTTAATCTTTATGCTCTGGCCAAGAGGATTCATGCCAGTTTCATCCTGCTTGAGGGCCTTCAGCCTGTTGGTCTCTTTGCCTAAAATGTCTCCCGAACTCCACTGCACCAAAACTTGCCATGACTGCCTTTGTGTTATTATTCAGCCTCAGTTCAAATGTTGCCCAGAGAAGCCTCTTGGTGCCATCCTATGTATGAAAGCCTACCCTAGCTACTATCACATTTCCCAATCTCTTATCAGTCATACACAAAACACCAATATAAGTTCATATGTTCATTTCTGTGTTTATCATTTACTTGCTTATTGCTGATACCTTTGATAAGAATATAAATTTTATGAGAGAAGGGGATTTGTTGATCATCTTGCTTCCAGCAGCTAGAACAGTGCCTGATCCTCAGACCTTAATGAAAAACCGAAGGGAAAAAAGGGGGAAGTAGGGAAAAGCAAAGAAATTTCAGGAATGTCTATATGATAACAATGTTAGAGTTCTATAGAGAGAATAAATAAAGTCTTCAATGGCTCCTTCATGATTAGTCATTTCTTTCTCAATCCCATCTTGAAAATATTGCAGTTGTTAGATTTATCACACTAAACTTTAATTTTGTCTCAAATTTGTCTTCTCCATTAGAAATTGTACTCCATGATGTGCCCTGTTCTCTGTATTTCCAATTATCTAGTTGGAATTATCTAGCTTGATCCAGAATAGCTGCTCAATGAATATTTTCTGTTTACTAGACAAACATAAAAATGTAAAACTATATTTGTTGTATTTTTTCATAAAGTTCTTTCTACTGAAATCATAAATACATGAGCCATGTAGATATTTTGTCTATGAGTTTAAATATAACCCACAAAAATCCAACTCATTTTATGCATCGGATATGCTAGCTTCTGAATTTTCAATGAACCCTTTTCTACTTCTCTAGACCAGCAAACACAATCACTCATAAATTGCATCTCACATTACACTATTGTTTTTGACCTTTAAAACTCAATGCCCCACACTAGGCCACTGCTCTTTTGAATATTCCACATTGATTATTTCTCAAGGCTAGAAAATGGAACGGATTCAAATAATACTAAGGTTAAAAATCTAATTACTTCAATCATAGAATGAAATGTTTGGTGCCATCTTCAATTTCATCATTTTATTACAGAGGTGATACATGAGTATTACAAAGAAAGTACATTAGGGTAGATAATCCCAACTAGTGGTTCTATAATGAGAGTGTTTCTATCTGGTGTTTTGTTTTCCTTCAAAAAAAAAAAAAAAAAAGCAATTACTTCATGCAAAAATGATTTCATTGTAGTGTTTGGAGAAGCAAGAGTGGCAAAAGAAACCTTGGAAGGTCTTCCTTACCTATATAAGAATTCTGAGCAAGGAAAAGGAATATGGAGAACACAGGCAAGGGAATGTGAACTTGGAAGGGAAACACTGACATTCCATTTACACAGTCACAAAATGGATCTTCACATCTTAATAAAATCAACAGTATAAAATATTTAAACCTTCACATGAATTCTCCAGGGGAGCACTGAACAACAAACTACCAGGATTTCTGGATATTTTTAGGAAATGCAAACAGCATAGTACATTTAGTTTAAAAATAAAAACATATTCAGTTTAAAAATGACTGCAGTTTCAAATGCTGGGACCTATCTTACCTACGGAGCTCTAGATTTTATTTAAAACAAAAATAAACACAAGATGCAGGGTCAGGTTAAAACATGCATTTGTTGCAATTCAATTTCGTTTCATCTTTCTTGTCCTTTTAAAAAGAGGAACTAACATTGTCAACATGGTAATTTCAGAGTTTATTTTAGGCAGTTATTGGATATTTATGTTTATCACATAAAAGTCATCTTTCATTCCTCGATGTTGCACAGTTCGTTATATTTTATTTTTTAATCTTTTGAATGAGATTTAAATGTTTGATGTCTAAATATTCAAAGTGCAAATGTATAACAGCTGAAACTGTTACGGTTCTGCCATATACACACAGCTCTATTTGTTAAGAGGCGAGAAATAGTGAAAATCATTTTCTCATTCACTGTTCTATAAAAACACTCTCACACTGGGTCTAGCTATTATTATTTTTTGTCAACTCCTGTTTTGCTTCTGTCTCGAACTTTCATGTTCTATGGCCCGTAATGATATTCATTGATGGGTGCTCTTGATATTCAGAAAAATGCTTTTCTTTGCCTTTTAACCATAAAGTTCAGCAATGACAACCAAAGATTAGGTTGTGTGGACCCTTTCAGTTGTGGACTACAGAAAATCTTTCCTTCAAAAGACTTTCTAGAAACCTGTCAGAATTAACTATAAAATTAACTGTTTGATTATCAACCATGAGCCTATAATACCAGTGGTTAACGGAAGCCCACAATCTGCAATATATTCATAAACTCTCTGAAAATGTTACTGATAGGAACTATAATCAATATAAAACTTGCAGTAACAAAAGAATCAATATGCATAAATTCCCCGAGGATTTCTGCTTTCCTAAATAAAGTCTGTATTTCTGGCTAATTCTCTTAAGATGCTATTTTACACATATTTTATTTTTTAGTAAATTAAATTTGGGCAAAATAGAGAAAGTAAATTACACCAAGCTTTATTCATTTCCTGTCATTTCCAACTCAATCAGCACTAAAACTTTTATGAGTACTACGGTTGATCAACGTATTTTAAGAGATAATATCAAAAAAGATGGAACTGGAAAAGGAAGGGCAATACAAAGAATGTAGTCATGAAAGAACTGGTTGTATTCTAAAGAGTCTCTTGTATTTTTTACTTTGTTTTAAAATAACATTCAAAACAAAGATGATTTAAAAGATCATATTCTTAATTGCATCAAAAATATTTTAAATTTTATTTCATTATCAATAAAATCATCCATCATTGGCATGAGTTAAACTTTATGAATTTAGGCTTCCATGTCATTTATTCTATATTGTATAGCATATTTATTTATAATATAAATTCACTAGACAATATAATTGGAAAATGTTTCCAATTAGATTCAGTATTATGGCCCTAAAATGGACGCATTTCTGTTAATATAAAAGTATACCTGGTATATTTTATCATGCATTAGAGATTTTAATCAGGTAATCTACACAGCATCTGGAAACCTAAGCAGAGGCAAAGTCTGCTATAACAAAGGCACTGTAACAGTTCACCTTCAGTGAAGAACAATAATGCATTATTAAATTCACTTTCCTGCTCAGTGGTTACACTTAGCTGACCACAGCAAATTTGCTCTCTGCCTGGTCCTCACAAGTTGGCAGAAAAATAGATTCTGTCACATTTAAAGGGTTTAGAAAATGACAGGATGCCTCTTTTGTTTTAACTATAAACCATAATCTTTCAGAAGTAAATATAATTACAAATGCCTTTGGTCATGTCATTCTTAGGATGGATATTATATGTGGGTTATCACAGAATCATATATCACCATAACTATCATTAATAAATGAAACTGATACTACATATCAAAAAATCCAGATTTTTTATGGAGCTTTCATTCCATATGACATCATAATTCTTACAATGGAGAAAAGATCATTTTGAAACCTTATAGAGCTTGGAACATTACAGCAACCTGTAGGTTTTTGTTTTGTCTTAATTTATGTAACTCACATGAATTAGGGTATTTAGTCTATGACAAAAATACCACATTTAACAAACTGGGCTTCAACTTCTATAATATTGCCTAAATTAAAATGGAAAGAAATTTTAAAGTCACTGATTAAATGATCACCAACATAAAAATATATGT
The DNA here is from genome assembly GCF_009828535.3 of Hylobates moloch. NCBI lineage: Eukaryota > Metazoa > Chordata > Mammalia > Primates > Hylobatidae > Hylobates > Hylobates moloch. The sequence continues at coordinate 132,654,577 of NW_026652279.1, forward strand.
GGTTGTTTATCTATTAACCCATAAACCCTTTCCTTAAGACACACACTTGTCCTATTAATATGCCTATTATAAAGGAAATGCTATGTTTTTTATTTTATATACTGTTAAATTTAGATTATCATGTTACATAGCATTTTTTGTAAAGTAGGAGAGAAATAAATATTATGTAGTGATGAATTACGTTACTATCCTAGAAATGTTTTCATAAGTAATAAGTGCAAATTATGATGCTATTCCTTATGGACATTGAAGTTCATACATAATTTTATTTTTTTAAAAAACCTGATTCTTTATGGTTCTATAGAAATTTTACTTCAGAATACTTTACAACTAGGTGCAAGAGATTTACTAACCAACACCAAAGAAATATTGCTTCCTTACTTGACAATGAGTATCAGTTACCCAAGGAAGTATTTTTATAGTTTCCTGAAATGTCTTTCCTAAGGGCTTTTAAACTTTATTGTATGTTTGAGCTTATTTCACATAATGATCATGATTATAAAACAAACTGGCATAGTTTGTCTTAATATTTAATTATGCAAATAAACTATGCAACACCTTCGATAAAAATATCAATTATAAAAATATCAATTAAAGAAATAAATTCATTATTTGACTCTAAGATCTGAATATAACTTTTTCTTTACAAGAAGCATACTGGACTTGCGATTTGTATACATATCTTATTCTATAGGTTACATTTTCAATATATAACTTCATTTATATGGCATTTTACATTTTTATTGATAATATTACACGAATCATTTGTTGTCAGAAAAGAGAAGTCTCCTGCCGTAATCAAATGAAAACACTGACATTTTGATTTTACATGGTGTTAAGAGTTAAATTCTGTTATTAAAGAAAAAGAATACCCTGTGAAATTTGCTTTGCAATTTATTTCAATTATATTGATATTAAGGGTTCTAAAAATGAGTTGCAGTAGAATTCTATGGAGCTTTTTAAACATTTAACATCCTTTAGCTTGCTATCCTTTTTAAAAAATTATTGACATTTGTGGAAAAGTCACTGATCTTTGCCCAGTTTTTTTTTTTTTTCATCTTTACAAATTTCAGGCCGGGTGCGGTGGCTCACTCCTATAATCCCAGCACTTTGGGAGGCCAAGACGGGCAGATCACCTGAGGTCAGGAGTTCGAGACCAGCCTGACCAACATGGTGAAACCCCTTCACTACTAAAAATACTAAAAAATTAGCCGGGCATGGCGGTGGGCACCTGTAATCCCAGCTACTTAGTAGGCTGGGCAGGAGAATCTCTTGAACCCAGGAGGTGGAGGTTGCAGTGAGCTGAGATTGCGCCATTGCACTCCAGCCTGGGAAACGAGTGAAACTCCGTCTCAAATACATACATACATACATACATACATACATACATACATACATGAAAAATAAAATAAAAAACAAAGTTCAAAATTGTCCATCAGGTATAAAAAGTAAAATTGTGGGTCAGATAAACTTTTACACCATAATATGAAAGTACAACTTATTCATTAATCATCTGAGTTATTATCATACATGCTGTTTCTTCATTTCATGGTAAAAAACTTTAAATTATTAGCTATAAAGAATTGATAGAGAAAAATACATGTGTTGATAGCTGAATTTAAATGTCATTATCATTATTCTAAATTTCTTTCTTAAAATTTTTACACAATAAATAAATCTCTCTCCTCTTTGGCTTGTCTAAAACAATGAGAAAAGTCTGTTTAATCTTGAACCACTGCCATGATTTCCAGAACACTGAAAATACATGAGTGTTTCATATATGAATTTTATTGGAAGACATCTTTTTCTGCAAAGAAAATATATAAACTCTAATCTAAAGCCTAACTTCAAAGTTTCTCACTGTACCATCCACATGTTATAGAGAAAATAAGAACTGATAAGCCAGTCTACCTCTATATAAGGAAGCTGAGAACTTTGGCTATTTGATGCCAAAAGTAATATTCAATTTAAACAATAAGTGAGCATTTTGAGGAGATTAAAAGCTCAGCTATTTTACTATCAGCAATTATTCCAAGTCTATGAAAGCTCTTAGTCTAACAAAGGTCACAGCAAAATAAAATACATTCATGAAAGGAAAGATTGAAGATCCTTGAGGAACTGAAATTAATGGCACAAAAGAGACTTTCCAATATTATTGGCATAGACTTCTCACTCCTTTCACACACTGCCTAAGTTTGAAAACTGGATTTAAGTCAGGAAACAACAAGGTCTGTGTTTATGGTGTGTGAAGAATTTAGGTTGTATGTTTATTGGGATCTGAAGGACTTAGGTTCACTACAAGAAATGCAAAAGCAACAAAAGGAAAATGTAATTGTATCACTTTTGGTCTCTCAGCAATGTCTGGAGGATACACTGGAATCAGCACACATCCCTCATTGGAATCTTTTATACATATATAATCCAGTGTTTTTTGTAAAATCAAGTTGAATCCTAGTAAGGATGATATGAACTGAAAAATCAAAATATTTAGATGATTAAAACAAATAAACAATAAACACTTCAGGAACAAATGAATAAATTTCAATTCAGAGGAAAAAACATCAAAAAACTCTTGATTTGCATAATGTTTCTATTTATATGATTAAAGAGAGACATTGTTAAAATTCTGATTTATTTCTCAGTAGACAATGAGAACTAACATGCTTGATCAGATACCATGGGCCAAGTACTTTTCTAAGAGATGCATAGCGAATCTAACTTAAATCTTGTGAGGTAAGTAGATATGTTGCTTAAACTCCCCATCTACCTTGATTTGGATATTTTTCTAGATACAATAAGGGGGACAATACTGATATGGAGAATGTAGCGCCATTCTTCTCCAAAAAATTCCCCTTGATTACAATACTTAATTTATGATATAGGTCATGTGTAGTCTCTGTCCCATCTATAAATAATAGCAAAACTAAGAAAGGCATTCGATCCTTAGCCGTAGGTTTAAATAGACTACTTCTGCTAAGATTCCCCCAGAAGAGCCACACCTTCTCTCCTAGTACGATAGTGATTTACCACATATCTTTCTCTAGAATTGTCCCACCTTACCACTAAAGCACACAACTATAGCAAAACTCAGAAAGGCATTTTATCCTCAGCCATTAAGTTTAAATAGGCTATTTCTGCTAAGATTCCCCAAGAAGAACCACACCTTCTCTCTTAATATGATAGTGCTTTACCACATATCTTTCTCTAGAATCATCCCATCTTACCACTAAAGCACACAACTGCCTATGACAATTCTCAAACAAGCCATAGGTGTAGAAGGAACTACATCTATTGGGTAGGTGTGGCAGAGAGAGAATGGAAATCTTCCTGTGTATTCATTATTGCCAGTAAAATGTGAAAGAAAAACAAAGCCATGAGACACATGACTACTTTTGAATAGAGGTTATAGTTTAGATAAACTCCTATATATGGGTTTAGCCTTCATTATCATTGATTTTATTCAAAACCTTCTCAGTAGGGTTTGAAAATACAACAATGTCCTATGTCCTTTTGTTTAACATTCATCTCTAACTTTTTAGCAACAAGCACAGTGGTGCTTACCACATAGTAGGTAATAACAAATTGCTGAATGAATAAATTAATAAAGAAAATTGCTCACTTAAAAAAATGCTGTTAAGAAATCATTTACTGTGATTTTACTTAAATGTACGAGATTATGACTGCAAAACTTCCCTATTTCCTTTCACAAATGTTTCCTGGAATTGTATTGTTCTAAATGCTATCACTTATATTAAATGACAATTGAACAGATAAATCATTCTCTTTTACGCAACACACTGCAGTATGAAAGTCTTTGTGACAGACACTGAAGATCCAGTTGTAAATAATATAGACCCAACCACATATTCATGGAACTTGCAACCTGGTGAATTACAAATCTTATCAGGGCCCTCCAGATTCACTGTCCTCCCTCTCTGTCTTCCTCTCTGATCTGTGTGACTTCAGGATGAATCCATGTCCTCTGGTTAGATTACTTAATTAAACAACCCAGCAAGCAGATCAGATGGAGCACCAGAATGTGACAGCCTGGCTTCTACTAAGCCCTAGATTACTGCATCATCCTCTGTACCTACACCTTGAATTATCTTACTCCTATGAGCTGTTTTCTGATAGGACCCTGAGTGATATGGCACAACACGTATACAGTGCTCCACACAGATGGAACAGTTTTGCTAATTTTTACAAAAACAAACTTTTTTTTCAAGCACTACAAACCAAATTTTTACAGATGAAGAAACTGAAGGTCACAGACATTTGCTAATTTCCCAAGTTCAAAATTTTAACCAGGACTTGAATAGAGAAGTCTAATCCCAAGGACATTTTCTTACCCTCATGCTAGAGTGCTTCCAGTGATAGTCATCTCTTAGATGAATATAAAACTATTTTGTGAATTCAATATTTTTCCATAATAGATTACTTGTGTTATTATGGAATGGATAATAAATAATAGCAATCATGATAAATAATGAGGTCAATATTAGCAAATTGAAAAAAGTATAAAAGCATTATATACTTATTTTCATGCTTCATTAGTAACCTCAAAGTATCTCATAGTTATCACGATTTTTAAATAAAGATAGAAAGAAAGAAGAAAAGAAGAAAGGAAGGAAGAAGGGAGGGAAGGAAGGAGGGAGGGAGGGAAGGAAGGAAGGAAAGAAGGAAGGAAGGAAGGAAGGAAGGAAGGAAGGAAGGAAGGAAGGAA